>NW_027397072.1:68019257-68282936 GCF_003265705.2 Callorhinus ursinus | reverse complement strand
AAAGGAATGAGATCTTGCCATTTGCAACGACGTGGATGGAACTGGAGGGTGTTATGCTGAGTGAAATAAGTCAATCAGAGAAAGACATGTATCATATGACCTCATTGATATGAGGAATTCTTAATCTCAGGAAACAAACTGAGGGTTGCTGGAGTGGTGGGACATGGGAGGGATGGGGTGGCTGGGTGGTACACATTGGGGAGGGTATGTGCTATAGTGAGCACTGTGAATTGTACAAGACTGATGAATCACGGATCTGTACTTCTGAAACAAATAATGCAATATATGTTAAGAAAAAAGAAGAAGATAGCAGGAGGGGAAGAATGAAGGGGAGTAAGTCAGAGGGGGAGACGAACCATTAGAGACGATGGACTCTGAGAAACAAACTGAGGGTTCTAGAGGGGAGGGGTGTGGGGGGATGGGTTAGCCTGGTGATGGGTATTAAAGAGGGCACATTCTGCGTGGAGCACTGGGTGTTATGCACAAACAATGAATCATGGAACACTACATCAAAAACTAATGATGTAATGTATGGTGATTAACATAACAATAAAAAATTATTAAAAAAAAAATCTGTAACCAAGTAAGGTTTTACATAAAGTTGATAGACCAGAGTCTTCGTATAATTAAGCCTAGTCTTTGTATGAGGTTATTTACACAAATATATTCTTTGATATGGAAAATACTTAAGACTTAGGTTTCTGTACAATGTCATTAGAACTTTAGGTTTGAAAGTATGCCATTTAGTAATCTTTTTTTTTAGCCTGTTTATTCTCCTGCTACTTGATTTGCTTTTACTGTTACACACACACACACACACACACACACACACACACACACATTCTGGTTTATATATTTTTGCTCTTGCCTGGATTTTATTCCTTCTGTTGAATGTATAAGAAGATCTTTCATGGAGGCATCAGCCAAATAACTTTCAATTCTAATGCAGCTCTAAGGGCTAATATTTTTTTAGACTGGTGAAAATTCACAAAAAGTTAATTGGTCAAACTTTCCCTAGGTGCCCTATAAATCTTTCATGATTTGTTAATTTGTGAAAAAAAATGTTCTTTTGTTTAGTCTGTACTCCATTATTAATACCATCAGGTTGTTTATTATATGGCCCTTTCCTAGCCTCTGCTTGGTTTGGAAACCAAAGACATTATTTGCAAGCACATACTGTTGACCAATCATAATGACCTTTATTTCTTGTCTGTTTTTGGTGTGATATTAAAGCCAAAACCTCCTATTGGAAGAACTCCAGGCTTCCCCAAATCACTATATAAAATCAGCAGTCTGTTTTTCCTGATCAGCATAGCTTTCCTTTATTATAAAAAATCAATAATTTACCTTTTAATTTTGGATATTGAGAAGTATTCTCATAATGCTTTGACAATTCTGGATTTATTGCTCTCTGAAATATAAACAATAAATTTACTGTTTACTATAGTGAGATAGAACTATGTTGGTCAGGCACAATCTACCCAAAAAAAGAAACCTGTTAATTTCATATAGGGTTTTGAGGAGGACAAAGTTTGGAGACAGGTAGATTTTTAGAGGTGTAAATGGTTTGACCACATCTATATATGTGTAGTAATTATAGATTACTGTTGAGGAGTGTATGTATTGGAATGAATTCTTTTCCAATTATCTGACTTTCAAAAACAAAAGACTGTCACTGATTGTTTGACTTGTATAACTGTTCACAGAAGCAGATTTGCAGGGATGGATGAATGGGTTTAAAACTGGTTCAGGTGGCTACACGTTAACATAGTTGAGGAACAGTTAATTTCAAGGAGTGAGGGAACTTCTCTTTATTTTCAGTCTCCTATTTTTTTTCTCGGTCAGCCAAAGCATCTATCAACAGAAGGGTTTCTCAACTTCAGTATTATTAATATTTTGGATCAGATAATTCTTCGTTGTGTGTGTTCATGGTGGGGAGGTGGTTTTATGCATTGAAGGATGCTTAACAGTGTTTAAGAGTATTTCTGGCACTTCCTTTCCCCAATCATGACGACCAAATATATCTCCAGACTTTGCCACATGCCCCCAGTGGGGCTGGGGAGGCAAGACAAAATCACCCCTGTAAAAACTATTGGTGTTGAGAGATGAGGTTTTTTAGTGAATCCCAGATTTAGGAAGGGTACCACTATAGGCTAAATATGAAGGACCAAATCTTAGAATAAAGCAGAAAAGTATGAAGACAAGAATAGTAAATAAGAGTATGCAAAGAATTATGTGACATATCAAAGAATCTTTCCATCAGCAGCTTGCTGCAAGGATCTCGAGTAAGCAGTAAATTTCCACAGAATGTCTGCTTCTAGAGGTTCACTGAAACTTCCATTTATCTAAAGGGAATAATGCAGCTCTCCTACAGGTCTCTTCCTTTTTCCCCCCCCACAAAATTGGGTTTGATAAAGACAACAATGTTTCTAAGTAAGAGGCGAAGCCTTGCCTAATACAAAATTATGAATAAGTGTTCCAGTTAAATATGTCCTTGTATCACTGAATTAAAAATGTTGGAATGTTCTAAGTAGGGAACACAAATCTAATAGGTTTTGTTTTCTTTTTCCTTCTATGAATATTATAGATTTTTATAGGGACATGATTCAACCAATCCAGAAAATAAACAGTAGATATATATATTTATAAATGATAGATAGAGGCAATTAAATAAAATCTACTTGAAGATTGCTTCATGCTGCACCTTTATAAATACATAAAAAGTATATAGAATTGTATAAAAGTTATAAAAGATTAAAGTTACCTGAGATCCTGCACTCAGATAAAACCCTGTTAACATGTGGTTGTGATTCTTTCTGTCCTTTCTCTATGTTTACACACATATACAAACACACTCAATTATATATAGATGGAATCATATTTCTTGGACACCTCCTCATGTCAGTAAGTATATAATTTGTGTATAATCATTTATATATCTAAATATTTTATGTTGCACATTTGTACTATAATTTAAGTGGTCAGTTATCTATTAATGAACATAAAAATTGTTCACATTTTTTTTTACTGTAACAAAGCACACTATAATAAATAGCCACTTATCTGTGCCTTTTTATAGCTATTACTGGGGGGTCAAAATATATATGCATTAAAATTTTGACTCAGATTGCCAAAATGGCCTTCAGAATTCCCTAAACACTTGTTTTGAGTTAATACTCCTAAAAGACACAAATTGATAAATTTATGCCATGGGTGATTAAGGGCAGCTTGACTTAGAAACATTTACATTTTCAAGGAAGACACTGCAGAATGGAATGAATTAATTCAAGAGGAAAGAAACATTAAAGAAGTGATGTGTAGGGAGCCCCTCTGCAGTCCCACAACAGAAACCACCATTTGTTACTTATGCCATTAGGAAAAATGATACATTTATATAAGCTGAGAAACGAGGTGTTAGAAATGTGTGTAAAGTTGGAAGGGTTTTAACTTGTATGCTTTCCTCAAGAAATTGGTTAAGATCTTTGATAGCTCTTATTTTAATTATATGGATAATATGTGGGTATGAAATGATTCAGACACTTAGAATACACAGAACCTTTTTTGAAATAATAGTTTATATATTTAATCTTTTAATTTTACCTTGATACAATGCTTATATAACCACATACGTCCTGATTAGTCCCTGAGGGAAATTCAAAAAAAGAAACCAATATTATGAGGTGAATAAAAATAAAGGAAAAGATGAAGAGAGAGTTGTTTTGTGTGGGGATGGGGTAAAAGGTCATAAAGGATTTGGGTAAGGAAAAAGAAAACCTGGTGGATTTTACTGGAAGGAAGTTACACATTTATTACAGAAGAGAGAATGAAAAATTGGAATTTGACTATGATCACTGTAATTATCAGTAATGGTCAATTGTAATTATTATAATTAGAAAAATGAAGGAATCTGGCTGGTACTAGGCATTTAATTACTGTGTTATGACCACACTATTTGGAAAGCTTTCATTGGCATTCATGGAGATGAGTAATTTCTCTTTGATTTAATGAGAAGAAAGCAAATTTCCTCTGCTTTACTAATATCTTACAACCTGCTGGAGAAATTTCACATTCATATTCCTTATGCATCAATATTCAATCTGCATTGTTATCACAAAGGTATAACAACTTTTTCTCTCCTTTGTTGTAAATTTTTTTTTTTTTTTTTGAGAGAAGCATTTATAGTCTGGACTTAAATGAAGTATAGTGGTCTATGCCTTACCAGTGAATAGATAGCTCTAGCTGCAAAACACTCACCAAATGGAGCATCTCATTCATTAAAGCTTAGTATTTCTGTTTTGCATTTACAGATGACTTTATTCTGTTTTTCTGACAAAAGCTGTCATATTCATTATTTCACCTTTACTGTAAGAGTTTATATATTCCTATTTTTCTGATAAGAAATCTGAGTTAGAGAACTGAAGATTTTTTTTTCCTTTCCTATTTCTTGTCTTCTTTTTTCCTTCTTGACCCAATATGTATTTCTGTGATGTGAGACAAAGGTCTAAATTTATTTTCTTAGAGATTATTCATTATACCAGTGATACATTAAATAAACCATCTTTCTTCTTGGAGATGAAATATCACTTTTATCATATATTAATTTTTTCTGTGCATCTGGGCCTATCTACACATTTATCTACACATATACGTGTATATATTCTTTATGAACTCTATTTATACACTTTTTTAACACCATATTATTTTGATCACAGCTATATAGTCAATTTAAATATATAAAACATATTATTCTAACTCAGAAATAAATAGTATAGAAGAATCTCTAGAAATAGTATAAAACACTTCTAAGAATTCAATAGATAATGGATAAGAGTTATGAACTGATAATTCTTGGAAGGAGAATTGACGTAACTGCAATACAGTAAAAAACTGAATTAAAATTCAATGTGAGACTAATTTTTTACACATTAATGAAGGAATAAAAAGAAGAAAGCAAACATTTTAAAAAGGAGAGAGAGCAAAGTGTTGGCATAGGAATTTCTAGTGCTCTTCTTCTCCCTAGAATCATCACTTTGAACAACATTCCATGTATGAAAATACCTTCACAACAGCTAAGAATTCCAAGCAAGGAAGTACAGCACCTGGGTAAAGCATAAGAAAAGATTCATTGATGAGGGTAGGAGGATAGATACACATTACACTCATCACCCCTTCCCCAAGCCCAGGCATCATAGTGGAAAGTAAGATCCCCATCTCATGGAAGAAGGACAGTGAAGTCACACCTGACTTCACGGCAGACCCCAGAGCCAGCCCATCCTAGCACCAGACATACTCTCATAGCCCGAGGTGGCTCCCTGAAGACTCCTGTGAACCCAGACCCCTAGATCATCCCAGCATCTGCTAATTCAGTAATCAAAACCCTCTCAACAAAGAGAAGCTCAGGACCAGATGGTTTCACAGTAAATATTACCAAACATTTTAAAAGAGTGAACACCAGTCCTTCTCATAGTCTTCCAAAAAGTTGAAGAGGGAAGATTCTCAGGCTCATGAGATCAGCCTTACTCTCATTCCAAAGCCAGAGGAGGACACTACAAGAAAAGAAAACTGTAGACTAGTATCCTTGATTAACATAGATGTAAAAATTCTCAACAAATTATTAGCAAACTGTAGGAGTGCTGGCAAAACTGACTCCATCTTTAGCTGTCCATCTTGTTCATGCCCACAGAGAACTCCCTTGGTGCTTTGTGTCCCAGGCCTCCTGGAGGTTAATGTGGACCCTGACTAAAATGTGCGAGGGCTTGTTCTGATCTTCCCTAAAGATGGTGCCACTTCAGATAACTACCCTGTGACCTCACTACCATGCCCCTCGATCCATAAAAACTAGAGGTCTGAATAGGTGTAGAGAAAGGGCAGAGAATAGAGGCTGCATACCACCTGAATTGCCTGTACATTCGATTAACCCCTGCCAGTAAGTTACCCTGAATAAAATTCTGTGTAAATGGTGTGGAGTGGCTTGTTTATTTTTTTGTTCTCAGTCTGGAGGATACATTACTGACCCTCCTCCACTTTCTAACACAAACTGAATTTAATACCATATTTAAAAAGATCCTATACCATGATCAAGTGGGATTTATCTCTGGGATGCAAGGCTGGTTCAACATACGCAAATCAGTAAATGTGATGTACCACATTAACAGAATAAAAGATAAAAATGATTATTTCAATAGATGCAGAGAATCATTAAAATTTAATGTCCTTTCGTGATTAAAACTGAATAAATTGAATATAGAAAGAATGTACCTCGAGGGGCACCTGGGTGGCTCAGTCATTAAGTGTCTGCCTTTGGCTCAGGTCATGATCCCAGGGTCCTGGGATCGAGTGCGCATCGGGCTCCCTGCTCAGCGGGAAGCCTGCTTCTCCCTCCCCCACTCCCCCTGCTTGTGTTCCCTCTCTCACTGTGTCTCTCTCTGTCAAATAAATAAATAAAATCTTTAAAAAAAAGTGTACCTCAACATAAAAAAGGCCAAATATGAAAAACCTACAGCTAACATCATATTCAGTGTTGTTTTTTTTTTTTTTTTTTAAAAAAAAAAACAAAAAAAAAGGTGCCCCCTCTCCCCACCCCTACCAACACAGTACTGGAAGTCCTAACTAGAGCAATCAGGCAAGAAAAAATTGGAAAAGTAGAAGTAAAATTGTCTCTGTTTGCAGATGATATGATTTTATATATAGAAAATCCTAAAGACTTCATGGGGTGTCTGGATGGCTCAGTCAGTTAAGCATCTGCCCTCGGCTCAGGTCATGATCCCAGGGTCCTGAGATCGAGCCCAGCGTTGGCCCCCTGCTCAGCAGATTGTCTTGTTCTCCCTCTCCCTCTGCTGCTCCCCCTACTTGTGGTCTCTCTCTCTCTCTCTCTCTCTCAAATTTAAATAAAATCTTAGAAAAAATTCTAAAAACTTCACCAAAAAAAAAAACTGTTAGATCTAATCAATGAGTTCGGTAAAGTTTCAAGATACAAAATCAATATACAGAAATCAGTTATGTTATTATATACTAATAACAAAATATCTGGAAAAAAATCCCCTTCTCTGTCGCATCAAAAACAAAAAATACTTAGGAATAAATTCCACCAAAGAGCCTAAAGATTGGAAAATATAAGACACTGGTGAAGGAAATTGAAGAAGATGCAAATATAACTGGAAAAAATGTTCATGGGTTGGAAGAATTAATATTGTTAATATGATTATACTACCCAAAGCCATCTATAGATTCAATGCAATCCTATCAAAACTTCAATGGCATTTTTTACAGAAATAGAAAAAAAAAAAACACCTAAAATTTGTATGGAACCACAAGAGACCCCAAATAGCTGAAGCCATCTAAAGAAAGAAGAGCATTACTTCCTGATCTCAAATCATACTACATAGCTAGAGTAATTAAATCAAAATGGTACTGGCATAAAAACAAACACAAACCAATGGAACAGAATCAAAAGCCCAGAAACAAACTCATGCAGGTATGGTTAACTAATATTTGACAAGGGAGCCACAATACCCAATGAGCAAAAATAGTCTCTCCAGTCAAGGTGATGGGAAAACTGGATATCCACATGCAAAAGAATGAACTTGAACCCCTAATAACACCACTCACAGAAATTTAATCAAAATGGCTTGAAGACAAAAATGGAAGAGGAAGATCCAAAACTGTAAACCTAATAGAAAAAAAATAGGTTAAAATCTTCTTGACACTGATCTTAGCAACAGTTTTTTTGGATATGACAGAAGCACAAATAACAAAAGCAAACATAAACAATTGGGACTATATTTAACTACAAAGCTTCTGCATAGTAAAATAAACATTCACCAAAATGAAAAGGTAACCTACAGAATGAGAGAAAAATATCTGCAGACCATCTTTTCATAAGGGGTTAATATCCAAAATATATAAGGAACTCATATAACTCAGAAAAAAGTACAATTCAAAAATGAGCAAAAGACTTGAATTGACATTTTTCAGAAGAAGACATACAAATGACCAACACGTACATGAAAGTTTCTCAACATCACTAATCATCAGGGAGAAGCACATCAAAATCACAGGGAGATACAACTTCACACTTGTTAGAAGGGCTATTATCAAAAAGAGAAGAAATAACAAGTGTTGGCAAAGAGTGGAGAAAAGGGAAGGCTACTGGTGTAGCCACTATGGAAACAGTATGAAGTCTTCTCAAAAAGCTAGAGCTACCATTTGATCCAGCAATCTCACGTCTGGGTATGTATCCAAAGGAATCAAAATCACCGTCTTGACATGATATCTACACCCCCATGTTCAGAGGAGCATTATTCACATTAACCAAGACATGGAAATAAGCTCAGTGTCTGTCAATGGATAAATGGATAAAGAAAATGTGTTATAAATATAACAGAATGTCATTCATCCATATGAAAGAAGGAAATCCTGTCTCTTGTGACAATATGGCTGGACCTCAAAGACATTATGCCAAGTAAAATAATTTGGACAGAGAAAGACAAATATTGTGTGTTTTCATTTGTATGTGGAATCTAAAAAAGCTGAAGTTTGGAAATACTAGTATGCTGGTTGCCAGGGGCTGGGGAGAGTGGGGGAAATATGGAGATGTTGGTCAAAACTTCCATCTATTACATGAATAATTTCTGGGGACCTAATGTATAGCAAGGTGATTAATAATACAGTATTACATAAAAGTTAATAAAGTAAATTGTAAAACTCACCACACACAAAAAATGGTAAGTATGTGAGCTGGTGGATATATTACATAACCTTATTGTGGTGAACATTTCACAGTATAATGTGTATCATATCACTGTGTTGTACACTTTAAACTCATGTTAATGACAATAATGACTCAATAAATCTGGAAAAAGAGAAATCCCTCATTATGTATGTCTTTATGAGCATCAAATAAATTGTGTAAGGTTATATACTACAGTACCTTGGACAAACAGGGTTACCTAAATGAGGCAGGAATAAAAATGGAGATGTGAGGTACCTGGGTAGCTCGGATGGTTAAGCGTCTGCCTTCGGCTCAGGTCACGATCCCAGAGTCCTGGGATCGAGCCCCCACATCGGGCTCCCGGCTCAGCCGGGAGTGTGCTTCTGCCTCTCCCTCTGCCTCTCCCACTGCTCATGCTCTCTCTCTCTCTCTATCTCTGTGTCTCAAATGAATAAATAAAATCTTCAAAATAAAAAAAAAATGGAGATGAAACAAAACTTTTTCCAATATTTTGAACTTAAAAAGCACACATTTATTGGTTTTGCAATTTAAAAATGGAGTGCAATAAAAATTAGAAAAAATGTAGTTTGTGAACATCTAGAGAATTATAAAATGTTAACATAATTTCAAAACAATGAGAATTGTTTTCATACATCTTACTTCGGATTGTCTAAAATCAGACACTGCAATAAATATTTGTGCTCAAGCAGTTTATTGGGAAGGGTACTAAAATATTCTTGGGTATGGGAAAGTGAAACGGGGGGGAAGGCCATCAATATAGGGTATGTTATCAAGCACTTGGTCACTGTGAGTTATCCTGGCCAAGGGCTAAAAAAGTTGGGATACTGATAAACCAGCTCTAATCATACGGACGCTAATTCCTGAGGGAGACAATAGCTTTTGCCTTCTGAAAAACATTATACATTATACATTAGCTTTTGTCTTCTGAAAAACTGTTCCAATCAGGGTACTAAATCACTTTAAATAGTCTCGTCTGCAATTTGTGAACATTTAGTTTAATGTTTGTGTGTGCATGTTTTCTCTTTTACTAAAGTGAGATTTACCTAATAATCCATAGGTAAACAAGGTGAGCCTAAAGGCAGATAGACTGATTTCTTATACATACTTTGATGCCTTCTGTCTTTTAACCTAATAGCTGTCATATTAAATATATATAATCTTATATGTTTATATCAATTCCTGTTTTTAGAAGAACTGTTCTCTTTTACAGACTTGGCTATTTTATTATTAGGCACAATATCTGCAACATTTTGAAAGTTTAAATACTTTTCAACATTTTAAAATTCTCTTTCTATTCTCAAAATGAACCATGTCCATTTGAAAACTTGAGAAGTCTTTCTCAAATATATGAAGTTATCTTACTATCCAGCCTTTGTAAATGAACTGTAGAGTAATTTTTAGTAGTAAGTCTATTTTTTATTAAATTCTCATTTAAATTTTGTTGGTTCTGTTGCATGAAAGGAGTAAATCTTTAGACTGACTGATTTGATCAACTTTCTGGGCACTTGCCATATTCTTTGCTGACCATTGATTTCACATCCAGCTGACTTCAAAATGACTAAGCGACAAGGTGATTTCTCTTCTTTCTGTCCCTTCTACAGTCAACCTTGTTTAGAACCTGTTTATTGATATTTCCATTGTAGTACAACATGAAGTTGTTTTTACAGTACAGTGTCCAATAGGTTATTATTTCCTTAGATTTGTTCAAGGACTGATGAGATATATTTCTGTAAGTAGCCACAACAGAGTTTGCAAAAATGTGTAAAATGGAAGTGATTAATAAGAGGATAGTGTTCAAAGACTATTTTATTTCATTTTGAAAATGGCTGGAGGAAAGCTATGTATGCAAGGAACTCTGATAGTCTCATCAGATCAAAATAATTAAATCATTTTTCCCCTCTGTAGCTCTAGCAGAATCAAAATGAGGAAATCTCTTAGGTATTCTGAATTGTAAATCTCATTTCTGAAGATGGATCTAGCAATGATAACACAGTTAGAAAAAGAACTAAAATGCAAATCGTAATAATTGATTATGTGACTTATGCCCATCGCTAGTAACATCAGATTTCAAGAAAAATAAAATTAAACTCCCTTTCAATTCCTTCTGTTTATATTTCTACCAATCATAAACCTTGCTGACCTGGTTTTGTCATATAATTTGTTCCCCAGGAAAACAAGACAAACCTGTGGGAGCTGAAGTGAATTTTACCTTCCCCGTATTCACTTTAATCCACATCAATATTTTAAAAAGGTTAATGGACAAGTGGTTATCCTGCTGTGTAGAGTTTGTAAATAGCCAGACTAGGCCCTCTACTGGGAGAGGCTTTCAAGTTATAAGTCTGTTGTGAAAGAAATCCAACTCAGCCTAACTTTAAAAAATGGGGGCATTTACTGTATCTAATAACTGTGAACTCCAGATTGGATGGATCTAAGAATACAAATGAGGTCATTGAGTTATCTATTTATGGGCTTTCTTCCCTCCACTCCCCTCCCCTCCCTTCTCTCCTAATCATTCCATTTCTCTTCCCTCCGCTCCCTTCTGTTCCTCTCCCATCCCCTTTCCTTGCCTACTCCCTCAGCCCTCAACACATTGCTGTGCTAGCCTCATCCACTTTTACTGAAGCCAATTTTATAGCCCTTGATTCATATCTAGTCAGCCTAACAAACTATGTTGACCTACTGGCTTAAAAGAAAACAACTATTTTATAATTTTTCATGATTCTGTGGGTCAGGAGTTCTGACAGGGATCAGAGAGATGGCTCATATTCACTTGCTGAATGCGAGATCTTGACTCTCCAGCATGCCTTCATATGGTGTTTGTCTTTCTCAGTCTGACTTCTTTCACTTAGCATTGTACCCTCTAGGTCTTTCCATATTGTCCTAAGTGGTACAACCTCATCCTTTTTAATGGCTACATAATATTTCATTATATATGTGTCTGTGTGTGCATGTGTGTGTGTGTGTGTGTACATACACAAAACATCTTTCTTATTCATTTATTGATGGATACTTAGATTGCTTCCATATCTTGGCTTTTGTAAGTAATGTTACAGAATATGTAGGGGTGCATACATCTTTTCAAATTGGTGTTTTCATTTTCTCTGGGTAGATACCCAGTAGTGAAATGATTGGATAATATGGTATCACCATCTTTAATTTTTTGATGAACCTCCATATTGTTTTCTACAGTGGCTATACCAATTTATCTTATGAGTATAGAAATTCATTACTAAATGTATTTTACAATTCTTGCAAGTAGGGTAAAACACTACTATGCCTTGATGTATTAAATTTTAATGAAAAGTCAATTTTGATTTGTTAGTTATTTAAGATGTTTATATTCCCAAATGAGATTTTCTAATTGCTTTTTCTTTTCTGGCTAGGGTTGATATTAGGTCATAGGATCTTTGCAAAATTAATTAAGTATTTTTTCAACATTTTTCCTTCTTTATGATATTTTCTTTGGAAATCTTAGAAGAAATTACCATAAAACCATCTAGTTCAGGAGCCATTTTTGAGGCAATATTCTCATAATGTTTTTAGTTCTTCCACAATTGTGAGGTTTGAAGTATTTTTACTGCTAGAGTCAATTTTTTGTAATTATATTTTTTACAGAAAAAAGATTCTTTTATTGTTAGAGATTTGGTGTTATAATCTTCCCACTTGCCTCTTTGCACCCTAGCAGGGTTACCTGTATGGACTGAGTGAGATCCCTTACTCTTTGGCTTCTTGTTGGGTTCAGTTAATGGGGAACCCCATCAGGATATTGGAGTAGAAGGGGTGTTAGGTACTGATTATCCTGGTTTCCTCACTACAGTTCAGCTCAGGGTGTCACAGTTACTGTTAGTTGCCTTGGACTCAATACTCTCTTTGTCAGGTATTGCACTAAGCTTTGTGGTTTACTTGAACCCTGCATATACCTTTACTAAATTGTCCTTGAATTATCTTAATGTTTGTATGCCTATGTGTTGTGCTGACATAGAATTGAAGGTAAAGTCAGTTGATATTCATATTTACTTTTGTCATTGCTATTTGTTTTTTTTTAAGATTTTGTTTATTTGAGAGAGAGAGAATGAGAGAGAGCACGAGAGGGAAGAGAGTCAGAGGGAGAAGCAGACTCCCTGCTGAGCAGGGAGCCCGATGCGGGACTTGATCCCAGGACTCCAGGATCATGACCTGAGCCGAAGGAAGTCGCTTAACCAACTGAGCCACCCAGGTGCCCTGTCATTGCTATTTGTGATGGTTATTTTATGTGTCAACTTAACTGGGCTACAGAGTGCCCAGATATTTGGTCAAATATTATTCTGGGTATGTCTAAGAGAGTTTCTGGATGAGATTGACATTTATATAGGGAGACTGAGTAAAGCAGATAGTTCTCTTTAATGTGAGTGGGCCTCAGCCAAGCAATTGAAGACCTGAATAGAGCAGAAAGGCTGAGGGAGCTCCTCCTGCCTGTTTGAGCTGGGACATCAATCTTTTCCTGCATTCAGACTCAGACTGAAAATTCAGCTGCCCTTGGGGTTTTGAGCCTGCTGGTTTTCAGACTGGAAATCACATCGTCAGCTCTCCTGGTTTTTAGGCCTTTACATTTGGACTAGAACTACACCATTGACTGTCCTGGGTCTCCAGTTTGCTGCTGCAGATCTTGGAACTTCTAAACCTCCATAGACATGTGAGTCTATTTCTTATCTATCTATCTATCCATCCTTCCATCTATTTATTTACCTACCTATCATCTATCTATTGTCTATCTCTTGATCTCTGTGTGTATATAATATTTTATCTAAATAGTAGCTTTGTTATTGTCTTTCTAATATTAAGTTGTAAGAATTCTTTATATAATTTTAATATAAACTCCTTGTCAGATGGAGCATTTGCAGATATTTTTCCCATCCCATTGTCTTCCCATTTGTTGATTTTTTTTTTCTGTGCAGAAGTCTTTTAGTTTGATATAGTCCCATTTGTTTATTTTTTATTTTGTTTCCTGTGCTTTAGGTGTTATATCCAAAAATTGTTGCCAAAACCCATGTCAAAGAATTTTTTCTTATGTTTTCTCTTGGAAGTTTTGTGGTTTCTGTTCTAATATTTAAGTTTTTAATCCATTCCAAGTTAATTTTTGTGAGTGGTCTAGGATAAGGATCTACTTTCATCTTGTTTAATTTTTTTTAAAGAACCACCTCTCGGGCAATTATCATTCTAATTCCTAAATCACCTATTTCAATTTTCATAACTTAGTATTTTATTCTATTTTGTTTCTTTTCCTTCACTTTTTTGCAGTTTTTTATAATATTTCGAGTTGAATGTTTAGTGTATTTTCTGCCTTTTCATCACTCAAATTTAGAGAGACCAAGAAATTTTATCTGAATAGAACTTTCAATTACATATAACTCGGGCTACATCTTATAGATTTTACTGTTCTGTAATTTTACTTTGATGTGGTTAATTAGGAGAAGAGATCTGTTTGGAAAAAAGCAGGCTAAAATACACTAACTTTTCTACTGAACCAACTTGACTATCTACAAGCATAATGTACAAAACATGTATAGGATAGTATTTCTAAAATATCTGGTTGATTGGGTTTTGAAAAGTGAAATCTCTTATCAATTTATGGTTTTGTACATTTTGGACAGAATGTGGTCTGTGTAATTTGCTTTTCATCATCAAAATTTATTTGCTGCATAAAATATGGCAAATTTTCTAATTCTTCTGTGTGTGCTAAGGAGAAAGAAAGGCATGAGCTTTGTTTTCAGGCTACAGAATTCTAGATCTAGATGTACTATCTTAATTTTAACTTCTCAGTTATGTTATTTCATTTCTCCATGGCCAAATTTATTTCTGTCTACTTGATTTATCATTGGTTGAAAACAGTGTGTCAGCATAATATATAAACATTAAAAGAGTAAGGATAATTTGAATAATAAAGCCATGATGATAAGAAGAATCCTGAACATTTGTCTAAGCTATTTTGTCTCTCGTAGACAACTTGCCACATAAACATCTATGTCACATTAGTTCTACTAGTTTCCTATTGGTGCTGTAACAAATAACCACAAACTTAATAGCTTTAAAACATACACATTTGTTCTCCTACAGTTCTGGAGGTCAGAAGTCTGAAATGGCTTTCACTGGGCTAAAATCAAGGTGTTGGGTTGGCTGCATTTCTTCTGAAGGCTCTGGAGAAGAAACTTTTCTGCTTGCTTTTTCCAGTTGTTTGAGGCCATCTGCATTCCTTGGCTCATGACCCCATCTTCCATCTTCAAAGCCAGCAGCTAGTATTATCAGATGGTTATTTCTGTCTTTCTCTTTGTCTAACCTCTGCTTCTGTTGTTACATTTCCTCCTCTGACTTGCCAACCTCCCTCTTTCACTTATGTGGACCCTTATGATTATACTGAGCCCACCCAGATAATTCAGAATAATCTCTTGATCACAAGATGCTTAGTTTAATCATAGCTGCAAAGTCACTTTTGACATGTAAAATAGCATATTCACATGTTCCAGTAATTAGGACATGGATGTTTTTGAGAGGCCATGATTCTGCCTACCATACCGGACACTTCTGAAATTTTTTCCCAAGACTCTCAGGGATGTAGATCATATATCTACATTGCTACAGTCATTTGCTTCTTATCATAAATGGAATGTAAATATGCTGACCCAATGTTATCATCTATTTTTTAAATCTCAGAAAAATGTTTAATAAACTGAATTTTAGAATCATTGTGTGACTATATGATGGCTTTGACCTTTGGACAACTTACTTATGTTTTAGGAATGGTATCTTTTGGTTTTCATATGTTAATCTGCAATTCATTTAAAATACAATGATTTTTATCATGTTTTAAAATGTGCCAAAAAGTTTCTAACTATGATTAGTAACCTACTAATGGGCAGTATGGAAAATATAAACTCATTTTAGACTTTACAAAGGTAATTCTTTAATTAATTTACCCTTTTCCTCTGTTTCCCAAAGAATAATAAGGTAAATGCCTTTCTTTCTGTGGTTTAAATGGACCTACTTTTTGCTTTTTAGAGCTAGGAAGGAAGAAATATGACATAATATTTGTCAAAGATATATGGCTAACATGTAAATTAAGCATAGAAATGGCACTTTTTATTTTATTTATTACAGATATGTACTATTGAAATTAGGCCAGTTAAAAACCCTGCAATCACCTTTAAGTGTTCCAGTGAAAGGAAGAGTCATCAATGCAGCAAACTTCATTGCTGTCTTGTTTTAAGAAATTGCCACAGGCATCCCAAACTTCAGCAACCACCACTCTGATTGGTTAGCAGTCATCAGCATTGAGCCAATACCCTCCACTAGCAAAAAAGATTACAACCTCCTGAAAACTCAGATGATGGTTAGCAGTTTTTAGCAATAGAGTATTTTTTAATTAAAGTATTTGATTAAAGTGTAAGACTGTTGAATCACAGACCTGTACCTCTGAAACAAATAATACATCATATGTTAAAAAAAAAGAAGATAGTAGGAAGGGAAAAATGAAGGGGGGAAAATTGGAGGGGGAGATGAACTATGAGAGACTATGGACCCTGAGAAACAGACTGAAGGTTCTGGAGGGGAGAGGGTGGGGGGATGGGTTAGCCTGGTGATGGGTATTAAAGAGGGCACGTATTGAATGGAGCACTGGGTGTTATACGCAAACAATGAATCATGGAACACTACATCAAAAACTAATGGTATAATGTATGGTGATTAACATAACATAAAATAAAAAAATGCAAAAAAAAGTTAAATAAAGTATTATTCTCTAGATATAATGCTATTGTACATTAATAGACGATGGTATAATATAAACATAACTTTTATATGCACTGGGAAACCAAAAAAATTATTAGACTCATTTTATTGCAATATTCACTTTATTGTAGTGGTCTAAAACTGAACCTGAGGTATGCCTATATTGATCTCTATTTTTTTCATAGTTCTTCAAAACAGAAACTTCTGGGCATTCTCTTTTAAAACATTCTTTTTTTGCTCATTTATGGAGAAAATGTTTATTTATCCTAGCCCTGATAACTTACTAGCTGAAAGCCTAACACTATTTGGTGGTGGGAAAGTAGTTCTAAAGGCTATGTGTTCATCAACCCAGATATAAAACACCTAAGATTGATCTGGCCAGAAACAACAGCAGCAGAAGTACCTTGTGAGTATTTAATCATTTTTTGAAAACTAAATTCACCATTGCAAATCTTCTAAAGGTCAAAGAAATAGGATATGAAGGAAAACAAAACAAAACAAAAAACCTTAAGTCATATATTGATCCTCACGGCTTTCCTGTTTAGTTACACAGGGATTGTTAGTATCAAAATATGACCTAAAGGGGTGGGGGCATTCAAAATATACCATAACTTCTTATTTTCAATTGAGTGTTGTTGGGAGAATAATATAAATCTCAATAGTAATGATATTACATGATTTTACAATGGACAAATTGGAAGGGTCTAAATTTAAACTAAAGAATTCTTCATTTTATTGTCAAATATTAAGTGGAAAACAACACTATGCTAAACCAGTTAATAAAGAGCTACCCAAGCTGTAGGACTGGGACACCTCTTACAGAATATAAAGTAGCGGCTCAACTTTACACTGTGAACTTATAAAGTATGGACTTTGGGAATAATTTCCACACGATCAAGTAAAAAGGAGAAATATGTAGGAGGTAGAGAAAAAGTGAAGAAGTAGGAGAACTCCAAAGGGAGAAGATGATCTTGAGCAACTTAGAAGCCTCTTACTTTAAATATTTTCTTAAAAGCTTATATTTAGTCACCGATACTGCTTTTTTTTTTAAGATTTTATTTATTCATTCATGAGAGACAGAGGGAGAGAGAGAGAGAAGCAGGCTCCCAAGGAGCAGGGAGCCCGATGCGTGACTCGATCCCAGGACCCTGGGACCATGACCCAAGCTGAAGGCAGACGTTTAACCATCTGAGCCACCCCGGCGCCCACCGATAGTGCTTTTTGAAAAGGGTACTGGGCGCCGGCATGGCTCAGTCGGTTAAGCGACTGCCTTCGGCTCAGGTCATGATCCTGGAGTCCTGGGATCAAGTCCTGCATCGGGCTCCCTGCTCAGCAGGGAGTCTGCTTCTCCCTCTGACCCTCTTCCCTCTCGTGCTCTCTCTCTATCTCATTCTCTCTCTCAAATAAATAAATAAAAAATCTTAAAAAAAAGAAAAGAAAAGGGTATTGGCAGGTGAGGACTAACATTGTTATTTAAGCCCTACAGTTACATAAACATTACAACTTTGAAGGATTCCAGGCATAAAAATTTGTTTTAATATTAAATATGTACCAAATTTATAACATATGTAGTTTAAACAAAAATATAACCAATAGTAGCATTTTAATGCTCAGTTTAAGAAATTAAGCATTATCAAAACACTAGAAACTCTGATTCCTCCTTTTGCAACTTGATCCTCCTTTCTCTGCTGGTAAATTATTCTCAATTGTATTTTATAATTCTTTTGCTCATCTTTACAATTTTACATTCGGCTTTAAATGCTTATGAATGTCACATAAAATTGTGTATTGCTCTGAAGATTGCTTTTAAATTATTGATAATGAGTTTCTAAGGTTCATCCATGTGCATTTCCATAGGTTGTTCAATGTCAGAGTAGAATATTCTAGTCTATGAATATACAGCTATTTATAGCCCAAGCTTCTGTCCATGGACATTTGGGTTATTTCTTTTTTTTTTTCCTATTACAAAATAATGTTGTTCTGAAAATTCTTGGATGCGTCTTCTGGTGCATAGAGAGAAGAGTTTTCTCTGATGTACATCAATGGGAGTAAAATTTCTGGGTCACTAGGAGTAAAATTTCTGAGTTAACTCATTTCAATTGACTAAATATGCCAAATTGTTCTTCATATTGGCTACACTCTGCCCAACATTCTTTTTTTATTTTTAAGATTTTATTTATTTATTTGAGAGAGAGAGAGCATGAGCCGTGGCAGGGCGGGGGGCAGTGGTGGGCAGAGGGAGAGGGAGAAGCAGACTCCCCACTGAGCAGGGAGCCCAAGCAGGGCTCAATCCCAGGATCCTTGGATCATGACCTGAGCCGAAGGCAGATACTTAACTATTTGAGCCACCCAGGTGCGCCTCCTCCCAAAATTCTATAATGGGTTTTGACCTACATAATTTTGAATTTGGTATTATCACACAATTTAATTTTCACCCATGCAGTAGATATTAAATATTGTCTATTTGAAAACTTCAATGTGTATTTTCCTGATTACCAGTGAGGTTTAATAACTTTCTGTATTTTATTAGTTACTTGTTTTTCTTTTATGTGTTTGATCTGTTCATAATTTTCTGTATATATGCTGTTGTGATGCTTGTCTTTGTCCTCTTGATTTACAGACGTTCTTTTTATACTTTTGATACTAAATATTGGTCAGTCATTTATGTTGCAATATGTTTTCACTTTCTTTATATGTATATTGATGATTTGAAATTCTTGATTTTGAGTAGTCAAGTTTATTAATCCTTACTTTTATTATGTTTCTTATGTCATTTTGTGTCTTGTGAAGTTTCTTTTTTATTCTCAAGTGTCTCAAATATGTGCTGTGATAGTTTATTATGTGTCAACTTGGTCAGGCTTCAGAACTCAGGTACTTAATCAAGCACTAATCTAGGTGGTGCTATGAAGGTATGTTGTAGATATGGCTAAGATCTATAATCAGTCGAATTTAAGTGAAGAAGGTTGCCCTTGAATAATCAAGGTGGGCTTCATCCAATCAGTTGAAGTGGGTTTCATCCAATCAATTGAAATTTGAAAACTGGGGTTTCCTGAAGAAAAAGCTCTGACTGAAGACTACTGCTTTAAATCCTGCATGAGTTTCCAGCCTGATGAACTGCTCTGGATTTCAGACTTGCCAGTTCCCACAATCACCCAAGTCAATTCCTTAAAATTAATCTCTTTTTCTCTTTCTCTTTCATCTATTGCTTCTGTTTCGTTTTTTTTTTTTCCCCTTTGGAAAATCTGAGGGATACATGCACTTATATTATTTTCAGAAATGTTTGTTCTTTAATGACTCACATTTAGATCTTTTAGAAAACTGAAATTGATTTTGGTTGCATAATCAAGTAGGGATAATATTTCCAGTATTATTTATTGTGTAGCCTCTCTTACCAACTAAAATATAATATCAGTTCTGTCATAGACCAAGTTTCTATGCCCATGTAAATGTATAACTGATTCTCCATTCTATGCCATCATTGTTTTCATTTTTACTGAGGAATTACCAAACTATTCTAATTATTATAGCTTTAGAAAAAAACCTTGGTATCTAGTGAGGCCATAAAATTTGTAAACTGCCATAAAATTATACTTCTGAGATTTTGATCACATTAAATGATATGAATCAAGTTAGAGAACTTGATAATTAAACATACTATACATTTTTACCAATAAAAATTGATTACATAACCATTTATTTAGGAATTTTGTAAGTTTTTATATATGGGATTTAAAATTTTCTCTTTAACATTCTTACATGTTTTGTGATCTTTTTAATCTGCTTGCTATTGGAACCACTTTTTAAATCACATATTCTGTTAATATAAATTCAGTTAACTTTGTATTTAGATTTTTATATCTAGAAAACTTATTAAACTTTGTTATTCTTTTGGGTTTATCAATATATAATTATATCTGTGACTAAAATAATTTTATTATTTATTCTCTAATCATTTTTCATCTTATTTTCTTACAATGTTAAGTCCAAGGGTAAGAGTGAATATTCAGGCTTTTTTCTACTTAAAAGAGAATAATCTAAACTACCACTATTAAAAATTATATCTGCTTTAGGTTTTATTGAGCTATCCATTCTTAGATTAGGGAAATTTTCTTGTATTTACAGATATAAATTTTCATGGATTCCTTTTAAAAGGTTTTTAGTGCCTTTTCCGCATCTGTTGATATTTTCATTCGATTTTTCTCTTTTATTTAAAAAAATAAACTGTCTTATTACCTTTCCAAGATAAGACTAACTTGGTCATTTTATATTATGGCTTGTTGATCACTGAATTTAGTTTTCTATTAATGTATATGGGATTTCTGCATCTAAATGTATGAGTGAGATTGACCTGTAGTTTTCTAATTTTATAACTTTTATCCTTTTTTATTTTAATTATTTTTTCAGTTTTATTGAGATTTATTTGACATATAGCATTGTAAGTTTAAGATGTAAAATATGTTGATTTTGTGCGCTTATATATTGCTAAATAATTACCACTATAGTGTTAGCTAACACGTCCATCCTATCACATAATTACCAATTTTGTGTGTGTGTGTGTGTATGTGTAGGTGTGTGTGGTAAGAATATTTAAGATCTACTCTCTCAGCACTTTCAAGTATATGATAAAGTATTATTAACTATAATCACCATGCTATACATTAGATCTCCAGAACTTTTCATCTTGTAACTGAAAATTTATATTCTGACCAGTACCTCCCTATTTCCTACCCCCTACTCTTGGGTAACCAACATTCTACTCTCTGTTTCTGTGAGTCTTGAATTTTAGATTAATATATAAGTAATATCATATAGTCTTTTTCTTTTTTTGTCTGACTTAATTCATTTAACGTAATAGTCTCAAAGTCCATCCATGCTTTTGCAAATGGAAGGATTTCCTTCGTTTTTATAACTAAATAATATTCATATATATGTGATAGTATATATTCATATTATATGATATATATGATACATATTGAGACATGTATTAGTAACATATGTATTAAATATATCACATATCTATAAATCTATAACACATACTCATGTATGATATATATATATTTAGAAAGAGAGATATATCTCTCTATATATATATATATCAGATTCTCTTTATCCATTCATATATTGACAGGTATTTAGGTTGTTTCTGTGTCTTGGCTTATGGTGAATAATACTACAAAGAACATGAGAACGTAAAATATTTCTTCAATATCCTATTTTCATTTCCTTTGGGTATATATCCAAAAGTGGTATTGCTGGATCATATAGTAGTTCTATAATTAATTTTTTAAGGAGCTTCCATACTGTTCTCCATACTGCCAGTACTGACTTACATCCACACCAACAGTGCACAAGAGTTCCTTTTTCTCCACCTCCTTGCCAATACTCGCTATCTTTTGTCCTTTCAATGAGCCATTCTAACAGGTGTGAGGTGGTATCTCATTGTGGTTTTGATTTGCATGTCCCTGAAGATTATTAATGTCAAGCACCTTTTCATGCACCTATTGGTCATCTGCCTGTCTTCCCTTTCTTTTTTCTTTTCAGTGCAAAAAGGTGCTTTTACTATAGCACAGGTCCAGGACCTGTGATTGGGATTGTGAGGAGTAACTGATCATATACATGTTGTATTCTGAAAATTTTGAATTCATTGACTAGTTCTAACAGAATTTAGTGTGTCCATGAGACTCTATTGAGAGTAAACATCTAGAAGCTTGTTCCTGGTTTCTCCTGGCATCTGCCCATGTTCCTTTTTCTTTTCTTGACTTCAGTCTGTATGCTTTCACTGTAATAAACTGTAGCCATCACTATGATAACTTTTCTGAGCCCTGTGAGTCATTCCAGCTAATCATTGAGCATGAAGGTTGTCTTGGGGCCCCCTGATACAGTTGGCTTCAGAAATGGAATTCACTAGAATAACACTGACTCACTGAAACATGATGAAAACATTGTTTGGGAAAAGGAAGGGTGATGGGGGTGAGGATGACAAATCCCTGATACCTGGATGGTTACCAAATAGTGGTATGAGGTGGCAGTTGTGATATGATCAGTTACTATAGGTAAGTTATCAATGGAATTTGGAAATGGTAGACCTATTACCTGAGGAGTTGGCTCACTTGATATATACAAAAACATAATATAGTGAGAAACAAGCCAATATTCTATACTTGGTTAAATTTTTTTTTTCTGTAATAGAAAAAATGAAAGTAAAGGATGGGGTTGGAATAGGTCTTCGCATCAAATTTTAGCCTGTCTGAGCTATGACCATTCGCTTTAGGGCTATTTACAATGGAGAAATGTGTTCTGGAAAACACAGATAGCACTTCTATGATTTATGGTCATCAAGAAGGTAGTCCAGGTAGCAGGTGCATGTTTATGTGTTTGCAAAATCAAGAAACTACTGAAACTGGGGATATATTGTGAAAGAGTTTTCTCATTTTGTGGATTAATATAGTCAGCCCCCTGAGGAAACTTTACTAAAGTAAGTTATGAGAGTAACTAACTTCAAAGTAACCTTTTTGGTTTTTAATGCTGTGGAATGGAGGAGGATGTTTGTGTTAATGCACAACTGATATTTTGCTATTGAACCATCAAAACTGGCTGCTGTACATTATTCAAACACACAACAGGTTTTTCCTAAAGTAACAGCTAGCCTGGTGGACTGAGTAAAAGACATTGTAAAGTTGGTTTATACTGAAAAATGGAATTGTCCTTTCCTTCCTTTAAGTGATAAGTGGAACTCCCCAAATAAAGTGGCTAATATGCTGCATATTTAGGGCATGCTGGATTGTTGTTGTTTTTTTTTTAATCAGGAAATAGTCTTTTATTACAAAAATTTGCACATAAACAAATAACCACTGCCCTGAACAGTTTCCCTCCAGAGCGTGCACACCCCAAGTGTGGAGAAAGCTAGAGTCCTGTCCCCACACACAGGCCTGCCCCATGGGCTGGACTTGGGCTGCTGCTTGGGACACACACTGGCCTGTACACGCATCACTGTGGGCCCAGCCCTTGATGGCCACTGGGAGCTGCCCGGGCAGCACTGTCTATCTGTCCATGACCATGAGGTGGGGTATGCCCAGAGTCCGAGCCAGCCCTGAGGCACCCAGGGCAGGTGGCTGGGCCAGCCCCCAATCTGTCCATTTGTATGCACAATGCAGTATGTGCCTGTGGAGTCTAGAGCACAGAGAGATCGTGGCAGGACTTGGTCTTGGCACGAAAGGCCATCTTGCGGCTGTTGCGTGCTACGATGTGGCCCAAGAAACGCTTTGCCTTCTTGCCAAGACTCTCTCACCGCCGGGTACTCGCTTGTCGATGTGCATTGGCCTCTTTGCTGTCCCTGCGCAGGCGTATCTGGTGCACAACACCCTTGAACAAGGCCTGGACATTGTGGTGCAATGCCGCGGATGTCTCAGTAAACTTGCAGTTGAAGACCACGGCACAGGCCCGGCCCTCATCCAAGGAGACCTCTCAAGAGCGCACCAGGTCGCTCTTGTTGCCCACTAGGATAATGGGCATGTCGTCCATCTGCCGTGCCTGCCACAGATGGACCCGCAGCTCTGAGGCGTTCTTGAAGCTTCCCTTATCCGTCACTGAGTACACGATGACATACACATCCCCCATAGCCATGCAGTGACCAGGTAGCCAGCGGCTGCTATCCTGCTCCCAAATGTCATAGACCATGAGTGATGCCTCTTCTCCATCCACCATGATGGACCGATCATATCTGTGCCCTGCGGCCTCTGCTTCAGGCCCATCCTCGACACCACCGAAGATGCGCGCCAGAGAGCTCTTGCCCACGCCAGGTGCCCCCAGCAGCAGCACTTTTGGTTTTATGATTATTGGGATGTTCATCCATTTAATATTCTCTTTTGCTAAGTCATGGTAAATGCTTTGATTAAGTGGGCCCTTGCATGGGTATTCCTTATCACCTGCTGTAAAAATCAAGCAAAGATCCAAAAAGCCATATCAGATTTGTTGTTTCAGCTTTCCCTATGAGACTTAAAGATTCTAAAAAATATTAGAATGATTCACAAGGGAATGGGGAATGAAAAAGAGAATGGTCAAGAGATTCATCCCAACAGGTTGAAAGTCTTTAAATCATTATTAAGGAGTGGAAAGAATAAATGATGAGTTCAAAACAAAAGTCTTCAGAGATTTGATAGACAGATGGGATCCAGTCCTGGTCCCCCAAAATTGAAGAGCTGTAAATAAATCTGTTCTATTTATCCTAATTTGGAGAAATTAAAAAACAACAACAACAACAACAAAAAAAAAAACAGAAGGCAAAGATCACAATGAGAAACCTGAGTTCGAATTACCAGAAAGTGATAGTCTGGTAAACTAAAGAGGATGAAGATTGACTAGTTTCTTTACTTGACCCTTGGCTGGGGCCATAAGGCCATATGCACATGTGTGGACAAAGTGAACAGTGATTTGAAAAGAAACATTCCTGGAGCTCCTTGACATGGAACCCTTGTACACTGTGATTCTAAAACTTATTGGTGAAATCCTAACAGGGGCCACAATTATAATGGGAGGATATGGACATGTAATAGTTGATGGTTAAGGTAAAAGTTTGGATAAAAATTAAAATATTTGAGCAGACTTTATATGATGGGGTTATCTCTTTTATCTGAATTGCATTATTGAGATGAATATTTATATCTGACTAGAAAATATTTATCCTATCTAATATTGTAAAATAGAAGCTATATAAGTTTGTCCTTCAACTAGTATTAATTGGACATGCTAAATGAAAATTTACAGAATATCACACAGTTGTTAATTGGTAAACAGTATTAGATATCTGGTAGAGAAAAATAAATTATCACTGTAATTAGTGACAAGTTAGAATTTGGAGTACTGATACTGTCAAATTCTCTGTACAGTTAACCTGTGTGACCCATGAGGAAGGAAGATGACTCATAAAGACAAAGAGTAGACTATCAAGGCTTGAATAAAGTAGTACTTCCTCTAGCATCAGCAGTCCCTTGTATGCTTTCAAAAGTGTGAAAAATACAAGGTAAAGAAGACTGGAACTTGATGACTGATCCTACAAATGCTTTATGCTCTAGTCTCATCTTATAAAAGAGCCAACCAGGTTGCTGCCATATGGGAAGCATCCCAATTTACCTTTATTACATTGCCACGAGGCTAATGAATTCACCAGTTTACTGTCACAATTTGCGTAGAAGAGATTGGGACTCAAGGCTGGTACCAAGTGTAGTAATACACTATCTTGAGATTATAATATCATAAACTGAAGAACATGCTAGGACAGGCTTAAATGTAATGGTGACACCCATGATTAAGTGTGGTTGATAAATCCAGGAAAGATCTTAAGACTCACTTAAATGGTGAAATTACTTAGGGAATAACCTAGGCAGGAGACATCCATGATATTCCATGGACAGCCAAAAGTAAACTGCTGTACTTCCTACCTGACACTAAGCAAGAAAAACAGTACTTTGTCAGGTTGTTGGGGTTTTGCAGGATACAAATTCCACAACTAGGAATATTGTTAGCTCCTATCTATAAAACCGCCTGAGAAAAGGCAGTATTTGATGGGAGTCTGAATAACACCAAGGCATGTCGGAATTTAAAAAATGGAGTGCCTTAGTCAATACTTTTGGACTTTTATGGCCCACACTCAGATACAATTCTGAAAATATCTATAACTTGCTTTTATATAGACTGGAGGTTATGGCAAAATCCCATGAGTGCCTCTCAGCAGCAACAGCTGGGAGTTGTACCAGAAAATTTCTAGATGTGGCAGTATGGTATATGCCATTTAAGTGACAATTATTGACTTGCTTTGGGCATTACTGGAAACTACCCCTATTACTAAGGATCATAAAATTGACCCTAAAACCCAAAATACCCATAATGTCCTCGATAATGTCAGAGAAACACTTTAAGAAGGAAATCAGTGTCCAAAAGAGTTCTGTAATATAATTGAAATTGTTTACATAGGAAGATGCTACTTGAGAAATGCAAGGAGGTATTTACCATATTCATGAGCAGATAACCTCTTTTCCTCTAGGGCTGATTTGAGACCATCTTAGTTGGCACCTGATACTGCCATATGAGTGGTGCCCTGTGAACAGATCTCAATTGATCAAAAGAAAACTGCTTGGTTTATGGATAATCATTGCAAGCACCCTGTTTGAAAGGCCACTGCACTCTGACTGACTCCTGTAGAAACTCTGATTGATGAAGGTAAGAACAAATCAACTCTGTGGGGTAAATTGCATGCCGTTTTCCTTGTAGTGATGGAATAACTGAATGACAGTAAGAACTCAGGTATTTATTTTATTTATTTATTTTTGGGTAAAGCGATAGAAGTTTATTAAGTGAAGATACAGAAAAAGCTCTCAGGAATGAGACGGATCCCAAGGCTGCCAGGGCTTTTAGAGTTGGTCTTTTATAGAAAGTTAACCAGGGAACTTAAATCCTTTTAACATCTTTATTGATAACACCTTCAATGGCTTACTTCCTTTTTAGGGGCTGGTTATGTTTAGATGTATATAAACTCATGAACAGTGGTCAATGGCCTGGCCATATGTTCAAGAAGATGACAAATGGAAAACTGTGTTGTTAAAGGAATGTCTGTATGAGGCATGGACCTAGGGAAATCACCATGGGAATTTATTTGGTGCCTTAGGTAGGATGTATTAATGTGCATCAGAAGAACAATTTTGCAGGATCAAAAGCTGATGGGCACCAACAAATTGACATCCTGGTGCAGTTGCTGGAGGAGGTCAGCCAGGTTCATGAAACCAGAGGAAATGGAGCAGCTGCAGCAATGCAGAGATGGATGAGGATGGACATATTCCTGCTGCACTCTCAGAGGCAAAAAATGCCAGCAAGACCTGTTCCGTCTGCCACCAAGAAAGACAATCTGCAGATGGCTATGGGGCAGACTCCCCAGGGGCAGGGCCCTGACACATAGCTGGTAAATAGATTATATCAGGCAACTATCAGTAGCCCTGGGATGGTGTAAATGGGTTCTGACAGGAATAGATACATTCTGGACTAGGTTTTGCATACCCGATGGTTAATGCAAATGCTCACAACACTATAAAAAAATTGCAACAGAAGATACAGTACCAATTTGGACCACCCAGTTATATTGCTTCAGATGAAGAAATACATTTTTACAATTCATAGCATTCAATGAGGTACAAAGAGTTATAACATCAAATGGACATATCACATGCATATCATCTTCAAAGAAATATTTTGATAGAAAACTGGGACAGCCACTTGAAACATCTGTTGTCTAAAGTGGGAGGATATAAAGGCATGAAGTCCTAACTTGCATGACTTTGCAAGTGTGTGCTCACACTCAGTATGAGGGGGGCCAATAGAGGGAATTCACCCCAAAGAGAGGATTCCCCTACTTTTTGGGGAATCTGGGGAAGAGAGTATGAGGGAAGACTATCTAATTCTTCTCCACATCACCTTAACTTTCTCTCTTTTTTTTTTCCTACTTATTCAATGGTCTTGAGACTATGGTTGCAACTGTGGGTGCTAAAAGCAGGGATGACCCCTAAGCAAGAAACTGTAACTATACATTTAAACTTTTATGACAGAAAAGGGCCTGAGGGGGTGGACTGTGACCTTTGGCCCATGTGGAAAAATTGGAGTTGTCAGTAAACACAGCTCTATTGTCTAGTGGTGGGGATAGTCTGCTAGTTCTATACCTAGGCAACCCTGAACTGTCTGGATGAGAATAGGCAGAAGAGAAGGTAATTGCTAGACTGGTATTACTGTGTGGGCAAGCACACTGGCTGAACCTAACATTCTTTCCAAAAATGGAAAAGTTTGGGTTAAAATCAATGTCAAAAAGAGAGAAGGAGAAATGGTAGCTGAGAGTGAAGGTTATGCAGAGAGGGAAAATCCATATGACATTCGTGCCTTGAAAGAGGCTTGGAGGAAGAGAATGAAGTTGTCTCTTAGCACAATTATACCAGCCGCCTGAAAGGATAAAGCCACAGGTGCAAGGTCACAACTTTTTTGAAGCCTGGCAAGGTTGAGTGGAAGCCTAGAAACCTGCATAATTCTGGGAGACATTTTGGTCATACACTATGATTGTGTCCTGGACCAATTTTTGATGACTGAATACAACTCTAGTCATCTGCCAGTATCATTTGACTCTTACTATTCAGATTACATCTACTTCAAAAAATATGATTTGGAAAGAAATTTTCAGGAATTACTTTCTTCTGGGCCATTGGACCAGACAATGTACAACTCCTGGCAGATTGATTACTGTTAACTATAAATCTTGATCAAATTCTTAGAACGGTGCTGGTCATAACAGACAAAATATAGCTGCTGCATTCTGACATGCTAATGTACACTGTGCTCAAATACATACTATCCTTGTTCTTATGGGTGGCAACCTACAGAAAAGTTTTTTCACTTTTCTGTCCTGGAGCAGGTTTATTTCGAGCTCATTTTTACACTGTGCATGTAGCTCTTCAGCTAGAATTTTGTAGGGGTTGCCACTACATTGTCAACATTGAGCAGGATAGTTTTCTCTTGTCCCTCGTTCTCCTTCAAAACATGTGCATCACCCAGATTTGGCATGTGCCAAATCAGCATCAGAGCTGATTTTACCTATTAGATTTCAGCTATCCCCAATTTTTGGTTCCTGATTAGTGCTTGTTTTCTCACTACCTTTTCTTTTTTTTCTCACTACCTTTTTATTTCTTTCTTTTTTTCTCTAACTTTGGAATTTGGGTTTTTTAAATTATTATTATTATATGAGTTGTTGCATATTCAAAAAGAATCATGTAATACATTATTTTCCATTTGCAAAAGCATGGAGATAGAATTCTGATTGTAGAGAAAATTAAACACTGAATGATCATATGTAAAATGTACTACCATTTGAATATATATTATTCCAATCATACACACACATACACATATGCACATACATAACACTAGTTACTACATAAAAAAATATTTTGCCATGTTAGTAAGCCTTTTTTCAGAAACTTAATTCTTTATATCCCCTTAACTTTCTTTCTTATTGTAAAAGTAATGAATGTTAATCTAGGAAGCAGAAATACAGATGGCTAGAGAAGGAGAATTAAGAATTACCACCCCTTGTTCATAGTAGCTGTCATTTGATTTTATGACAAATATGAGTTTATACTAGACATACTCTCTTGTACCTTACTTTTTTTTACCTCACAAAATATTGCAGATGCCTTTTTTAGCTATTGAATGTATTTCCAAAATATTTTAAATGATTCATAGTATTCCATTTTATGTAAGCAAGATACTTTTGAAACCAATCCCATATATTTGGTCTTATCTGTTATGAAACTATGATTTGAATAATGTGCACATTTCTTTTACATGCATTGCATAAAATGGAACTGTTTAAAAATTTGTTTCTGATATTTTTATTTTACTTTATGCTATCATAATTCTCCTTGTATATAAGTATTTACCCACATCTCAGTTTATTTCTCTTGTATAGAATTCTAGAAGTAGAGTCATTGAGATTCAAAATAGGTGATTATTGCCTAATTGCTTTTCACAAAATTTGTGCAAGTATCACTTCTCACCAGCATTTTTTGACTAGGTACATTTCAAGTTATATTTTCCCTTCATTAATCAATTAAGAAAATATTTGCTATTTTTTATTTAAAAATCATTTTAAAGAAGTATTTTACTGTTTATATTTCAATTTATTTAATTACTAGGCTAAATGTTTTTCATATATATACTGATAGGGCATTTATTGTTCTTCTGCTACTAATGGTTAATGAAATTATTTTTCTACTTGGTTTTAGTGCTTTTGTTCTCATTTTGAGAATATTCATTAAGCCAAACTTTCATATTTGTGCAATTTTTTTAGTTCTTTATTTGCTGTTTAGTTGATTTTTAAATGATATTGTGGCATGCAAAAACTTCAGTCTTTACAGTATCAATTTTTTAATAGATTTTTTTGTTGCTCTTGTTATTTCTTCTATTGAATTTTGTCTGAGAAAGTCCTTCTCACCTTATATTGTTGGTATTTTTCATTAAAAAATATATACCAGCTGAAATATATTTTAATATATGTTATAAAATGTGGATCTGACTTTATATTTAAGTAGGTGGCCTAATAACTAGCCCAAGTATGTGCATGTCTTTAAATTCAGTTGGAATTACGGGATATGCCTTTTATTTTACAATTTTGGAAAATTAAGGGCACAAAGCTAAAACACATGTATAAAAGGGAAAAGTACTTTATTCTACATTTACCATGTCATCGTTCATGTATAATACGACTGTTCATCTTATTTTATATGCCTGCATCATCAAATAAAACACTACATAGATTTTATTTCTTTCTAAGAATTGGTAAAGTTTCCTTTTTCTCTACTCTTATTTCTTCTTGACCAGTTTTGCCAATTATAATATAGATTGCTTGTGGATGGATCTGTCTGAAAGGATATTTATATCTGAGCACAGCTAATTCTAGGCACAGATCTAATGTCAAAATAAAGTAATCAGTATATATCCTCTCCCTTGCCTCTCTCCACCAGTGTCAGATTCTGTTTCAGGGAGCAACAATACAGCCCCTTCTTCTTCTGCAGTGACAATCCAGGTGAGATAACAGAGTGTTCAATTAGCTGAGCTAATGGAGCAGCTCCTCCGGTTAAGCACTGAGAATGGTTTTGAAGCCTTCATGCTTCCTGTTCAATTTCATTCTCTCTGATAACATTTTTAACTGCCTGACAAATCCTCTTTATTTAAAGGCATTCTTCCCATACCTTATTTGTCAGGCGATATTCCAGCTAAATTCCCCAAAATGTCAACTTTTTGGGGCACCAAGTAGAAGACTTTGCGTAAGTCTCATATACGTTCCATTTCTCCAGCCCGTCATCTAACCTCTTCCATGTTTGAATTCATTCAAAGTGAGGGGAGGGCAGGCTGCCAACGCCGAGAGAAATCCTTGCCACAGTCCTTCCCATAGTTTGCTCCAGACCTGCTGTCTTCCTGGAGAGGAAGCTTTCAAATGTCTGAGAAAAGGAAGTAAAATTGTCACTTTCCCTGAAATATACAGTGTTGACAGCCAATGTGGTAATTAACAGAAAATAAGGAATGCAGACCCAGCAGGGGGACTGGTTGTTAGAGGCCATTCTTTTAACTCTGTCAGTGCTGGAGGGAGCTGGGATGAGCTGGTGTGTCCTGGCCTATGGAGGAACGTTGGATTTGCATTCAGAAGATGTGAGTCTGAGGATAGGCTCTAACACTTATAAAGGCTGACACTCTCTTCTTTATTCAGCCTTTGTTTCCTGGTTTTTATTTCATATGGTTATTATGAGAATGAAATGAGTGATGTGTGAAAGTGTTTTATAAATCAAAAGTGTTGTATGAAATAAAAGGACATGTTATTGTTGTTATTCCTGATGGGCAAACAGTGCAGGGAGGAGAGGATTTTATTTATAGACCTTTGCTAGGAGACTTGTGGAGTTAAGTGAGGAGGATGGAACAAACAAGACCAGAATTACAGATGGTCAGTCATTCTACAGGTTATATTAGGGCCTGTCCTTTAGAACCTGGTCACAACATTTAGAATTTTATTTGCTTTGCTTGAAATAGGTACTGTGACAGCATGTTATTTTCTTACTGAGTAGGTAAGTCCTAAAATCCAAGTCTTTAGGAATAGGCTCATATATTTATCCATCTATTCATCCATTTATTCATCCAGATGATTAATATGCATCCTGCACTGATTTCGTGTAATGTACGAGGTTAAGCTACATGATTGAAAAGATAAAAAAATACGTGATGTCTGCTTTTGAAGGAGTTTGAAGCCCTAAAGCAGTTATAGATTTAGTTCTTTTTTTTAATAAACAAAATCTCAAAAGAAGGCCAAATAAGTAAAATCAAAGATGGTATAAAAAAAAAAACACTCAACTATAAATTTAAAGGCAATTTTGTGTCATTTGGAGAGGTCCTTGATTTATCTGTTGTTTCATTTTATTTTCAGGCTATTTAATTTTACCATAGGGTGGCAAGTATGTAACTCCTCTTTGAAAGCTTTCAGATCTATTTAAACTTTTCTTACAAAGTCAAAAACCAAATACACTATCTGAAATAATTGTGCTTAAACATCTTCTAGTAAATGAGGCCAAGTTACTGGACTCAAAAACAAGATTATTGAAATGAGCCTAAAGCAAGAACCTTCCAAATACATTGGCCCTAGGCAGGCTCATGATTTCATGTCTATTCAAAATATTTCCTTTGAGAATGGGTTTAACATTTATTTCATGGGGTTAAAGGAAACTTGGGTAAGGCATGTTTTGTTGTTTGTTATAGTCCACTCAGGGAAGGGAATCGAACATTTTATATTTCATTACTTATGTGAAAATTCATGCATAGAGATCAGAGTTAAGTGACACTTATATGTACATATAGGTAAGTGTGTGTATACATTTTTACAAATTTGATTTGCCAAATTGCTGTTTTGTAACCCTTTTTGTTTGCTTAAAATATAAGCATCTTTTAAAACATATTTTTCTTCAACATAATACCTGTATTCCAATGCATGACTTTACTAAGGTTGATTTACCAAGTCCCTGGTTATTTCTAAATGTACATTATAAACTATATTGTTACATCTTATAGTTAAATTTTAATGTACATAAAAATTATTTTATTTGGACATACATTATTATAAATGGAATAACTATGTCAAAAATATCCATATATGAGGCATATAATGACAATGCAACTTTCCAAATTCTCTTCTAGGAATGTGCACATTTATACTTCTTACATATGTTCACCTGCAAACTTTGCTCAAACTCCTATTTACAAAAAAAGATTCCCCAGAGCATTTTTCTCTTTTTAAACAACATAATATTCATAACAGAAAAAAATTAATTTAAGTCACTTTTTTACAAGTAAGTATAGCTTTAATAAATATTCTAATGAATTCTAATGAGTCATAAAATGTCTAAAAAGACAGTCTAGTTGAGAATAAATATTATTGCTTTCATAATGTGAATTGATAAGAAGTAACAAATATGAACAAAAAGCAAAATAAAAATAATGAATTATTAGAATTAGTATGAATTAAAACTAAGCAAGGTGACTTTCAGAATGGAGAAAGCTATGCATTATGGCAGAAAGAGCACAAGTCTTCTTACATTGCTGGTTCTGCTTCCAACAAGCCACATGCACAATGTCCTGCAAAACTGGTAGCTTGTTTAATAATCAATTTCCTATCAATAAAATTCTGACAATGATAGGGGTTTTTGTTGTTTTACCAGATTTAAGGGTTTTTTTGTAGGACTACTGAAAATGATAAAGCATGTTGAAATATGATGTGTGAATAAGTATGAATATGCTTGCAGTGCAAAGTGAACCAGGAGCAGCAATAACAGCAGAATATCAGAGCCGAACATCAAGCCCCACCCCACCCTCCTGAAGGAGAATCTACATTTTAGCAAGATCCAGTGATTTTTAGTCACCTTAAACTTGGGAAGCACTGGCTTAGAAGAAACAAAGAAAAAAAATTCATCTTTTTTAAACAAGAGATATTTACCTAAACTTTCTGTCCATCTTTTCTCCAGAGGTTGATGGTAGAATGAACATACTAACTAGAGTATGAAGAATAGAATAAAATTGGGTGAGTTAAGAAAGGTCAGACAAACTATGTTCTAGAGTTGGCCTTTCCACTCAAAAGAAATGTGCCTATTTTGAGTTATGACTTTTTGAGCAAAAAAAGGCTGATTAACATCAGGTAGTAGCAATTCAATCCATATATGTTGAGATCAAACTCACCTATCCTGGTGGTGGAGTGGGGAGGGGGAAGAGTAGATGAGTAAGGGACAGCAGTGAGTCCTCCATTGGTTAGGTTCCCATAACCTTTTGCACTCAACCTCATGGTGGCACTTACCATGCTGATTTTGTGAGATTCTGCATTTTTGTTGATATCTCCATTAGACTGTACATTTCCTAAGGGCAAGACTGTGCTTTATTTATTGTTGAACCCTTAGAAATTACCTTGATATCTTGCACATAATAGGATGAATGCAATATTTAGTAGTAATACTGAGCAGAGCAAATTTACATGGAAAAAAATCACAATATTTGCTGAATTACATGTCCAATCAAACTAAGAGCATGTAACAACTGATTATTTGGAATCTCTATGCTTTTTTTAAATTGAAGTGTAACTGACATATAATATTCTATTAGTTTCATGTGTATAGCAGAGCAATTGGTCATTTGTATACATTGCAAACTCATTACCAAAATTGATCTAGTTATCATCTGCCACCATACAAAGTTAATACAATATTGTTGATTGTATTTTCCAGGCTGTTCATTATAACCCCATGACTTACATATTTTATAACTGGAAGTTTATACATTTTGATCCCCTTCACACATTTCATGTTTCCCCAGCCAACCCCTCTGGCAACCACCATTCTGTTTCCTGTATCTATGAATCTGGGTTTTATTTTGTTGTTTGTTTTGCTTTTTAGATTTCACTTATAAGTGAAATAATGTAGTATTTGTCTTTCTCTGTCTAACTTATTTCACATGGCATAATACTCTCAAGATTCATTCATGTTGTCACAAATGGCAAGAAGGCATTTCATTGTATATATACCACATCTTCTTTATCCATTCAACTATCAGTGGACACTTAGATTGTTTCCATATTTTGGCTATAACAAACATGGGGATGCATACATCTTTTCAAATTAGTATTTTCATTTCCCTCGGGTAAATACCCAAAAGATGAATTGTTGAATCATATGTAGTTGTTTTTTAGATTTTTTGAGGAATCTACATACTGTTTTCCACAGTGTTTGCACCCGTTTACGTTCCCACCAACAGTGCAGGAAGGTTCCTTTTTCTCCACATGCTTGCCAATACTTGTTACTTCTTGTCTTTTTGATACTAGTCATCTCACTCATGTGAGGTGATATCACATTGTGGTTTTGATTTGCATTTCCCTGATAAGTGATGTCAAGCATCTTTTCATGTTTCTGTTGGCCATCTGTATGTCTTCTTTGGAAAAATATCTACCCAGACCCTATCCCCTTTTTAAATCAAATTGGTTTTTTTTTGTTGTTGTTGTTATTAAGTTGTATGAGTTCTTTATGTTTTTGGATATTGACTCTTATCAAATATCAAATATATGATTTACAAATATCTTTTCATTCAGTGTGTTGCCTTTTCATTTTGTTGATGGTTTCCTTTGCTGTGCGGAAGGTTTTTAGTTTAATGTAGTCCCATATGTTTCTTTTTGCTTCTGTTGTCCTTGCCTTTGGAGTCAGATCCAAAAAACATGGTTGATGCCAAGGAGCTTACTGCCTATCTTTTCTTCTAGAAATTTTATGATTTCAGGTATTAAATTCAAGTATTTAATCCATCTTGACTTAGTTTTTGTGTATGGTGTAAGATAGTGGTCGATTTTTATTCTTTTGAATATAGCTGTCCAATTTTTCCAACATCATTTATTTCAGAGACTGTCTTTTCCCCATCGTATATTCTTGCATCCCTTGTCATAAATTAATTGACCATATATGCATGGGTTTACTTTTGGGCTCTTTTTTCTGTTCCATTTATCACTGTTTTTGTTTTATGCCAATACCATATTGTTTTGATTACTACAGCTTTAGTTTGAAATCAAGGTTTACCATACCTCTGAATTTGTTCTTTCTCAAGATTGCTTTGGCTACTTGGGGTCTTTTGTGATTCTGTACAAATTTTAGAATTATTTGTTCTAGTTCTGTGAAAAATGTCATTGACATTTTGGTAGGGATTGCACTGAATCTATAGATTCCTTTGGATAGTAAGGACATTTTAAGAGTATTAATTTTTCTAATTCATGAACATGTTATATCTTTCCATTTATTTTGTCTTCTTCAATTCCTTTCATCAATGTCTTCTATTTTATCAGTGTACAGGTCTTTCACAGGTTAAATTTATTCCTAGGTGTTTTATTCTTTTTGATCCAATTGTAACTGGGATTGTTTTCTTTTTTTTCTCTTTCTGATAATTCATTATTAGTATATAGAAATGCAATAAAGTTTGTATATTAATTTTGTATCCTGAAAGTTTACTGATTTCCCTCCCTTTTGAGGGTAGATTCTTGGTCAAATGGTATATTTATGTCCCCATATTCCACTGCAGGAATCTAAGTCATCCCTGAAGGCTTTTACTGCCAGATTCCTTTTCTCACTACCTACCATGGGCACATGGTGTTTGTTCTACTAATCAGACTCTTCTGAGATTAAATTTTGATTGACTGATCAAGAATGGAAGAAATGGCTATACTTTATTTCAGCAAAGGAACCCTGACTAGTCTGTGTCTGCTATGAGTCCATCCTTAATAATTTTTTTATTCTAGTTAGCTGGAGTTTCCTGGGTTCTTGCCATTGCCAAGAAATTTCCACTGTTCGTCCTATTGATTATGACAGCTCTCATTAGCCACTGCCTACTTTTTTTATTTTTTATTTTTTGCTTATAACTAAAAGTCCCTAATCATTATAGTGGTTAAGACCATAAGCTTCAGAAGATAACCTAGGTTCATATCTTGGTATTCTACTTACTAGTAGTTGAGTGAAGTTTACTTTATCTCCCTTTGCATATTTGCTCAGTTATATAAACGGGTATATTAATGTCTAGTACATAGGGTTGTTCTAAGAATTATATTAGGCAACATAGATAAAATGTATAATATAATTTCTTGGAACCCAATAAGTGCTCAAAATTGATAATTGTAACAAGTTAATTGAACCTTAGTTTCCTCAACTATAAAATAGGGAATAATAATACATTTTACATATGTTTTCTGGGGGAGTAGAAAAAATATGATGTGTGCATTGTATGTAAAGCATTATAACATGTGTGGTACTCATTTATTAACCTTGGTGGATGATTCTGTAATGTTCCTTGGCTTGGCATGATGTCATCATGATCATCATCAGTATCATCATTATCATTAACATCTCACATTCCTATGTGAAGTATTTGCTTTAAATGTTATAGACAATATATTTGTAGTAATGAATAGATATTGTTATCCACATTTTATAGGTAAAGAATCTCAAGATCAGAGGATTTAAGTGATTTGCCTAAAGTTTCTCAGCTAATAGTTAGGTAGTAAGGACCTAAAACCACTCACGTCTGAATCCAAAGCTCATGCTCTTTGTTACAGTGTTCTGTAACAGTGTTACAGTTGTTGGTTCAATGGGCCTGTCTTTCAAGCAAAAAAAAAAAAAAAGAAAAAAAGAAATCATCTAATTTTGTGAAGTGTATTAACCAACTAATAAAGGAATAACCTTTTTGTCAAGGTCTCTGGTCCATCTTTTGGTTCTGAATTCTTTAAACCAATTGAATTTCTCATGTATTATTTGAAATACAGAGCATATTGTGTCACACACACAAAAACGTAAGAAGTTTCTAAGTAGAAGATTGAGTAGTTACCAAAGTTTAGTTTTCTGTAAGCTTTATGTAAAAAAAAAAAAAAAGTTCTTACAGCATTGTTTTTACAAAAAAAATAAATAAAATTGGTTGGTTAAATTTTGTCAAAATCTATGCTTCTAAGTGCTAGAGCTATGAAAATTTGCTGTCTTTATCAGACAAGGTATCATGTAAAGGGTAAAGTGTAAAAGTTAACATCTACTCTAGAACACAACATCTCCCGAAGGAAAGCTTTTCCTACATCTATTTCTCTTATAATGTGACACTTTGTCAGGGTGTTTTTATTTCTTACTGACTGAAAAATAAGAATGATTTCTGGGGACTTGAAACTTTTTGGTTCAGATTCTGAAACTTAAAGGAATTTCCTTTATGTTGATATTTATTTAGTCATTGAACAACTACAAACTTTCAAAACACGCAGGGTATGCAAATGTATGCAAATGAAAGTTTAAGCAGGTGATTTGCACCATCTTACCCGACCTGTTTAGTGGAATTTCTATGATACATTTTCTCTAGGTATATCAATCCTTTTTATTTATTTTTTTTTGGTACCCAAAGGTGATATTTTATTTTTATTTATTTTTTTAATTGTTATTGTTATGTTAATCACCATACATTAGTTTTTGATGTAGTGTTTGTTCCATGAGTCATTGTTTGTGCATAACACCCAGTGCTCCATGTAGAACGTGCCCTCTTTAATACCCATCACCAGGCTAACACATCCCCCCATCAATCCTTTTTAAAATCAAGACTTTGTTTTGGTTAATATGTACAACTATTAAACTGAAGAAGACATACATTCATGTATTCACTAAACAAATATATCTTGATTGTCTTCTTTGTGCCTTGTGATAGGCTATGGGCTGTGGGTAGAAAGATGAAAGAGAATCAGATTTCAAGAAACTCACGGTCTGTAGGAGAAATCACAATAGAGGCAATTATAATAAACTAGGTGAACTGCTATTATAGAGACACGTAATTACTTGGCCTGGGAATCCTGAGGAACATTTAACCTGCATCTCATATTTGACTATAATATGAGAAAGCTAACCTTCAGTCAGAGTTGAGTATTGATGAAAGTGTGAAGGAAGGTTACGTTCCTAGGCTTTAGTGTTATGGTGATCACAAAATTCATCATTTAATTACATTCTATTTTCCATACACTGTTGTAAGATTGATATATAGCCTAGTAGTTAAAAGTATAGTTTCTGCAATCAGATATTTTCATGTCTAAAACCTGTTTTACCACTGGCTTGGGCATATTTTTCACCATTTTAAAACTTCATAGTCCTTAATTTTAAAAGTTAAATGGTAGTTGTTTCATCTCATATTAGCACCATTTGGGTATTAAACGAAACAATCTACATAATACATGTTTAACACATTTTCTCTCATGTGGTCAGTAAGTGATAGCTACTATCCTTGTCATTGTTATCATCATCATTATTATTGTCTTTCATAGATTGTTTATTTTATTGTGGACATGATACAGTTTTTTAATAGTAGAAAATTTGAAAATAAGAAAATGTAACCAGCATTTGTTCTGGAGGAAAATTAAGAATGAGAAGGATTCATGTGCTGGCCATTAGGTGAAACAATGAAGCATATGAGGTAGAGGATTTCTGAGCAGCTTGGAAAGATGGCTGCTTTAGAGGAAAATGCCAGGCAAAGGATTCTAAACTTCCATAGAGGACATAACACTTGGTCTAACATAATGCTATTTTTATGGTTTTAACATTTGTCCACAAATTCCCTCATTCTCTTACCTTTGTATGTTGTATGGCCTTATTAAAAGTTATTCACTTCTAATAGACAATGGAAGAAAATGACAGTATGCAAATTCAAAGAGTAGGTAATAAAAAGCCTCTGTAGATTCTGTCAAAAGTTGTTCTGATTTGGTCTTTCTCGGATCACGCACATTGTGAGGAAACTCTGTAGCTTGTGCAGGGGCCCATATGGCAAAGAACTGATGTCTCCTGCTGATAGCCATTGATGAGCTGAGGCCTCCCAAGAACTTGGGTCTGAATCCTTCCCTAGTCAAGTCTCTGGACTGCAGCCTCATGAAAGACCTGAGCCAGAACCAGTCAGCTAAGCATGTACCCCAACTGATATATTCTAACTGATCCCAGTTTATCTTGTCTTTATATAATCTCAGACACTTACATCTCATCCATTTAGAGATTGTTACAAAGAGATTTTGGAGATTCTTGTGAAACTAGCTTTCCTTCCCTTAGTGTTGGGAGAATACTTTTGCTCTATTTAAATATCTTCTTCTTGGCAAGAATGCGACAAAATGATGTTGTGCCCTTCTCAGTGTATCATATCAAGGATCACATGATATCCATACGTCTCATTGTTGGTGATGCTAACTTTGGTCATTTAATTGAGGTGATGTATTCCAGGTTTTGCTACTATAAAGTTATTATTTTTCACTTTGTAATTACTAAGTATTTTGAGACTGCAGATATTCTGGTTTTGATCATATATTTGCCTATTAATTTAAGCTTGGGATAATTATTACTGAAGTGTTTGCCAAATGGTGATTTCTCTATTTCTATCATTATTTCTACATGTATAATTGGAATTCTAGTGTAAGGAAGAGTATTGCCTTCTCCCCTCTAGCTTATTTAATTACTTTTTAAAGAATTTTTGGGTACTATTTTTGTAACTTACTTGCAAATATGAAACTATTTCAAAATAAAAAGCTAGAAAGTTTTTAAAATCTTAAAAAAATCTCTTAATGTTTAGTCAAGGAAGCCATTGAAGTGTCTTATAACTTTAATGTAGTGTAGGGCTATTTGTAAATTTAGATGTTTTCAAGTAATATGTGCATCACTGAAATAGAATTGAGATAGTATTGTCAAGATCACCATTGACTCTGCCAATTATGATAATATAATTTCTGTTAGAGGATAGTCCATATACAAAAGTTCGAGACAAATATTATATAGTAGTTATTTCTTTCAGTTATTGGAATCGATCCTAGTAAATTTCCTTTCAAAGTGAACATCTCCCAATTCTAAATAATGAACAAATTCATTTTTTTTAAAGAACCATATGTTGAGGAGTCTTTAACTTTATCCCAGCTTTCCCAGTGTTTGTATAAGCATAAGAAATAAAGAAATGGCCAAAATAAAAAGGCCTTAAGTTTTTCATATTTTAAAATCTTTTGTCTTAATATTCTAGATAGTATCAAGGAAACTAAAATTGATTAAACTTATACCATACAGCTGACTCTGTTATTCTGTTTGTACATATATTAGACAATGTTTATTGCCACTGATAGGTCTTTTCACTTATTATTAATGGATCCTCAACACAACTGCTATGGTGGGTATTATCTCTATTTTATAGATGAAAACATGAACTCAGAGAAGTTAGTTATCTTTTCTATGTCTCCCTATAATTATGAGGATTGTGATTTAGGAACCACATAGTTTTTCCTTGGTATCACAATATCTTAGTCTATATTTAAATAAAGAGCCATGTTTAAATTATGACATATTTACTGAGATTGTAATAATTCTTCTATGTATTTTGTCTCTGTTTTCTAGTATTTTTTTCTCTTACTAAGCTCTTTGTTCTTTTTTTCAAATTAATTTAATATTGTAGTTTTTGCTCAGAGTGGAAAATGAAACAAGTCCATTTTCCTGAAATGTAGTTTTGATGCAACTGTTTCACAAGGATAAAAATAGAAAGGAAATGAAGATCTCCATTACTGTGTTTATGATTACTTGACATTATTAGAAACTGCCTATTCTTGGTAAAGTATGGTTTTTATTCTTTATAACATATTATTAAACATATTGCCATTTATCTTGCCAAGTAAAATGTAAGAGGAAAAAATAAGCTGAAAATATTTTCCTTTAGCTGCAATGTTAGTAGCTCTATTTTCATTTGATCAGCATTAGTTGGCAAAAAGGTGCCCTGGTGATGGCCCTTGGCTTTGTTTTGGCAAGGAGGTCTCAGAAAGATTTCCCAATTAATTTAGATACAATGAAAAGAGATGAAGCAGCATAGCTGGTTGGATATATGGAACAGGAATACATATTAAAGGGAATTCATGTTGTACAATACACTTACAAAAGAAAGATGCTTATTTGTACAACTAGAAATGCAATACCCTAATGGTTTCCTTTCCAAATGATGTATGATTGTCTGTAGTCATCTGCATCGTTTATAAGTTGAAAATATTGTAAAGACAGTGTGATGGTGAATTTTATGTGTCAGATTGATTGGCTATGGGGTGTCTGGATTAAACATTATTTCTGGGTATGTCTGTAAGGGTGTTTCTGAATGCAAATGGTATTTTAATGTGTGAATTCTATATTGCCATCTCCAGTGTAGGTGAGCATTATCCAGTCTGTTGAGAGCCTGAACAGAAAAAAGGTAGAAGGAAGGAGAAATTCATCCTTTATTCTTGCCTCACTGATTGAGCTGAGGTATCTCACCTTATTTTCTCTAGCCTTCACACTGGAATTTATATCATTGTCTCCGCTGGTTTTCAGGCCTTTGGACTTGGACTGAATTATAGCACTGGCCTTCCTGGGTTTCCAGCTTACAAATGGCAGATTGTGAGACTTTTTGGCCTTCATAATTGTATAAACCAGTTCATTAGAACAATTTCAATAAACATATATATTATAGCTGTAATATATATTATCCTTTATATATTATATAAAAACACATTATAGATATAATACATGATAGATAGATAGATAGATAGATAGATAGATAGATAGATAGATAGATGTCTTATTGGTTTTATGTTCTCTGGAGAACCTTGACTAATACAGGTAGGAACAAAATATTTTAAAACAAATGATCTACAGCACTTTGTACACAATTGCTATCCAATAAATATTTATTGACACTGACTAATGCCTTTGTCTGGAGTCAATGAATTGATGTGCAGTATCTTCAAGAATTAAAGTTATAGGGGATTAAATCTGAAGAGTATTCATAGCATCCTGTTAAATGGCCTGGTTTTCCCTTCTTTGTTCTGTTTCTATCTGCATTACCTTGTGTTTTCATTTTTTAAAACTGCAGGACTCTGATGACACTGTTCCATTCCCATGTATAGCCTAGCAAACCTTTTAGAGCTAAATGAGCAAAGACATGAATCAGCTCATTAAACAGATGCTGGGCTATGGGTCTGAAAGAAATGGACAACCTAGGTTATAAATATTAATTGGACAAAATAGCAGTCAGACAACACTCCTAATTTTGAAAAATGTGCAATAACAAAGGATATTATAAGTACACGTTAAATAAGCCACTCTGAAGACATCCTCTGAGAAAAATTCCACATAAAAATGCACAGAATTGTAACTTGTTAGAGTAATTAGAGAGAAATACTCTGATTTTTCAAAGTATTTTTAGGATAGACACCTTACTTTTCCTTATGATTCAATCAATTTAGAATGTCTATTCAGGAGTAATGTCAGTAGGAAATCAGAATAGGAAGTCTCAGCCCTTATCTCCCACAGAAACACCAATTTAACAACAACATATGGACCAAAATACTTTTCTGAGAAGTTTTGAATCCACTTAAGAAGTTACAGTACTTCAGACAAGCACAAAACCAAAAAAAGCTACATTGAAATGGGTAAAAAGAGCAATCTCATTTTACCCATATCAGCTCCTCCTCCAACAGCATAGCTCAGTGACTTGGTCTATGACTCCTCTCTCATGGAAAAAGAGAAAGTGGAGTGTGCATCCAATGACCCTGGACTCTCAGTGCACTGCCTGAAAAACTAGTTTCTGTCTTACCTCACCAGGAGTACTAACAGAACTAGCATAGTTTTGGCCGCTAAGAACAAGGAAAGGTGCAATGGTTTGCTCCTGCTGGCAGAGCTGTGCAAGATTGGGAGAATGTGCAGAATCTGAGGCATAGAATCTGGGGGAGAGGAGCGGATCATGCCCCCAGCATTCTGGTTTTTAGGGACGCTTCCAAAGGACTGGTTTCTGTCTTGTTGTACATGGAGAGCTGATGGGGTGAACATGGTTTGGGTGCCTAGGGACAGTTAAAAACAAAGGGAAAAAGCAGGAAGCTTGCTATACCCTGCATTGTTCTACAAGATTGGGACAAGATGCAGAATCTGAGGCTTCTTTCCAAGAAGGGAGGAAAAGTGGAGCATGCTTCCAATGTCCTGGGTTACAGTGGAGCAGTCAAACACCCAAGGGAACAAGAGATTATGGACGCCTGAAAAAAGTTAAAAATCTTAAATCCCTGTAATTGGCAATTTACATACAAAAGCCCAGAGAAGATACATCAATAGAGAGGGTTTGAGAAGCTCCCAGAATGTCTAGCTCAAGTGATTTGTGAATATCTTTCCCAGTTGAAGCCAACTGGTAAAGACTGGAAAGAATAGCTGTTTCTTCAAATATATAGATATCAACACAAAGCTACAAGGAACAAAGGGAATCAGAGAAACATGACCCGATGAAAGGAACAAATAAATCTCTAGTAACCAACCTAAAGAAATGGAAATCTATTTATTATTTGACAAAGAATTCAAAATTATCAAAGAGGCTGATTTTTTGTTTTTAATTTTTATTGTTATGTTAATCACCATATATTACATAATTAGTTTTTGATGTAGTGTTCCATGATTCATTGTTTGTGCATAACACCCAGTGCTCCACGCAGAATGTGCCCAAAGAGGCTGATTTTTAAGAGAGTTATAAATGAATTATAAGAACACAGATAGCTAAATAAAATTAAGAAAATGATACATGAACAAAAAATATCAACAAAGATATTATTATAAAAAAGAAGAAAAGAGAAATTTGGAGCTGAAGAGTATAATAATTGAACTAAAAAATGTTGCTGGAATTATATAACAATTGGCTTTATCAAGCAGAGGAAAGAATCAGCAAACTAGAGGACAAGTCATTTGAAATCATCCAGTACTAGGAACAAAAAGAAAAAAAAAAATGGAAAAGAGTAAAAAAAGCCTAAGGGACTTAAAGATTACCAGCAAGCATCCAATACATTATGGATGAAAATTTCCAAATCTGGGGAGGAAGATGGACATTCAGATTTGTGAAGCCAAAACTATTCCAAACATGATGTATCCAAATAATTCTATCTCAAGACACATTATAATCAAAGACAAAGAGAGAATTTTGAAATCCATAAGAGAGAAACAACTCATCATATACAAGGGCACCCGCATAAAACAACCAGATTTCTCAGTAGAAACCTTGAAATTCAGAAGGGATATGAATAATATATTCAGAGCACTGAAGGAAAAAAAACAACTAAGAATACTATATGTGGTAAAACTGTCCTTAAAAAATAAAGAAGAGAAAAAAACTTTCCAGACAAACAAAAGCTGAAGGAATTCATCACCTCTAGACATGATTTACAAATAATGCCACAGGGAGTCCTTCAGATTGAAATAAAAGCCATTGTACAACAATACAAAAGCATATGAAAGTGTAAAACTCACTGGTCAAGGTAAATATGTAAACAAATACAAAATACTATACTGCTGTAACACAGCTGTATAAGTCACTTTTAAGTCTAGTGTAAGAGTTAAAATACAAAAGTATTAAAATAGCTATTATTACAAAAATATGTTAGGGGCACTTGAGTGGCTCAATTGGTTAGGCCTCTGCCTTTAGGCTCAGGTCATGATCCCAGGATCTGGCTTCCTTGCTCAGCAGGGCGTCTGCTTCTCCCTTTGCCCCTCTCCCCACTCATTCTCTCTCGCTCTCACAAATAAATAATAAAATCTTTTTAAAAATATGTTAATGGTACACAGTATAAAAAGACATAAAGTGTGGCATCAATAACATAAAATGTGTGGAGGTAGAAGGAAAAGTCTAGAGTTTATATGCAATTGAAGTTGTTTATCAGTTTAAAATAGACCATTATAGCTATGTTTTATGTAAGCCACATAGTAGTGAAATACCTATAGGAGATACAAAAAAGTGGAGGGGAAGGGGAAGGGGGCCAAAATATGTTCTAGAAAAATTGAGTGAGTCACAAGGAAAGAAAGAGAGGACAAAAGGGACAAAAAATCCTACAAAACAGACACAAAACTGCAATAATAAATCCTTCCCTATTAATAATTGCTTAAACATAAATGGATTAAATTTTCTAGTAAAAAATATAGAGTAGATGAATGGATTTAAAAAACCAAAACTCAAGTATATGCTGTTTACAAAAGACTCACTTTAGCTTTAAGGACCACATGGGCTAAAAGTGAATGGATAGAAAAAAATCCTATATGTAAATAGTAACCAAAAGAGAGCAAGAGAGTATATTTACCTCAGAAAAAAACAGACTTTAAGTGAAAACTGTCACTGACAAAAAGAAGATTATTATATAATGACAAAGCAGTCAATTCATCAGGAAGATACAAAATTGTAAATATATATGCACCCAACATCAGAAAACGTAAATACATAAAGCAAATATTGATGGATATGAAGGGAGAAATAGACAGCAATACAATAGTACTAGGAGACTTCAATACCCCACATTCAACAATGGATAAAACACCCAGACAGAAAATAAATAAGGAAACAGTATACTTGAACGACCCTATAGATCCAATAGACCTAAGACACATATATAGAACATTCCAACCACCAAAGCAGAATACACATTCTTCTTCAGTACATATGAAACATTCTTAAGGACAGATCAACAAAAAACTGTTAACAAACTTATGAAGATTGAAATTATACCTAGTGACTTTCCAACCACAATGCAATGAAACTAGAGATCAATGACATAAGGACAGCTAAAAATTCACAGATATATGACAATTAACACACTCTTTAAAAAATTGATAGATCAAAGAAGAAATCAAAAAGAAAATTTAAAAAATATCTTGAGGTAAATGAAAATGATAATACAACATACAAATACCAAAATTTATGGAATGCAGAAAAATCCTTCCAAAGAGAGAAGTTTGTAGTGATAAACACCTATATTTAAAAAGAAATATTTCACATAAAAACTTAGCACCTTAAGGAACTAGAAAAAAGAACAAACTCGCCCAAATTGACCAAAAGGAAGGATAGTAAGTATTAGAGCATAAATAAATGAAATAGAAAAACAATAGGAAAATATCAAAACTAAGGGTTGGTCTTTGAAAAGATAAACAAAATTGAAAAATCTTCAGCTAGAAAGTCTAAGAAAAGGAGAGAAGACTCAAAATCATAAATGATAGGAGACTTTGCAAGTGATACCACAGAAATACAAAGGCTTATGAGAGACTTCCATGAACAATTATATGCCAACAAATTGAATAATCTACAAGAAATGGATAAATTGCCAGAAACATACCACCAACCAAGACTGGATCATGAAGAAAAAGAGAAAATCATGAACACATAAAAAATCTGAAGAAACAAATAATGAGTAAGAAGATGAGTCAGTAATCAAAAGCTTCCCAACAAAGAAAAATCCAGGGCCAGGTGACTTCCCTCACTGGTGAATTCTATTAAACATTTAAGAAAGCATTAATATAACACATTGTTATATGTCAAATAAATTTCAATTTAAAAAACCCAAACATCTTTATTACATGTGCTTTAAACATTTCTCTTAATGCATTACAGAAAAGCTATCATATTCATTAACTGAAATAAATGCATATGTCAAAGTAGCTTGCACAGAAGACTCATATATTCATGGTTAATACAAAAAAATTAATAACAATTCTTCTCAAACCCTTCCAAAAAATTGAAAAGGAGAAAATACTTCAAACTTATTTTACAATGTTAGAATTACTCTGATACCAAAGCCAGATAAGGGAACTACACAAGAAAAGAAAATTACAGTCCAATATCTCTTGAACATAGGTGCAAACATTCTCAAGAAAATACTGGTAAACAGAATCTAACAGCACATAGAGTGGGTAATACTCTAGGATAAAGTGGGATTTATCCCTGGGATGCAAGGATGGTTCAACATATGCAAATCAATAAGTATGATACATCACATTAATAGAATGAAAGATAAAAATCATATGATCTCAATAGACAAAAGAAAGGATTAGACAAAATATAACATCTTTTCTGGATAAAAACTCTCAACAAGTTAGGTATAGAAGGAATTTACCTCAACATAATAAAAGCCATATATGATAGAATGTCAGCTAACATCATACTCAATTGTGAAGAATTGAAATCTCTTTCACTAAGATCAGGAAAAAGACAAGGATGCCCATTCTCACTACTACTATTAAACATAGTACTGGAAGTTCAAGCCAGAACAATAAGGTAAGAAAAAGAAATAAAAGGCATCCAAACTGAAAGGAAGAAGTAATTGTCTCTGTTTGAAGATAACATGATCTCATACAGGTATACCTCATTTTATTGTGCTCGCTTTATTGCACTTTGCAGATATTGCTTTTTTTCCCCCCACAAATTGAAGGTTTGGGGCAACCCTGAATTGAACAAGTCTACCAGCACCATTTTTCCAACAGTATTTCTTTCTTCATATCTCTGTATCACATTTTGTTAATTCTCACAGTATTTCAAACTTTTTCATTATTACTGTATTTGTTATTTATTACTGTATTTGTTATTTATTACTGTATTTGTTATAGTGATCTGTGATCAGTGATCTTTGATGTTACTTTTGTAATTGTTTTGGGTGCCATGAACCATGCCTATACAAAATAGTACTTAATGATAAATGTGTGTGTTCTAACTGCTCAAGTAACCCACCATTCCCCCATCTCTATCCCTTTCTGTGGCCTCCCTATTCCCTAAGACACAACAGCATTGAAATTAGGCCAATTAATAACCCTACAATGGCCTCTTAGTGTTCAAGTCATACATCTTTAACTTTAAATCAAAAGCTAGAAATGATTACGCTTAGTGAGAAGGCATGTCGAAGCTGAGATAGGACAAAAGCTAGGCCTCTTGTGCCAGTTAGCCAAGTTGTGAATGCAAAGGAAAAGTTCTTGAAGGAAATTAAAAGTGATACTTGAGTGAATACATAAATGATAAGAAAGCAAAACTGCCTTATTGCTGATAGTAGTGATCTGGATAGATCAAATCACCCACAACATTCCCTTAAACAAAGCCTAAGCCAGTGCAAAGCCCGAACTCTCTTCAATTCTCTGATGTTTGAGGGAGGTGAGGCAGCTGCAGACTAAAAGTGTGAAGCTAGCAGAGACAGGTCCATGAGGTTTAAGGAAAGAAGCCATCTCTATAATATAAAAGTACAAGGTAGAACAGCAAGTGCTGAATCAGAAGCTGCATGCAGCAAACCATCTGGATTTAGCTAAGATAATAAATGAAGGTGGTTACATTAACAGATTTTCTATGCAGACAAAAGAGCCTTTTATTGGAAGAAGATGCAATCTTAGACTTATGTAGCTAGAGAAGATGAGTCAATGCCTGGCTTCAAATCTTCAAGGACAGGTTGACTCCTGTTAGAGGCTAATGTAGCTGGTAACTTCAAGTTGAGGTAAATGCTGATTTACCATCTCCAAAATCCTAGAACCCTTAAAATTTATGTTAAATCCACTCTGCCTGTGCTTTATAAATGGCACAGAAAATCTTGGATGATAGCACTTCGGTTTATAACATGGTTTACTCAATATTTTAAGCCCCCTGTGGAGACCTACTGCTCAGAAAAAAAGTTCCTTTCAAAATATTACTGTTCATTGACAGTAACTGCTCGCCTCAGAGCTCTGATGGAGATGTACAGTGATACCAATGATTGTTTTCATGCCAGCTAACACAACATCCATTCCACAGCCCATGGATCAAGGAGTCATTTTGACTTTCAAATCTTAGTATTTAAAAAAATGCATTTCTTTTTTTATCCTTTTTTTATTATGTTATGTTAATCACCATATATTACATCATTAGTTTTTGATGTAGTGTTCCATGATTCATTGTTTGTGTATAACACCCAGTGCTCCATGCAGAACGTGCCCTCTTTAATACCCATCACAGGGCTAACCCATCCCCCTACCCCCTCCCCTCTAGAACCCTCAGTTTGTTTCTCAGAGTCCACTGTCTCTCATGGTTCGTCTCCCCCTCCGATTTCCCCCCTTCATTCTTCCCCTCCTGCTATCTTCTTCTTTTTTTAAAACATATAATGTATTATTTGTTTCAGAGGTACAGATTGGTGATTCAACACTCTTGCACAATTCACAGCGCTCACCATAGCACATACCCTCCCCAATATCTATCACCCAGCCACCCCAAGGCTATAGCTGCCATAGATAGTGATTGAAAGTAAATTGAAAACCTCTGGAAAAGATTCACCATTCTAGATTCTATTAAGGGCATATATGATTAATGAGAAGAAGTGAAAATATCAACATTAACAGAAGTTTGAAAGAAGTTGATACCAAACCTCATGGATGTCTTTCAGGGGTTCATGACTTAAGTGGAGGAAGTAACTGCAGATGTGGTGGAAATAACAAGAGAACTAGAATTAGAAGTGGAGCCTGAAGATGGGACTGAATGGCTGCATCTCATGATCAAACTTGAGCAGATAAAGAGTTTCTTCTTATGGATGAGTAAAAAAAAAAAAAGTGTTTTCTTGAGATGTATACTTCTCCTTGTGATGATCCTGTGAAGATTATTGAAATGACAACAAAGGATTTAGAACATTACACAAACTTAGTTGATAAAGCAGTGAGAGGGTTTGAGAGGATTAATTCCAATTCTGAAAACAGTTCTACAGCAAGTGAAATGCTATCAAATGCATCACACGCTACAGACAAATCATTTGTGAAAGGGATAGTCAATGAATGCTGCAAACTTTATTGTTGTGTTATTTTAAGAAATTGCCACAGCCACCCCAGCCTTTAGCAACCACCCTGATCAGCCAGGAGCTATCAACGTCAAGAAAATATCCTCCACAAGGAAAAAGAATATGATTTGCTGAAAGTTCAGATAACGGTTAGCAATTTTTAGTATAACATATATTTTAGTTAAGGCATGCACATTGTGTCTTAGAAATAATGCTATTGCACACTTAAGAGGCTATTGTATAGTGTAAACATAGATTGTTTAAAGATTTTTTTAGGTGTATCTGGGAGAGAGAGAGAGGGAGAGGGAGCACAAGCTGGGGCAGGGGCAGAGGGAGAAGCAGACTCCCTGCTAATCAGGGAGCCGGATGCGAGGCTCCATCCCAGCCCCTGGGAGCATGACCTGAGTCAAAGGCCTGAGCCACCCAGGCACCCCTATACATAGATTTTATATGCACTGAGAAACAAAAAAACTTCTTTTGAATCACTTTATTATAATATTTGCTTTATTACATTGGCCTGGAAGTGAATCACAATATCTCCAAAGTATGTCTGTATATAATATCATGTCATGTAAATAGTAACAGCTTTACTTCTTTCTAATTTAGATGACTATTTTTTTTTTTGCCTAATTGCTATGGCTAGGATTTTCATAACTATGTTGAATTAAAGTGGTGAGAGTGGGCATACTTTTCTTAGAGAAAAACTTTTAGTTTTTCACTCTCAAGTACATTGTTAGCTGTTAACTTTAATTATGTTGAGGCATGTTCTTTCTGTACACACTTTGTTAAGAGTTTTTGTTATTACTAATTGTTGAATTTTGTCAAATGCCTTTTATGCATCTATTGACATGAACATAGGATTTTAATCCTTTGTTTCATTAACGTGGTATATCACATTGATTGTTTTGTGAATGTTTATCCTTGAATCTCTAAAATAAATCCGACTTGATCATGGTGTATGATTCTTCAATGTATTGCTGAAATCAGTTTGCTATTATTTTGTTGAGGATTTTCACATCTATGTTCATCAGGGATATTGGCCTTTAATTTCCTCTTTCTTGGTGGAGGGTATCTTTATCTGATTTTTGTATCAGGGTAATGATGACCTCATAAAATGAATTTGGAAGCATTCTTTCCTCTCAAATTTTTTGGAATTTCTTAAGGATAGGTACCCTATTTCTTTTGGTAGTATTTGTTTTTTCTAGGGATTTATCTAAATGGGATCATAATATGTAGTCTTTGACTTCTTTCACTTAGCATAATATGTTTATTTGTGTTGTTTTTTGTTTAAATAGATGCTTCTTTAAAGTTTCTGAGTAGTGTTCTATTCTATGGATATAAAACAGTATGTTCATTTACTGGTTGATAGACATTTAGGATGTTTCTAATTTGGGGCCATTACAAATAAGCTGTTATGAAAATTTAGTACAAATCTTTGCTTGTTTCTTTCTATTTCTTTGTTTCTATCTCTCTTTCTTCCCTTCTTTTCTTTCTTTCTTTTTAAAAATGTTTAGGAAAGAGATTGTTGAATCTTAAATGGTGAGTATGTATTTAAGTATGTAAGACCTACAAACTGTTTTCCATAGTATTGTGCCATTTCACATTCCCACCAGCAACAGAACTCCACCTGCTCCACATCCTTATTGATCCTTAGTATTGTCAGACAGTTTAATTTAGTCACTCTAATGGGAGTATAGAAGTATCTCATTGTGGTTCTAATTAACATTTACCTGATGACTGATGATGTTGGGCATCTTTTTGTGTATCTTCTTTGGATAAGCATTTATTCAAATCTTGCCCATTTTTACTGGGTTGGCTGTATTTTGATTAAATTATAAGTACTTTATGTAGTCTGGATATAAGTATTTGTCATATATATGCAATGTGATTATTATTATTATTATTGCTTTTATTCTTTAGATTTTCATTTTCTTGATGTCTTTTCATTTTTTTGGATGAAGTCTAATTTATCAATTTTTTTTCTTTATGATCTGTCCTTTTCCAGGACAGGAAATCTACTTAGGAAATTTTAGCATAACCCAGTGTCATGAAGATTTTCTCCATTTTCTTATAGACCTTTTATAGTTTTAACCTATAGTCTTAAGACAGTGATAAACATAGCAAAATCACTATGAGCCCTGAGTATTAGGAACTGAACACACAAAACATACTTCTAAATATCAGAAGTGATGAAATTCTATTTGGAAGAGAATATGGTATTTTAATTCATATAAGCTAGATGATCAGTTTTTATTTAATTCACTTTTACTAAGTACCTCCTGTATATTAGGCATTGTTTTAGATGCTAGATAGCGATATTGTAGTTAACTAAGACCAAATTACCATACTTGTAATGCTTTAATTCTGAACTTTTATGCTGGTAAAGCATCAGTTGATATGTCAAGGTGATTATATAGTTAGGTAGTAACAATTCAAAGCAAATCACAGAGCAAGATCAAGTCATTAAAGGGTACTCTGAAGATTATACTTACTAATGGAGAAGAGGCTTTAAAATTATAGTCATATAAATATTATCAGCTCGTACAGAGCTATGTATTAACATTTTTGAAAACCTGATATTGAAAGGATAGATGACTCTAAAATATCACTTATAGCTCAGTGATAACATTGAGAGAAAATCTTGATAATAAACTAGTTTAAAACCTATCTAAAACATTAATCATTAAATCATTAAATGATTAAAACATTGATCATTAAATGACCTTAATTATATAGCCATTAAGTTTGAAAATATGGAATAAAATGTAGTGGAAACTATAATGTGACTTACCCTGGGTTTAGCTTTAGATTCTAAAAAGGATGTCATAGTCATTCAAATAAAATTTTTCTTGAGCTATGTTTAACTGATGCTGAATCACTAAATATGTGATTGGGGAGAGTGGAAGTTTCATTGTATGTTTCTGGCTACAGTGATTTACATTAAAATTTTCTGATGGACGCCTGGGTGGCTCAGTTGGTTAAGTGTCTGCGTTCAGCTCAGGTCATGATCCCAGGGTCCTAGGACTGAGTCCTGCATCCGGCTCCTTGCTCAGCAGGGAGCCTGCTTTTCCCTCTGCTTGACACTCACCCTGCTTGTGCTTGCTCGCTCTCTCTCTCTGACAAATAAATAAATTAAAATATTTATTAAAAAAAACTTTTTGAAAAACATAAAACTGAATGGCATTTTTGACATTATACCTAGGGAAGTGCAACAGAATACTTAAAAGAAAGTGATACTATCCTTAATGCTGTGGATTTTTAAAAATTAATTTATTTATTTTAATGCTGTAGATTTTAAAGAGATAAATTTTAAAGTTGCTAACATTATCCTCCTAAAAATAGCCCTCCAATACTAATTTTCAATATAGATTTAAGAATATTTTGGAAGGCAGACTTTGAAATTCATTTAAGAATATAAACTTTGGGAGGCGGAGCAAGATGGCGGAGGAGTAGGAGACCTAGATTTCCTCTGGTCTCAGGAATTCAGCTGAATAGGGATCAAACCATTCTGAACACCTACGAACTCAACAGGAGATCGAAGAGGAGAGTAGCAACAACTCTCTGAACAGAGAAGCGACCACTTACTGGAAGGTAGGACGTGTGGAGAAGTGAATCCGAGGCGATATTCGGGAGGATAGATGGCGGGGGAGGGGGCCTCCGCCAGCCGCTTCTGGCAAGTGATAGAGCCGCGGAGCACAAAATCGGACCTTTTAGAAGTCGGCTCCGCTGAGGGACGTCGCTGCAGTGGCTAAGCGGGGGGTGGAATCCTCCCGGGACAGTGTGGTCTCAGGACCCTCGGGGACACAGAAAGACCGGGGGTGCCTGAGTGAGCCAGAGCTCCCAGGTATCGGAGCGGGGAAGCCGGCTGCAGAGACGGAGCCAAAGTGCAGGCTCTCAGCTCGGGGTTGCCATAAACTGTGATCCGCGGCCCAGTCGGGGCACGGCTCCTCCAGCAGGGACCCAACAAGCAGCAGATCCGGGGAGACTCCCCTTCCTCCCCCGGGGAGGAACGGCGCGGGAGCGCACCGCAGGGATCTGCTGGGTTTGGAGACTCCACACGGGGTCGGGTGCCAGAGATAGCAACGCTCGGTCACAGGCCAGGTGAGCACAGAGAGCGGCCTGAGACCGGGGACACGGGAGTGACTGCTTTTCTCTGGGGGCGCACTGAGGAGCGGGACCCCGAGTTCTCAGCTCCTCTGGGTGGAGATTGGGAGGCCACCATTTTTGCCCTGGTCCTCCAAAGCTGTACGGAGAGCTTGCAGGGAACAAAAGCTCCTGAGAGCAAACCCGAGCAGCTTCCTTAGCCCGGACGACAAGGGCGGGGCAATTCCACCTCCGGCAAAGACATTTGGGAACCACAGCAACAGGCCCCTCCCCCAGAAGATCAGCACAAACAGCCCGCAAGCCAAGACCAAGTTTACCGATCAAGGAGAATGGGAGAACTCCAGCGCTAGGGGAATACTGCACATAGAATTCATGGCTTTTTTTTACCATGATTCATTAGTTCATCAAAGTTAATTTTTGTTAACTGTTTTTTTTTATTTTTCTTTTTCCCTTTTTCAACCAACATCTTATCAATCCCTTTTTTTAAAAAAAAAACATTTTTTATTTTTCATTTTTAGAGTCATATTTTATCCCTTCATAGTAGTCACCCTTATTTTTGGCATGTATATATAAGTTGTTCTCTCTTTAAAATTTTGAGATACAGTTTCTTCTAACAGATCAAAATATACCCCAAATCACTAGTGTATGGCTTTGTTCTAGTCTCCTGCCTGATCACATTCTCTTCCTTTTTCCTTTTCTTTTTCTTAAATCTTCTTCTTTCTTCTTTCAAACAACTTCTTATCTTATCTCAAGTCCTTTTATAAAATCTTTTATAATTTTCATCTTTACAGTCATCTTCAATCCCTTCATTGTATCAACCCTTATTTTGTACATATATGTCTTTCTTCCTTTAAAATTTTAGGAGGCACTTTTTTCTAACAGACCAAAATACGCCCAAAATCTAGTGTGTGGCACTGATCTATGCACTAGCCTGATCATATTTGATCATATTCTGCTTTTTTTGTATTGTTCTGTTTTTGGTTTTATCTTTTTTTTCTTTTTTTTTCTCTTTCTTTTTTCTTTCTTTCCCCCTGGTTTCAGGTCTTTTCTGATTTGTATACAGTATATTTGCTGGGGACGTTGTAAACCTGTTAGCATTGTGTTCTCTCATTCATCTATTCTCCTCTGGACAAAATGACAAGACGAAAAAAATCACCTCAGCAAAAAGAACAAGAGGTAGTACCGTCAGCCAGGGACCTACTCAATACGGACATTAGTACGATGTCGGACCTAGAGTTCAGAATCATGACTTTAAAGATACTAGCTGGGCTTGAAAAAAGCGTGGAAGTTATTAGAGAAACCCTTTCTGGAGAAATAAAAGAACTAAAATCTAACCAAGTCGAAATCAAAAAGGCTATTGATGAGGTGCAATCAAAAATGGGGGCACTAAATGCTAGGATAAATGAGGCAGAAGAGAGAATCAGTGATATAGAAGACCAAATGATGGAAAATAAAGAGGCTGAGAAAAAGAGAGAGAAACAACTACAGGATCACGAGGGCAGAATTCGAGAGATAAGTGATACGATAAGACGAAACAACATTAGAATAATTGGGATCCCAGAAGAAGAAGAAGAGAGAGAGAGGGGGGCAGAAGGTATATTGGAGCAAATTATAGCAGAAAACTTCCCTAATGTGAGGAAGGAAACAGGCATCAAAATCCAGGAGGCACAGAGAACCCCTCTCAAAATCAATAAAAATAGGTCAACACCCCGACATCTAATAGTAAAACTTACGAGTCTCAGAGACAAAGAGAAAATCCTGAAAGCAGCTCGGGAGAAGAGATATGTAACCTACAATGGTAGAAACATTAGATTGGCAACAGACCTATCCACGGAGACCTGGCAGGCCAGAAAGGACTGGCATGATATTATCAGAGCACTAAACGAGAAAAATATGCAGCCAAGAATACTATATCCAGCTAGGCTGACATTGAAAATAGAAGGAGAGATAAAAAGCTTCCAGAACAAACAAAAACTAAAGGAATTTGCAAACACGAAACCAGCCCTCCAAGAAATATTGAAAGGGGTTCTCTAAGCAAAGAGAGAGCCTAAAAGCAGCAAAGATCAGAAAGGAACACAGACAACATAGTAACAGTCACCTTACAGGCAATACAATGGCACTAAAGTCATACCTTTCAATACTTACCCTGAATGTAAATGGGCTCAATGCCCCAATCAAAAGACACAGGCTATCAGATTGGATTAAAAACCAAGACCCATCCATCTGCTGTCTGCAAGAGACTCATTTTAGACCCAAAGACACCCCCAGATTGAAAGTGAGGGGGTGGAAAACCATTTACCATGCTAATGGACACCAAAAGAAAGCTGGGGTGGCAACCCTTATATCAGACAAACTAGATTTTAAAACAAAGACTGTAATAAGAGATGAGGAAGGACACTATATCCTATTGAAAGGGTCTATCCAACAAGAAGATCTAACAATTGTAAATATCTATGCCCCGAACATGGGAGCAGCCAATTATATAAGCCAATTAATAACAAAAGCAAAGAAACACATTGACAACAATACAATAATAGTGGGGGACTTTAACACCCCCCTCACTGAAATGGACAGATCATCTAAGCAAAAGATCAACAAGGAAATAAAGACTTTAAATAACACACTGGACCAAATGGACTTTACAGACATATTCAGAACATTCCATCCCAAAGCAACGGAATACACATTCTTCTATAGTGCGCATGGAACATTCTTCAGAATTGATCACATCCTAGGTCACAAATCAGGTCTCAACCAGTACCAAAAGATTGGGATCATTCCCTGCATATTTTCAGACCACAATGCTTTGAAACTAGAACTCAATCACAAGAGGAAAGTCGGAAAGAACTCAAATACATGGAGGCTAAAGAGCATCCTACTAAAGAATGAATGGGTCAACCAGGAAATTAAAGAAGAATTAAAAAAATTCATGGAAACCAATGAAAATGAAAACACAACTGTCCAAAATCTTTGGGATACAGCAAAGGCAGTCCTGAGAGGAAAGTATATAGCAATACAAGCCTTTCTCAAGAAACAAGAAAGGTCTCAAATACACAACCTAACCCTACACCTAAAAGAGCTGGAGAAAGAACAGCAAATAAAGCCTAAGCCCAGCAGGAGAAGAGAAATAATAAAGATCAGAGCAGAAATCAATGAACTAGAAGCCAAAAGAACAGTAGAACAGATCAATGGAACTAGGATCTGGTTCTTTGAAAGAATTAACAAGATTGATAAACCCCTGGCCAGACTGATCAAAAAGAAAAGAGAAATGACCCAAATCAACAAAATCATGAATGAAAGAGGAGAGATCACAACCAACACCAAAGAAATACAAACAAGTATAAGAACATATTATGAGCAACTCTATGCCAGCAAATTAGATAACCTGGAAGAAATGGGTGCATTCCTAGAGATGTATCAACTACAAAAGTAGAACCAGGAAGAAATAGAAAACCTGAACAGACCTATAACCACTAAGGAAATTGAAGCAGTCATCAAAAATCTCCCAAGAAACAAAAGCCCAGGGCCAGATGGCTTCCCAGGGGAATTCTATCAGACATTTAAAGAAGAATTAATACCTATTCTCCTGAAACTGTTCCAAAAAATAGAAATGGAAGGAAAACTTCCAAACTCATTTTATGAGGCCAGCATTACCTTGATCCCAAAACCGGACAAAGATCCCACCAAAAAGGAGAATTACAGACCAATATCCTTGATGAACATGGATGTAAAAATTCTCACCAAAATACTAGCCAATAGAATCCAACAGTACATTAAAAGGATTATTCACCACGACCAAGTGGGATTTATCCCTGGGCTGCAAGGCTGGTTCAACATCTGCAAATCAATCAACGTGATACAATACATTAACAAAAGAAAGAACAAGAATCCTATAATCCTCTCAATAGATGCAGAAAAAGCATTTGACAAAGTACAGCATCCTTTCTTGATCAAAACTCTTCAGAGTATAGGGATAGAGGGTACATACCTCAATATCATAAAAGCCATCTATGAAAAACCTACAGCGAATATCATTCTCAATGGGGAAAGGCTGAGAGCTTTTCCCCTAAGGTCAGGAACGCGGCAGGGATGTCCACTCTCACCACTGCTATTCAACATAGTATTAGAAGTCCTAGCCACAGCAATCAGACAACAAAAAGAAATCAAAGGCATCCAAATCGGCAAAGAGGAAGTCAAACTTTCACTCTTTGCAGATGATATGATACTCTATGTGGAAAACCCAAAAGACTCCACCCCAAAACTGCTAGAACTCATACAGGAATTCAGTAAAGTAGCAGGCTATAAAATCAGTGCACAGAAATCAGTGGCATTCCTATACACCAACAACAAGAGAGAAGAGAGACAAATCAAGGAGTCGATCCCATTTACAATTGCACCCAAAACCATAAGATACCTAGGAATAAATTTAACCAAAGAGGCAAAGGATCTGTACTCAGAAAACTATAAAATACTCATGAAAGAAATTGAAGAAGACACAAAGAAATGGAAAGGCGTTCCATGCTCATGGATTGGGAGAACCAACATTGTGAGGATGTCAGTGCTACCTAGAGCAATCTACACATTCAATGCAATCCCCATCAAAATACCATCCACCTTTTTCAAAGAAATGGAACAAATAATCCTAAAATTTGTATGGAACCAGAAGAGACCCCGAATAGCCAGAGGAATACTGAAAAAGAAAAGCAAAGCTGGCGGCATCACAATTCCGGACTTCCAGCTCTATTACAAAGCTGTCATCATCAAGACAGTATGGTACTGGCACAAAAACAGACACATAGATCAATGGAACAGAATCGAGAGCCCAGGAATGGACCCTCAATTCTATGGTCAACTTATCTTTGATAAAGCAGGAAAGAATGTCCAACGAAAAAAGACAGTCTCTTCAACAAATGGTGTTGGGAAAATTGGACAGCCACATGCAGAAGAATGAAACTGGACCATTTCCTTACACCACACACAAAAATAGACTCCAAATGGTTGAAAGACCTAAACGTGAGACAGGAGTCCATCAAAATCCTAAAGGAGAACACAGGTAGCAACCTCTTCGACCTCAGCCGCAGCAACTTCTTCCTAGAAACACCGCCAAAGGCACGGGAAGCCAGGGCAAAAATGAAGTATTGGGATTTCATCAAGATAAAAAGCTTTTGCACAGCAAAAGAAACAGTCGACAAAACCAAAAGACAACCGACAGAATGGGAGAAGATATTTGCAAATGACATATCAGATAAAGGGCTAGTATCCAAAATCTATAAAGAACTTATCAAACTCAACACCCAAAGAACAAATAATCCAATCAAGAAATGGGCAGAAGACATGAACAGACATTTTTCCAAAGAAGACATCCAAATGGTCAACAGGCACATGAAAAAGTGCTCAACATCGCTCGGCATCAGGGAAATCCAAATCAAAACCTCAATGAGATACCACCTCACACCCGTCAGACTGGCTAAAATTAACAAGTCAGGGAACGACAGATGTTGGCGGGGATGTGGAGAAAGGGGAACCCTCCTACACTGTTGGTGGGAATGCAAGCTGGTGCAACCACTCTGGAAAACAGTATGGAGGTTCCTCAAACAGTTGAAATTAGAGCTACCATTCGATCCAGCAATTGCACTACTGGGTATTTACCACAAAGATACAAATGTAGGGACCCGAAGGGGTACGTGTACCCCAATGTTTATAGCAGCAATGTCCACAATAGCCAAACTGTGGAAAGAGCCAAGATGTCCATCGACAGATGAATGGATAAAGAAGAGGTGGTATATATACACAATGGAATATTATGCAGCCATCAAAAGGAATGAGATCTTGCCATTTGCAACGACGTGGATGGAACTGGAGGGTGTTATGCTGAATGAAATAAGTCAATCAGAGAAAGACATGTATCATATGACCTCACTGACATGAGGAATTCTTAATCTCAGGAAACAAACTGAGTGTTACTGGAGTGGTTGGGGGTGGGAGGGATGGGGTGGCTGGGTGATAGACATTGGGGAGGGTACGTGCTACGGTGAGCGCTGTGAATTATGCAAGACTGTTGAATCACAGATCTGTACTTCTGAAACAACGCAACATATTTTAAGAAAAAAGAAAAAGAAGAAGATAACAGGAGAGGAAGAATGAAGGGGAGTAAGTCAGAGGGGGAGACGAACCATGAGAGATGATGGACTCTGAAAAACAAACTGAGGGTTCTGGAGGGGAGGAGGGTATGGGGATGGGTTAGCCTGGTGATGGGTATTAAAGAGGGCACATTCTGCATGGAGCACTGGGTGTTATGAACAAACAATGAATCGTGGAACACTACATCAAAAACTAATGATGTAATATATGGTGATTAACATAATAATAAATAAATTTAAAAAAAGAATATAAACTTTGAAATTAATATTTATTAATTAGTATACATATTTTATTACATAAATTATTTTATTAAATCCTTATTTAATACCAATAAATGGTATTACTGCCATCCACTTCATAAAGAAGAAACTAAAGTTTAGGAAAATTAATTTATTCTTATAATTTCACAGCAGGTAAAAGAGAGAACTAGCATTTGGGTTCAGGCACATCTAGATTCAAAGTTCATGTTTTTTCACCTTGCACAACTCTGGGCAACAGTTTATGCACAGTGAATGACAAACAGTAGAGCTTATGGAATGTTATCCTTCTAAAAATGAATGTTTCCAAAATAAACCTAAAAAGCCATATCATTATCAGTAGCTTTGCTTAAGGAGTTGAAGGAAATAATATAGTATGTGATGGAAGGTTGTTGGTTGCTTACCTTAGTTCCCTCTCTTAAAGAACTAGAAATTCCTAAAATCTATTACCCATTCTGAAAGGGAATACATCTGACTGTCTTTTATACCATTAAGGTTTAAATATTTTTGATTAATTTATTAAATATAGGATTATAAGTTCAAGCTAATTGTAAAAGCACAAGGATAACAAAGTTAACGAGCTTTGTATCATTGTCGCTACCAAACTAGCACAAAAATAATGCTATCAATGCTTTAAATGAGAAAAAAAATAAAATTAAGAATATATATTAATGCACTGCTGTGAGAGAATTGAATAATAAGCACAGCATTAAAGCACAATAAAAACAAAGACATACAATAGAAATTTTGAGGCTGATAATAATAGGACTCTAGAATAAATTTTATTTAGCCTTAAAATAACTTTGAAGTGCTTATTATTGTACAAATAAAAAATATTTGATTTAAACTTATTACATCCATGGATAATGAAATAGTTCTTGCTGCCATTTTGTAGAGGCAGTTAAATTGAAATGTTTTTAAATCTGAGGGAAAAGATTGATGAAAATGGGGAAATGAGTTAAATTTTAGATTAAATGTAATATATTCAGGGAAGGATCTTAGGATACCTTTATTGCTCCAAATAAGATTTATAAGGGGCTGAGAATAGACTAGTGCAGATCCATCAATAGCACATTATCAGTAGGAGATACTTTTTAACATAGCCCAGAAGATTAGGGAAGGACACACAGAAAGTTAAAGAAGATATTCAGAAGAATGACAGGAGAGTAGATTTATATGGTAACTTTCATAAAGTAATGACTTTGAAGTGCCTTTAAAAAGAGAAAGATAGCTAGTCAACTGTTTTTCATGTACATTTAAAGCAATAGGTCCAACGGCCCAGGAACAGGAAATTGTGGAGGAGAGAGCTACTTCTTCACAGTGCACAGGGCAAAAAAAATGAAAATGGAGGTATGTCCGGATTTATACCAATCCAGTATCGATGATCCATGCTAGAGTGCTGAACTAGACTTGCTAAATAAATGGAAGCGAAATTTTAGAAGCAGTTTAAGGCAAACAGGGATGTGTTCCATATCTCTCTCCTGGTCAGAGGAAACTAACATAGTATTAGCAAAATAGAAAACTGACTCAGTTTCTTGGAAATGATGGAATAAATTGGTACTGTCATTTCCTTCCAGTTGCAGTGGGTACAATATTTTGTTTGAAAACACACTTAAGTTGTGTTCACTTCTCATCTGATGTCTCATTTAGTCCAAATCTCATGATTTGTCTAGAAGGCAGCAGTATCACTGGCTGAGTCTTGGAGCTCCTAGGAGCAGTGACTGGCCCATTTATAGGCCACACTATGTAGTGATTTTATGATGCTATAGTCTAATCAGAACAATTCAAAAATCATTTCAGCACTGAAGTGTGGCAGGTGAGGATTTAAGTTTATAGACTCAAAAAATGAAAGTTTAAATTGTTTTTTATTGTGGTAAGAACACTTGAGATATACCCCCTTAAAATTTTAAGTGTGCCAGGAGAGATGATGGACTCTGAAAAACAAACTGAGGGTTCTGGAGGGGAGGAGGGTGGGGGGATGGGTTAGCCTGGTGATGGGTATTAAAGAGGGCACATTCTGCATGGAGCACTGGGTGTTATGAACAAACAATGAATCATGGAACAGTACACCAAAACAAATTATGTAATATATGGTGATTAACATAACAATAAAAAATTAAAAAAGAATTTTAAGTGTGCAATACACTATTTTTAACTGTAAGTATAATGTTATACAACAGATCTCTAGAACATATTCATCTTGTTTAACTGAAACTTTATGCCAGTTGATTATAACTCTTCATTACCCCTTATCCCCAGCTCCTGGAAACCATCATTTCACTCTGATTATTTTAGATAGCTCATATAAGTGGAATCATGCAGTATTTGTCTCTGTGTCTGGCTCATTTTATTTAGCATAATATCCTCAAAGTTCTTCCATGTTGTCACATAATGCAGAATTTCCTTCTTTTTAAAAGCTGAATAATATTCCATTGTATATATACCACATTTTCTTTATCCATTCATCTGTTGAAGGACACTTAGGTTGTTTCTATATTTTGACTATTGTGAATAATGTTGCAAAGAACAATGTGAGTATTAGTATTCCTTTGAGACCCTGATTTCAATTCTTTTGGATAAATCCCCAGAAGTAGGATTTCTGAAAGCTTCTTTTCTAGAATTGTAAAGATTTTTCAATCCTAATTTTCAATGTTCAGTTCAATATTTCAATTCTCTTGACTCTCTTAGGTTGAGCACCCTTTCTCAGAGTCCCTTGCCAGCTCCTATGCAGTACATAACTCCAGAAAAGCCCTATACAAAGACCATGCTGTGCAAAGTGTCTCCCAAAGCTCTGCAATGTGGTGCCCTACTATCTTGTCAGGATGAGAAAAATAACCTCAGCCAACATGGGACTGCTACACCACATTCTTTCTGAAGGTTGTCTCAAATAAAAGGGCATGGGGATCAACATCTGATTTTTTTTGTGTCACTTGCCCATGCTCCCGTCTCTGAAATAGTGTCTCATGGTTCTTTGCTCAGTGATCCTTGCAAGTTGCTGGTAGGTATGCGGGAAATTCTGTGAGGAAGGATGTGTCAGGCCCTCTGTTGAAGGTAGAGGTAAAATTACAGTTCATAATTGATTGACAATAAGTTGTGTGGGGTTTTTTTGTTTTTTGTGGGGGTTTTTTTGTTTGTTTGTTTTACATGACGATTGTCAAGGTTTTTTATCCAAAGATTTTAACATTACATCACTGGTGTTATTTCTTTGGACTCTGTCAACAGCATTTGCCAGCAACTGCTGGTGGATTAAGAGCAAGTTGATAATTTGACATCTAAAGTACTAAATGAATCTGTTCTGCTAATCCTGGTTCAGAAGTGCTGTCATTTTATAAAATTTCACTATAATCTATTTTAACTCTGAACTGAAGCTTAACAGATAAGTAACTGATTTTGATCATATGCATTCTTTGGAGCTATAATTAGAATTACCACTTACCAGTATTGCATTTCTATCTCTTCTGGTAAACTATATTCTTATCTATATCTATCTATCCATCCATCTCTTTATTTTTGTGTAATAAAAATTGTAACTTGAACTGATTGATTTTTTCTTTATTATAACCTGAGACCAATATTTAAGAGTGAATCTCCACTCCTCTAAACCTTCTGGTAAGTAACTTTCACTCTGGACAATTCACTTAACCATTCTGGATCACAATTTCTTTATATGCAAAATGATTTGGGAACAAATAATCACTAAAATTTCTCTGAAATCTATAATTCTATAAATTTATGGTGTCCATCTTTTGACATGCTGATACTTAAGTGTAGACAGTTACTTCATAGGAGGTTGCTCAGCTTCTGGCCTCAAGAGTCAGAGCTGCTGTTAGTAGCTACAGTACCACATAGGGCATGAAAGTGATTGAATCAAAGTACCTCTTGCTTAGCAGACCCAGTGCTGTAATAAGTGACAGCAAGTTTAAATAGGAAGCTTCATTTGGAGGGAGGATGTATTTCATAGCTAAATAAATGACAACAACAAAAGTAAAAATTCACAGAAAAGGAAACAAGGAGTCTTAGGAAATGATTTTGTAGAAATTAGAAAGCAACTAAGTCTTCTAGGGTCTTATATCAGTGCCAAGAAATTAGTAATAAAGCAAAAATTGAGAGGCATTGAAATGTTTTAGGCAAAATCTCAGGTTTGAGTTTTAAGTTAACTATACTTATGACAATGAGAGTAGATCTGAAAAGGCTATACCAGTGGAACAGAAAAGGGAAGAGACAGGTCTCAACTGAGCAGTGGATGGGGAGACAGGATCACAGTCAGAACTAGCTATGAACAGCTGTCAAAGAAGATGTCAGGGGAAATCATGGAACAAAAGACAGGCACTGCATTCTGAAATTCTTCATTCATAGCTTTCCTGTATCTTCAACCAGATCATACCCAACTTGAGACTGAGGCTATGATACCTATTTCTCTTTTTATCCCCCATAACTTCTGGCAGAGACAGGACTCAGTTTTTGTTCAGTAGTTTTCATTTGTCTTGACCAGTTACACCAAAATAAGACCTCTACGAGCCAGTATTTTGACCACATAGTATTTTGTATACTTGTGTGCTGTCAACCTTGTCCAGAGGTTTCCTGACATGGTATTGGCATTTACTAGAAGCTTTGTGAAATTCAGCCCTCTTTATTATAATGTCAATAAACCTGACTTGATAATAGCTATTGATGTCAATAAAGTTTAAGTGTTTTACCACAGTCATTATGTCATTGGGATGCTAATTGACATTAATACTAAACCCAATTTATGACTATTTTTATTGCTGTTTTATGAACTCAATGTTCTTCGTGAAGGCAAGCAAAACACTGCATATAACTTCCCTGTTCCCTCTATCTCAGTATAAAGAACATAGTTGAATCTTTTCAGTCTGAAACTTGTCAGTTCACTGTAAATGTATTAAACTATGGCATAAATGCCTATATATATAATGTTTCCCGTCCATTGGCATTGACTAATAGCTCCCAAACTCACAGGTCTATTTAAGTAGCATAGTTCATGAAATAGTCTCATTAGCTCAAAAAGTCTAATTAATAGTTTAAAACATACACACACACACATTTACATATGTGGGAAAGTTATTATTCAGTATATGCCAGTTGGGAGATCAAATCCTTTAAGACATGAAATTCAAGGTAAATAAATAGTTAATAGACTCCTTGGAAGAAAAAAAAAAAAAGGATCCCAGACACAGCATAATTCAAGCTCTCTGAATTCATGCCTAATCAGAAAACAAGTAGATGGAGGGAATTCCTCAACACATATACATTAAGCAACAGTATGCATCAGGAATTGTTTTTGGTGCCCATGATACATGAGTGAGCAGAACAGAAGCATATCTCTTCTTTGCGGAGCTTATGTCCTGGTGAGATTTTATACAATACTGCCAAAAGATTATTTATTGGATTGTACTGGATTATGAAGTTAAGAAACGTTGATAATCTAGAAAGGAGGAAGAAGTGTCTCAATGATAATATTAAAAATGGCTATAGAAATCAGAACACAATAGAGATTTCTGGGTAGCTGTCATAAATGCCTGCTTCTACTAGTAATTTCCTGCAAAGTCTCCTTTTCTAACAATTTCTATTTCTTGATATGAAGACTCTTAGCAAGGCAGGGTACTTCTCATTTCCAGAGAACTATATCATTCTTCTGGTGACTGAAGTTATTTTGTGGGTGGCCTATTTTATGTCTCTTCTCTTCCACTTAAGTGAAATTGTACTATATGCTGTGTGCTATGTATTGATTAACTGTACTATGAAAGAGATAAGAAGTGATACATGCTGATGACCTGCATGAGGGTTTACTTCTATTAAGCTATATGCTCTTGTTTCTTTTAAGCAAATTATCAAGTAAAAGTTCTGGTGGAAATTATATCTCTGGAATCTACTCCTTTCAGAGAAAACAAAGCCATAAACTATAGGCAATTTGTGGCTCTTTCATGAAAGCACTATAACATCAGAACTGGCTCCATTTCATTTTATTTGAATGAATAACAATATTTTAAAAGAAAATTTCATTCACTGAAATGCTAGAGATGCTAGAGTGTCGCAAGATTATATACTTAAAAAAAAAACAGGTGAGGTGGCATACTGAATTATCCTGATAATTATAACTAAAAGAACATGTATTTTGTAGAGAAATTTGGCCAGCATGATACAGATCACGTGTCTACATGAAATAAATTATCAGGTTGTTATTGAATTATTCTCATTTGTTACCTCCATAGACATAACTTTAAAGCAAACAGATAATTTCACGCATATGGTATTAATGTTTAATCACCCTGGTATTTCATTATCAGTGAATTTTTTATGTGAATTTTGTTTTTGGGATTTTCCTTCTGACAACCACAAAATAATGAAGAAAATACATGATAAAATATTATAGGGGCCTCAGGGTGGCACAGTCGGTTAAGTGTCCAACTCTTGATTTTGGCTCAGTCATGATCTTAGGGTCTTGAGATGGAACCTGGTGTCAGGCTCCAAGCTCAGGGAGGAGTCTCCTGGAGTTTCTCTCTCTTTCTCTCCCTCTGCCCCTCCCTGCACTCACTCATGCTCTCTCTCTCTCTCTCTCTGTCATAAATAAATAAATCTTTAAAAAATATATCATTCATTTTGAGGCTGGACAGGGTCACAAAGGTACTCAAGCTATTTAAGGAGATCTCTGATTTGCCCGTGTGTGTATGTGTGTGTGTGTGTGTGTGTGTGTGTGTGTGTAGATGTAGTTCATTTCAGTATTTTTTTTACATGCAAGTGTTCTGCTCATGTAATAGTTTCAATATTTTATAACAGACTGTGAAAGCACAAATGAAGTATGAAATGAATTCATTTTATAAGATGAAGGAGATAGGAGTTCTCTTATTTAGTCTACTGGATAGTTTACATTATAGGTAGAGAAAATGTATTCTTTATGTTTCCCAGAGGCTGCAGTAAGGAAACTGCTCAGGGCCAGATTTCTGCCCAGTTAGTGGTTTCAGGGGGCCAGACTACACTTCTCAGGTTTCTGTGTAGGAAGCCTGAGAAGAGAATCAGTGAAAAGATGGAAAGCTATGCAAAGCATGACCTAACACCTCTTCTGTAATCTCCAAATCTTTAGTAAATTTAATTAAAGTCACAAGATGCATGACTTAAGTCTTTTTTTTTTTTTTTTTTTTTTTTTTAGTGGATACTGAAACAAGATGGTAGGAGCAGAGACAAGGAAACTGGTGAAGTAAATTCATGAATAGAAAATAGGAGATTTATACTGTCCTAAGTTGCAATAATAGAATTTGGATGAAGTTCACTCGAGAGAAGTTGACTCCATTTTACATGGCTTCAATTACATTAAGCAGGAACACTCTTGATTCTGTCTACCTATGGCTCTCTTCTCACCTCTGTGACTTGAGTTATCTTTTATACTCAATAACTTGTCAAATGCTCTGCTTTCATAAAGCAGACTTCCAGCAGGTATCCAAATAGTTAGAGTTTCTTACTGTTATTTATTGGTGCTTCTGTGCTAATTTATTATTTAGCTTAGCAATGCTGGGTATATGTCTTCTAACTTGGCACTCTATAGAACAGTTGTTTAATGATGACTATAATAACAAGTTACATTTGCCACCATTCAACCTTGACTTAGTAAGAAGTGAAGCATTCTGCCTTTTTACCACAGCTGTTTTCACCAGTTATTGCCAGACTTTGGGTTAAGTGCTGGGGATATAAAGTGACAATGACCTTAAGAAGCTAGCTGATACCTATTTTAAAAGTATGAGAGGGTAAGAACAAGATTAAGAATAAATTAACCCTTCTCAGGTATAGGGGGAGAGCATGGTCCTTTTAGGGATTTGCAAGTGAGCTGGTTTGATTAGAATCCAGAGTACTTGGTTGTGTGTGTTGGAGACAGCAGTGCAGCAAAGGGGGGCACTATAAAACATAGTTTAGAGAAACAAAGTTTGAAAGGTAAGCAGGGGCTGGTGTAAAGCTGTTCAAAAATATATAATAATTTGGACATTATCTGGAGGACAATGGAAGCCTGTTCAAGTATTTTAATTAAGAAGTGACATGATTAGTTTTGGGTTTTTGCAAGATCATTTTGGCTGCCATGTAGAAAGAGGATCAAGAGGAAATGAAATTTATCTATTATTCATTAAAGTATTGAAATTGGTCAGGGAGCATCTTCACAGACAAGACATCTCTTCATTTACTTAAAAAAAAAAGATTTAAGTTTTCTTTTGTGACTTGGAAATCCCATAGTTTAAAAAAAAGGAAGAAATACTATATTTAAGACAAATACAAATAGGAGAAAGAGCAACCATATTTGTGCAGGCATGGGGCTTCTCAGATTTTATAATGTGATAAAAACTGATAGATAAAATCCATACAAATAAGTTATTTAACATCCTCAGTAATTTTAAGACTATAAGTATGTTCTACGGCCATAAATGAATTAAATTAGTAATCAGTAATTTCAATTTTTATAATAGATCTATATGTTCCTTTAGGAAAAAATATGTATATATCCAGGACTCAGGTTAGTACCTGGCACATAGTAACTAATAAAAAGGTGTTAAATATATGAAGGAATAAATAGATGCATAGATTTTTGGCTTTAAAAATATCAATATATCTCCTCTTCCTGCTGTAGTAAGAAAGATAGTTTGAGAATATCTTAGAGACTTACTAATTTTATTTGCACATTAGATTAACAAAGTCATGGCCCTTTAAACTGGTGGGACAGCAATGGTACTGGGTAAGGGCTGAGGGCTGGCAATATTAGATTTCCTATGCTTATTTGTAATTTTATGGATAATTAAAAATCATTTTTCTATCCTGGTTAGTCTCTTGTCTGCCCAAAGAGAGACAAAATGATTGATGTTAAAAAGTTTTTCTTTGATTAGAATTTAAAAGGTTCTTTAGGTCTTCTGAGGGAAAAAATATTTATTATAAAAATATATGAAATATACAATATATTATATTTATATATTATAAAATATATAAAAATATTGATTTATTTTTCAATGTAGACATAAAAGCAAAATCTGTATTTTTTTGAATAATCTATATAAAATTTGTTCTTTGATACAGTAACCTACATCTAGGTTGGTTTGAAAATTGTTTCTATTTTAGGCAATTCAGACCTTACAAGTCATATAATGATGTATTTCCTCAGTTCCTGGGACCTGGCATCATAAAACACTCTTGGAGGTGAAGCAGAGTGGTGGTGAGGGAGTTGTTTTTATTTAATAAAAAATATTGTTATACAAAAAGCAAAACTGTTATTTCAAACAAGGCATGTAAGGATTTGGTTAGATCTGACTCAAATGAAAATGAATAAACTAATTTTGATTCAAAAGCTGCAGACTTTGCCTAGTTGTGAAATAAAGGTTTCTCGAGGTTGTAGCCATGGCAACCAGCACTGAAGGAGCTAAGCTTCGAGTGCCCTTGTCCTCCATCACTGTCAGGTTATAGATCCCCTATCTAGAGGAATGGTATTGGCAAGTTGGTAGTGAGAAATCACCAACTGAACAATTTACCACCATTAAATCTGTATTTTGTATCATTAGCTAATGGTTATGATTCTTGGTAACCTCTTATCAGATTAAAAATTGGAACTGTTTCCAATAGAAAACACAAAGCTTTTGGTCTGCCTTTTAATACATACATACATATATATATATATATATATATATATATATAGTATACATTATATATACATGTATTATATATTATATATTTATATGTTTTTTCAATTCATTGTGTTTCCACATGAACCTCTGTCTGTGTTGGGGAGCAATTATGGTCTTACCACAGTGTACTGTCATTACCTCTTTCACCCCTATCTTGATAACTACCTCACCATCCCCACACAGTAAGTTGATAGCATTGTAAGAGAAATTTGATGGCACAGCGCTTTGCTCAATGTAGGGAAAAGACACGGGAGGACACAAAATCCCTCTCAGGAGGTATCTGAAATTCCTTTGAATAAAGATTAGATCCACTGTTGCTGAAAGGCTCCTAAAAGCTGGTAATGGTTTCTGAAACGGAATTTTAGTTTAGACTTTCCAGAGCCTTCTTTTTACTTCTTCTCTACCATTTATCTCCCTTCATTCTCATCCCTACAATAAGCATATAATGAATTCTTATGTACTGGTTGTTAACCTTTCTTAATGATAGTAAAGGTAGGAAAGAATGTTGGAAATATTAGAAAAGTGGAATAATAGTAATATTGTAATAATTTCCAGATCTTAATGTGAGACTTTGCTGAATACTTTATATACTACCAGTTCTTTTAATTTTGACTGATCCAATGAAACATTATTATCTCCATATTACAAATAAGGAAATTGAGTCTCAGGAAGGTTTAACAACTTGTTACAAGGTCAACAGCTAGCAGGTGTCAGTACTAGAACTTGAACCCAGACTTTTCTTGCTCCAAAGTCTGGGGTTCTTAACCTCCCTATTGCCTCCCATCTGTAGATCTATGGGGAGTTTTAGCTGTCCGATTGATGTTAACATGACACTTCTCAATAATTCCTTTTGGATTCCTATTTTTTATGAGGCCAGGTTTATTAATTTAGTCAGTAAATATTTATTGAATGCCTACTATGTGTCAGGTGGTATTTTAAGCATTTAGAATATTTGTGAGTAAGAGAGATTAGCACCCTGACATTATGGATCCTGTGATTTAATGAAGGACAAAATTCAAACAGAAAAACAAGCAAATAAAATTTTTAGAGGTAGTGATTCATATTCTGATAAAAAAAAGAGATGGAATGTGTCTTGAAGTGTGTATATATAATCGTGGGGGTGGGCTATTTAAGATGAGGCCATTAGGGAATAACTACTTCTGAAGGAAACATTTGCTCTAAAAACTGAGTGTTGAGAGATAGACATCACATTGTGGATTAGGCTAGAAGACTAACCAGGAAGAAGTTCTGAAACACACCTAGCATGTTTCAGAAATTGAAAGAAAGTCATAATGAATCGGACAAAGTTGAGAAATGATAATAGAATGGTACCATCTAAGACTGGGGAAGTAGACAGTGGTCAGATTATATGGGATAATGCGGACCCTGAGAAAAAGATTAGATTTTCTTTTAAAGCAAAGGGGGGTAATTTAGAAGATATTAAGCAGGATAGTGGCATGATCTGATTCATGCCTGTAAAACAATCACTGTGACTGTTGGGTGGAGAATGGATTATAAAGCAATGGACAAGAACAGGAGCAGGGAGGTCTGTGAAGAAATTCTTGGTGTAATCTGGAGTAGAAATGATGATAGTGTGGATCAGGCTGGTGATAGTGGCACTGGAGAAAACTGGACAGATTCAGGATATGTTATGAGGGCACTGCCAATAAGTCTTGCTGATAGATTGGGTATAGAAGAATGAAGGATCGGGAGGAATTAAGGACAATTATTGATTAAGGACAACTCTGCAGTTTTGGACTTGAGTGACCAGGTGGATGAATGTGGTGACATTTACAGAAATGTGGACAGCTGAGCAAGAAGCAAGTTATAGAATTCAGGATAATCAAGAGCTTCATTTTAGGATTAAATCCAAATTCTTTAGCCTGCTACCCACCTTGTGTATTTATCTCTAGTTAGGTGCTATCTACATAGCAGTATTTAATAAATGTTTATGGGATTGACATGTGGAAAGTCAATGTGCTTACCTAATTTTTCTCAAACTCAAGTGAAATCATTCACTAAGAAAAGCTTACTGATTCAAAAATCATATTGCCCATTTTTGGAAAAGGTCAATTCTGCCCCATTAATCACTAAATAGGCATAATCACTTACACTCTAAATTGTAAGATTGCCTCCTCATAATTCACCAGACTTCTGCAAAACCCCTATTAACCCACTGCAAGAAATATTCACTTCCTAAGTGAATACAATATTTGTATATCAGCCAGAGATAGAGAATCCATTGTCACTTTATGAAAATTAGCTTTCTTTTCCCTTGAGGTAAATTGCAGATTCTTGCAAATAATATAAAATGTGACCTGTGTTCCATATGATAAGGGAAATATCTCCAATCATCCAGATTGCTCAACAGGACTTATTTTTTTCACTCATATTTTAATTGCTGTGATGTCAGCCTCAGAGCTCATTAAGTTTTTTAAGGCACCATATCTTGGGTGAAAAATATTTTTATTGAGAAAATGAATTTTTTCCTGCCTTGAGAATAGCTCCCTAATTAGAAAGCACATACCATTAGTGCAAGTATATCACATTAAACATACACTCTGATGAACTGATAATTCATCTCAATCTCAAATTATAATCATTTTATTACTTTTCTGCAAAAAAGAAACCTCCAGTGAAAGGAGAAAAGCATTAAGATGTTTTGAAAAATTGGACTGTTCTTGGCTCACTGAGGTCTCCTGAACAATCATAGTTGCCTAGATGGTTTATAATAACTTGATAATTTTCCCTGATTCTGTCAGCAGCAAGTCAGCATTTGAACCTACTGCCTCCAACCTGTCACCCTATCAAGACTATTAGGTAACTGTTTAAAAATTATTTTCTTGTAATCTCAAAATTTTTAAACTCCTCTGAAGGGGCTGCAATAAAAGTTACATCTGTTATCATTAAAATATCCTCCATTTATTCTAGATGTTAGGGTGATTATATGAAGAGCATGGTCTATATCTTACCGCAGACACTGAATAGCACCAGCAGGGAATGATCGTCTGCTGTTGTCACCGAATCAGCAGTTTAAGGCAGCATATAATACATTAGCTTTCAAATTTTCTTCATTAGAAACTCTCCAAGTTTAATTTACTCAACTGTATAGAGGTTAAAGATCTGCTGGTAAAGCACTCATCATTAACAGTGATTACTCATCGTCACTCTTGAGTAGGCAAAATCCACTTTTGGAAATTTTCTCTGCTAAGGAGAATTAATGGGAGCTGGGAAATCGCAGTGGGAAGCTCCAGGTCACAACTCTAAAGCTTGAGACTTAAAAATGGAGAGGAACCCAGCAGTCTCTCTCAGGTGGGTAGAGTTGTATCCTTGTCAGAAAAGAGAGGCAAGAGGGAAGCAAGAGTGACCAAGATGGCCTTATTGTTTCCCTCAGTTTGACCCTCAGCTTTCATCCTGAATTTAAGCCCTTGACCTTCCTTTAAAAAAACAAAACAAAACAACAACAACAAAAACATTCACTTTAGAAAACTTGAAACTATAAATTCTGCCCCACTGAGATATAAATCGTCTACAATTCAGGAATGTTCACAAGGACCTGAGCCATCGCTTTGAACTGTAATCACCAAGAAAGATAACACTCCAGTCTCCCATTCTCTCTGGGAAGGTAGGAGCCCAACTCTGATTATCAACAATTATCAAATAGTGTTGGCCTAATTACATTAATCAACCTTCTGTCAACTTTTTGGAGATTTTTATTTACAAGATCTTTAAAAACCTCCAGTCTTAATTAGGATATAGATCTAGAATATTCCTCTCTACTCTTCCAAGCAGCTGAGAGGAATCAGGGAGGCAACCATTAGTCTTTATTACTCACTTCTTTCTTTTATACCCTAAAATCTGAGTATAACTCTGCACAGAAAGTCATTACAGTGAGCTTCATAATAAAAAAGTAGAATATAAGAAAAGTCTTGAAAATACAGAATTTGAAACAAAGGAAAGGAGAATTTTTTTATTATGTTATGTTAATCACCATACATTACATCATTAGTTTTTTTTAAATTTTTTATTGTTATGTTAATCACCATTCATTTCATCATTAGTTTTTGATGTAGTGTTCCATGATTCATTGTTTGTGCATAACACCCAGTGCTCTACGCAGAATGTGCCCTCTTTAATACCCTTCACCAGGCTAACCCATCCCCCCAACCCCCTCCCCTCTAGAACCCTCAGTTTGTTTCTCAGAGTCCATAGTCTCTCATGGTTCATCTCCCCAGAATGAAGGAGGGGGAAATTGGGGGTTGGAAAGGAGAATTTTAATTCTTTTTTACAGTTAAGAAAGCACTGAGGTAGAGGTTTTCAAGTTATATTTTACTGAGTCAGAAAAGTAATTGTAAATCACTGGATTTCTCTTCCTGTCTTTGTGCAGTTTTTCCCATAAAGAACCTCATCAACTGAGAATGTATTGTGCTCTTAACATTTTCTATTGAAGAAATTCCAGAATTTTTTGCACTTTTTCGGTGGAACATTCAATGATCATGTTTAGCAATGTTTCTTTGTATATCATTCTGAAGTTCTAACTGCAACTAAAATTTATTTCTTCTTACTCTAGACATTGGGTTGTGGGAAACTAATGTTACAGGAGAAAAAGAAAAAACTCTTCCCTTTTATATTTATTTCTCTAAGAGAAAAATAATGCTTAAAACATTTTAAAAAGTTGCTTTTAATCCTTTGATTTCTGTAACGAGGAAAATGGTGTCCTGAAGATCCTTGAAAATTTCCCCTGGTCAGCTGACTCTCAGCACAGTGATTTGGTTAATTTTTGGAGCCCCTTCTCTGGAAAATATTTTCTTTCTCTTGATCCTCTCATCCCTATCATTGTATATCTTCCATCTCTTTAGAATCTGAAAAAAGGCTCTGTCAGCAACTATTACATTAGACAGTATGAATTTGTTTTTTATTTTTTTAGAGAGAGAGAGAAGTGAACAAGGGAAGGGGCAGTGGGATACAGAGAAACCCAGGCAGGCTCCATGCCCAGTGCAGAGCCTGATGCAAGGGGTGGATCTCAGGACGCTGAGATCATGACCTGAGCCAAAATCAAGAGTCAAATGCTTAACTGACAGCCATCCAGGTGCCCCTAGACAGTATGAATTTATTATATCACTTGTTTCTTTCTGATAGTTCCACTTTAGGAAATTTTCCATTATGGAATAAAACATTTTTCACCACTAATAAAAAGGAGGAAGTCATTCTGGTAGCAGGAAGGCCTTTCTGGTGCCTCTAAAATTTACCTGTTTCCTCCTACCACACCACCCCCTCTATTTTTTTATATATATATTTTTTTTATTATTTATGGTAGTCACCATACAGTACATCATTGGTTTTTGATGTAATGTTCCATGATTCATTGTTTGCATATAACACCCAGTGCTCCATGCAATATGTGCCCTCCTTAAGACCCATCACTGGGCTAATGTATCCCCCAACCCCCTCCCCTCTAAAACCCTCAGTTTGTTTCTCGGAGTCCATAGTCTCTCATGGTTCATCTCTCCCTCCAATTCCCCCCCACCCTGCATTTTTCCCTTCCTTCTCCTAATGTCCTCCATGCTGTTCCTTATGTTCCACAAATAAGTGAAACCATATGATAATTGACTTTCTCTGCTTGACTTATTTCACTTAGCATAATCTCCTCCAGTCCCATCCATGTTGCTGTAAAAGTTGGGTATTCGTCCTTTCTGATGGCTGAGTAATATTCCATTGTATATATGGACCACATCTTCTTTATCCATTTGTCTGTTGAAGGGCCTCTTGGCTCTTTCCACAGTTTGGCTATTGTGGACGTTGCTGCTATGAACATTGGGGTGCATATGGCCCTTTTTCCCACTACATCTGTGTCTTTGGGGTAAATACCCAGGAATGCAATTGCTGGGTCATAGGGTAGCTCTATTTTTAACTTTTTGAGGCACCTCCACACTGTTCTCCAAAGTGGCTGTACCAACTTGCATTCCCACCAACAGTGTAAGAGGGTTCCCCTTTCTCCACAACCTCTCCAACATTTGTTGTTTCTTGCCTTGTCCATTTTTGCCATTCTAACTGGTGTAAGGTGGTATCTCAATGTGGTTTTGATTTGAATTTCCCTGATGGCTAATGATAGTGAACATTTTTTCATGTGTCTGTTAGCCATTTGTATGTCTTCTTTGGGGAAGTGTCCATGTTTTCTGCCCATTTTTTGACTTGATTATTTGTTTTTTGGGTGTTTAGTTTGATAAGTTCTTTATAGATCTTGGAAATCAGCCCTTTGTCTGTAGTGTCATTTGCAGAAATCTTCTCCCATTCCGTGGGTTGCCTCTTTGTTTTGTTGGCTGTTTCTTTTGTTGTGCAGAAGCTTTTTATCTTGATGAAGTCCCAAAAGTTCATTTTCGCTTTTGTTTCCCTTGCCTTTGGAGACGTGTGTTGAAAAAAGTTGTTGTGGCCGATGTCAAAGAGGTTACTGCCTATGTTCTCCTCTAGGATTTGATGGATTCCTATCTCACATTGAGGTCTTTCATCCATTTTGAGTTTATTTTTGTGTATGGTGTGAGAGAATGGTCGAGTTTCATTCTTATGTATATAGCTGTCCAGTTTTCCTAGCACCGTTTATTGAAGAGACTGTCTTTTTTCCATTGCATATTTTTTCCTGCTTTGTTGAAGATTATTTGACTATAGAGTTGAGGGTCCGTATCTGGGCTCTCTGTTCTGGTCCATTGGTCTATGTGTCTGTTTTTGTGCCAGTACCATGCTGTCTTTGTGATCACAGCTTTGTAATATAGCTTGAAATCAGGCAACATGATGACCCCAGCTTTGTTTTTCTTTTTCAACATTTCCTTGGTGATTCAGGGTCTTTTCTGATTCCATACAAATTTTAAGATTGTTTGTTCCCGCACTTTGAAAAATGCCATTGGTATTTTGATTGGTATTTTGAAAGTATAGATTGCTCTGGGCAGTATAAACATTTTAACAATGTTTATTCTTCTGATCCATGAGCATGGAAAGTTTTTCCATCTTTTTGTGTCTTCATCAATTTCTTTCATGAGTGTTCTGTAGTTCCTAGAGTATAGATCCTTTACCTCTTTGGTTAGGTTTGTTCCAAGGTATCTTATGGTTTTTGGCTCTCTAAAACAAACCTTTCCCTGAGAACAACTCTACATCCCAGACCATTCTCCCTGGTATAAAGAAAGTGGCTCCCTGGTGGTAATCAATCCAGAAAACCATGAAGGAAAAGAGACAGAAAACCAACTAAAGGAAATGATGATAAACAGCCCTCCAGGTTGGAACTTTTCAGTCTTTGTTTCCCTATCCTTTTTCCCATTTCTTATCCACCATCTCAAGATGATCTATTTGGATATGAATGTAGATTTTCCCTGTCCTACCCGTGTGAGCAAGACAACTCAGGAATGTGGGATCCATGGATTATCTCTGACCTGAATGAGTGCCACATATGAAATGCCACATTACACAGGATGGAAAACAGGGAGAAAGCAAGCCTGCTAAAGAGAAGACTTCTCCACACACACAAAACTTCTGATAATTAGCAATCACTGGGGCAATACAGGAAATCATAAGTAGGTTGAACTGCTTTTATGTTTTAATATTCTCTTTGTTTGCATCTGTCCTGGTGTGGAAAGCTCCCCATCCATGTGTGAAGCTGCACTGCAGTCTTCAGTACAATTAAAGGCTCAGTGTGCAACCAAAGCTTAAAGATCTCCAACAGAGCCTTGGTTTTTTAGGAGTGGATAAGCAAGGACTCTATAACACACACAGATGGGGAGAAACACTGTGACCTAAGACACTAAGGCTTCTAGCACCCAGAAGAAGATATTGTGCATGCTCAGAGAAATGAACTTTGGATGTTTGCTCTGCTTACAAATTGCCTACATAACTTTTTTTTTGGCAAAGCTAAAGATGAGAGAGTTTTGATGATTAATGTAATAAAATAACATACCTGGAGGCATTATGGGACTCTATGTGGCTGTAGGATAGAGGGATAAGGTGAGATAAGTACTGAGGGAGTACAGACTAAAGGCTTTCGGGAGGTGATCAGAGAAAACAAGAAGACAAGGACTCTGCAGATGTACAAGAATAAGAATAGTAATAAAATTTTGCATCTGACCAAGACCTGAGAAGTGAGGATGCTGAGGTGGATCAGTGGAAACCTTCATGTCTGGCAGAGTAATCCATTTTTTTTCTTCAATATTTATTGAACAATGCTATAAGTCAAGGGTGCTAGATCCAGAGGCTACTGAGAAGAATAAGATATGCTTACTATCTACAAGGATACAGTAACATAGATGTAGAAACTGATAATTACATTTAAATAGATCCAAATCAATAAAACAATATAGAATACTATGAGGCCCAGAAGGAATTTGGGAAACTGCCAAGAATAGTCAGAAAACACTTCCTAGGAAAGGAAACACTTTAGCCAGGACGTGAAGCATGAATAGGGATTTTTCTTTTCCAGGCAAAGAAATGGAGAAATAGCAGTTCAAATTGAGAAACAGCACACCCAAGGGTATGTTGTAGAAGAGAATATTTTGTGTAGATAACACTGAATATTTCATTTATGAGGAGAAGACAGAAATGGATTGAGAGAAAAATAGGGAGGAAGATGAGGCAGACCAGCAGATATCTTGGAGGGCAAGAGACGTCTGGAGTTCTGCACTTGACCAGTGTCAGCAGAAGTGATAGATGGAGGATGTGTATGTGCAAGTCAGAAGGTCAAGAAGTTACACCAGCCATGTGAAATCTGAGGTGAACTTAATTCTGAAATGTAGCTCCGGGCCATCAAAAGCTTCTTTGATATTCACTAAGACTCCAAATCACAGAAACTAAATTCAGGTTGTTAAAAAGCAAGTTCCTGCATATATGTATTTGGAAAAGATGATTTAAGTATGGGAATTCACCAAATCACCAAAATCTATTGTGCTTTTATGTGCATGGTAATGTACTACGCACAGTTAGCATGGTGGAGGACTTGTTCTCAAGAAGCTTATAATTAAGCAAGGAAGAATTTTGTGCACTTCGATTATTTTAAGAGGCTGTAGCATGTTCATGTCTCAGGATAGTGAACCAACCAAGGGCCTGTTGGGTACAAGGCATTGGGCCCAGTGTTTGTTGGGAATTCCCACACTAAGTGAAGTAGAGATTATTATCTAATTTAAAAATGAAAAACGTGCTTTAAAAGCCTATAAAACTTCTCCAAGGATACCAAGATAATTTTTTGTGTCAGAGCCAAAATGAGTTCAAGTTTACCTACACTGAAATCTGCCTTTATCCTCTCATGTAAGCTGCCTCAAATCAAGTAGAATATAAATACTTGCAATATGAAGAAGAAGCCTAAATTTTTCTCATGTTACTTCCTGTTTAGTTTAAAGAGTGCTGTAAGGGGCACCTGGGTGGCTCAGTCAGTTAAGCGTCTGCCTTAGGCTCTGGTCAGGATCCTGGGGTGCTGGGATCGAGTCCCATGCCGGGCTCCCTGCTCAACAGGGAACCTGCTTCTCCCTCTCCCGCTGCACCTCCCCCTGTTTGTGCACTCTCTCTTTCTCTGTCAAATAAAGAAATAAAATCTTAAAAATATATATATATTAAAGAGTGCTGTGAGGACTTCTTTGGAAGGAAGGGACTCCAGGTGCAGAGACTTATGTAAGGAAAGGCTATGTAACTGATTACCCAAACCCTCAACTGGTGGCTTATATCTTGGTCAGTTTACTATCATTCTGGATCTTCTCTTAGGAACTGGATCAAGAAAATGACTCTTACCATTCTTACCACACTCATAAGACACTGATGTAAAAGCCACAAAGCCAAATGTTACATTTACACTAGGTCACTAATCAGACTCAACATTCATTTCTGATGTGGACATATTCTTTCCTCACCAAAAAATTACAGAGAAATCAAGCAGAAAATTGTTAACAAAAGTTATAAGATGGATGAATTTCTAAATGCCCGTCTAAAATACTATCAAGATAAATTGCATTCACCCAGCAAGGAATTGTAGAACACCTTGACATAAACTATCACATTTAAGTACTGTGCTAGGTCTTGAAGGAGAATCTGGAATCAAAAGATCAAACGTCACAGTTACTCTCCTCAGAAGCTCTCAGTCTGCTGGCAGAGGCGCCAAGAAATAGACAATTCATTTCATTATGGAAACACCTGGAGAGCCCTTTACTCAAGATGGGATCAGGTGGGGAAAGTTACAGAGGCCGTCTGGAGTATGCAACACCTGAATTACATCATGAACAATGAGCAGAAATTCCCTGAAGGAGGAAGAAGGGGTATAAGAGGAAAGGGAGAATTCAGATAGAAACAAGAGCTCAGCTCTGGACCGGGAGCGAAGAATGGCTTGGAATTTGCAGACTGTAAGTAGTTCATCTTGACTAGAGCCCAGTCTACGTGTAATGCTGGGTGCAGAGACATGAGGCTGGGTTAGATAACAAAGAATACATGGTGTTTATTATATGCTGGCATATTTGTGGGAGGAAAGCAGAATTAACTGAAATAGGGCTCCTTTCTCTTTTAGAGCCAATTTTTACGTTGTTGTTGATTTTTGTCATGGTGTTGTATGTATATATTAACATTGGTCATTCAAGTTTTATATTCATTTATTTTGTTAATGCTGTATTTATGTATTTTGCATGCAGTGTTTCCATTTCAACTCAGTTTTTATATTTGTTGATTCACAGTTGTTGATAATAGCCTTTTTATTCACTGTGGTTATACCACCTTTTTTGTTATAATATTGATATTTGTCATAAAAATGCTTTGTGGTTTTTTGTTGATGTTTTGAGATTTCATAACAGTATGTTTGGTGGTTTTTAAATTTATTACTCTTTGTTACTTTGAGTATAAATTTTGGCTTTAAAAAAAATAAGTTCCAGAAAGTTATTAGCCATTATCTCATTTTATTCTAAAATTTTGATTAGATGTTTTATAGACCTTCTTACTCTAACCTTTATGTCTCTTTCATATTTTTCATTTTTTTGCTTTTCTATGCTGACTTTTGGGTAATTTCTTAGATTAGACTTAGAGTTTCCTAACATTTTCCTTGGGTTTCTGCAATCTCACACCTAATATGCTAATTGAGCTTTAATATAAATTATCATAACTTTCATTTCTATTTTTTTTGTTTCTTTTCAAAGCTGGTTTGGAGATCTTATACACTCTTACTGCTTATTCTTACTATCAGGCTCCTATTTCCTGGAACATTTGAAACAATAGTTTTTCATTATATGATGAATCTAATATTTGAATTTTTACAGTTTTGATTCTAATGGCTGTGGTTTCCACTGGTTTTTTGCTCTTGGCTTATTTCCTTATGAGTGTTGTGATTATTTACTGTGCTTATATTTCTGGAAAGTTTATTTGTTGGGATCTTTAGACACCTGAGTCAAAAGTTGGTGCTCTAGAATGTATTTTCTACTATTTTTGACAAGCACTTCAGAGTATTACCCCTCTGGGATCAACTTGAATTAAATTCTGGGATTAAAGGTTATTGCTGTCTACCATCATAAGGGCTAGCTATGGTTTTGGATTGTTAGAGGAGGCTTTGTTTTTGTTTTTCCTAACCCACTGCTAAGATTTGAGACAGGTTTTTTTCATATTTCCACCTTAAGGAAAGACATGGATTTCTTTCTGGTCATTCCATTAAACTGACAGGTTTTTTAGGGTGCCAATTAAATGTGGTGATGGTCTTTTAGACTCTCCACTTCAGGAGGTTCCTAAACTAAGTCTCTTTGCACTTGAAACTCCTCACTCCCACCCATAAAGCAGGGAAGCTAAAAACCAATAGGAATTTGCAAGAACTCTAAAAATCAAAGGCCAACTTCAGGGCTCTCTTTACCTCTGTGGGTTCTGTTTTTACTAAGATTTTGGTCTCGGGGGACTCTTTTTATTCTTGAAGATGAGTAAATGCACTTAAAAATAAGCTTTAAAAACATTTTATTCCGGACATTTTAAGTTCTCAGTGGGAGCATTATTAGGGTGCTTAGCCCAATATATTGCCATCATTGAGCCACATGCATTTTTATTTGTGGGTAGCTGTTTTTTGTTTTTTTGGTTGTTGTTTTTTAGTGTGGTACCGTTTGCATTCTCAGAATTCCCATTTTCTTTAATGCATCAACATGTGGTTAAAATGTTACTAATCAGAAAGAAAGCATCAACTTCTTCCTTTTCCTTTCCTGTAGTTGATGAATATTGTAATATCAAACTGAGACTAGAAATAAGGGAAAGAAGGCAGTATTATGGTAACAGGTAGAGAAGTTGGCTTATATTGAAAGCAGGGAAGAAATGAACTCTGACATGGAGTTATTGCTCATTGAGTACTCCTGTAACAGAAAAGCATCCAATTAAGCTGAGTTTATTATTCTTCAGATATTCCAATAATAGTTTTCTGGCAGATGAAGATGTTCTTGTTTGTCAGCTTTTAGAAATGATGAATAAACCTAAGATAAAAAAGGGTGGGTCAGGTCTTATTCTAGTGACCTGTCATCCATGTAGATACTGCATCTGTAGTGTGATTTCATAATGAGGGAGCAGCAGGCAGAAAGGTGGAGACTTCCTGTTATGTGGATGAGCCAATATGCCACATTCAGCTTGGCCATTGGACCCTGTGGATTCAACAGAATCAATTCAAAGCACAATGATGCCCTTATTGCTGACATTGTAGAGGCCCAGCACAACTAATGGGGGGAAAGGGGAAAGAATTGTACCTCTTTAGAATTGTGAATTAAATATGTATGAAATATCCCGCACCGTGGCTTCACCTCCTCCTCAAATCTGGCTCAGGGGATATTTGGAAAATACAGATTTGACAAATGAAACATAAATAACCTATTTAGTTTCTTGGTAGCTAAATATATTTTTGTTGTTAACCTAGAGAGATGGCAAAAGAGAAAATCAACTGTTTAAGTACCCTGTGGGTAGCCTGCTCAGGAAAATGACAAAACAAAATAAATGGCCATTTTTATATTGTTCCCTAGTGCAGCTAGAAAGGAATGGTATTATTTTTTGAGTCTGACATAAATACTGGATTTCTAGATTGCTAGATTTTATATGTGTATTTCCAAGTATTATTTTTTTTGCAATGTTCTTTGGAAAATTAACAAAAGAAAATGACTTCAAGATGCATAAAATCTATGTTTCAAAAAGTGACCTATGGGGGAGAAAAGACAATATATTTGAGGAATTAAAACTGTAATAATCACAAATGCTTTTTGAACAGTATTACATGGAACTTTTAAATGTTCACCAGTTTTTCTTAAAACAGCAAATATCTGGATCATTTATATAATTAATAGCTAATAAGATGAATTTTCATTAAGTTACAATTCCCTGTAGAACAGAATATATTTGCAGACAGCAGTCATGGAAAATAGTAGTGAGGTAGTAATTTTCTTATAAAGTGATTTCACTCTAAGGAAATCCAATCGCATCAATGGCATTCCTGGTTGGAGGACTTTAAAGTTGTCTGTCACTAAGATATTAAAGACTCCGGTGATTACAGGAATTATTAAGCTCAAATAAAACACTAGATCTGTTTTTAGGAGAATATTTTGTTACCTGGTTTATTTAATTTGTTCACATAAAGAAAAGCAAAATCTAGCTAATCAGTGCGTACTTTTATGGTTCATACACTGAATACACCTTGAAGTCAAATTGCAAGAAGTAAAACATTGTGCTAAACAAAAAGTATGAAAACCTGGTTTTTAGTTGTAGTTTTTCAATGAGCAAGCTGTTCAATCTCTCAATTTTCAGGACTATTCTGGACTTAAGCTCCTTGACCTGTGAATGGAGGAGATTGAACCAAAAGTCTATTCTCATCTAAACTTGATAAAGCTTAAGAAATGTTACTAACTAGGACAATTCAGTTGCAAAAGACAGAAACCCAACTCAGTGTGGTTTTTACTGAAAAAGGAATTGATTTACTAGTTAACATGGCTGAAGATTCAGAGATAACCAGTTGCAGTGTTGGCCGGGTCCATGGTCCTCATTGAGGACCTCAACAGTCAACTTTTCTTTGCCCATATCTTGCCTTGCACCTGCTTTCCTTTGACTCTTTTCCAGGCCAGCTGTTTTCATGCATTAATTATGAAATTCCAGATTTAATCATTCTACATACAATGCCAGAGAAAGAACATCTCCTTTCTAATGCTCCAGTGAAATCCTAGAATTGATATCGACTTACCTGACCTGAGTCATGTGCCCTTCCTTGTCCTGTGGCCGAGGGAATAAAATGTTCTGATTCCTTAGGCATTAGTCATGTCTCTACCCTCAGGTTGAGGAGAGAGAAATGCCCCTTCTTCTCAAGCCACATGAAAGGATTATGTGGCTCCTATAAAAGAAAATTGAGGTTTTGTTACCTCAGATGGAAAGGGAAAAGATGTACCTAGAAAGCAAAACCGATTCTCAGCACAGATGCTCCTTTTTTGCTTAAAAAAATCAAACTTACTCATTTTAGAGTGTATCAACATTGAAAATATATTTTGCTATGTTTCTTAGCTTAAAATAGATAATTTTTTAAAAACAAATAAGTGTAGAAGGAATGATAGTTTTAAAATCAGCATTTTTGCATACTTCACTGTAATAATCTTTTTAACAATAATCATTAGTATAAGCTAAAAATTTTAACCAAAAAATGCCATGTGAAAATTTAACTGTATCTTGGATTTTAAAAAAATGCTATAAAGTTACTTTTTGGGGTAATAGGGAAAAATTTAATATGGGCTATGTGTTAGTGATATTAGTGATTTTTTTTTTTTGATACTGGTATTTGGTTATTGGGGAGTATGGCTCTATTAGGGTATCTATGCTGAAGCATCTTGGAGGTGGGTAGGTAGGATCTGCAACTTACTGGAAATGGTTAAGCAGAATAAACACAACACATACACTTCTATGTATAGGTATGCACATATGTATCTATATCAACTAAACATAGAAAAGGAAAAAAATGCATTTTTTTAAAACAACTTGGAATCGATTGTGTTAAAGATACACATTAATATACTTTGGGGGTGCCTTTATGAATCACATCACTCTAGTCCCTACATCCTTTCTGATTCCTCTATCCTATCATATTCCCTAAGTCAAAGAAAAATAGCGCTCAGAGATCACAGTTCGTGTGTGAAGATTATCTTTTGTCGATTCATACCCATGTCTTAGCCATGTCAGTTACTGTTAATAGTCAGTTATTTGCCACTTCTATTCAATGAACGGTTCCAAAAGAATCAGTGAAATTTGGAATGATCCCTTCTGCTATGAAACACTAATATTTATAATTTTTTGAGTATTTGCTATATGACAGCATAATGTTACATGATCTAATACCCACAGGAAACCTATGATATAAATAAGAATTATTGCCCAAATCCCTCCCCTAGTCAAATCGCCATCATCTGTCTTTTGACTGAATTACTATTCTAGGCTCCCAATAGCTTCCAATACTGTAAATATTGTAATGATTCTCTCCACAGCAATTGGAAGGCCTTCCATAGTCAGGGTAGGGATTTTTGTAGTCAGAAAACCCTCAGCCTTGGTCAGTGCCTGAAAATACTGATGGTGCTAAATAAATACTGATTAAATGGATGGATGCCATTTACCTCTTTCAAACATTTTAATGGCTTACCTTTGTACTTAAAATGCAAAGCCATTACCTCGGTTCACAAGGCCTTCCATTAGTTTTTCTTTGCCTACGTTTTTTCTATAGTATGCTCTTTCTACTTAATTCATACTAACCTTCTCTGCTCAACCAAACTAAGTTTGTTGCTGCCTCCATGTTTTTCATAATTTTTGAGGGGACAGGGGTGTATTCCCTCTGCCTGAAATCATCTGCCTCCAGATCTTCCCTTGGTTGGCTCTGTCTTTTTCATACATGTCTCAAGTCAAATGGCTCTTCCTTAAAGAAGCCTTCTTGACTGCCAGCCAATCTTAATTAATGCCTCTAGCTAGACACTGTTGATCACATCACCCCCATTTGTTTTCTTCATAGCCCTAATGATTGCTCTTATTTTGAATGAAGAAAACATGGCATATAGAGGTCAACAGCACATATTTGTGATGATTTGAACCCCAATATATGTTGTTACACTTTATGCATATTCATCTTCTATATGAATTAACTCTTATGTTCCCACCAGAGCCAAAACTGGGCACATTTATCTTTGGGTATTTTCTCTGATTCTGTTTATTGGAATACATTATACCCTCAGTTGTAGATTCAACTAGAACAATTGAAGAGAGAAATAGTCTTGGCTTATTTCCATTGAATTATTAATTATGAATTATTACTATGAATTATTAAAAATTTTCTGATGTTTCAGGCTGGTCTAGTGTATACTCTCTTGTTTTCTCTTGGAAACAGTGAGAAACCAGAAACAGTAATTAAAATTTACCCTAGAACTTGAGTTGTAAGGGATAATTCTGAGCAAAATTCTCTTTAGAGATGGACCAAGAAGGTCCCACAAAAATTCCATCAGGTTACATGTGTTTGAGTCCTTTCTTTGTCCTATTGAGGTGTATGAAATTGCACAAATGTGCTACTAAATAGAAAGTATTAAGAGTTGTTTTTTTCACACCAATAAAGTAGAGAAGGTTTATGTGATAAATGACATATCTATTCTAAAGTCCTGACATTTGTAACATTTCAAAATCCTTTGATCTCCATTGACTCATAATAAATTTAAAATAGTCCAAGAAGGAAGGCATGTCAAAATATCCCTTCACAACAAATTAGGACAGCAAGGCACAGCATGGTAGGGAAGCTACCTAGGGAACACACCTGTGTAGTCGTGGGCAGCAAACTAGACCAGTCTGAGCTGGAAATGAAATCTCTTGATTCTTTATCCAGGATCATTTTTTTAATTTGAGATAGATAGGATATAGATAATTGTACCAATAAGTAAATGTTTTTAGAAAAAAGAACAAATGGAAGTATTCTAAAAAGTAAAAAAAACAAACACAAAATCAGACAATAGAAGGTTTATAACCTCCATATTTTGAATGAGATGCCGAGAGAACAACTTTTCATTGTTATTAAGCACCTAAAATGAACAATAGAAGTAGCCATATTATTAGACACTTGAAGCCGTTAAGGGAAAATGCTTATCAGAGTAAAGGCCTGTACTAAATCTCACTTTTCAGATTTATGAAAACGGTACCCTTGCTGAACATCAGGAAGTATCTCTTGTTCATGCTCTGCTGAAATCATAATTTAGACTTAAGTGATAACTGAGTCTGAATAGAAGCAATTTTTACCGTTTGATTCTTCTTGCAAACGATGTATGTGGATGAAAACTTGTAAATTCAGCTAATTATCTATACAGTTTTTCCTTCATAAATGTTAAACTTTCTGATGAAGATGATAATATAAAGATGAATTTATAAGTTAGAATCCCTTTAGCAAACATGTGGCACAAATAAGAATTAATCAAAAAAGGTTTATTTTCAAGGGTGTGAGGAGAGTACAGGGTAGACTTCCTCTAATCTCCTTCTGGAGCTCCTTGTTGGTGGACGCAAACCTGAAGCTAGATGCAAAGCCAGTCTCTGAGGGCAACAGGCAGGATAGGAAAGGGTAAAAAAGACTTAGAAATGCAGAGTGAAAGTGTCCAGCAGAGTGACGCTGGTAATGATGACGATGGTGATGATAAAGTTAGTATTTACTGAGTGGTTGACATCTATCTACCTCTGTACTAACCATTTCACATTGTTCAGCTCAATCTTCATAAATACCCAAAAAGTCAGTATTCTATTTTGCAGGTGATAGAACTAAAATTTTAGAGAGTACTTGATATCTAGTGAATTTCTTATAGGTGGTATTTGTGATGATCCTCTTCCTTAGGATAGAGAGTCCATGATGAAAGAAGAAACAAATGTCAGTCTATGACAGTGTGAATTCCCCACAGAATATTGTTAAGATTATGTCCTTTAGAAAAACTAAAAAGGAATACTGGTGTATGTATTGGGTATATATTTTGATTTAAAAAAATATGTAATAAAGCACAGGTAAGTTTTTTATAGCTAGCTAGACCTAAGAAGAAAAATGTTCTGGTATGAAAATTTGCCAAATGTTGTCTTACTGGATAAATGGAGTAGATAAGCTGATAATGATGTCTCCCTGCCTACTGCCAGTCTTCTGATTAAGCTGTAAGAGGAGAAAAACTAAGGAGATAGAGTGATAGCAAATAGCAACTTTAGAGGAAGTGAACCAGTAAGAAGGTAAGCCTATTCATGCTACTTGAGACCTGAGACACAACCCTTTTATACTGGGTCTCCTGCAGTAGGAAAAGGGAGGGTCCACATAATGGACCCATCCTCTGCTAAGTCATGAACACCACCATGTTCAGCCTGGCCGAGACCATGGATGTGATGATGGGTGCAGGAAAAGCAGAGAGTGAGTGAATGTTTTTGTTTTCTTTCTTGCTTGGAATATTCAACAAACTGACTTTCCCTGCTTATTTACTAAGTGACTAGAATAAACATGCCTCAAATTGAACCACATTTGGAGGGCTAGAAAAGATCTGGATAAGATAGCACAAAAACCTTTTTGTGTGGCAATTTCCCAGGACCATTAGATAATAAATACTGGAAATGTACCTTGGACCCACATGTGCTTTCAACATTCATATCCTTGCTCCTTTTCCTATCGTTCTCTTAACCTTTCTTCTGCATCTACATGAGGGAAGCAAAGTACAATTAACACATTGCTAGTTTTTGTATAGTAATGTGAAAACTGGTTACTCCCTTTGTTTCACATTCTACCGTGTTCTATAAGGATATATAAAATGAGTGTGAAAAATACCCCACAGGGGTATTTAAGATAAGTGGCACTAACTCCCTTCTGTGGGGACTTTATCATAGGCCTCTTTAAAGTCTATATAAGTAACTTATATAATGTAGTAGTATCCTATCTGACCAGAAAATATGAAAAATGCAGATAGACCCAAGCCCTTAAAATCTGATACTTAAGGACTGTGAAGGTTCATGACTCAAAATTAACAAAACCATATCCACTTTTGCTGTACCCATGCCAGTCTAGCTCCCACCTCTGTAAATTTTACTTCTCTATAAAATGGGTATATAGAAATCTTTAGGGATTTTCTAGAGATTGATATAGTAATTTGTAGAAAGTACTCTTAAATCCCCAGAGATTCTTATAATCAAGTCATTGTAGGTATTTTTCTATGGTTTATTTTACTAGCTGAAAATTTGCAGGCCATATCACCACAAAAATAACTGTTCTAGTTTAGTACTTGAGAGATGGAAGTGTGTGTCCTGTGTGCTATTTTATTGATAGAACATTTTGGTTGAACTCCATGGAGAAATGGAAACCACAAAAGAAGTGATTACTTTGCTAGAATTACACTTATGGGAACTGCACCACTTTACGAATCTCTTAAATGTTACCATATAACACAGCAAATTTTCCCACCCCTTTTTGGGGGAAAAAAAAAAAACACTCTGACTAGAATAGACATAGAGAATTTTCTAATCTCTTCTTTCTACACTTTTCAGCTTTAAAGTACTTGCTATTAACTATGTTCTGAACTCTTTAAAAGGTTTTATTTATTTGAGAGAGAGAGAAAGAAAGAGTGCGCATGAGCAGGGGAGGGGCCAAGGGAGAGAAAAGCAGACTCCGGAGCTGAGCAGGGAGCCCAACATGGGGCTAGATCTCAGAACCCTGAGATCATGACCTGAACCAAAGGCAGAGGTTAACCGACTGAGCCACCCTGGCACCCCACATGTTCTGAACTCTTAAAGAGCCTAATGTTGACAGTACTTCCTAACCCATCTCTGTAGGATGTCTTGGCTTCCTCTAGAGCATGCACTCACTTATCCATGTATCCCAGTGAATCTGCTTGGATTAAAAGCAAATCAAAGCAACTCATTGATGAATGGAAAACAGACGGCTGATACTCAGCTTTCCTTGCGGGCTACAGTCTGTGCCACGAAGCATTACTCATAAAATGGGCTTTCTTCGTGGTGTTGTTTTCCTTCACATTTCAGTTACTGAGTCTGTGAATATGGATCAGAGTTTGAAAAAGCCCATGATTTGCTTTGAAAAAGATTGCATGAAGTGCATCAGTGCTTTCCCGGCTGAAAACATCTGTTAGGAGGCACAAATTTAGCTTCTCATTGTTGGCTTCCCTGAGTATCAGACAGAGTTTATTATTTAACTGATGACTGGGAGAAATGGGCTCCTGCAACAATCCAGCCACAAACTGAAGAAGGTTTTTATATTTGTTATTTAATATACCCTGAGATGGAAGGATTTGGGAATGAAATGTTGACCTGTGGTCCTTGCCAGCTAAGTAATCAGCTCTAAGAATATTTTTTAGAAACATATTTTCTCTTTAATTGTACACTTTAGGAAGCTACTGCGCTTCTTGAAAACAAAACAAAAATTATTTGAAAACTGTTTTAAAATATGAGGTATTTGAATTTGGTAAAGATAAAGGAAAAAGGATGGAATTGCTTTAGGAGTTTTATTGGAGAGTGTAAGGTAGTACACTGAGATCAAATTGTTGTTAATAAATACCCCAGTACACTGTAATAGACACTAGTGGACCCTGTCCCATTTAGTATATAGTATTAGTTATTTGGCAGCATTCCCAAAGGTAGTTTGTTGCCTTACCTAAATGTTGAGGAAACTGAAATGGAGAATAACTTCTTAACATCCTCTACAAAATTGCAAAGGATGTGAATGTTCTTGAATATATTACTTCATTACATTCTAGAAAAGTGCGTTTCCAACCATGTGATCATATATTTTACTGTCTGCAAATAGTGTACTCTTTTCTGGTCCTCTAGTCTGGTGCAGTGGTGTTCAAACCTGACTGCTCATGATTACCTAGAAACATTTTTAAAACCCACCTGACCCTAGGTCACAATCCATGTGTAATGAGTCAGAGTTTCTTACATTGTAATGGAGGCCTGGATGAGTAGCTGTGTTAAGTAAGTTTTTTTTGTTTGTTTGTTTGGACTTCTTTGAGTAAACCATGAGTAAATAGACAAATATTCCCTAAGTCCCTTCAAGGGATACACACAAAGTCAAGGTAATCACGTCTCTTTTTTTTTTTTCCTCTTTAATTCCCTTTTTATTTTCATCTTATATTTAAAAAATTTAATTCCAGTGTAGCTAACATACAACATATTAGTTTCAGGTTACAATACAGTGATTGAACAACTTTATACATTACTCAGTGCTCATCATGATAAATAGTCTTAATCCCCTTCACCTATTTTACCCATCCCTCTCCCCACCCCCCTTTTGGTGTCCATTAGTTCATTCTCAATAGTTAAGAGTCTGTTTCTTGGTTTGCCTCCCTCTTTTTTTTTTTTCTTTGCTTTTTTGTTTTGTTTTTTAAATTCCACATGAGTGAAATCATGTTATTTGTCTTTCTTTGACTGACTTATTTCACTTAGCATTATAGCCCCTAAATCCATCCATGTTGTTGCAAAGGACAAGATAGGATTCATTTTTATGGCTGAATAATTCTCCATTGTATATACATGCCACACCTTCTATATCCATTCAGCTATTAATGGACACTTGGGTTCCTTCCATAATTTGGATATTATAAATAATGCTGCTATAAACATAGGGGTGCATATATCTTTTCAAATTAGTGTTTTCATATTCTTTGGGCAAGTACCCAGTAGTAGAATTGCTGGATCATATATGGTAGTTCTATTTTTAATTTTTTGAGGAACCTCTATACTGTTGTCTATAGTGCCTGCAACAGTTTGCATTCCCACCAATATTGTAGAGGGTTCCCCTTTCTCTGAATCCTCACCACCTCTTGTTTTTTGTGGTGTTGATGTCAGTCCTCCTGACAGGTGTGAGGTGATATCTCAGTGTGGTTTTGGTTTGCATTTCCCTGATGATGAGTGATGTTGAGCATCTTTTCATGTGTCTATTGGCCATCTGTATGTCTTCTTTGGAGAAATGTCTGTTCAAGTCTTCTGCTCATTTTTAACTGGATTGTTTATTTTTTGGGTGTTAAGTTTTAGACGTTCTTTTTATATTGTGGATATTAACCCTTCATTGGATATGTCATTTGCAGATATCTTCTCCCATTCTGTAGGTTTCCTTGTAGTTGTATAGTTTTTTTTTTCTTCACTGTGCAGAATCTTTTAATTATAAAGTAGTCCCAATAGTGTATTTTTGTTTTTGTTTCCCTTGCCTCAGAAGACCTATTTAGAAAATTTAGAAAAATGTTGCTATGGCCAATGTCGAAGAAGCTACTGCCTGTGTTCTCTTCTAGGATTTTTATGGTTTCAATTCTCATTTAGGTCTTTAATCTGTTTTTATTTTTGTGTATGGTGAAAGAAAGTGGTCCAGTATCATTCTTGTGCATGCAGGTATCCAGTTTTCCAATTACCATTTGTGGAAGAGATCTTTTTCCCATTGCCTATTACTTATCTTGTTGAATATTAATTGACCATATATGTGTGGGTTTATTTCTGGGCTCTCTATTCAATTCCATTGATTACTGTGTCTGATTTGTGCCACTACCATGCTGTTTTGATCACTATAGCTTTTGTAATATATCTTGAAATCTGGGATTGTGTACCTACAGTTTTGTTCTTGTTTTCAAGGTTGCTTTTGCTATTTGGGGTTTTTTGTGGCTCCACACAAACTTTAGGATTATTTGTTCTAGGTTTGTGAAAAATGCTTTTGGTATTCTTAGGGATTTCATTAAATTTGTACATTGCTATGGGCAGTATAGATACTTTAACTATATTTTTCCAGTCCATGAGTGTGAAATACCTTACCATTTGTTTTTGTTTTCAAATTCTTTCATCAGTGTTTTATAGTTTTCAGAGTACAGGTCGTTCACCTCCTTAGTTAAATTTATTCCTAGGTATTTTATTATTTTTTATGCAATTGTAAATTGGATTGTTTAATTTCTTTATGCTATTACATTATTAGCATATAGAAATACAACAGAATTTCTGTATATTGATTTTTGTATCCTGCAACCTTACTAAATTCATTTATTGGTTGTAGTTTTTTGGCAGAGTCTTTCTTTTTTTTTAAGATTTTATTTATTTATTTGACAGAGAGAGACACAGCAAGAGAGGGAACACAAGCAGGGGGAGTGGGAGAGGGAGAAGCAGGCCTCTCGCAGAGCAGGGAGCCCAATGCAGGGCTCGATCCCAGGACCCTGGGAACATGACCTGAGCTGAAGGTAGATGTTCAACGACTGAGCCACCCAGGCGCCCTTTTTGGTGGAGTCTTGAGGGTTTTCTACATACTGTTATCATGTTACCAGCAAATAGTGAAAGTTTTACTTTTTTTTTTTTCTTGTCTGATAGCTGTGGCTAGAACTTGTACTGTGTTGGATAAAAGTGATGAGAGTGGACATCCTTGCCTTACTCCTGATCTTAGGGGGGAAAAAACTCTGTTTTTTACCATGGAGAAAGATGTTAGCTGTGGGTTTTTCATATATGCTTTTCTTATGGTGAGGTATATTCCCTCTAAACCTACCTTGCTGAGGGTTTTTTCATGAATGGATATTATACTTGGCCAAATGCTTTTTTTTTTTTTTGCATCTAATTAATTTATCATGTGGTTTTTATCCTTTCTCTTGTTGGGATGTATCACGTTTATTTGTACATAATGAACCACACTTATATCCCATGAATAAATCCCACTTGGTTGTGGTGAATAATTTTTTAAATGTATTGTTAGATTTGGTTTGCTATATTTTGTTTATATATATTATATATATATAAATATATATATATTATATATATTATATAACATATATAATATATGTTATATATATATTAATACTATATATTATTTGCTATATTTTGTTGAGGATTTTTGCATCTTTGTTTATCAGAACTATTGGCCTATGGCTAAATTTTCTTTTTTTTTTTTCTTTTGTAGTGCCTTTAATCTGGTTTTGGTATCAGGATAATGCTGGCCTCATGAAATGAATTGGGAAAGGGTCTTTTGTCTTCAATTTTTTGAAATAGTTCGAGAATAGATATTAATTCTTTAAGTATTTGGTTAGAATTCACCTGTGAAGCTGTCTGGTCCTGGTCTATTTTTTTGTTGGGAATGTTTTGATAACTGATTCAGTTTCCTTGCTGGTAATCAGTCTGTTAAAATTTGCTCTTTCTTCCTTGATTAAATTTTGGGTGGTTATGTTGCCAGGAACTTTCTAGGAATTTATCCATTTCTTCTAGGTTGTTTAGTTTGCTGGTATATGTTTTGTTTTATAATCTCTCTCCTGTATTTTTGTGGTGTTGGTTATTTCTCCTCTTTGAGTTCTGGTAATATTGGAGTCCTTTTTTCTTCCTCCCCTTCCTCCCCCACTTCCTTTTTTAATGTGTCTGGCTAAAGATTTCTCAGTTGTGCTGATCTTTTCAAAGAACCAGCTCCTGATTTCTTTGGTCTGTTCTATTGGGGTTTTTGTTTGTTTGTTTTTGTTGTGTTTACTTCCTATTGCATTTATTTCTGCTCTAATTTATTTTATTAATCACCATACATGACATCATTAGTTTTTGATGTAGTGTTCCATGATTCATTTTGCTTATAATACCCAGTACGCCATGCAGAACGTGCCCTCTTTAATACCCATCACCAGGCTAACCCATCCCCCCACCCCTCTCCCCTCTAGAACCCTCAGTTTGTTTCTCAGAGTCTATAGTCTCTCATCATTCGTCTCCCCCTCCAATTCCCCCCTTCATTCTTTCCTTCCTGCTCTCTCCTTCATTTTTTTTAACATATAATGTATTTGTTTCAGAGGTACAGGTCTGTGATTCAGCAGTCTTACACAATTCACAGCGCTTACCATAGCACATACCCCCTCCAATGTCTGTCACCCAGCTACCCCATCCCTCCCACCTCCCACCACTCCAGCAACCCTTAGTTTGTTTCTTGAGAGTAAGAATTCCTCATATCAGTGAGGTCATATGATACATGTCTTTCTCTGATTGACTTATTTCGCTCAGCATAATACCCTCCAGTTCCAACCTCGTCATTGCAAATGGCAAGATCTCATTCCTTTGATGGCAGCATAATATTCCATTGTGTGTGTGTGTGTGTGTGTGTGTGTGTGTGTGTGTGTGTATACACACCACACCTTCTTTATCCATTCATCTGCCGATGGACATCTTGGCTCTTTCCACAGTTTGGTTATTGTGGACATTGCTGCTATAAACATCAGGGTGCATGTACCCCTTCTTATCCCTACATTTGTATCTTTGGGTTAAATACCCAGTAGTGCAATTGCTGGATCATACAGTAGCTCTATTTTCATCTTTTTGAGGAACCTCCATACTGTTTTCCAGAGTGGTTGCACCAGCTTGCATTCCCACCAACAGTGCAGGAGGGTTCCCCTTTCTCTGCATCCCCGCCAACATCTGTCCTTTCCTGACTTGTTAATTTTAGCCATTCTGACTGGTGTGAGGTGGTATCTCATTGAGGTTTTGATTTGGATTTCCCTGATGCCGAGCGATGTGGAGCACTTTTTCATGTGTCTGTTGGCCATTTGGATGTCTTCTTTGGAAAAATGTCTATTCATGTCTTCTGCCCATTTCTTGATTGGATTATTTGTTCTTTGGGTGTTGAGTTTGATAAGTTCTTTATAGATTTTGGATACTAGCCCTTTATCTGATATGTTATTGGCAAATATCTTCTCCCATTCTGTCAGTTGTCTTTTGGTTTTGTTGACTGTTTCTTTTGCTGTGCAAAAGTTTTTTATCTTGATGAAATCCCAATAGTTCATTTTTGCCCTGGCTTCCCTTGCCTTTGGCGATGTTTCTAGGAAGAAGTTGCTGCAGCTGAGGTCAAAGAGGTTACTGCCTATGTTCTCCTTTAGGATTTTGATGGACTCCTGTCTCACGTTTAGGTCTTTCAACCATTTGGAGTCTATTTTTGTGTGTGGTGTAGGGAAATGGTCCAGTTTCATTCTTCTGCATGTGGCTGTCCAATTGTCCCAACACCATTTGTTGAAGAGACTTGTCTTTTTTTCCATTGTACATTCTTTGCTGCTTTGTCAAAGATGAGTTGACCATAGAGTTGAGGGTCCATTTCTGGGCTCTCGATTCTGTTCCATTGATCTATGTGTCTGTTTTTGTGCCAATACCATACTGTCTTGATGATGACAGCTTTGTAATAGAGCTGGAAGTCCGGAATTGTAATGCCACCAGTTTTGCTTTCTTTTTCAACGTTCCTCTGGCTATTTGGGGTCATTTCTGGTTCCATACAAATTTTAGGATTACTTGTTCCATTTCTTTGAAAAAAGTGGATGGTATTTTTATAGAGATTGCATTGAAAGTGTAGATTGCTCTAGGTAGCATTGACATCTTCACAGTATTTGTTCTTCCAATCCATGAACATGGAACATTTTTCCATTTCTTTGTGTCTTCCTCAATTTCTTTCATGAGTATTTTATAGTTTTCTGAGTACAGATTCTTTGCCTCTTTGGTTAGATTTATTCCTAGGTATCTTACGGCTTTGGGTGCCATTGTAAATGGGATCGACTCCTTAATTTCTTTTTCTTCTGTCTTGTTGGTGTATAGGAATGCCACTGATTTCTGTGCATTGATTTTATACCCTGCCATTTTACTGAATTCCTGTATGAGTTCTAGCAGTTTGGGGGTGGAGTCTTTTGGGTTTTCCACATAAAGTATCATATCATCTGCAAAGAGTGAGAGTTTGACTTCTTTGCCGATTCGGGTGTCTTTTATTTCTTTTTGTTGTCTGATTGCTGTGGCTAGGACTTCTAGTACTATGTTGAACAGCAGTGGTAATAGTGGACATCCCTGCCATGCTCTAATTTTTATTATTGCTTTTCTTCAAGTGTTTTTTGGATTTTGTTTTTTATCTAGCTCATTTAGGTATAAGTTTAGATTGTTAGAGATTTTTCTTGCTTCTTGAAGTAGGCCTGTATTGCTATAAACTTCCTTCTTAGAACAACTTTTGCTGCATCCCAAAGATTTTTGAAACACTTTTATTTTCATATGCCTCCATTAATTTTTGTTTTTTTTTTATTTCTTGGTTGACTCATTCGTTGTTTGGTAACACATTATTTAACCTCCATGTCTTTGTGTTCTTTCCAGATTTTTTCCTGTGGTTCATTTTTCATTTGAGAACATGTGGTTGGAAAAGATATATGGTATGACTTCCGTATTTTTGTATCTGTTGAGACTTGTTTTGTGGCCTAATGTGTTATCTATTCTGGAGACTGTTCCTTGTGCACTTAAAAAGAATGTATTGTCATGTTTTAGGATGGAATGTTGTGAATATATCCATTAGATCCATCTGTATGTGTCTTCAGATCTGAAATGGATCTCTTGTAGGCAGCCTATAGACAGGGAGATAGAATGGATGAAAAAGACCTGTTATTTGGTTGGAGTGCTTTGTCCATTTACATTCAAAGTATTGATAGGTATTTATTTATTGCCATTTTGTTACTTGTTTTATAGTTGTTTTTGTAGCTCTTCTCCATTCCTTTTCTTGCTTTTTTTTCTCTCATGGTTATTTGACTTTCTTTTAGTGATATACTTGGATTCCGTTTTCTTTCTTTCTTTCTTTCTTTTTTTTATTTTTGCCTATCACTGATTTTTTGCTTTGTGATTACCATTAGTTTTACATATAACATGTTACACATATAGCAGTTTATGTTCAATTGATGCTTAGGTTTGAAGTCATTTTGTATTTCTTCTGCCCCCACACATTTTAGGTATATGTTGTCAGACTTAATATCCTTTTACTTTGTGAATTCCTTTTCTGATTTTTATAGATATACTTAATATTACTGTTTTTGTGCTTCCTACTTTTCTTATTCCTATTAATCGTCTTTCCTTTCCATTCAAATAGTTCCCTTTAACATTTCTTGTAGGGCTGTTTAGTGGTGATGAATTCCTTTAACTTTTGTTTGGGGAAACTGTTCATCTCTCCACCTATTCTGAGTGATAGCCTTGCTGGATAGAGGATTCGTGGTTGCAGGTTTTTTTCTTTCAGCACATTGAATATATTATGTTACTACCTTCTGGCCTGCAAAGTTTGTGCTGAAAAATCAGCTGATAGGCTTATGGGGTTTCCCTGGTATGTAACTATTTCCTTTTTTTTTTTTACTGTTTTTAAGTTGTCTTTTCTTGACTACTTTTGGCCTTTTTAACTACTACATATCTCGGTGTGGATCTCCTTAGCTTCATTTGGTTGGGGGCTCTTTGTGCCTCCTGTATCTGGATGTCTGGATGCTTCCTTCTCTGGATTTAGGAAGTTTTCAGGTGTTATTTCCCCTTTCTCATCTTATCATTTTGGGATCTTAAAAATTTGAATGTTACTATGATCGATGGTGTTGCTGATTTTCTGTAGTCTATTTTCATTTAATATTTTTTTTCTCTCTCCCGTTCTCTCTCCCATTCAGGTTAATTGCTTTCCACTACTCCGTCCTCCAGATCACTGATCTGTTCTGCTTCCTCTAGTCAACTATTCATTCCTTCTTATGTTTTCTTCATTGAGAGTCTCACTGAGGTCCTGCACTTTTTTCCTCAAGTCCAATGACTATCTTACAAATATTACTTTAAATTCCCCATTAGGCATATTACTTTACTAATTCTCTTGCTGTGACTTTGTCCTATTGTTTTATTTGAGACATATTCAGCTGTGTCATTTTCTCTAACTCTTTATGTCTATTTCTGTGTGTTTAAGAAAAAAAAAAGTCCACTATGTGTCCCACTCTTGAAAGTAGTGGCTTTATGAAGAATAGATTCTATAGTGCCCTGCAGTGCAATGTCTCCTGTTCACCAGAATCTGGTGCTTAAGGGATGTCTCCTATATGTGTTGTGTACACCCTACTGTTGCAGTAGAGCCATGTTTGCCTCCAGTCAAGTCATCTGCAATGCCCTCTTTGCCTGTGTGGGCAGGGTTTGATCCTTGTGTTAGTAGGCCAGTCTGGAGCATCCTTGGGCTTGAGTTGAGTTAAATCAGATGTATACCTAGGATGTGGTAGCACCAAATTGCAGGGAACTTTCCTTGTGTTGTCCCATGAGAAGTTTTGGTTGGTGGGTGCAGCCTTCAGTCAGACCAGATGTCTGCCCCCAGCTTGCTGCTGGGGATGCAGTCAGACTAGTGTGTGTGGTTATCTTCCCCTCTTCTTGGGTCAGGAGTCACTTTGTGAGGGTGCTGACTCCTGTCAGGGCTTCCTGTACACGGCCAGACTTATGGCCCCATGTTGGTTTGGTTCTGTTAAGTGTGTATTAGAGGGGGCTACTCTGCTGGCAGATGTGGGGGCAGTGTGCCCAGTGCCAACAACATCATTACTGGTCCAACATCTGAGGCGGCCTTTAGCTTCCTAAGAAAGTTTCTGCAGGGCAGGCCTGGTTGGAGGGGGCTAGCAAGCTAGGTAGAGAGTGTTTGTGCTGTGCCGTTGCCTTCAGGTGTCCCTGTATCTCTTCTGGGGAGCAGAGGAGGGAAATCGTGTGTGCCAGCTCTTTGATTCTTGGAGAAGTTTCCAAGTGATACCTGCCCCTCCAGCATATGCTCGGAAATTAGTTAGGTAAATATCCTTCCTATATACCCCAGGCATTTTTCAAGCTGCTGCTTCTGTGCTATATCTCAGTCGGGCTTTTTGTTGTGCTGCCTCTGTAAGGGTAGGGACTCCATCTTCCCAACTCTTCCAGAGCTGAGCCCATTGATTTTTAAAGTTCCAGGTGTTAAGCCCCACTGATTGTTAGGCCCGTCTGGCTTTCAAAGTCAAATGTTACTAGGACCTATCTTCCTTGTGTGGGTCCCCCCTGCCTGGGGTGCCTGGGGGTGGGGGTTGGTCCTCTTCCTGCCCACTGTATCCCTCCCAAGTTCCTTTGACTTATGACTGTGTCTCTACCCTTCCTACCCTCTTCAATATGGTCTCTTCTCATTTATCTGTGGAGATTGTATCCTTCCAGTCTTTCTGTCATTTTCTGGGTACTTTACACTGATGTTGGTGTTATCTAGTTGTATCCATAGGTCTAGGTGAGCTTAGGATCCTCCCATTCAGCCATCTTCCCTGGAAATCACCACTTATTATTTCTAAATGGTTTCAAGTGAGGTTGTGGATTTAAATGGAATTGAAGTCAAATTCTCCACTTCTTCATCAAACTTCTTGGTTTTCACTCCTTGATTCAACCTCATTTTTCATAAGAAATGTTTTGATCCTCCTTAAGTTATCTTGAAATAAATTCTATTCATAATGTAATATATTTCAAAAAACTAAAAACATAACCATGAATGAAGATAATGAAAGTAATTCAAACATGAAATAATGTGCTGCTTACTATTTTTAGACTAAATACCCAGGTATGGCCACAATGGAAGATGTTGTAAAGTAGCCAGCTGCTTGCACCTATAATTAACCACAGAATCACCGAATGCCACAGCTATGCATGCACGTGACACAGGTGTGTGACATAGGCAGCTTGTGTACCTTGAGCAGCATTGTAGTCAAGTACATAGTTTTTCCAAATGTGAAGCTCTTGATACGTTTCTGAACAAAACAGAATATTCCTCTTGATTTATAATGTAGTTGCAATATCAGAAAACTCTGTGTATTAAAATTTTGCAAAAGATAATTTATATGTATTAAATGGAGTTACATTCTTGGCTCTAATTATTATAAACAGATCATTCATTTAGGTGGCTGTTCAGAGCATCCAAAAGCCATGTGGAGTGCCTTACTCTTTGCATGAGACTCTGGTAAATTTCAGAAAGATGAGAATATCTAGCTGAAAGAGTAGAATCACCCACCCCTTCCCCCCACCCAAAAAAATCTTGTGATAACAAAAAACTCCCTAAGAAATTCACCAAATGTAATCTAGGGGATAGCGGGACCACTGTCAAGACCTACTGTAATGCAGTAGATTGCCTAAAGATCTCCCCTAAAGCTAACTCTGTATGTATCTGAGTCTTGTGGTGTTATCTTGTGGTCATACTATATAGTGGTTAAGTGATTAGCTAGAAATTATTATTATTATGTGCCTAGTCAAGGTCTATTCTTATGCATTTAGTCAAGGAGCATATTCTCTGAAGCTTTCTGTATTTAAAGTAGCATCTCTTAAAAGAGAGATTAATTACACAGAGGCAAAAGGTGAAGCTATAGAAGAAATGTGATGCTGATCTCACTCCATTACTTTCAAGATTGGAACACAGTGACACATACAGATGCTCTAGAAGAGAATAAAAATCTATTTTTCTGTCTAAGATGTTCCTGTGACACTTGAAAAATTCTTAAGAGGGATTTCTCCTTGACTGTATAACTGGCCCACAATGAAACTAAAAATAGTTTGTGCTTCAGGCATTCTTTTTCTCTCTAAGTGACAATGCAAAGGAGAGAGGGACAGGTGTTTCCCTTTAGTTACTTAGATTTTTGTTCTCTTTTGTTTCTGTCCTAAACAATAATGGCCACCAAGGAAGTCCAATTTGAATTAAAACTCTAAAAACTGAACAAGTGGGGTATTTATATTGTCATCTTTTTTTTTTTTAAAGATTTTATTTATTTATTCATGAGAGACAGAGAGAGAGAGAGAGAGAGAGAGGCAGAGGGAGAAGCAGGCTCCCAAGGAGCAGGGAGCCCGATGCGGGACTCGATCCCAGGACCCTGGGATCATGACCTGAGCCGAAGGCAGACGCTTAACCATCTGAGCCACCCAGGCGCCCTATCCTTGTCATCTTTTCAATATGATTCACCATTCACTTTTTACTATAACTAGATTTATTTAATATTAAAATACTTTTTCTCTCAAAATATAGGACACATTTATACTTCAGTTGTCAAGGAAGCATTCTTTTACATTGTTCATGGCTATGTGTTGTTTTGACCTTTCTTGGAGAATTTCAACTGCCCATTTGTAGTGAGGAAAGGCACCATCAACATTGTTAACTTTCAGGAGAAAGTTAATTTGATTAATTAGAAATTGTCTGCATATCTTAACCTCTAGTGTATCCTAGATTTACTTTATTTCCTACCTGCCTAAAGTTCTTGATAGGGATTAAATGTTCAAAGGATGTGACTGGAAAAAAAATTTTTCTACCTGGGGAAAATGTTGAAATGTTTTCTGTTCAAACATCATATCTCTTCATACCAATGACAGGTAATTTTCACAGGTGGAGACTTGCTATTCCTCTTTTTTTCCAGTTTAATATGCCTTTGAAAAATAGGTTTTGGTTTCAAAAATTGATCTTTTTCTCAAGTAAAAATAATACTTGCCAATTGATACAAAAAACTTACTGCAGGCTGGGTTGAATTTGGGGAAAGTTTACATTTGCAGTGGTTAATATAGAGTTTCCTTATATAAATAGGTAGTTTCTCAGTTGTAATAGAGGAAAATATAAAATTGGACTAAGAATGAAATAAGTTAATACCCATTCTTTTAAACATAAACTACATTCTGTGCTAAATCTCAAATATATCTAGGTTTCCTTCCCCCTATAATTTTTTTTTAAAAAATAGCAAATACTAAATACAAAAACAGGAGAACCAAAGTGACAGTAAGCTTTTTAGCAGCTGACACACTCACATGTGAGTGATCAAGACACAGGTTTTCTCAATGACAATAATGGGAATGAATTAAGAGGGCAAAATAAATGGGTTATTTTGGAATAGAGCTTTTACCAACTGTGGGGTTTTTAAAAATATTTTCATCTTTTAAAATGGATCAAATCCAAAGGTATTCCTCCTTTCAAGAGATGAAGGCTCCTTTGACTGTAGGCTGGAGTTAGTGATGCTTCTAATGAGTAGAACAAAGCAGAAATTAGGACATGAAGAGATTGGGGCAAAAAAGACACAGTGGCTTCTATCCTGATTGTTCTTTATCTTGGGTAATTTTCTTGAGGAAAGTCAGCTGCCTTGTTATGAGGGCACTCAAGCATCCCTGTGGAGAGGCCCATGTACTCAGTCACTGAGACCTCCTGTCAGTAATCAGATGAGAGAGCCCTTTAGGAGAGGATCTTTCAGTCCATGTCCAACTTTCAGATGATTGCAACCTCAGGACACCTGACCCAGAGCTCCTGGACGAGGTCCCTCCTGAACTCCTTGTCCATAGACACTATTAGACAATAGATGCTTGTTTAAAGCCACTAATTCTAGAGTAATTTTTACACAGGAGTGGATAACTAACACACCAGTAATAGGTCTTTGATATTCATTGATATTTAGAGCACTTTAAATTTGATACATTGCAAATCAGAAGTATTCACTAGCTTAATGCGTCGACTAAGATACCTAGGGAAGTAAAGGTATAATTTGATTAGTTTTAGCCAATCTTGCACAATTTTTTCAATTTATACAGTACTCTTATACGTTCTTTCTGGTGTAGAGATGGAATTATAATTAATTACAGAGAGAAATCTATCTTTTATGATGGAAAAACAATTGAGGGATGCCAGGACTATAAATGGTAGTAAACTCCATGAATAAGTCCAGGACCTCTATAGCCAGGCTACTGGGGTTCAAATCCTCCCTCCAGTACTTAGAGCTACATGACCTGGGGCAAGTTACTGGTTTCTCTGTGCCTCAATTTCTTCCTTTTGGAAACAGACATAATAATAGTATGTTCTTCATACGAGTTTCCAAAAATTTGTTGATTGACTTAACATCTAAAAATCAATCATTGTAATTTAACACATTAACAGAATGGAGAAAATCATCTAATTCATCTTACTATATGTAGAAAAAGCACTTGATAAATGCCATAACAATTCACAATTTAAAAAAAAAACCTTTAAACTAAAAACAGAAGTAAACATCTCTAATTTGTAAAAGGAGCATCTACTATACATTTAAAAAATATTCAATTCAAAGAGAAAACGCTCAACATTTCAGCATTAAATTTGGAAACATTTAAAAAATTTAGTTCTTTGTGTTATTGGTACCTTAAAAATATAAGTAAATTTTATATTGGTTGGTTATAAAGCAACTTACCTCGGTTGCGTTTACTAATTCTAATTTATCTATAGAGTGTTTATTCACCTGGGTGATACAGTGTTTTGGTAGAGGGAAAAGGATGATGGAACTCAAAATAGCTCTTAAACAACTATTTGGAAGCAGCATATATCCCTCTGTTCACAATTTATTGGTTAAAGCAAAAAAGAGCCAGGCCTGGTATCAATGGAGCATGGAAGTATAATCACCCCAGAGGAAAGGCAGAGAATATTTGGAATAATTATAAAATACACTGCACAGATTTTTTTTTTTAATATTGTGCCATTTATAAACAAGACAGAAAATCTTAACTAAAAGTGAACCTCTTCATGCTAAAAATACAGAGGGGGACTTTTTAGTGACTGTGACAATTTAGGGGGTTTTTTTGTTTGTTTTTATTATTCTCACACAGAAACTCATATGTTAATCCTAAACCCTTCTTGAAAATTTTAGGTCTTTGTATCCAAGATTTCTGAATATGGAAAATTGTGCCTATGGAATAATCTACAATAAAATAATACAAATAATGTATTTGTGTAATCCTTGATAGTTTACTGGGATACTTTCATGCTTATTTCATTGAAAACAGTTATGAAATAGTTGGACACTTTAATTGCCTGTTTCAGTTATGTCCCCCAGTAGACAGAAAAATACAAGTGAAAATATGGCCAACTTTAGACTCCTTGCCCCATCCTCAGAGTCTAACAATGTCTGACACAAGGAGGGACTCGTTTATCAAATGAGATAAGACTTAATTACTTGTTCACGGTCATGGTGCTAACAATTGTTGGAGCCAAGACTGAATGTAGGACTTCTGGCCCCAACAGCAGAGTTTGCTTCTCTACACCATGGCTTTCCTAATAGCACCTGCCTACGTAAGGACAGAGAACATGGAACCCCAGAGATGAATAATAAATGTTTGTATTTTCTCTGAAACTGACCAACCTTTCCACTTTCAACATGCTGGCAGGTAAACAGATGAAGAAGATAAAGCATGGGTCACTAGGAAGGCAACTGCTGAGAAGTCCCTGCCCATAAAATACCATCAATGTGCCCATCTGTTCCATATTTAGACACACATTTTTCAAAATTAATATATTTAGACCCATTTAAATGAAGAACATATGTTCAGGAAGATATTAGAATGTGCTGCTGAAGGCTGATAAAGTCTGAGGTCTCAGAGAACATCAATACCTAACTGTTCCTTATTCTGGAAAGAGTTATTTAAGCTAGCAGAGAAGTTCCCAAAAGGGAAGGTCTCTAGTATTGTCTAAAGGGATAAACCTGACCTATGTGCTTTCATTGAACAAGGCCTTTGAACATAAGCAGCACTCATCAGTTGCTTTTTTATCTTGAACAAATTGATATTATAATTGAAATGGTTTTCCAAAATCAGGCCAATGTTCCTCTTTCAGAAGAACATAATCACCACTAAGCAGAATTAAACATTTTCTCAATGCCCCTCTGTGCAGTATTTCAAACTTCCTGAGTTCAGTTTGCTTGTCTTAATTTTCTGTATTATCTATCCACGTTGCCACTCAATACCCATTTTTCCCATCTGCTTATGGACATCTAAGTGTTCTGGATGATAGAATCACAAATACTAGTGTCTGTCTTTATCTTCCTGAAATTAACAATCTATATAATAGAGGAGAACATACAAAATGGCCTCATATTTTGAACAAACTAGAATTCCTTAAATTAGCACCTGTGTGGGGTCAGCCAATTGTGAGAAGCACAAAGAAATGAATCCATAATCTTTGCTGGAAAATAATACCTATATAAAACATGAAATAACTATATTAAAAGACTAAATTCAGTGCGAAGCTAAAAATACACAATATTATGAAATATATAATTTTATTACTCATATATAATGTATATTTTGTAATAGAATTGTATGGCATACAATAGTATAAGGGTTATCAAATATAATTTTACTGCTGATTGATTTAATATGGATTTTAAACACTAAGTTTTAGTAGAGACAGAACTCAGAGATGCTGTAAGTAGGAAATTTGATGGAGGTGAAGATTTGAGATATTCCTTGACTTAAGAATTAGTGTCCAACTTTAAAAGAATACAAAGTAAAAGAATGATCTAGGCTATGGAGAGAGTAAATCAGGTGGTAATTCCAAAGCAGATTAGAGATTTAATTCTATTTTAGAAGGAAATGACGGATGATTTTTGGAGAAGATAATGTTTTCACCCTAGCCTAGGGATGATACCTATAAAAACTGGACATAAGTCAAATAAAGATAAACAAGAAAGCAAGGCTCTGAAAACAGAGCAACTCCTTTTTCAGTCTCCAGTGCCCTTCCTCTTCAACTTTGTTTTTTCAAGATTCCTAAGAGAAATCCTCCATTCTTTTCAAGCAGTGGTCATCTAGAGTAATCAGATACTATATGGGCAGATGAAGACCAACATTAAATGTGTTGGTAAAATATGCCTCTGTCGTACTTGATTCTACATTAACTCTAATAGTTGTGTCTTTAAAAGGAAGCAGGATGGAAACACAGGTATATTTCAAAACCTGATGCTGTAGATGAACCCCACTACTGCTTTTGTAATTGCCACCAAGGTCCTTGTTTTGTTTTGTTTTCATTTTCTCAGACTGTAGGAGTTCCTAAACCTATCATTATTCTTGCTGCCTTTTGCATTGCAATTCCTCACGATCATGTGCATATTAAGTTTTCATCTACTTCTTCAGGGGCAGTTCATTATGAGATAATCTACTTGAACTAGAACTTGAATTAATTTCCTACCTAATACTATTCAGCCCAGATAACCAAAATTTTCCAGATCAGGGTGATGTCAAACTACTCATTTTAAGGTTTTGAATGTTGAGGAGTCTCAGTAATGCATGGGAATTTTTACATCCATAATTTCTTTAAAGCCACTGTCTGATTCTGGCAAAATGAATGTTACTTGTCCCACCTTTCTTTAGTCGTTTTTTATCCTCTACTAACAATTTTTTTTAAACTGAAGTATAGTTGACACACAATGTTGTATTTTCAGACAGTTGCTGAATCTAAAATTCAGAAACATCAAACATCCACTTAATGTGAGTCATTAATTTGCCTTTTACTACTGCACAGCAGATTGCCAGTCCAGTGACCCATTAGTAAGAGGGACATTTCTCCACCACTCATCTCCACTCCAGGATTGTTACCTGTGGGCTGAAAACACACAAAGTTGATTCACACAGAAAGGTCACAAAAGTGCCTTAAATCATTTGTCACTGAAAATGAAAGTATAGAATCATATTGTGAAGAAGGGGTCTGCTATACATCCACTGATCTAGAAACATCTTTAATTAATCTGAACATACTCACTGAGCAGACCAGAGAGAGAGGATTACAGCTATTGATCTCTTCCTTTCACTCTGCTAGATACAGAAAAGAATAAGTGAAGTGTTTGTCCTTATGGAATGCAAGTTTAATAGAGAATAAGCACATATGTTTGTGTGTATATACATACATACATCTATACACACACACACACACACACACACACACACACGGTGAAATAAAGTAGGTACAGTATCAGAGGTATAAGTCATACTTAGAACAGCAATGGGATCTCAGTAAGAACTCAGTACATGGCAGTGTCACCACGAAAGCTCTTCAATATAGAACATTCAATATAATGTTTTCATGGAGGAGAAAGTGATTAAGTCTGTTCTGTTGACTTAAGGAAAGTTTGCCTTAATTATTATCAACTGCTCACAATTAGCATATGATTTTAAGTGTAATTAACTTTGATTTTTATAATTAAAGAAACAAATTGAGTAGTTAATTAGCTTTCCTCAGATGACATGACTATCAGGTGGTGGTGTTCAGGTTTGGATCTAGAACTGTCTGATGTCCAGGACCACCATCTTCCCAGCATGCTGCCTCTTAATCCTTCATTACCATATAGGTCTTGTGAAGGGTACAAGCAGATAGACTGTTTATTTTTTTATATCCTTAGAGTATACAAAAATGTGTAAGAAAACTCCTCCTTCCTTTAAACACACACACACACACACAGACACACACACACACACACACACACACACACACACACACACAACATGTAACAGGAAATTCTATCACTCAAGAAGAGCTAGACTTTGCAGTTTCAAGCAAGGTCATTCTTAGAATTTCTTGAAGATACATTTGGTTAGAGTTGATTTCTACACCATTTTTAGTAGTACATTTCAGGCTCCAGTGAGTATCAAAGATGGTGTCAAAGGAAAAAGGAAATACTTCTGAGTAGTGCCACAACTCCTTTGGGTATGGAAGTATTCCATAAGAAGGAAAAAAAAAAAAAACCTCTGGTTCACAGAATCTCAGGTGATTAGTTGAATAATGGATATTCTCTTGCATTTTGGAGGAGTAATCATAAACTTGATTCAAAAAAATCATAGATTTGATTTTGCTTTAAAAAGCTTTGTGTTGATAGATAAAACCTCATGACCTAGATAAAAACTATTGCTAAAATTGTGTGATATTTTCTATCACTCTGGTAGCATTCAGTTACTTATCTTTAATAAAGATTGCTTTATTTCTGTGAAGATCAGGTGAAAGGAACATAATGAGTTCTGGGTATTTTTCAAGGGAGCAGGCCTCACTGCCAGAAAAATAATGGAGAAGATCTCAAAGTGCTGTGACTTTGGACAAAATAGTAATAAATGATTCTTTAACTCCTGAGTTACCTAAGTCAGTTAGAAATGTTAGTAAAGTGTTTCAATGTGAAGTGTTGATGAATAATTAACTAGATCGACAGTCAACATTCAATACACAATGAAATATTATGCACTAAGGGTGATGTACTTTGCTCCTGGATCTAGTGGAGAATGAAAAAACATTAGAAACATCCTGTCCTTAAGGAACTTAAAAATTCACCAATTAAAAACAATGAAAGTAAGATATTGGTTGATTCTTGTAAAGATTAAATACATGTTAGGCACAAGGTTTAGGCCTTGGGGACAGAGTGGTGTATGAAATGGACAGATGTCTCCTTTCATGGAGATTACAATTTCTTGGCAGTGTCCTACAATAAATTTCTAAATAAATGAATCTGATTATTTTAGTAATGAGAAGCATTAAAAAAAATTCAGAAGTTCTGCCAGCAGAGGTGATATATGTGCCAGCTATGCAAAAATCTGAGGCCAGTGTTTTCTGATAGGGACAAACAGCAAGCACAACCATCTGTTAACAGGCGCAAAAATGGAGTGTTCAAAAAATGTCAAAGTAGGACATTGTGCTGGAGCTCAGTGGGCAAGGGGCCCCATGGGATAGGATGGGGTCAAAGAGGTGAGCAGGACTATTTCATAGAGGATCTTCTGGGTTCTGGTAGACAGTTTTGACTGTTTTTTAAGATGATTTGTCAGAGAGAGAGTGCGTGAGCACAAGTAGAGGGAGTGGCAAACAGAGGGAGAAGCAGGCTCCCCGATTGAGCAAGCTCAATCAATCCCAGGACCCTGGGATCATGACCTGAGCCAAAGACAGACACTTAACTGACTGAGCCACCCAGGCGTCCCCGGAGTTTTGATTTTTCATACAGTTGCCATGGAAAGCCAGTCAAGGGTTTTCCAGTGGTATGAAATATGCACACGTAATCGGATGCTATCCAACTGAAATCAATAACCTAAGAGCTGTGATTGTTGAGAGACTGGACAGTTACTTTTTTTTCCTCAGAGAATTCAGGATGATTTCACAGAGAAGTTTGCCTTTGAGGTGAGTCCTGAAGTACACACAAAACTTCATGTGCTGAGGGAACGGTGTGAACAAAGCTCTCGGGCAAGAAATCCTAAGATGTTGACAACGGTCTCACAGATATATTTGCTTCTTAAGAAGGGAAAATACTTGACAAAGAAATGACTGTTCAAAGGGAATTTGTAGGTGCCAGCAGCAGGCTGAAATGTTCTGGTAACTAGAGTTAGAGAGTGATAAGGTTGGGTTTTACCCCTCAAGCTACACAAATGGCAGCTGTTGACTCTGACACCCTGGAAACTGACCCTGTTGTTGTGCTTTGACATCCTGAAGGACAACATGATGCAGTAATGTCAGGATAAAGGTGTTATGTTTCAGAGATCTGCCGAGGTCACAGGGAAAGGTCTGTACATCTTCAAACTAGAAGAAATTCTCACTAGTGAATATAAATGGGCTGCCCTCTACTGCCTTTTCTGTTTCTGTCCATGATTATGCAACAATGCAGTCTGCATATAGAAAGGTGGCTCAAGTGCTGGAGAAAAGGAACTGAAAGGTCTTGGCTTTAGGTTATGCTAATTACTTAAGAATAATTGAGGCCAAATTTGGTAGCTCTGTCTCAAAAGAAATGCTGTGCTCCATGCTACTAATATGGTCACAACATATAGTCCTCGATGATGATGATGATGATGATGATGATTATCATACTGTCTTTATTTTGATGTGGGATATTTTCATTGTGCTGCTTTCCTATCTTGAAAAACTTTGTCAGACAAATAAATTTGCCTAGGAATGAATGCTATTTGTTGAATTGCCCAAAAGCAGAGATAAGCAAAATTTTTATGTCAAGAACCACACAATGAATGTTTTAGACTTTTGGGACCAAAGCAAAATTAGGGCTATTACATGAGCCAGTTACATAACAAGAAAGAAAAAAGTAATACAAGTCTACTATTGAGAAGAATGAATTTCTTTAGAGAATAGGAATTCACTAAATTGGGGTTCAAAATCAGTGCTCCTCATCATAAAATCTATTATAAATGTTCATCTATAAAAAGCAACCTTAGCTCACAGGTTGTACTATAGTAGGCAATGGAGTTGATTTGGCCCAGTGGGTATAGTCTACTAACCGGTGCCCTAAAGTATTTTTAACAGATAACATGAACATTATTTCACATTAATAATCAAAATGTTAATAATCATCTTCATATAACAGTCTTTCTATGTCTTCATAAGATAGACAAGTAGTTAAGAGCATGCTTTGGAATTCCAAAGATTAGACCAATCCAGGTACAATATGTGGCTTCACTCCTTTCCACCTTTCTGACCTTGAGAAAGTCCTCTAACATCCCTCAGTCTCAATAATCTCATCTGTAATAAGATAATCCCTTCACCATTTTGAAGAGCAATTGGTGACATAGTATTAGTATGGTGCCTAAACATAGTGTACAATAGATAGTAGCTATTAATATTTTTATGTGATGCCTCTGGCCATTCTTTGGAGGTATCTAATACAGGGATTATTATTTGCCCCATTACTATTACTCCTCGTTGGGGGAGACGGAGGCAGAAATCAAGGAACTTAACCAATATCTGCAATGATGTCAGCTAAACCTTAATTCTTTTATCTTATTAATTCATTTAGTAATTGTGTATTAAGGATATATGTATATGGTAGGCAGATTTCTAAGCTGACCCCCAAGAAAGCAGTCTGTGGTATGTTTACTCTCCATAATCCCCTCTTCTTGAATGTGGGCTTGGGTGAGACTTGTTAATATCAGGGATAATAACAGATTCATTTGGGTTTCTTTATATGGAAGATGATAGACTAGTTGCTCCCAAGATTATGTTATATAAGATTTCATAATAGTAGATTAGAGGGAGATTGTCCTGCTGGCTTTGAAGAAATAAAGAGCCATGATGTGGGAAGGACAAGCAGGCAGGACTTGAAGTCAGCCTCTAGGAGCTGAGAGTGACTTGCAACAGCCAGCCAGCAAGAAAATGAGGACTTCAGTCTTAAAACTGAAAGAACCTCGGTTCTGCCCACAACTGAAATGAACTTCGAAGAGGACTTGAGCTCCAAATGATAACCTAGCTCAGTCGCCACCTTGATTTCAATCTTCCCAGACCTTGAGCAGAGAACCCAGCCTGACCAGGCTAGGAATTCCAACTTGCAGAAATAGTAAGATAATAAATGTGTGTTTTATGAAATAGCAAAATTTGTAGTAATAAGTTGTGCAAAAAGAGAGAGAGAAATCTAAACAATGTACCAGGTAGTTTGCTATGTGTTGAGAATAAACTGGTGGAGAAAGTAGCCCTGGTTCCTGTCTTCTCGGATTTGTGGTTGGGTGAATAAAGAGAACATCTAATGCAGTACATGTCTCTGATAAAAGTAAAAAGTGGGTGTGGTGGGAGAAGGAAAAAGGTCATCTAGTCATTTTGGGGTGAAGTGATAAGGAAAGATTTTTAGGCATGGCTAAGAAGGGAAAACTTAATAGGTTTAGCCAAGGAAACACAGGGCCTATGTCAGGGAGGATGGAGGGAGTATTCAAGTATTTTAGCCTGGGAAGTACATGTACAAAGGTTCAGGAGAAGGCTGAGAGCACAGGGTTTTCAATGAATTCCAAATCCCTCATAGAGCTGTAGAGGGAATGTGGTGAGAGACAGGGTTACAAGGTAAGCAGGACAAGTTCATGAAGGACCCCAAACTCCCTGCCATAAAGTTTGGACTTTCTGCTAAGGGAAATGGGAAGCCAGTGAATGGTTTGGAGTGAAAGAGTGGCAGCTTCAGATATGTCATCATTACATTCTGCAATTAAAAGTACAAGAGACTGATTAAGTCTCTTTGTGACTCTTGGGCAGAGTCACGGCCCAGATGACAGAATGTGGTAGTTGGAACTAGGACCATGGCAGGTAGGGTGAAACAAAAGAGTGCAGTGCCTCCTACATTTCCACAATGTGGATATTGAATCACCTTAGCTTCTGACATGATAGATGTGATGGTTTAGAAGGCTATAGCTAGAAATGTAAAAACTCACTCTCCCACTGCAACCTTTTTAAAAATAGGTTATAGGACCAGAATGTCTAGACTGTGGGGAGAAAAGATTGAATCAAATATTCTCCTTATCATTTCCAGTGAAGAAAGAAAGCCAAAAAACTGCCTTTTTATTGGTTTGCAATGATTGTTTTCTCAGGAGAAAATGCTGTCAGTAGAGTGGTCACTCAGCTGTTTATTGATCCTTCCAGGGACTGAGAAATGATAAAACACTCTTACCTTTTTAACCTAATTGCATCCCTTTGGCATTTTGATGAAAAGCAATTAGTTACTTCCCTTTTTCCAGTAATATCAGTTCCATATTCAGATCAAACTCCCTAATAAGATCATAAGCTAGGGTGGAGAAGCAAATGGTCACCTGACATGCCAGAGGGAGATAAATGTCAGTGCTTTATGCAGGAGCCACCGGACACCAACTGGGAATGGTCCTGGAAAGGCTTGAGTAATAATTGGGACCTACAAAATGGTATAGATGTTCTAATGAATCTATTGTTAATAATTCTTTAAATACTGAGATGCACAGTAATCTATGGTAGCAAAGGAGCTGAAAAAGCTTACAATTAGTTGATTGATGAAAAACAATACCATGGATTTTGTTACCCATCAGCTTTGGTTCCATTGGAAGTACAATACAAACACTTACTGTTATCCCCTAAATAGGATTTAGAGTGATTCTCTATAGCCCTGAATAGGGGAATTGTTGCAGCCTTGAGCTTCATGTAGAGCTATTTTGGTAAATGACAGAGGCGAAGCCTCCAACAAGCGTATCTGAAATAAGAGGTGGTTTGACAGCCACGGAAGACTTTGATCATGTGATAAACGAGTCAATAGGAAGAAATCTCTGAGGTGAGAGAGCTATAGTTCTATCAATTATGTTGCTCTATAAATCAGGAGAAGTGGAGAAGGAGACTTAGGTTGCTTCTCAGCTTCCTGCCAGATGGATTTTGAGGGGGAAAGCCTCAGCTGCATTCCAGGATTCTGTAGCACAGATGAACTCTGAGCCAAAGTATGCTGATGCAGGTAGGAGTACTAAAAAAATACTGATGTGTTTCCTCAATCTTCTATATGAAACAGTCTGTGGCGGGGAGATTTCTGATGCAGACTGACCAAAACAAATAAGGAAACTCAGTTACAAATCCTCTCCTTTCAACATCAATCTAAAACCCACAGCCAAAGTCACGTATTTTTTTAACACCTCTCAAACTAGTCACTCACTGATGATGGTTGAGACAAAAAGGGACCTGAAATTGCAGAAGCATAGTGTCTCTCACAGGGGACCGTCTCCTCAATTAAGTCTCTGTGGGTTTTTTATTACTAAAATGAAAGGGGTTGAAAAAATGACCCTTTAGTGAACCAAGAGAAAGTGTTGGCACAAAGACCTCTTTTTCTCCCCCTCATCCTGGACAGGATTCAGCAAACCCAAGCTTCAAAGTCTAGGAAATCTCACAGGAACAATTAATCTGACAAGATTTCTAACACCAAGATCAATCTGAGTAAACTCTCCCTAAGCATTTTGATTATGGAATGCTAAACTGCTACAAGTCGAGCCCCTGGTTTTCTGAGCTGGAGCACATTCCCGGATTTACCTGACTGTTACTTACTGGCTTCACCCGCCTCTCTGGGGAGACAAGGAAGGAATCATTTCCAAGATGCCATAGGAAATGTTTAGCTCCTGGACCTTTGTCATCTTCATAAATCAGTCTCCCACCTGCCGCACAACCAGACCCTACCAATATATTTTTCTTTATTAGGTCAAAATCGGTATAAAAAGTCAATTAATTGGTGTTAGGATTCACATAAAGAAGGGACCAAATTTTCCAAAATGCTCTTAATCTGTACGTGACGAGCCACAAAATGAAATAATACCTAATACCTCATGTCCATGGGCACATTGTGAATACTGATCTTAAATTACTATACTATACTGCCCTCCTAGAACCATCTACAGTGGGATGTCCTTTGATAAAGAGACGATGAAAGTGATAAGGCTTTGGATCAATTAGAAATGCATGTTCTTGGCAGTCAGAGAAAACCATGGTGGCTTACAGAAAAATGTTTTCATTCTTTTGTTCTTCTGATGTGTTGTCCAGATCCAGTCAACGGCTGGCATTGGAATGCTAAACTGCTACAAGTCGAGCCCCTGGTTTTCTGAGTTGGGTTCAACAATGTCAGATCAACATCCTTGTGATTGTCTTGACCTTTCCTCGTCTCAGAAGATGGCTGCTTGGATGCCTGGGTGGCTCAGTTAGTTAAACATCTGCCTTGGGCTCAGGTCATCATCCCAGGGTTCTGGGATTGAGCCCCACATCAGGCTCCCTGCTCATTGGGGTCTGCTTTTCCCTCTCCCTCTGTGCTCATTCTCTCTCTCTCTCTCTCTCTCTCTCTCTCTCTCTCTCTCGTAAATAAATAAAAAATAAAGTCTTTGGGAAGGAAAAAAAAAAAAGAAGATGGCTGCTTATATTAGTTTGCTAGGGCTGCCAGAAAAAGATAGCATAAACTGGGTGGCTCAAATAACAAATTTATTTTCTCAAAATTCTGGAGACCACGAGTCAGATCAAGGTATCAGCAGGGTGGGCTGCTTCTAAGGCCTCTTGCCTTGGTTTGTAAATGGATGTATCTCCACATGGTCTTTCCTCTGTGTGTATCTGGGTCCTAATCTCTTCTTACAAAGACACCAGTCATATTGCATGAGGGCCTACTATCATGGCCACATTTTCCTTTAATTATCTCTTGGAAGACTCTGTTTCCAAATAAAGTCACATTCTGACGTTTTAAGGGTTAGGACTTAAACATTTGAATTTGTGGGGAAACAAAATTGAGACCATAACACTGCTGAAGCTTAAACTCCTGGATGGGAGAAAGGACCATGCTATTCAGATCTCCCCTCTTTGAAGCCCTCTCCACCAGCAGGCTCATGGCCCAGACAGAAGTGGAACACATGAACCATCTCTAGATAAAAGGGAGGCTAGGAAGGGGAGCGGGGGAAAAATAGGTTATTAGTTTAGCTCAATTAGTCGATTGCTTGGGGTTGGGTTCTTCAATTATACAAAATCCAGTTTTAATAGAAGATGGGAGCATACATATTGTATATGTAAATAAGAGAGTTGGTTTCAGGGGTGGAAAAAAAAATAGACATGAAAAGGCAGGAAAGATTTCACTTTCTGAACTTGTTTAATTTCAATCTATTCTGGGGTTAGGGGTACAGTTAGAGCTGATACTAGACACAATTATAAAGGGTCATTGGTCTTTTTTCTATTTCCCTTCCCATTCCTTCCCATGCCTTCCTAGGAGCTCCATGCCAATGAATTTTCTGCATGTCCTCCAGGCCAAGCTTACTCTGAGGAGAGCATCTGCTATCGGCGTGGACTCTCTATAGTACCCAGTATGAATAAATTTAAGTCATCGCAATGCCCCTTTGAAGGAGATTGCATATTTTTAAGCTTTAGTTTATAATGAAAGGCTTTGCTCACAATTCCAGGGATCTCAGGCACTGGTACACAAATGAGGGAGCTTTAGGGTCAGAACAACTATTTTTGTTCCCCAGAAATCACCCTGAATCAGTGGCTGACTTTAGAGATGGCTATTGACCCTGCTTATGCAGAAGGTTGGCACTGAATATTGGCTTGAAATCTGGCAGCCCTAAAATATTACATCTTGGTTGGGTCGTTTTATTTGGTTGTTTTGTTTTGTTTTATTGCTGTGTGACAAATACAGCAGTTTGAAACACCATCACTTACTATGTATAGGTTCAGTAGGTGAGCTGTCTTTTGTGGATTTGTCATCTTGTGGTCTCACAGGCTTCAAATCAAAATGTCCTCCAGGCTGCACTCTGATCTGGAGAATTTGGGAAAGAATCTGCTTTCAAGCTCACTGCTTGTGAGCAGAATTTATTTGCTTGTGGCTATAGGACTGAGGTCATCATTTTCTTACTGTTATCATGGGTGTTGTTGTCAGCCCCTAAAGGCCACTCTTAGGTCCATGCCACATAGCCCCCTCCATCTTCAAGCCAGTTTTAAATCTCCCTTGAGATTCCATCTCTGACTACTTCTGCTATCAGCCCCAGAAAACTCTCCTTTTAAAGGGATCACATGATTTGATTAGGGCAGATAATCTATTTTCAAGTCAACCAATTAACCTGAATTACATCTAAAAAATTCTTTTGAGGGCACCTGGGTGGCTCAGGTCACAATCCCAGGGTCCTGGATGGAGTCCTGCATTGGACTCCTTGCCCAGCAGGGAGACTGCTTCTCTCTCTGCCTGCCACTCCCCTTGCTTATGCTCTCTCTCTCTCTCTCTAGCAAATAAATAATAAAAAATGTTGAAAAAAATAAAAATTAAAAAAATAAATATTTTTGGCCATGTGACATAAAATAATCCAAGGAATAACACCAGGGGACAGAGATCATAGGGGACATCTTACAATTATGCTCACTACAATCCTCTCTCCCTGAGGAAATGTCCAAGAAGTGTCTGCCTTTTTGTTGTTTTTTGTCTTTTGTTTGTGTGTGCATGTATGTCTTGTTTTTGTTTTTGGCTTTTTGATCCGTGGTAAGGCAGAGGAGCTTAAAAAGTAGTATACACAGATTTGATTAACCCAATGGTTTAATTCAGGGATGAGCCTTTTGAGATAGTTAAATCCTGTGAAAGAGGGAGGAGGTGAGTTAGAACTTTAAAGCTTTGTGAAAATGAGAAAGGAACCATGTTTGTTTTGTTGGTCTCACCTTCCCAGTACATAATCTAGTAAATCATAGAGTAAGCATTCAGCAACTATCTGTTAAATAAATAGACTGTGTGTTGTTGACTTCTGTTTTGTTAATAAACACTCATCCAGTAATATTCACATCTTATAACAAGCTTCTTACTTCTAATTACCTTGATGTTGGCATTGTCTTTTCTCCTGATGGATCTTTGTAAAACAGAGCAACTGACAGTACACAATTACGTTAAAACCTCTCAGACGGACATAAAGCCCATCAAACCGTATGGTCGGTCCTGTAACCATGGGATGGGAAAGGTTAGTCCTTCTACTAGAAGGAACTCCAACATCATATGACAGAAGATAGGGTGAGTAATCCTAATATGGGGAGAGGGCAGCCTAGCTGGCAACAACGAGGTAGTCTATTACAGACTATCCTTAATCTATTGCTTAATAATTGTCCCTGCTCCTGTGTTAGCAGACTTGCTAAGGTTTGGCCTATAATGAAAGTGCATACAGGTGGGAAGGGTCGGTGAGCAAGGTTTTCCTACTTTGCCAGTCTCAGCTGTCTCTTCTGGGTGCTCTTCAACTCCGTGGACAGCATGCTAGGCATACAGCAAAATTCCTTAAATTTTGAATGCCCCATTTGGCCAGCTTCACTGCAACACCTAGAGGTCCTCCCTGCTAGGGTTTTGTTTCTTTTTTTCTTTCTTTCTTTTTTTTTTTTTTAAGAAAACAATTTCATTTTCCTCATTCTCTAGAGACCCCCAGATACTATCACCTAATCCACGAATTTTACATAGAAGATTTGATTTCTCAATGTTAAGATATACTTCAAACCTAATCTAATTGCAATAATGACATTAATTTTAGCTCAAAGATTACAAATATTGTTTTGTAAAGGAAATGTATATGTAGCTCAATCTGTTTTTCCTTAAATAAGTATATATCTTTTCCCTTCTTACATTCAGGCAACATTAGTCTTAAATTATAGCAACATATAGTGAAAAAAAAATATTCTTACTTTTAATGTGTGTTCATTTCTCAAACTTAGAGGAAAAGTTGTTGTGGAAATAACATTTTAGTCAATAGATTGCTAACATACTATGTCTTGCACCTTGGGTCATGTGATGAATGGAAAATTACTTAGCTATTAGTCTTTAGTAGAAGCCAAATGAATAATGAGAATTGGTAATTCATCTTATTTTCAAGGATTTTCAGCACCATCTGTGTCCTTGGGGCCACTTTTGCAAATGTTACACTTTATGTTTCCTGATCCAAAGCGACAAGAGCCTTTCTTCCTTTTTTTTTTTTTTTTAGTCTAAAATTCAAAAGAGGATTGAGGCTTGGCTGAGCTCTGCATCTATAAAGATAGGCAGGCAGAACCATAACCATGTGTTTGCGTTTCTTTTCAAACGTGACAGCTAGAACAAGGGCTCTGTTTTCCTCTCCCTGTGAAGTTTCCAAAGGGCCCTAGGCAACTGCGGTCATTCTACTAGCAAATAAAAAGCTGAGGGCCAGCTTCACCTCTCCCGTTTCTCTTGGTCCTTGGTTTTGATGAGCCACTTCCTGCTATAAAGAGGAAAGTAAAACTTCTCATCCTCCTGTTTTTCTGACGGGCACCGATATTACTCTTCTGTTTCTGTTAGTTGGTGATCCCCAGTCTGCTAAAATCCTTACTGAGAAAAGAAACGACAAATTAATGAAGTAGGTGGAAGAATATTCGTAAGGATGGCTTTCAGAAGAGCGTCAGAAGCGTCTGGTTCTCTCTTGGCTGTCCCATCTACCTGATGGTTTCATACCACCTCCAGATTTAAAGAAAATCATCCCTTGATGTCTCCTGTACAGTGTTTTCTTGCCTCTCAGATTTAGTACAGTTAACGTGATCCTTCTTACTCTTGAAGAGATTGGAATGAAGGGTAAAGGGGGAACTGAATTAAGCAATAGCATTGTGTGACAAACAAGATAGCTGTTAACCCAGCCTTATTCTGTTTCTTCCTGAGCACACGAGTCACATTTTCCAGACGTGCTTGCAGTTAGGTATAAATCCTGAGTTGCATGCAGCGAATGGAATATGAGCAGAAATTAATGGTGCCACTGTCTAGAGACATGTCATAAAACTCATTAGCTATCCTTCACTAGTTGGATGAAGATGAACATTATCATCTTGGACACCACATGGTGAAGATGGTGGAGTTAAAAGATGGAAGGAGGCTGAGTACCTGAACTACTACTTGAAAAGGTATCCTCTGTTGATCAAGAACTCCTATTTTGGACTTTATTTGAAGTTATATAGAATAAACTACTGTGTTGGAACCATTATATGTTTTGGACTTTGTTTATGTATCAAGAAATAAATTCAGTAACAATTTTATTGTCTCCTTAGATGGAAGAATACACAAATCATTTAAGGTGTACAAGTCTTTAAAGAATATGATGAAGGGAATGGGACAGATGGAGAAGAACTAGGGATAGTTACCAAGTAGTTACGTACCTAAATATGAACTATCAATAGTTAGCATGGAAGATTCTTCATTCTACCCACTGAGGTTTACAGATTCTTAATCAGTGAATGTACTCAAGCCTTGAAATAACTACAAATTTGACGAACTTTGATAGCTTTTCAGTAGGCCGTGCAGATTCCCGACTCCTAGAAACTATATAAATAATATTTTAAACCATTAACTTTGAGTTAATTTGTTACAAAGTAATACAGAAGTAATACAGGTTACATCTACTAAAGCTGAATGTATATACCCTATCACCCAGTTCTTATAGCCATCAAAAATGCAAACATAGATGTTCGCAGATGACCTAAGATTGTCCTTGGCAGCACACTGAAAATTTCTCAAATTTCTATTATATTAAATGACCACCAAATATAATGGATAAGTAAATTCTGATGTATTCACAAAATAGAAAACTAGGCAGAATTGAAAATGACCAATAATACAATTAAACACAACATGATTCACAAGCTGAGTACATAAGAGAACCTAATGTGTCATTTAATTTATATAAAATAATCTGTTTTCTGATTGATATAATGTCATTTTGGTTACCCTTAGTGATAGAAATCTATTTTAATGATATTGTGGGGCATTCATCAAATTGTTTGCTATAAAGCTATTAGAATGAATTAAGGGGTATACATTTGTTAATGCAGAAAGATGTTCACTCTAAGCTTCTCAATGAGAAGTTCAATTTTAATTTTATGTTTCTGTGTTAATTTGATTTTAGTATCTTAGGTTGGAAGTCATGCTTCTTATTCAATAGCACTCATTGTATACCATAAGACTTGTCCAGTCAGAACTCAAATATTCATTTACTGAGTTAAATTAAAGAAGCCACAAGAGAATCTATCCCAATCCATATATTTTAATACAGGTGTTAGAGAAGGGCATTTCTGTGTTCTAGCAGGTTGTACAAATAGAGACAGTAACTGAAAATGGTGTGTATTCTTGTGTGTGCATTTTGTGGTGTTGAGCTACATATTAGAATCAGGTTTAGGGGCATTTGGGACATTAAATGTAAGGGAGAGATGCAGTTGAGAAGGGACAATAAAGGTAATGTCTCCAGTTAGTTAATAGTCTGTGGACATTTTTTTTGTCAATTGAACAATGTGTTAATTTCGTTAGACATTTTGTCTGATGTGTAGGCTCCTTCTCTGATTGTGTGAAGGTCACGTAAATCCTGACGCTTTCACAGTGAGGAGACAACCTGCCAGGCCCTTCACAGCCCACGCAGGTGGTTGGTGACAGGATGCCAGGTGATCTGAAGCCTAGAATTGCAATTGGTTACTGATTCTGCATGCAAGGCTCAAGGTTTGGATTTTGTATTTCCTGCCTAGGAATAACTTTACAAACATAAGGAATACTGGAATAATCCATAATAGTTTTAAGCAATTCTTTTGTTGTTGTTGTTGCCTTTTGTATATGTATGTGCATTTGGTATGCTTTAAACATCAGCAGCTCGCTCTTTGTTGTTGGAAAACAATATTGACAACTATCCTCTTAAATGTAATAACACCAACTCAGCTGTCTCAGTGGAAACAAAACTGTTTACAAATGCCAAAATGTAAATAAAGATGAGGGAGGCTGAGCAGAAAGAAGGGAGCAGGAGGAGAGGAGTCTTTAAAAATTATGTTCTCAAAATAAAAAGTCAGGACTTTCTCTATTACAAAATAACAGTTAGTTTGATGTTTTATGCTAATTAATTTATATAATATAAGAGGAAATAAACTGGTATTGGATCTAGATACTTTGACTAACATAAAAATGGAAAGACAGCAAATGAATAACTAATATCTAGAGTATAGATTATCCAGGCTTTTACTTTGTCTTCTCTCTTCTCCTGGGATTTTAGGCATTTACCACATACTATATAAGAATATAGCCAAAATTAAAAAAAGATTGAAGCTCAAATGAGTTCTATTTATCTGCTTGCTGGAATCTATTTTAGAAAGTGAAGTAAGGGGTATCTCAAAGCAGTTTACTAAATTGGAGAATTATCTATAGATCTGTAATTGAGTTTTTTTGCTTTCACACTCCAATTTACCATAAGTGTAGTTTTAAAAATTATTATGCGAGAAGGCTGGCCAAATTAAATTTACCACTTTTTATTTCAGGTTTTATAGATCAGTGAGAAAAGATGGGGAGGCCTAATGAAATAGTCTTTTTAAGGAAGTGTTTCTCAATCAAACTGGGCGGGGGGGGGGGGCAGGGAGGGAAGGAAGTGAACGATAGGAAGGGACATTTGTGAATACAACAGTAGATGACTTTGGCAGGGTGCTCCCTGCAAGGTTAAGTGTGGAGTGAAGCTAAGCCCTAATGCTAGGGTACAGTATTGCAAAGGGCTCACTTGGAGAGCCCTGTGATAAATTCTGGTGGGCATTCCAGGGGGGTTATAAATCTCTAATTATGATTGAGAATGTAACTAACTTACAATACAGAGGAGTACTGTATCTCCCCTGAAAATGGAGCTTTAACACAGAGATCAGGTATCCAGGCAGTCAAAGTAAGAGGTCTTAGCTTCCTAATTGCAAACCGACCAATTTTGAAAAGGACTAAAGTAGCCACAGTGGTCCTGGCATTACATAATGTGGCAGGATAGAAAAAAGATGAGACGCTAAGTGACAAGTGTTCAAGGACTTATCTTCTCTTCCTACTCCTTATTGTGCCCTTTGTTGGACAGAAGTTCTTGTTCACTGGAGCACATTCTGGATTTCTTCCAAGTTACATAGAATCAGTGTCCTGAGAAATGGGGAAATAGAATCCAGAGAGTCGAAATTGATGTACAAAATAAGAAGCTGAGGTGGGAGAGAAGGGGAGAGGAGAAGCAAATAACTTTGAAGACCGAGCGAGGGAGAAGTCAGGAGAGGTATAAGAATGTCACAATGAAGGAGAACTGGAGCATTGTCATGCCTGTAAGAGCTGTTAAAAATGAGTTGGAAAAATGTTTCAGAAGTGTGGAATGAAAAGAGTAATTAAAAGGTGAACCTGTAGGTATGGAAATTGAATTAGAGGAGTTGGATGAATGATACATAGGTGAGCAGCTTATGACTATGTCAAACTTGTGGAGTAGTTTGGGGAGGAAAAAAGGAGTATTCCATATAACATGGGAAAGAAGTTTTGGATTGTATATATGATCTGATCGTTGTATGAAATTAGGGCAATACAGTTAACTTCTGGGACAACCAGTTTTCTCATTAGTTACATGGGATAATAATAATCACATGAAAATAAGCACACTAGCACAGTGCCCAGTATATGCTGGTTTAAACAAAAGAAAAAGAAAAGGAAGCCTGCCTATACCTAACTTCTATCATCAAATACTCCTTGTCATGATTGTTGTTTCAATGACATCTATGATCTATAGTTGATAAGTAATTATTAAGTATCTGAGGAGATTTTAACACTGAGACATTTGTAAAATGTAATCATTTGGGAAGAATAATAATCTTTATTATACAGCACAGCTCTTAAGAGTTGTTTACTAAACCATTAAAAGGACAAACATCTTAGCAACTGCAGGTTTGCAAATATAAGACAAATCACTTGATTGTCCCATCCCTATTCCATGTACCTACTTTATCTATTTCCTAAGTTGAGTTTACTAGTGCTTCTAAATTTTAGAATTCTTCATTTTAAGGGTCATAGAAAAGATGATGTTAGACCATATTACAACACATGAGAAAGGGATGCCAGAAATTAGTTGGCAGAACTCGCAGCCTGAATGTAAACTCTATGAGGTCAGGGACATTTTTCTGCTCTTCCCTCCTGACCTATTTTTAGTGCCTAAAACAAAGGCTTAGCCACAAATAGGTACTTGAGAATTATTTGTTAAGAGAATTAATGAATAAATGGATTAATCATAGAGTTCCCTTGGACATTGCCCAATTTTGTTATCCTATATTTTGATCAATATTTTTCTAAACTTAGCTCTTCATAGAACAGCACTGTCTAACAAATGTAATGGGAGCCATATATGTAACTTTAAATTTTCTAGTAACCACATTAAAGAAACGAAATAAACTGGTAAAATTAATTATAGTAACATATTTCACTTATCTCAGTATATCCAAAATACTATTTCAACAGGCAATCAATATAATGATGTATTTTATATATATTTTGGGGTCTCTTTTTAAATCTTGTGTATTTTGCACCTAAAGCACATTCAGACAAGCTGCACTTTAAGCACTGTATGTTAGTACTATATTGGGCATTGAACTTTTAGAACAGTTAAAACCTGATTTGAAAGAAAGAAACTCAAAGCAAAATGTTAGATTTAAAATAAGATCTCTATTAACAATAGAAAAAAGCATGAAATTCAAAGTTAGGCAGAGCTTTTGAATCCTATTTACTAGCTATGTGACTTTGAACAAGATAATCAATGAGTCTGTTTTCTCATGTGTAAAATAGAAATAATCATCTAGATCTTGATGAATTTTTGGTTATCTTAGAATAAGGTGGAAGTTCTCCTATAGGGTCTGACACATAGTAGGTGTTCAATAAAGATTATGAACAGTTGTTATATTATAATTACTATATTTTTATGCTTCTCAAATAGCTTGTAATTTAAAAATGAGATTACACCTTCTTTTTAAATGGAAACAAAGCATGACCCCATTGCTGGGTTATATACCAGGTGTTAGCCCTATCAAATTTTCTCCTATTATTATTGAATGTTTATCACAGGATAAATTCGTATGTCCCACAAAAAGTCCTCCTATGACTTGCACCTTACTGTCATGGGCCTGAGGATACCCCTGGGTTTCATGCGCTACCAGTACAGTACTCTCCTGGTGTTTTGCCTCCATGACTGTCATCACCGCTCCAATACCCACTTTTCAGAGAAAGAAACTTGACTTGAGAATCACAAAGGCAGTCCAGATATTCTCCACAATGAAGAAAAAAAAATTTTTTTGGAACACATAAGCACCCAGAAATTTATCACCCACTAGTTTCTCTGAAAATTAAATTACTCGTAAATGTACTCCAGCTAGGAGAAGACCGAGTGATAGTTTGAGAGAAATATAATATACAAGAAGTAACAAGCAAATAGAGAGGCTATGAAATGAAGTTTAATTGTTGGATAAAGATTTAAAAATAAAGAACTATAATTCATAGATAATAATGCAAAGTAAAAATCAATAACTTTAAAAACTCGTAAGTGGGGCATTGGTAAGAGGAGAAAATAAAAGTGTGCTAATACTCTTAGGTCAAGTAAAGGGGTTCTAGATAATCATTTTTTGACATTAATATGAAACTGTTTTAAAATGACAGCTATAAGTTTGAATATTAACATTAGTAGGTTATAAATAAAAACTAAAACATCCAATATAGCAGAAGGTAAAAAACATGATTAACACAGGCAATAATAAATTTTAAAGAAACATAATAGACATTGAAAAATAAGATACTGTACCAGAATCTGACTAAACTCCTTATCTTTTTCTTCTGGGCACATGAGTAGACTCCATTTTCCATATTTCTGTGCAGTTTGCTGTAGGCATGTGACTTCTAGACAATAAGGCATAAAAAAAACAAAAAGCCATATATGTCACTTCTGGGAATGGTGCCAAAAATTCCCTCATGAAGTCTCCTTGATACTTTGTTGTTGTTTCCTCAGACTAGATAGAGATGACTATGATAACTTGCACTTGATTCATTGAAGAAAGTAAAACCTCTATTAATGAGTCTTTTAATGATTCTATGGAAAAGCCCTCTGCTCCTTGCTATTTGGGACTACTGAAGACTATTACATGAGAAATAAATTTTATTACATTTAAAATATTAGGCCATGCTTTTGTCTATTTATGTACAACTAGCAGTTACTTTGCTAATATTATGGCTGAAATAAAACCAAATACAATAATGACCATAATAAATATGAATGGAGTAAATTTCCCAAATCAGCCAGATTTAGGAAAATGTAATATTGCTTGTTGTGATTGACTTTCCTGGGTCTGGGGGAGCAGGTCACATTTTGAAAGTTTATTTACGTGTGAGAGAGGGAGGCAGGTTTTCTCGGAAGGAAATGTATACTTCAGCTGTCATTGATCTTGGGGCAGGAAATACTGCAGGACTAGGTGGCTTTATTCCTTTTTTTATCCTTTTGATTGATATTAGATTATATTTTTAATCTAGTTTCTATACTTCTTAATTGTGTTTAAAATATCTGTATCACCTGCAATAAATATTAAAGGGGATTCTCTAAGCAAAGAGAAAGCCCAAAGTAACATAGACCAGAAAGGAACAGAGACAATATACAGAAAGAGTGACTCTACAGGTAATACAATGGCACTAAATTCATATCTTTTAGTAGTTACTCTGAATGTAAATGGGCTAAATGCTCCAATCAGAAGACACAGGGTATCAGATTGGATAAGAAAAGTAAGATCTGTCTGCAAGAGACTCATTTTAGACCTAAGACACCTCCAAATTGAAAGTGAGGGGGTGGAAAACCATGTGTCATGCTAATGGACATCAAAAGATAGCTGGAGTGGCAATCCTTATATCAGACAAATTAGACATTAAAACAAAAACTGTAATAGAAGATGAGGAAGGACACTATATTATAATTAAAGTTTCTACCCAACAAGATTGAACAATTATAAATATTTATGCCCCTAACGGGGGGGGGGCAAACAATTATATAAACCAATTAATAACAAAATTAAAGAAACGCATCATTGATAATAAAATAATAGCAGGGAACTTTAATGTCCCCTCTCACCACAATGGACATATCATCTAAGCAGAGGATCAGCAAAGAAACAAGGGCTTTGAATGGCACACTGGACCAGATGGATTTCATAGATAAATTCAGAGCATTTCATCCTAAAGCAGAATACACATTGTTCTTGAGTGCGCATGGAACATTGTCCAAAATAGATTATATACTGGGTTACAAATCAGGTCTCAACCAGTACCAAAAGATTGAATATGTGGTCTGCATATTTCCAGACCACAGTGCTTTGAAACTCTAACTTAATCACAAGAGGAATTTTGGAAAGAACTCAAATACATGGTTAAAGTGCATCCTACAAAAGAATTAATGGGCCAATAAGGAAATTAAAGAAGAATTTTAAAAAATCAATGGAAATAAAATGAAAACACAACTGTTCAAACCTTTGCGATGCAACAAAGGTGGTCCTAAGAGGGAAGTATATAGCAATACAAGCCTTTCTCAAGAAATGAGAAAGGTCTCAAATACATAACCTAACCTTACACCTAAAGGAGCTGGAGAAAGAACAGCAAATAAAGCCTAAACCCAGCAGGAGAAGAGAAATAATAAAGATCAGAGTAGAAATCAATGAAATAGAAACCAAAAGAACAGCTCAAAGAAACTAAAAGCTGGTTCTCTGAAAGAATTAATAAGATTGATAATTGCCTGGCCAGACTTAACAAAAAGAAAAGAGAAAGGACCCAAATAAATACAAGCATGAATTGAAAGAGGCGAGATCACAGCCAACACCGAAGAAATACAATTATAAGAATATATTATGAGAAACTATATGCCGACAAATTAGGCTCTCTGGAAGAAATGGATGCATCCCTAGAGACTTATAAACTACCAAAACTGAAACAGGAAGAAATAGAAAACCTGACCAGACCCTTAACCAGCAAGGAAATTGAACTCAGTCATCAAAAATCTTGCAACAAACAAGAGCCCAGGGCTGGATGTCTTCCCAGGGGAAATCTACCAAACCATTTAAAGAAAAATGAATACCTATTTTTCTGAAGCTGTTCCAAAAAATAGAAATGGAAAGAAAACTTCCAAACTCGTTTTATGAGGCCACCATTACCTTGATCCCAAAACCAAACAAAGACCCCATCAAAAAGGAGAATTACAGACCAATATCCCTGATGAACATGGATGCAAGAATTCTCACCAAAATACTAGCCAATAGGATCCAACAGTCCATTAAGAGGATTATTCACCACAACGCAGTGGGATTTATTTCTGGGTTGCAAGAGTGTTTCAACAACCGCAAATCAATCAATGTGATACACTAAATAAAAGAAAGGACAAGAACCATATGATCCTCTCAATAGATGCAGAAAAAGCATTTGACAAAGTAAAACATCCTTTCTTGACTAAAACTCTTCACAGTGTAGGGATAGAGGGAACATACCTCAATATCGTAGAAGCTATCTACGAAAAGCCCACAGTGGATATCGTTCTCAATGGGGAAAAACTGAGAGCTTTCCCCCTAAGGTCAGGAATATGTCAGGGATGCCCACTAACACCACTACTGTTCAACATAGTACTAGAAATCCTAGCCTCAGCAATCAGACAGCAAGAAGAAATAAAAGGCATTCAAATTAGCAAAGAAGTCAAACTCCCACTATTTGAAGATAACATGATACTTTATATGGAAAACACAAAAGACCCCACCCCAAAATTGCTAGAACTCATACAGATATTCAACAAAGTGGCAGGATATAAAATCAGTGCATGGAAATAGTTGCATTTCTATACACTAATAATGAGAAGAAAGAGAAATTAAGAAGTCGATCCCATTTACAACTGCACCCAAAACCATAAGATACCTAGGAATAAACCTAACCGAAGAGGCAAGGGTCTGTACTCAGAATACTATAGAACACTCATGAAAGAAACAGAGGAAGACACAAACAAATGGAAAAACGTTTCATGCTCATGGTTTGGAAGAACAGATACTGTTAAAATGTCTATGCTACCCAAAGTAATCAACAGATTTAATGCCATCCCTAACAAAATACCATCAACATTTTTCACAGAGCTGGAACAAATAGTCCTGAAATTTGTATGGAACCAGAAAAGACCCCGAATAGCCAAAGGAATGTTGAAAAAGAAAACCAAAACTGGTGGCATCACAATCACGGACTTCAAGCTCTATTACAAAGCTGTAATTAACAAGACAGTATGGTACTGGCACAAACACAGACACATAGATCAATGGAACAGAATAGAGAGCCCAGAAATGGACCCTCAACTCTATGGTCAACTAATCTTCAACAAAGCAGGAAAGAATATCCCATGGAAAAGACAGTCTCTTCAACAAATGCTGCTGGGAAAATTGGACAGCCACATGCAGAAGAATGAAACTGGACCATTTCCTTACAGCATTCAGAAAAATAGACTCACAATGGATGAAAGTCCTAAATGTGAGACAGGAATCCATCAAAATCTTAGAAGAGAACACAGGCAACAACCTCTGTGACCTCAGCTGCAGCAACTTCTTGATAGACACGTCTCCAAAGGCAAGGGAAGCAAAGGCAAAAACGAACTATTGGCACTTCATCAATATAAAAAGCTTTTGCACAGCAAAGGAAATAGTTGACAAAACCAAAAGAAAACTGACAGAATGGGAGAAGATACTTGCAAATGTCTTATCATATAAAGAGCTAGTATCCAAAATCTATAGAGAACTTACGAAACTCAACATCCAAAGAACAAATAATCCAACCAAGAAATGGGCAGAGACATGAACAGACATTTCTCCAAAGAAGACATCCAAATGGCCAACAGACACATGAAAAAATGTTCCTCATCACCCAGCATCAGGGAAATACAAATCAAAATCACAATGAGATACCACCTCACACCAGTCAGAATGTCTAAAATTAACAAGTCAGGAAATGACAGATGTTGGTGAGGATGTGGAGAAAGGGAAACCCTCTTACACTGTTGGTGGGAATGCAAGCTGACATAGCCACTCTGGAAAACAGTATGGAGGATCCTCAAAAGGTTGAAAATAGAAATACCCTATGACCAAGCAATTGCACTACGAGGTATTTACCCCAAAGATACAAATGTATTGATCTGAAGGGGCACCTGCACCCCAATGTTTATAGCAGCAATGTCCACAATAGCCAAAGTATGGAAAGAGCCCAGATGTCCATCGACAGATGAATGGATAAGATGTAGTATACATATATACACAGTGGAATACTACTCCGCTATCAAAGAGAATGGAATTTTGCCATTTACAATGATGTGGATGGAACTAGAAGTTATTATGCTAAGTGAAATAAGTCAATCAGAGAAAGATAATTATCATATCTCATGTGGAATTGAAGAAAAAAAAAAACAGGATCATAGGGGAAGAGAGGAAAAAATAAAACAAGATGAAATCCTAGAGGGAGACAAACCATAAGAGACTCTTAATCATAGAAAACAGAGGGTTGCTGGAGGGGCAGGTGGTGGGGGAATGGGGTAACTGGATGATGGACATTAAGGAGGGCAGGTGATGTAATGAACACTGGGTATTATTTAAGACTGATGAATCATTGACCTCTACCTCTGAAACAACACATTATATGTTAATTGCATTTAAATTTTAAAAAAATAAAAAATAAGCAAATGAAAAAAAATTCATCATTTTGTTTTTGCATGGCATTTTGGGACTCTAAATATCCAGTGTTGTCCTTTAATCTTCAGCTGAGTTAGTTTTATTCTTTTTAAATCATTTTTTTCAAATCATATTTAATTTCTAAGAGTTCCACTGTGCTCATAGCATCAAGATTTTGTTTTATAAATCTTAGGACACAAATTTTAATTATTTAAAAATAATACACTTGGTGTTCTTTGATTTTGATGGCTTTCTTTCATGCTGTTGTTTTCTTTAAATGTTTGGTGAAACATCTTTGTCATCTGTCCATTGTATAAGGTTTGTAATAGAGTGGTATATTTTTCTGGAAAGTGTATTCATATCATCAGTAAATATTCTCAGTTTCATTGGCAATACATTAAGATTCTGATAAAATTTTGAGCTGCTGTGAAAGAACAGGGTTGGAACATGTGATCAGGTCATCTTTCTTTTTGGGATGAGCTCAGTTAGGTTTCTCAATTTGAGACATCTTTTAGCTTCAGTTTGGCTCCAACATTTGCTTTGGTAATATCCAACAGCAGACTCATTACTTTATCCAGAAACCTATTCTGTGTTTATTCAGAAACCTGTTCTGTGTTTAGCTGGAAGGAAAACATCAAAACCAGCAGCACTGAGAGTAGGAGATTGTTGCAAGTGTTCCACAGACTTTTAATCAGTTATCTAACTGACCACTTAGCTCTGGCTTCCAGCCTCTGCTGCATCTAATTGGGATAATTCCAGGTTTCTGTCAGGAAAATAGCTTTTGCGTGGTCCTGTCTTTAATTATTTTGTACTGTAGTTTATCATCCAAGTTGGGGTTCACTGTTGATATATTTTCCTCTGTTTTATCTATAAAGTTTTTAAGTTCTTTGCTATGTCTAGTGTGGTTTTGTTTTCCTATGGACTTATTTTATTTTGTGTATTTTTTATCATTTTAAACTGATTGGGGATAGATGGAAGGTAAACATAAATGCTCATTTGCCTTTCCCTTTTCACCATAGAGTTCAGGTATTTCTTTTTTTTTCTTTTTTTTTTTTTTTAGGTATTTCTTGCATTTAATCATATGTTTTCAGTCCCAAAATGCTTAAAATCCTTACTCTCATGATTAGATCTGAGGTGATAAATGACACCTGTGGTAGTGTGTGTTTGTTTTTTGGTTTTGTTTTTGTCTCTGTTTTTGCCTTTTTTGAGAAGAGTCACATTGCTTTTACTATTTAATAAAAAAAAAACTGGTTGTGCTTAAGTATATATTACTGAATTTACATGTGGCTGAAGGTGATAGAAGTCCAATTTTAAAGACATAGGAACCCTAAGAAAAGCTACCTGACTTACTTTAGGAATGCTTTTCTCATTAGATTCCTTGAGAATGTCTACTACGATCAGGTATAAAATTCTACAGTTGTCTTCTTTTGTTCTTCTTCATCCTTGTCCTTCTTTCTCCACTCCTCTTTCTTCTTAAGTTGAGACAGTTGTAAGAAAACATAAGGGAAAAAGCTCCTTGAAACAGGTCTTGGCATTGATTATTTGGATATGGCACCAAAAACATAACCAACAAAAGCAAAACCTACAAGTAGGACTATATCAAACTTAAAAGCTTCTGCACAGCAAAAGAAACAACAAAATGAAAGGGCAACCTATGGAATGGAGCAATATATTTACAAACTGCCTGTCTGATGAGAGGTGAACATCCAAAATGAGAACACTTACAACTCAATAGCAAAAAAAGAAATAATGAGATTAGAAAGTGGGCAAAGAATTTGAATAGAGATTTTTCTAAGGAAGGCATATAAATGGTCAACAGGCACAAGAAAAGATGTTCAATATCACTAATCATCACAGAAATGCACGTCAGAACCACAATGAGATATCAGCTCACACCTTTAGAATGGCTATCCTCAAAGAGAAAAGAGATAACGAATATTGGCAAAGATGTAAAGAAAAGGGAACCCTTGTCTTGTGCACATTTTATGGGAATATAAATTGGTACAGACACTACAGAAAACACTGTAGAAGCTCTTCAAAAATTTAAAAAATAGAATTACCATATATTCCAGCAATTTTACTTATGAGTATATACCTAAAGGAAAAAAATCATCTTGAAGGGATATCTGCACCCCCCTACTGATTACAGCATTATTCACCGTATATTCACATTATAGCCAAGATATGGAACCAACCTAAGTGTTCATCTATGGATGAATGGATAAAGAAAATGTGAGCTACACACACACACACACACACACACACACACACACACACACACACACACTGGAATATTATTCAACCATGTGAGAGAAGGAAAACCTGCCATTCGTGACATGAATGAACTTTGAGGATATTATGCAAAGTGATACTTAGCGGTAGATGAAGTCCATTCCTTGGTAACTTCTATAATAAGCTAGTATATAAGCAGAGAAAGAAGTAATTATCTACCAGGTAATTTAGTTACTTGCAGTTATAAAAGTAGAAAAACTACCTACAGGTAGTTTCTGACAAATTGAAAATAAATTTCTGTGTGCATAGATAATGTGTATGATGAATTGTATTCCAGGGAAAATTTGTACGGTTGAATATAACGCTTGGGAATTACAGGTTTGAGTGGCTTTTCCACTCCCTGGCTTATCTCCCTCTGTTTCAGCTTCCTATAACTATTGAATAGTAAAATGTTTCTTACAATATGCCATAGTGAAAACTTATTTATATTCTTAACATATGGGTCTATTTCACATTGTGACAGGAGAAAGAGAATACATAAAGACTTGTTATTTACCATGTCGCTTTTAATCAGAAAGCAAAATAAATAAAGAGGTGGAAAAAATCTCATGTAGCGCAAGTAGATGGTTTGATGTTTTTACTTAAGTAAAAATGATTGGCACCTGATTTTATTAATAAATGTAAATGGATATCTGGTAATTAAAGTATACATGTCTACCCTGGCTAGGTAAGCAGGTGTGTCATATCAAAGGAAAAAATGGATCATAAGTAAATGAATTCTGTTTTCAGACATCTTATCTTCTCCCTGTTTCACACGTTGTCATAGCAACAGTTGACAGCATATGGCCTGACTCAGCTACTCAGCAACCAGAAAGGAAAGAAATGCCCTGTTGTCTATAATCTGTTGTTAGAGGTGATGTCTTTAGATTGTGCGGTAATAAGAAGTGAGGCTTAAATGTACTGGATTTTCTTTTGTGATTGCAAAAATTCAGTAATTATATTGCAGAAGCAGGGCAGTTGTCATTTTGGAGGCTGGGTGGTAATTTCTATAGGTGAGGAACAGAGTGTCTTTAAGGATGTTAGGGTTTTTTGTAGAAGATAGAAGCAGGACAACCTTTAAATAATTATTTGCCTAAACATTTTTATATGTAACTTAGAAATGACCAAAGACACAGAGAACATGAGATTTTTGAACAAAGAACTGTTCTAGGAACACAGAAAACTCTATTTTTCTTTATTTCTCTTGTTATACAGAATTTTACAGTCCTTTATTTTATGGAGATAGTTCTTTTTTATGTGAAATAAAGTCATTAAAATACCAAAATAAGGGGGGAAAATACCCATTTTGAACTGTGTAGTATCCAGTATTGATATTCTTCAAAATAACATAGAAATGAAATAGTAAAAATTTGCTACTCAAAGTTTTGTACACTTTTATATGTGGACTGTGTTGAAAAGATAAAAGTTAATCTGAATAAAATCACAAATAAGACTTTATTTTTTATGGCCTTGGGCAAACTAAAAAAGAACAAAAGTAAACCTTTAAACAATTAACTTAAAAATGTTAGTTTTAATTTCATTTATTTGGTTTCTAATTCCTGACTGAAATGGGGTTAGGATGTCTGTTTTTTTCAAGAGATTTCTTCTTAGTAGACCACACAGCCATTATAAACATCTTTAATCTCTGCAGGGAATATAAGCAGGGCCTGAGGGTGGTCTCTACATGGGAAAACACATGGAAAAAATAATATTTTGTTGAATTTTTCATTTCACTGTTAGAGCTATATCTATTGCTTTATTTAGGAAAAAAATGACACAAACATGAACATTAGTCCAGTAAGGAACGCAATTATGAATAGAAACAGAAATCTGACCTAATGCCTGGGTGACATCTATGTGGTACACGCATTGTCAGTACCTCATTCTCTGCCCTTGGCTGTCCTAACACAGGGGCACCATTAACTCTGAATCCAGGTTTGGCCTAAGAATTTAAGAAAGTGGAGAAAGTGGCCCTGGCAACCACTTCTGGGATTTTTCTGCCATACCACGTTAACTTAAGTTTATTTAGTGAAAAAATAACTGGGGAAGGAAATTAAACACTTGGAATGTGGTTAGCCCTTCCCTTCCACACCATTGTTTTGATTACATTTTCAGTCTTCCAGTCATTCCCCTCAGGTGATTTGGTTTGCCTTTTAAAGATGATCTGAAAGACCGGGTTTAGTCCCTTCCTGTCATCTCTCTCAGTTCTGTCATCTTTGAGTTCTGTGCTTCAAGAATACTGAATCAGATTAGTATAACATCAAATGCTTGGAGCTTCTTGGGAAAATGACCCTCCATTAATACAAGGCAGTGTTAGTCACTTTTTAAAATGATTCAGTCCCTATGATTCTTAGTTTCTCCTCTAAAAATTTGAAATGTTGAAATTCATGGTATTGATCTTGGCTTAAAAACTGGCTCTGAATTTATCAAACTGGTTTTGAAGCAAGTTAGGCTGTGAACATTGCCAAAATTAATCTGAAATTATATATTCCTCCTTTAACTTTTCTGCATTGTCCCAGAGTAGATTCTCATTATTTTCCCCACTTTTCTTTATCTTTGAGCATTCTACTAATGATGAAATTCAGAGGGATGATTGCCACATCCGTCATATTATCTTCTAAAGGTGAAATATCCCCAAACTTGTGTTATTTTATTTGGGCTCAAATTTTATTGCATGTAGACCATGAGGAGACTTTGTTGCTTGTATCTATTTAGAGTACAAAATCAAACAATTGAGGGCCTCAGCCACAAGACTAGATTTGCTCTGCCCCTTTCCACCCCTTGCTCCCATATCTTCCAATACAGAAAGCCTCCTTTCTTTATCATAATCCTCTCCCTACCTCCTTGATGTCTGGAACTGATGTAAGGATAAATGTCTTTTAAAAATTGAGTATAGGCCAGAGACCATTCAGAGAAAATACATCTTTTTGAGGTTCCACTGCATTCTCCAGAAGTTCTTCTAGTGAGACTAGAGCTCTGTGGACTTGATTTCCAGAGAGGAACTCTATTCTGTAGGTGTTTGTGGAGGGAGAGTACTTTGTTTATTGGCTCACAGTAAGTGGAAAGAAAGGGAGGTACTTCCTGTATCTGAGTCAAGATAGAGTAGTCTCTTTAACTTGACCAACCCTCAATCTTCTGAAAGCACATCAGAATAAAGAGGTGAATCTATTTTTAGAAGACTACTGTGTGACTCTGATGTTCTACCCTTCATTCCCCTCCACTGAGTTAACAGCACTGTGTTCATCTCTGTTAACGAGTTTATCTATTCCTTACTGATAATGGCAAGTGCATGCATGTATACATATGTGTGTGCACATGTTTGTGTATACATGTCTTTTACCAGAAAATACAATTGTAAGAACATAGGCTTCAGTTCTGTGTTCCAATGGTAGACAGATGTTGTCTTCCTTTATGAGATGGGGAAAAATAAAAGTTATTTTATGTAATTACTGTAACATTAAATATAATGCCATATATTAAATACCTGGAATAGGGCGTGATATAGCAAATAGTGTATAAGTGTTAGTTTCTTCCCTAGGCCCCATATCTGGGAAATGTTTCTCTGTGGTAACCTGATCTATGCTTACTGCATTAGTTAGCTAATACTGCATTATAAACTCTTTAAATAATTAACATTATTCAATTTCTCATGAAGATAAAGCTAGGTTGTTGTGCCAATCTTGGCTAGGCTTGACTAATCTCACTTGGGCTTGATCATGCAGTCAATGATGGGTCAGCTGGGGAGATTAAGTTTAGAATGACCTTGGAAATGATGACTGGGTTTAGCTCCCTGTCTCCTGTCTTTTCAACAATTGAGCCCAAATACAGGGATTCAAGAGCAAGCCAAGCCCAGCTGTGAAATGGGCAAGGAAAAAGAAGCATGTGCTTTTCAAGCTTGGATCACATTTGCTAATATCTCCTTGGTCACATCAAGTCACATGACTGAGCCCAGAATCCATGTGAAGGGACTGTAAAGCTACAGGACGAAAGGTGTGAATAATCAGGGGCATTAGTACAATCCACCTAATAGCCATGCAAAGCCTTTCTTGCCGAGCATTTTAATCAGTCATGGTTTGATCAGAGAATCATAATCTCTACAACTCATCAACTTATGATAATATGGATTTATTTTACGAGTTAAACGTCACATAATTCTAGGACCAACTGGAGTAGGTTGTGCAGGCCCCTCTGTCTAGTGTTGATTCGGAAGCCATTTTGCTCAGCCTGACTCACATTCAGGAAGCACAGCAGGATGTGGAACAAATCTGTGATAGCACTCAGGAAGATAAATTGAGATCCATAGCTATGTCTAGCCACCTCTAGCCTTGGAGAGGTGGGTCACTACACCAGTAGGAGTGGTCTTGATCACATGCTATAAACACTTTGGCCCAAAAATCAAACTGAAGAAGATCATCTAGGGGAAAGCTGGAGGAGCTGCTAGACTTCCTATTCCCTTAGTCCATTCCTGAGATGCCTGATGTTCTACATCAAACTTTAGAGTATGAAAGTCTATGGCTGCTGCTTCACTTCCATTATCCAAATCTCATAAGATGACTTTAGTGGCCAATATAGGGAGGGGAATTCTGGGGAATGTATGTCATTTTAGTCTCCTCCACTGTTTTGTCAAGGTCCCTTTTTGCCTCGTATCACTTCATATTTGGTTATGTTGAACTTGTCTCGTCAAGCGTCTTCACTTTCAACCCCTCTCCCAAAGATTTGAGGTTGATAATTCACTGAATGTGGCAGAAATGATGAAAAACATCAAATTACATGATAACATCTGAATATTTGACATTGTTTACTGCTTTTCCCATCTCATAATTATGGATAAAATACCCCTGCGATTTCCACTTTGCCTCCAGATTTAGAATATGTTCATAACATACTTTTCCAACCTCAATAATAAATGATGTCTTATAAATGCAAAGATTCAGACTGAGAATTTAATTTCAAAAATAATGATCACAACTCTAACCAAGGGGACAGATAAACCAACCAAGTGTATTAGGGATTTGTTATCATTTGAAAGAAGAAATTACTGCAATGGCTGAATAATTAAGTTCCTTAATTAATGAAAAATTATAGTGAAGCTCTTTGACTTCAGTGTTAATTCCCACAATTCAATACACAGAATTTACTCTCAATAGAGAAATGATAGACTTTCTAATCTCACAGCAACTAATGATCTAATAATATTACTGTTGTTTCTTATTAAACATTTTACTATAGCAAGAGCCATGACGAACCAGTTCAAAAAAAGAATCCTATCTCTATGTATCTATATATCCTCTTTTAATAAAAGTTCTTGGCTTGAAAAAGAAAGGACTAGTTTTAATTTTTACAGGGAAATCAAAGTCCTTATGATCCAGGTAAGTAATACTGAGAAAAGAGTTCAAACGGAATTGATAATGAAGATGTACTTTATGAGGAGTTAACTCTAAAGGTAATAACTCTGGGTAGTTGATGTAGGTGTGGTGCAGGAGGGGAAAAGGGAATTTCTTCTGTATTTCCATCAAGATAAATGCTTTGTAATGACGTAGGAGGATGAAATATAGATGACTCTTCTTTTTATTGTTTATTTTTTAATTGTGGTAAAAAATGTAACATAACATTTGTCATGTTAACCATTTTTAAGTGTAAAATTCAATGGTGTTAACTATTTTCACATTGTTGTGCAACAGACCTTTAGAACATTTTTGTTTTGTAAAACTAAACCTTGGTACGGACTGAACAAGGGCTCTTTCAGCCCCTGGCATACCATTCTACTTATTATTTTTAGGAGTTTGATTCTTTTCGATGTCTCAAAGAAGTGGAGTCACTTAGACAGTATTTATCTTTATGACTGGCTTCTAACACATTTAATTTTCTCAAGTTTCATGTTGTAGCATGTGACAGAATTTATTTTTAAGGCAGAATAATATTCCACTTTGTGTATACACCACATTTTTTATTCATTCATCTGCTAATGGACATTTGGGTTGTTTATACATCTTGGCTATTGTGAATAATACTTCAGTGAACATGGGAGGTGCTAATCACTCTTTGAGATCCTGATTTCAGTCTTTTTCGATAAATACCTAGAAGTAGGATTATTAGATCAAATGTTAGTTTTATTTTTAAGTTTTTGAGGACCCCTATACTGTATTCTATAAAACTACACTATTTTACATCGCCTTCAACAATGCACAGGGATTGGGGCGCCTGGGTGGCTCAGCCCTTAAGCGTCTGCCTTTGGCTCAGGTCATGATCCCAGGGTCCCGGGATCGAGCCCCGCATCGGGCTCCCTGCTCGGCGGGGAACCTGCTTCTCCCTCTCCCACTCCCCCTGCTTGTGTTCCCTCTCTCGCTGTGTCTCTGTCTGTCAAATAAATAAATAAAATCTTTAAAAAAAACCTTGCTTAAAAAAAAAAAAAAACAGTGCACAGGGATTGAAATTTCTTTGTCTTTGTCAATTTGTTGTTTTCTGTTTCTTTGGATAGTAGCCATCATAATGGGTATAAGGCATTATCTCATTGTGTGTTTATTGTACTGAACTATAATTAACATATAGTCTTTTATTTCAGGTGTACACTATAATGATTGAACAGTTCTATACACTTCTCATTATTCATTAAGACAGTGTATTTTTTTTTTTTTTAAGATTTAACTTATTTATTTTGAGAGAGTGAGAATGAGAGAGTACATGAGAGGGGGGAGGGTCCGAGGAAGAAGCAGACTCACTGCTGAGCAGGGAGCCTGATGCGGGACTCGATCCTGGGACTCCAGGATCATGACCTGAGCCGAAGGCAGTCGCTTAACTGACTGAGCCACCCAGGCGCCCAACAAGTGTATTCTTAATCCCCTTTATCGATTTCACCTATCCTCCCACCCACCTCCCATCTGGAAACACTAGTTCTCTGTATTTAAGAGTCTGTTTTAGGGTGCCTGGGTGGCTCAGTCAGTTAAGCATGCAACTCTTGAATTAGTCTCAGGTCATGATTTCAGGGTCATGAGATCAAGCCCCACTTTGGACGCCCCACTTTGGACTCCACACTCAGGAGTCTGCTCGAGATTCTCTTTCTCCCTCTTTCTCTGCCCCTCCCCCCAGCATGTGTGCTCTCTCTCTCCCTCTCTAAAAGTAAACCTTTTTTTAAAAAATGATTTTTTTTGTCTATTTCTGTGTTCATCTATCCTTTTTTTAAAAAATGATTTTTTTTGTCTATTTCTGTGTTCATCTATTTTGTTTCGTCTATTCTACATATGACAAATCAAATGGTAATGCTTCACTTAGCATTATACCACCCAAGTCCATCCATGTTGTTGGGAATGGCAAGATTTCATTCATTTTAAAACTAGTAATCCCTTTGTGTGTGTGTGTGTGTGTGTGTGTGTGTGTGTGTGTGTGTGTGTGTGTGTAGGAATCACATCTTCTTTATCCACTCATCTATGGATGGACACTTGGGTTGCTTCCATGTCTTGGCTATTGTAAATAACGCTGCAGTAAACATAGGAGGTGTATAATATCTTTACTTTTTTAAAGATTTTTTATTATTATTATTCATCTGACAGGAGAGAGAGAGTACAAGCAGGGGTAGTGGCAGGCAGTGGCAGAGGGAGAAGCAGGCTCTCCGCTCAGCAGGGAACCCGATGTGGGGCTTGATCCCAGGACCCTGGGATCATGACCTGAGCCAAAGGCAGACGCCCAATGACTGATTGCACCCCTATCTTTACTTTTTTGAAAAGATTTATTTATTTATTTGAGAGAGACAGGGAGAGAGAGATTGAGACTGGGTGGAGGGGCAGAGAGAGAGAGAGACCCAAGCAGACTGCGCTGAGCACGGAGTCCCTCCCAGACTCAACCAACGGTGCCACCCCAGTGCCCCTATATAATATCTTTTCAAATTAGTATTTTTGAATTTGTATATTCATTTTCTTTGGATAAATACATCATACACAAAAATAAACTCAAGATGGATTAAAGAGATAAATATAAGACTGGGAACCATAAAACTGCTTGAAGAAAACATAAGCAGTAATTTCTTTGACATTGGCTGTAGAAACATTTTTCTAGGTATGTCTCCTCAGGCAAGGGAAACAAAAGCAAAAGTAAACTATTGGAACTACACCAAAATAAAAAATTTTTACACAACAAAGAAAACTAGCAGCAAAACAAACAACCTACTGAATAGAAGATATTTGCAAGTGATACATCAAATAAGGGGTTAGTATCCAACTATATAAGGAACTTATGTAACCCAATACCAGAAAATAATCCAATTAAAAATGGGCAGAGGACATGAATAGACATTTTTCCAAAGGGACCATACAGATGGCTAACAGACACATGAAAAGATGCTCAATATCACTAATCATCATGGAAATGCAAATTAAAACCACAATGAATCAGAATGGCTAAAATCAAAAAGACAAGAAATAACAAGTGTTGGCAAGGATGTGAAACAAAGAACCCTAACGCTTTGTTGGTGGGAATGCAAACTGTTGCAGCCACCGTGAAGAACAGTATGGAGGTTCCTCAAAAAACGAAAAATAGAATTACCATTGTGGTTTTGATTTTAATTTTTCTGGTAATTAGTGATATGATCATGAATCAATGATGAATTATACACCTTTTGAAAAGCTTGTCAGTCATTTGTATATCCTCTGAAGAAATGTCTATACAAGTACTTTGTTCATTTTCAAATCAGGTTGGTTTTTTGTTGAAGGAGTTTTTTTGATATTTTGGTTGTTAATCATCAAATATATGATTTGCAAATATATCCTACCATTCTGTAGGTTGTCTTTTTAATCTGTTATTTCCTTTGATATTTAGAAGTTTTTAAGTTGGATGTCATCCCCTTTGTCTATTTTTGCTTTCGTTGTCCTGGTTTTAGAGTCCTGAATTACTCTTGTTTTGGTGTAATCATTATCAAGCATATTTACTCTCAAAAATACACCTACTTGGATGGTCATCTTAATTCTCAGATACTTATTATAACCATGAATTTTCTTTATAATATACAAATATTACTAAATAGTATAAAATATTTGGGTGGGTTTTGGGGTTCATCAGAACTTGCTATTTTTACGTGACTTAGGGCAGACAGAAAAATCTTTTTCTTTGTCCATAGAAGTGGAAGAAATAGAAAAGGGAATATATATATCATAGTTGTAGTGAGCACTGATTACAAAATAGAAGTGTAATGCCTCCTGGCATACAACAGGAGCTCAGTCAAGTTACTTTCATCCTATAAATCATGAAACCATGATAAAGTTTGGGAATCACAGTAATATATAAATGAAAACAAACAATTTGATTTAAAAAAGATATTTTACGAGCTCTAGAAAGCAAACATAGTATTATCTTGTTTAAATTATGTTACAGAGTTCTTTCAGTTCAAGTGTGTGTGTGTGTGTGTGTGTGTGTGTTTTGCAGGGCTTTATTTTTTATTCCATTCAAATTAGGTGCCTATCCCCAAGTCATGCAGCCAGTATCTACTAAATAAGCTCTTGCTTTCTTTGCACTGTATACAGACTTTATTTTGCAACCTTTGACCATGTACTGCTTTCTGCTTCTGGGCCTGTTCCTCATTACCAGTTCTTGACGATTCTCTCCAGCCTGTGGTCTGGCACTCTCTCCTGAGAGCTAATGCTAATTATTAATCTTCTTCCATGCCCTTGACCCTCTTTCTAAGCATGATTCCAATCAGTGTTTCTGCTGACTGCTCCGTGTTCCTTTGGTTATGGAAATAGGTCTTTTGCACTCAGTGATTTAGAGGGCAAAGAGAAAGGAATCTATTTCCTGAGTTGTCCAGGAGCCCATATTTTGGTTGTACTAAATCTTTTTTTTTTTTTTAAGATTTTTATTTATTTATTTGACAGAGAGAGACAGTGAGAGAGGGAACACAAGCAGGGTGGGAGGGTGGGAAAGGGAGAAGCAGGCTTCCTGCTGAGCAAGGAGCCCAATGTGGCATCCCATCCCAGGACCCTGGGATCATGACCTGAGCCAAAGGCAGATGCTTAACGACTGAGCCACCCAGGCGCCCCTGGTTGTAATAAATCTTTTTTTTTTAAGATTTTATTTATTTATTTGAGAGAGAGAGAATGAGAGATAGAGAGCACGAGAGGGAACAGGGTCAGAGGGAGAAGCAGACTCCCTGCTGAGTAGGGAGCCCGATGTGGGACTCGATCCCGGGACTCCAGGATCATGACCTGAGCCGAAGGCAGTCGCCTAACCAACTGAGCCACCCAGGCATCCCAGGTTGTAATAAATCTTAAACACAAAGCATGAGACCATGGAGACTGTTTTTTAAGGAAAGGGATTGTTATTATTTTTTTTTTCTAATTCATGGTTAAAAATCTGTAAAGAGGCTATATCAAAATAGGTATAATATTTGAATAGTAGCTATTTAAATACTAAAATGATCCATAATTTCATTTTCTATAGTAATGACAATATTAAGTAAGCACTTCATATGTCATTATTCTAAGTACTTCAGATACTCTATTAATCCTCATAATAACTCTGTAATATATATGTTATGATCTGAATTTTATGGGTAATGTTTTTGAGGTCTAAGAAGTAAAACAGCTTCTCTAGATTTACTTATGTTTAGTCAGGGGTGGGCTTGAATTCAAGCTTTGCCAAATCAAAACCTGTGATGTTTTTCCCTGATTTACTTACTGTTTTGGTTACCATTGTAAAGTAAGTGCACTTAATGAGGGTAAAAAGATTTGATTTCATTTTCAAAAGACAGGTGTTTACCATATTCCTATTCTAAATTTGAAAGATGGCTAAAGTGGAAGTAAATGTAGGTATGTCTGACATAAAATCATAAGAAGAAAAATCTATGTTCTGTGTTCCTAGATGAAAGATTTCTGTCACCAGCCTTTTTATCTCTTAATTTCAGAATTATATTAGAAAAGTTGCTTAATCCTATTGTTGAAAGGACTGAAGAGAGCACATGGCTTAGTGGGTATTAGGACTGTTGATGTATGGAAAGACTAATGAGAAGACAGGATAGTGTCATAGAAAGAGCAAAGACTTCTGAATCAGGTATACTGGCTCTCTGTCACTTCCTTCCTGAGTGATCTTAATCAAATTATTTAAACTCTCTGAACCTATTTATTTCTGTGTAAAACAGGGGTAAGAACACCTACTTCTTGGATAATTTATTCTTAGCACTAATATAAGGGTTACTTGAGATAACAAATGTAAATTGCCTAAAACCATGTCTCACATACATTAGACACCAAGTCACATCTCTTTTCTCCTTCAACAGGAGGAATTGAGGCATTATGGAAATTCAAGTTAAGAAGAATTGCTTATTAAACTGAAGTGTTAGTTTGTTGTTTGGATTCATATGGAAAGGAAGTCCACTTATCATCACTGAAGAGTGAAATCAGTACAGGACCATAAGCAACTTTGCCTTGATGCTAAGATACCCAAATACTTGAGACGTTATAAGTTAGTCTAAAATCTTGATTGATTCAATAGTCTGAAGTGGTATGTCAAAGTATAGTTTGAAAACCAAGAATCACCTGGGACTTTATTTAAAAATAGGTTTATGGACCCCAATCCTGTGCCTTAGAATATGCTGTGGTTTCACATCAGCCTGGCAAAAGACATTTTTGGATCATACTATTGGGTTTTAATTAAATTAACTTTCCCAAAACAAGGTCCTGTGAAGGGGGTGCCTGGGTGGCTCAGTCAGTTAAGCATCCAACTCTTGATTTCACCTCAGGTCATGAGATTGAGCCCTGCTTTGGGCTCTGCGCTGGGTCTGGAGCCTCCTTAAGATTCTCTCTGTCCCTCTCCCTCTGCATACCCCAACCCCTGGCTCACTCACTCTCTCTCTCTCTCAAAATAAATAAATAATAAGATTCTTCAAAGAAACTCCAATTGAAGATGAAAAAACAATACGAGCATAAGTAAACAGAAGGAAAATGACAGAGATGGCACTTCTGCTAGTACCAGAAGTCTTTGAGGCCAAGTGAATAGATTAGATTTAGATAGATAGAGATAGAGATATGGATGCTAGAGATAGAGATATGGATGATATAAGTATGGATGATTTAGATATGGATAGATATCTGTATATCGATATAGATAATCTAATAAGGGATGCCATAGTCAATCACAATGTTCTTACCACTTTTGGGACAAAACAACTTGTACCATAAATATATTAAAATCAAAAACATTTTAAATACTCTTTATTTCATATTTATCTTATTGGTTACATTTTCTATTTGCTCTTTTTATAGTGGTATATCAATAGAGTAATAAATGTATATAATTTAGAAGGAAAGATAAACATGAGCTATATGATTAGAGTTGATTAAGCTAAGGTACAGGAAGGACGAACAACAGAGAGCTAGGCATGTCATTACCTACCTTGCTACCAAAATAGTCTTATGAAAAGTTGAGTGTAGTGTTAAAATAATTTCTCTCTACGATGCTCAAAATGTCATATTGGAAGTGTCCTAATATTTTGGTGATACAAGACACTCCATGGACTTGTGCATCTTTTACTGTGATAGTAAGGAAGGTAACCATCCTCTTAGTTACTGAGCTAAAAATCAAACTATGTCTTCATTTACTTTTGAGAAAATTTGTACTAATTCTGTATTACAGCAGCCAAATGTACAGCATGCTGAATAACTTCTAAATGAACTGTATATTTATAACTCTTCATTAAGTAATTAGGAATAAAAGTAATTTGGCTATTTGAAATCGAGAACTGAATTGTGATAGTTATGATACAACTTTTAATAATCACATCTTTAATACATATCTAGAAAGTGTGCAATGTTAACACAAAAAAATCTAAGAGACTACTATTGGAATTTTTCCATTGAATTAACATTATGGACTTTTAACAAATGCCCTAATTAAGTACAGTTTCTAATGGGAATATGGCCTAAATTAAAATCAAGGAAAAATGTTCAATATGCTTACTAATCCTCCAGGGGAAATTTGGAAGTCTCCTGCAGCCATACTTTTATGAAAGCATCAGTGTTTCTTGTCTATTTGAACCAAATTTGTTGCTTTTTTATTGAGTACTCTGTTGGTGTTCTCCTGAGTAAAGTGACATAACTTTTGGAAATGGTAGAGATGTAATAGAAACAGATCCTAGAGAGATAATGGCAACAAAGTAAAATGTTTATTGTCCTCTAAACTTGATACAACCTTTTTGCAAACAACCAGTAGGACTTCAACATTCTTGTGTCTTGCATAATGCTCACCATGGAATATATGATGGAATATATAGTTATAAAAATTGGAATTTTTACTTACATTAGAATAAATTAGTATGGTTGGAAGCTAATTTATATAGATATAGAAAAATAGGCAATTCTATCAACTTTGTTTGACTCAGTGATAATTTGGCAAGCAACCAGTAAAGTGTTAACAGGATGACAGGAACTAGGGAACTGTATGTTTTTATAACTCAACAATATCCTTAAAGAATGCCTTAGCTATTGTATTATCCTTGATGTCCCCATTGAATACCATTTCCACTGGCTTAATTATATCTCCATTCAGTCTTTTACTTTATTCCTTGCTTAGAGTTTGTGTTTTGCTTATTTATTTTTGAAAGAGAATGTAAATAAATTTAAAGAAAATTGGCCATACTGTGTTCCCATAGCAAATAAATAACAGCTTAGCTCTATAAATTACTTCCTCCTTGACAAAACTGCAGAATTACACATAGTGTCACTCTTGCTGAACCCCAGAATGCCTCTTTTAAATATCAACCTGTTCATAATGACATTTGATACTCCAAGTTCTTCCATAATAAACATTGAACACCCACTTCCTCACTTTGCATAGCTATTTTTCTTTTAATTAGTCATAATATTAAAATATTAGGTAATTTGTGTAGCAGCAAGGAGTACACCTTCCAATCCAGGAGTATGCCTCAGAAAAGCATGTAGACACTTTTCTCTGGAACTGGGTTTGAAGTATTTTTTATTGCATACTTGAATGCTTTAACAGATAATTCTCCTAGCAAGTAGTTTCTTTGCTTCATGAAAATAATAAGAAAATGTTATTTGAAACACATACGAAACCTGTAACATGATAGCAATAAGGAAATAGAGAAAGGAAGTAGGGTTATCCGCATAGGGTGGCATGGCCTCTACTCAGGAGGCTTTGTCCAATATCTATATAAGGCAATAAGGGTTTTGAGGAAGAAGGGCAGGTGGGGACTTACGCAGTTTTACCTTTTGATTTTTTTTTCCATTATGTTTATGTCATCATGCAGAAATACTTTAAAAATTATGGCAAGAAATTGAGCTTGTGACATATTGTCATTAATTATTCCTTAAACACCGTTTTAAAGTGACTAATGGGTTTAGTAAAACATCTCCTACCTCTACCTTGCTTCAAAAAAGAAAAAAAAAGCTGCAGATCTTTGACTTAACTTAGAAAAAGTCATTTTTTATGGTTTTGTTATTCCCCTTCTTTTTTTTTTATTTTATTATGTTATGTTTATCACCATACATTATATCATTAGTTTTTGGTGTAGTGTTCCATGATTCATTGTTGGCGTATAACACCCAGTGCTCCATTCAGTACGTGCCCTCTTTAATACCCATCACCAGGCTAACCCATCCCCCCACCCTCTCCCCTCTAGAACTCTCAGTTTGTTCTCCCCTCTACTTCTGAAACAAATTCTTTTTTTGACATTACCCATTGCTGGCAACCAGAATTCTCTTAGTCTCTCAGTCTTGAAATCTCAGTGGAATTTTTTCTTTTTTCGTTTTCCTCTTCATGGTTATATCTGGTATCTATTAATTCTCAAAGATTCTACCCTTCCTTTTGTTAAAGTTTTTCCCTAACTCCCCTTCTCATTTCCCCAAGGTTCTATCTCAAACTCTTACTACTTATTACCTGTACTATTCTTTAGCTTTCTAATTTTAAAAAATCGACAATTCCAAATTAAGGGATAGCATTCAACCTACTCTCTGAATTAGGGAGTGATGTTCATTAAATTCAAGACCACTGGGAAAGGATAGAAACAATCAATTGATAGACTCTGCTGTATTTTTACTGAGTCAACCTGTTTTTGTCCAGCAAAATAAGATCTCTAACAAATAGGTAATTCAGTCGTTATTCCTTTAGTTCCTGGAGGTACTTCTTAGCATAACAAGATTTGCCTTTCTTTATCCTTAAGACCATTTGGATATCTTACTTCCAGAAAAGAAATGGGCAGATAGTTGAGGTGCGCACTGATAGAAGCCCTTGTAATTCTTGTATGTGTCATCCTCTCAAGTTAGGATCTGTCATAGCTAATATGAGAAGAACCTTGGGAAGGAGGACTCTGAGGGTTGTGTGTTTAATAAACTTGGTCTCTTGAGATTGTCAGAAAGGCATTCATTAGGAATAGAAGAAGATCCTACCTTGGTCCAGCAGAGCCACACTATGTATTAAAAATTACTCAGGCAGATTCCAGTATCCTTAAACTTGTCTTTTTAATATAGACAATGGATTAGCTTCCACAGGACAGGAAATCAGGACATGCACAATAGGCTCTAGTCAAACCAAAAGTGCCAGTTCCTTCAATTCTTCTACCTATGTCAAATGGTTACCTAATTTTAATGTATTTATGAAAATGGGTCCTTGTTGATTAGGTAATGGCTCTCCCCATTACCTGTGCCTCACTCTTCAAAAATCCTCTAAGGAGCACTTCTTATTTTATTGCAAGTTACCATCTAAAACACTTGGACTTGGTACTGTGCTGGTATCCATACATAAACCTTGGTGGATGGAGCAAAGTTAGACAAGCTATACTTATCTTCCCTATTTAACTTAAATTTTAACAATGTATGCATGTAAGGTGGTAGGCTTATTAAATTCTATTACAGGACTTAGAGTAAACAAACCAAATTAAAGTACAAGATGGGGTGATTTTTAGAGTTCTATGGTAAGCAAAAGTATCAAATATGTTAAACACAGCATGACAGTACAGCCCTACAAAGTCACACCAAGTTGTTAGTATCTGTCCCCAGGTCCTGAGCATGTACTTATTCAAACTTCTTCAGGGCTAATCTTCACTACTTTCTAATACCTTGTCCAAGGGCTTGACTCTGTCCACTATCACATATGCAAAGCCTTAGACACAATAACACCTGGCATGTCATTTTCTAAAATGAGCATTTAGTCTAACAAAAATCCATGAAAAGTGGAGGAGGAGCATCTATGGAATATTTCAGGGAGGCTTTGTAGCCCAAAGTGTTTTGAAATTCACTCCTAGTGTGAAATGCAGATAAGCTATTTAGCATAGAATGAATGTTCATCAGATAACAAATATATGAATCACCAACTTTACTGTGACTGCATGTGTGCATGCTTCCATACATAAAAACAAACACAAACACTCTTCCCAAAGGACAAATTTTTAAAATAGCCCTATCTGGACCAGTATCAAGAAACAAAAATAATTATCTACATTTAGCAAAACACGCCTGTACCCTCACCCACAAAAGTGATAAGGTTTTACATTAGGCTTTATTTATTTATTTATTTATTTATTTTGGTCATCCTCTGTCTCTATACTAGGTCCAGAGGTCTGTGAGTGTTAATGAAACAGGGCCTGTGACAAGCCTATTTTAAAACAACAGCATTTTCTGCCTTTGGCTGGGTATCATCTGGTTATACAGATAAATACTTGAAGCTTTGAAATAGGCCCTTTTTCCCTGTCTTCGTTCACAGCTCATCCTTAAGTACAGAATTTCTGGATTATCCTCTGTACATGGAATAAAGATGGTAAACATGAGAGTTTACCATTCTCATATCCATGTATTAATGCATGGGGCCGATTACAAGGTCTGCATAGACATACCTTTATCAATGATCGGTAAATAGAACTAAACAAATAGGGCCAATAAAAATATTAGAGAACAAGAGAAAAAAGCACCAGACTAAAAAATTATAAAGACCTTTGAAAACAAAAGTGAACTTTGAAAACAATCGATTACAGGAACTAGATTTATTTGGAAATCTGTATGAAGCACTGACCAGAAAGCAGAAGGCATGAAGGCTAAAGCAAAATATAAATAAGCATAAGAAAGACACAGATGAGAATGTTGACAATAGAATGAAATAAAAAATGATAGTTAAGATTGAAAAGAAAGCAGAATAGCAAATTTTGAGTGTGCATCAGAGGTCATAATAATAAAAAGTAACTACAATGTTTATCCATTGGTAGACAAAATTTGGGTGAAATTTCTTCCAGTATTTGATCACTTGAAACAATGAGCAGGGCTATTGTCTGTTGCTCCAAAAAGACTAAACTAATTAAACAGTATAAACATAAAATGGAGAAATTGTATTCATTGTGCCATAAAATGGACAAATTCAGTGGCTTCCCTCCATACAACTGAACTACATTCAGCAATTATTAGACATTTTTTTCTTATCAGGGAATACAAATGTTGGTTTTACACCTGGGTCCAGTTTCTTGATCTGTAAAGACATTTGTTATGAGTTATATAAGTTAATGCATATAAAGTGCTTGGAACAGTGCCTAATACAAAGTAGGCATTCGGGACATAATGGAAATTATAATACTAGAATAATCCAAGTGACTTGCAGATCTCTCACAGGCAGGTGTTATCGGTACGACTTCTTAAATATTCTTTCACCAGTGGATTCCTCTTTGTTAATTACACGTAAATTAATGTATACAGTACAAGATCAAATGTATTAAAAAGATACAGAACACAAAAAACAAGACAAGGTATATCAAAATACTGAGACTGTTTATGTGTGTGGGATTCTGGGGGTTATTTATTTTCATTACATTCTTAATATTTTACAGTAAGCATACTACAAATTGACTTTCAGAAATTATTTAATTCTTAGAATTAGCAGTATGTGCATGCTAATTAATACTATAATGTAAAAATTAGAGGCTCCTGTGTGGCTCAGTTGGTTGAGCGTCTGCCTTCGGCTCAGGTCGTGATCCTGGGGTCCTGGGATCGAGCCCTGCATCAGGCTCCTCGCTCAGCGGGGAGCCGGCTTCTCCCTCTCCCTTTGCCTCTCCCCCTGCTCATGCTCTCTCTCTCTCTCTCTCTCTCTCTCTCTCTCTCTCTCTCTCTGTGTGCCTCTGTGTCTCGAATGAATAAATAAAAAATCTTTAAAAAAAATAATGTAAAAATTATTTTGTAACAAAGAAACTATAGAGAAATCACTAATAGAACCTTGGAGTGAGACTATGGGAATGTTTTTTCCTACTGCTTTGCCAGGTGGTCTCATAATAGAATGGCACATTTTTTTAAGATTTTATTTATTTATTTATTTATTTATTTATTTTTATTTATTTATTGAGAAGGAGGGAGAAAGAAAGAGCGAGCATGTGATGAAGTTGGGGGAGGAGCAGAGGGAGGACAAGCAGACTCCACCCTGAGTGCTGAGTCCTTCATGGGGCTGATCTCAGGACCCTGAGATCATGACCTGAGTTGAAATCAAGAGATAGTCACTTAATGGACTAAGCCACACAACCACCCCAATAAGATGTCATATTTTTAAAGAAAAAAAAAGTTGCACTATGTAGAAATTGGAAATATCTCTTCCATTTAATCATTCCTGTTTCTTTAACTCAAAATTCTCTGCTTTTCCTTTGAAATTTTATAATGCTTTTCAATTTAGCCAGTTACTCATAGTTTTCTGTTCTATGCTAAATTATTTGTATGACTTCCTGATCTTTTTGTACTGGAATATAATTTAATGGGTTTATATATAATTCCACATAATGCTTAATTTGAAATGGCATAACTGATAGATTCCACACATTTTTCTTATATTGAAAATCTTGTGACATTTATGTTGGTTGGAACATAAATGTGCTATTATTTCTAACCTGATAGGAGTATCCATGAAAATGTACATTTCTTCACAGATGTGGGAATCTGAATAAAATTATGGCGCAGTAGGAAATTTCCCCTTTCTCAGATATAAAATGTTGGGCAATACAGAGTATCTATTGAATGAAGGTAAACACTGAGTTAGGAATAAGGAGACCTGTGTTCTAATTTTGGTGTTACCACTAAAGAGCTTAGTCTTCTGAAGCACTCATTTTCACTTTTGGGAAATTAAAAGTTTTGGATTGGATCAGTGATGTTTTAAACTTTCCATGTATCAAATAACAGTATATTTTCTTCTCTGTTTCCTCTCACTCCATGTTGTTGTATGTTTCAGTAGTGTATTACTTTATATTTTAATAGATTTCCTTATATGAGTATGCCAAACTTGTACCTCCATTTCACCTGTTAATGGGTATTTATGTTGTTTCTAGTTTGGAGCTATTACAAATGAAGCTACTGAAAACATTTGTGTACAAGTCATTGTAGGTTCATGTTTTGATTCTCTTGGGTAAATACCTAAAAGTTGGATGACTGGATTATATGATAGATATATGTTTAACTTAATGGGAAACTGGCAAATTGTTTTCCAAAGTAGCTGTACCCTTTTACATTCTCACACACAGTATATGGGAATGACAGATTCTTCACATTCTCACCAAACCTGTGGTGGTCAGTCTACTTCATCTTCACCATTCTAAAAGGTATGTGGTAGCATTTCATTGTAGTTTTAATATGTATTTCCATAATAATCCTGTTGAGCAACTTTTCATGAGCCTTTTTGCCACTTATGTATCTTCTTTGTTGAAGTGTCTATTCAAATCTTTTGCCCATTAAAAGTTGGTTTTGTTGTTAGTGTTTTGAGAGTTTTTTAGATATTCTAATATGGGTCCTTTATTGAATATAGGCTTTGTAAAGAATTTTTTCTCCCTTTCTGTGGATTGTCTTGCCATTCTTTCAGCTTCTTTCATAGAGAAGATTTTACTTTCTATGAAGTCCAACTTCGCATTTTTTCTTTTGTGGATTGTATTATACCTAATGCCACAAAGACTCTATTGTATAGTCTGTTGAAATTTCATTCTAATTGCAGATTTTTCTGTTCCTACTTGCAGTTTGATCAGGTTTTGCTTCACAAATTTTGAAGCTCTTTTACTAGAAAAATAAATTTAAGTTATGCCTTTAAAAAATCAAATAAGATGATCGCTGCCTTTTAGTTGGAGTTTTAAATCTCTTACATTTAATATGGTTATACAGTCAAGATTAAATCTGCCATCTTACAGTTTGTATTATATTTTTTCTTATCTGTTCTTTGCTCCCTTTTTTTCTCTTTTTCTGCCTCCTTTAAGTTGTGTATTTATGTAATTTTTGTTAGGATTTTTATTTTTAAGTAATCTCTACACCCAACATGGGCTCAAACTCACAACCCCAAGATCAAGAGTCGCATTCTCTGCCAACTGAGCCAGCCAGGTGCCCCTGCTGTTTATGTAATTTTCATTATTCCTTTGTATTTCTACTAATGGTCTTCTAACTGCCTTTTTTTATTATTATTGACTTTGGGTTTTTAGTGTATATATTTAAGTTCATGCAGTCTACCTTCAAATGACCTCATACCAGTTCATGTATAATATAAGAGCCTTAGAACAGTTTACTTTCTCTCCTCTGGGCCTTTGTCATATTTTATATTGTGAATACTTGCATATGCTATATTGTTATTCTTTTGTTTAAATAGTCTGTTATCCTTTAAAGAGATTTAAATAAAAAGAAAAATCGTATATATTTGCTAAAACACATTTTCAGTACTCTTTATTCTTTCAGTAGATCCATATTTCTACTGGGTATCATTTTCCTTTCACATTAATGGCTCCTTTTAACATTTCTTTGAGCTGTTGGTGATGAATTCTTTGAGCTTTTGTACTTCTTAAAAAATGGTATTTCACCTTCATTTTGAAAAACACTGTTGTTGGGTATACACTTGATTGTTGTAGAGACCTTTCTTTCAGTGTTTTAAAGATGTTGCTTCATTTGCATTGCTTCTCTTGAGAAATTTGTCAATGCTCAATGAACTTCTTCAATCTGTGGGCTTCTATTTCTCGTAAATTTGGAAAATTTTAGCGATTATTTCTAAGAATATTTTCTGTGCCTCACTTATACTCTGTTCTTCAAGGACTACAACAATTACACATATATCAGACTATAATTTGTTTCAAAACTCTCTAATACTCTTTTCATTTTGTTCTGTCTTATTTTTAATAGTTCCAATTATTGTACTTTAAAATATACTATCTTTTCTAATGCCTGATCTATTATTAATCTCATCCAATGTATTTTTCATCTATGACATTTTATTTTCTATCTCTAGAAGTTCACTGTGATGTTCATTTGGAAGTTCATATCTCTATCAAATGCCTATCATTTCCTCCAGCTTTTTCGAAATTAAGAATACAATTAAACCAATATTTTTAAATTTCTTTGTCTACTAAGTCTTCAATAATTGTGAGTTTCATTTTGCTTTCAATATGACAAGTTTTTCTCCTCATTGTATTTTTGTAAATCTTTGCACATTTGGTAATTTTCAGTATAACACCGGAAATTATAAATTTTAGATTTGGGGGGAGGTGGATATTTTTGTATTCATATATATATGAATATTCATAAATATTCTATAGTTCTGTTCCAAGATGAAGTTAAGTTACTTGGAAACCATTTGATCTTCGGGTATCCCTTTTAAGAGTTGTTAGTACCAGGGCGCCTGGGTGGCTCAGTTGGTTAAGCGACTGCCTTCGGCTCAGGTCATGATCCTGGAGTCCCGGGATCGAGTCCCGCGTCGGGCTCCCTGCTCAGCAGGGAGTCTGCTTCTCCCTCTGACCCTCTTCCCTCTCGTGCTCTCTCTCTCTCAAATAAATAAATAAAATCTTTAAAAAAAAAAAAAAAGAGTTGTTAGTACCAGCACAGTATTTAGTCAGTGCTCCTTTAAATTATTATTATATAATAATATATAATTATTATTATATATTATATAATATATATAATTATTCCCCACTACTGAGGCAAAACCCTTTAGCATCCTTTACCCAATACCATGCACATGATTGTTTCCCAGTCTGGCTTCAGAGAGCCAGCACCATTCCTGGTCTGGTGGAGGCTCTCAGTCCTCCCCTCAAATGCTTTTGGGCAATCCTTTCCCTGGCCCCAGGTAGGTTTCTCACATACAAACCCTCATAAGTACTCTGAAGAACACTTAAGGAAAAGCCTCTGCAATCTCTGGTATTCCCTCAACATCAGAGATTGGCAAAAGGTCAGATAGAAATATCTCAGGCTTTGTAAGCGACATACAAATTCTGTCACATATTTTTCTTTTTCTTTATATTCCTTAAATAAAAGAAATATGAAGACCATTCTTAGTACATGGGCTTTATGAAAACAAGCTGTGGGCTGGATTCGACACATAGGCTGTAGTTTGCCAATCTTTGACCGCTCAGCATTCTCCTATCTGTTACTCTGTTCTACCCATCAGAGCTACCTTAATTTCCCCGGACTCTCAGCTGCTTCTGCTCAATGGAAGAGTCTGTCCCGCACCCCCCGGGCTCACATATTGGTTGTGTCTTGGACATAGTCGCAGTAAGTGGGACCATTGTTGAGCTCTCATTTATTTCTTCTCTCTTAGGCACTTCTCTTCTGAGGTGCCTGATGTCCAGTGTTTTAGAAACCATCGGCTCATATATTTTTATCCAGTTTTTCAGTTGTTTGAAGATACAGAGTAAATCTGGTCCCTATTACTCCATCTTTACTAGAAGTGAAGTTTGAGCATAAATATGTTATATGTCCTTCAGTTTATTCTTGTTAATGGTTTTTCTATACATGGGTGGTTATAGTGGTTTTTCTATGAACAATCAAAATACAGAAAGATTTAAGTGCTTCTAATGGTCACTTTTAAGTTAATTTTATCTAACTGCACGTATAGTCCAGGAGTAGCAAATCCATTTGTCTTTTATATTTTTTATGTTTGGGGTTTTTTAGTTTTATTTTTCCCTCACTGTTTATCTTTCTGTTTGATTTTCTGAGCTTTTCACTTTATCATTACATTCATTAATTTGCCTTTGCCAGTACGATGTCAGTTCTACTCCTGCGAGTGTTAGCCAACTGGGATGTCAAATGTTAAAAACAGAAAACAAAGGACTATAAAATATAGAAGGAAAAGAGAAAGAGAGAGGAAAGGAATGAATAAAGAAATACAATGTTCTCTCAATTCTTGGCAGTGTTGATTTATTGGCTTCTTGAAACTTGTGTAGCTACTGAGAAATCAGACAGTGTTCTGATTCTCTTCCTTCTGGGTAATGTTTATTATTGTTAAGAGTACTAAAATTACTTTTTACTTTATCTGGATGTTCTGAAATATTGCTACACTGTTTCTAGTCGTGTTGTTTTTATTCACTTAACACTTGTAATGCTTTAATATCATAGGACTCCTACCTTGCCTCAGGTCCGGGAAATTTTACTACCATTTGTTTAAATATGAGTTCTTTTTCGTTCAGTTTCCCCCTTCTAAAACTCTTGCTCAACAGATGGCAGAAAATCCAGGTTTATCCTCAGATTCTCTTAATGTTTCTTTTAGATCTTACCTCTCTTTCCCCTCTGTGCTTCACACTAAGATAACTTCTTGATGTGCTCCTCTAGCTAATGAATTTGCTTTTTCGTTTTGCATAGTATGCTATCTAGCACATTTAGTGATGTCTTTAGTTTAAAATTTCCATTTTTCTGGAGTTTAGCGTCCGTATTTTCTCCCAAAGCAGTTCCCTGGAACATGGCGGCTCCTGGTCCCCTGACTCCCGGGGTACCCTTTGAACCAGCACAGCCCCCAGTCATTGAGGGCTTTAGCCCCAGTATCCACAGCACTCAAGAAAGCTTCAAGGAAAAATTTCTTCGCAAGACCCGCGAGAACCCAGTGGTACCCATAGGCTGCCTGGTCACGGCGGCCGCCCTAACCTACGGCCTCTCCTGCTTCCATCGGGGTCAGAGCCACCGCTCTCAGCTCATGGTGCGCCCCCCCGGATCGCTGCTCGGGGCTTCGCGGTCGCAGCCATCTTGCTGGGTCTGGCTGCACCTGCTATGAAGTCTCGATCCTGAGTCCGAGACCTGGCCTTGAAAGTTACACAGAGACCATTCCCAGCCCCAGGAGCAACCACCGGTCCCGCTCCCTGACTTATTCCCGCGACTCCCCTGACAAGCCCCTGTATCAGCGGGGGAGGAAGTGGCCAATTGTGTAACTGACAGATGTTTTTTCAGGAATCTCAGATTCGGTTCAGTTTGGGTGTTGCATAGTTCTATTTGTGCCCCACTTTCTTCACTTCCTACTTAATAAACTGATCCACTTGTAAAAAAAAATAAATAAAAAATAAAATTTCCATTTTTCTATCCAATATCTCTGTCTTAAAATAATAACCTATGTTTGTTTCCTGCAAGTGATACTTTTTTGACCTTCTGAGCATATTAATTATATCCATTTTATTACCAGTTAAATTTTGAGTTTGTTTTCTCTGTCATGATGTTGGCATTTATTCTTATGTGCTTATTTATGACCATGTACTCATCTTTAATGGGTATTTCCTATTAAATTATCTGTGTGGATAAGCAACTTGCTTGGGGCAGGAGGTAGGAAGTTTTTCTGTAGCTTGGTACTGGGACTTGATTTGGAGAATGAGACTTAAATGTGAGTGAGATGCTCAGACACCTATTCTTTTTGGTATAGCTGCTCCAGAGACTGTCAAGCTCGCACATTGTGTTTTTCAGTTGAGAATAGTCTCATTATTGCTTTAAATAGGAGGAAGCAGGAAGATTAAAACAGGTTAAACTTCTTTGCTAAAATTTCAGTAGTTTTGGGGCACCTGGGTGCCTCAGTTGGTTAAGCGACTGCCTTCGGCTCAGGTCACGATCCTGGAGTCCCAGGATCGAGTCCCACATCGGGCTTCCTGCTCAGCGGGGAAGGGGGGGGGGTGTCTGCTTCTCCCTCTGACCCTCTTCCCTCTCGTGCTCTCTGTCTCTCATTCTCTCTCTCTCAAATAAATTAAAATCTTTAAAAAAAAATAAAAATAAAAAATAAAAATGAAATTTCAGTAGTTTTTTTTTTTTTTCTATAAAATTACATTGACCTCTGGGCCTTGTCTGTTTCTAGCATTCACTACTTTTGGGCATGGAGCACCCTTGGTGTCATTGCTTCATACATTTTGAGATACGGTCTCCTTCTTTACCCTGTCTCATCTGCTTTGTTCTTTTCAGGATTCCACAAAGTTTCTGGTTTGCTGCTCATTTATAAACATTGTTATGTTGGGAGTATATATATTTTAATGAATCTTCTATCATTTTAGACGATTTCATGTGAAAATAGGAGACGTGCATATGATTAGTGCACCATCTTGAATCAGAAGTGCATTTTGTTATTCTCAGATTTCCAAACCTCATTTTAATCTTTCCTTGTGAACCCAGTGGGAGTTATTCTATAATTGCTTCATCTATCAGTAGCTCTGGCATTGTGGAGCATCTGGATAATGGAGGAATCTATCAACAATTCTGCAAATTCAGGCTTTGAGATCCATTTACTATCAATAATTTGTTCAGAAGAAGGTAATATTAAAATATTACCTTATCGGTTAGATTTTTTCTTTTTTATACAGTTGCAATTCAAATAATTAAAGGGATTGGATCAGATTGTTTTTAGGCACAATAAATTTATTATTGCTCTATAATTCAAAGCTCACTAATCTCTCTCGTTGATAGCTGTACTGTTGATTCACTAAATTTAGCATGGAATGCCCAGTAGACCAATCACCAGACAACAAAGTATAAAAGGGCACTTATTGAACAGAAGTGGGACAGCACTCTTAGGAATCTCTCAGGACGTTACATTGGTTCCAGTGGACAAGAGTTTACTTAGCAATTCTAAGTCCTTTTATCCTTCATTAATTGTGATAGTACCTAGTAGTTTATTTTTTCTACATTCTAAAACAAAACAAAAAATATATACATGTAAGGAAATTAAGTACCAGGAAAGGTAATTCTCTATATTATATTAGAATTTTTTAAAAGATTTTTATTTATTTATCAGAGAGAGAGAGCATGCACGCACACGTACACAAGCAGGGGGAGTAGCAGGCAGAGGAAGAAGCAGGCTCCCCACTGAGCAAGGAGTCCAATGCCCAGGAGCCTGGGATCATGACCTGAGGCAAAGGCAAATGCTTAACCGACTGAGCCACCCAGGTGCCCCTACATTAGAATTTTTTAGTCAACCAAATATTTCCAAATAAAATATAGCCATATATGACATGTTAGTTCCAAATTTCTCTATTCACACTTAACATATTTCCCAGTTATTACTAGCAAAATATTTTCATGTGAATTAAAGAATCAGTTACATAAACAGTGGATATTTTTTGAAATACTCCAATGTGTAGGACATTTTACAGAAGGCAAAGTTGAACCGGACAAATTATCCTCAAACTGGGACAAGGTAGCTGTGGAGAAACAATGCAGACCTGACTAATAGCATTATACGGCAAAATAATTAAAATCCAAGATAGCACATGAAACATTTCTAAAAAGGCCTAGCAGGACATAGTCGTAAGAGTTAAGAGAAAGGTGTGATCACTGTGAACATTTGTTAGTCTGGAAATTTCCTGGAGGACACGTAAGTTCTATCTCCATGGACACATCAGTTCAAAAGCCCGGGATCCACACTTTAGGTAGAAGTTATCCCTGCAATGTAGCTTGGTTGTCAGAAACCAGACCTGTTTGATGATAAAGGAGTGAGACAGCCTAGATGTATTCCATAGCTTATAATAGGTAATAGTAGTAGGGAAAGACCGAAAGGAGAATTGGGCATCTGACCGCAGAAAAATTTAAATGCTAGACTATGTATGACCTAATTTTATAGGTTGATGTCTTGATTAACTGTCTGGGTCAGGAATGTAACTCCATAGCCAGACCAGACAAGTTTAGAAGAAGCAGCATGAGTATATTGTAGTAAGTGGGTATTTGGCAACTAAGAAAGTCCATAATTTATTAATTCTGGCAACTTAATCTCAGGCGTGTGCTGGTTTCCTGTGGACATACTACCTAATAACATGGGTAATGATCTCTTGGGACTTACATGTAAGAATTAAGTTTAGGGAAAGTGGCTTGAAAGAAGCTTTGCCGTACCCCACTCATGAAGGCACAGAGGCTGAAAAGAGTTCAGCAAGTTTGTTGGGTATGCAGGTGTTGTAGTGGCTGGGAGGACTAACGTTGCATGTCATATGACTGGGCTAAGGGACACCCAAATAGCTGCTGAGACATTATTTCTAGGTGTGTCTCTGAGGGTGTATGCAGAAAAGATGAGCATTTGAATTGGTGAACTGAGGAAAGAAGAACGACCCTCACAATGTGAGTGGGCATCATTCCAGATCTTAAGGGCCTGAATAGAAGAAAAATGTCGAGCAAAGTGAATTTATACTTTTATTTTAACTGGGACATCCATCTTCTGCCCCACAGACATTGGTGTGCTGGTTCTTAGGCCTTTGGGCTCAGGAACCTAGACCATTGGCTCTCTTGGTTCTCAGGCCTTCAGACTCAGATTGAATTATACCACTGGCTTTCCTCGTCCTCCAGCTTGCAGACAGCACATTGTAGGACTTCTTGGTCTCCATAATCATGTGATCCAAATAACTAATAATAAATCACCTCATATCTGTCTGTCTCCCTCTAGCCAGAAATCCTATTGGTTCTGTTTCTGCAGAGAACCACCCTGACTAAGACAGTGTGGCCCAATGAGAGTGGAAAACAGTATTACGAGATGAGGTTGAGGAACAAAGGCAAGGGGGAGATCCTTCAACAGCTTTTATTTTTGGAAAGGGGCCAGGTTAAATTCTACATGTAACAGAACATTTAAAGTTTTCGTCCATGGCAGGGCAGTAACATGATCTGGATAATAGGCCAAGGCTAGTGGTAAGAACTGCTAAGAGAATATTTCAGCAAGAGATGCTGGTGAATTGGATTAAGGAGATGACATTTGAGATGGAGAAGAGCTAAAGACTTGGAGTTGCGTTTCTAGAATTAGAAGTAGCAGGAGTCCCTGATGGATTGGATGTAGGGAGTAAATGGAAACAGAATAAGCTTTTCTGTTTGAGCGATAATATGGAATTTGTAAGCCTAAGGGAGAGATCAAGAGTTCATTTTGTGATTTGTAAAGTGTGAGATATATGTGAAATATTAGTTGAGTGTGTGAGTTTGCATCTCAGAGAATTCTAGGCTTTTTCATTTATGACTCCTTGGGAGTCGTCTTGTCTTTCCATGCTTTAGTATTATGTTTTCCCATATTCTTTCTTTGTCCTTCTTCACTTCTCACTTGACATACTATCCGTGGCTTATAACATTTACTCCTGGGTTTCATCTTTAACCTGTTTGCTAATGATACATATTTTCTTATCTTCAATTGAGTCCTTTCTCCCGAATGTATAGTTACATATATTCACCTGTCTACATGTGTTTTGTATGCATCCAAAACTCCTTATACCTGACAAAGACACAGCCTTCCATTGAGAAACCTGAGACAACTCCTCACTTCATCTTTGTTCTCATTCTCCAGATACAATCAATAACCTAATTTTGCTGAATGGTATTTTTAATCTCCTTGAGTGTTTATAAAAATCTTCTTTACTTGGGTTTAGTGTAGTCCTAGAGTCAGGATGGGACTGGACCTAAGGGTGAGTGTAAATGGACCTCACTCGGAGGGTCCATAAGACAGAAAGCCAAATATAATGTGAGGTTAAGCAGTAAAGAGCAGGGACTTCTCAGGATTCAGGTAAAATGTTAGGGTAATTGTTAGGACAGCTGTGAGCTAGACGGATGGGAGCTGAGGAGAAACTAGAGGCCAAGACATTTCAGAGTGGGGACTAAGGACACCAAGTTGTGATAAGAAATTGTACAGAAGCAAGGGTACAACATGTTTTTCTTTTCAAATATATTTCTGAAAAAAAAATTCAATTATACCTCACTGAAGAATCAATTTGAAGGGGAAGGCAGATTGAAAAGACTATCCTCAACTAGCAGACCATGGATCCCTTGGAACATTTCCCTGGAGTTTAGAGTCCTATCTTGCTGGCAATCATCTGTCGAGTAAACTTCACTGTGACTCCAGAAAATTAATCTTGCTAATGCAGAACGTACTGTTATGAACTACGTTACATAAGGTGTGATGCAACTTTCTCCCATGCATAAACACACATTCTCACGCCTTTAGTCATCTTTTATTCATAGCAAATTTGTTTCTTAGAACATGGATTACCAAACCATTTTCAAAATCAAGTGCTTGACACTGGAAAATATTTTCTAAAATACTGTAACCCTAGCATACTTATCTTAATGGGCTGTCATGGTTGATGGGAGAAGTGAAGTGCTTGGTGTAAATCAGATGTGTCTCTCGATATTTATCATCTGTATCCAGGTGAATAATAGTTTCGAATGGAAATCATGAGCAACCTTAAAGGGAAAAATGGGTCAGAAAAAGACAAGCCATTTCAATAAGGATGTAAATCTTTGAAAGCCAGGCAATGGTGACTATGGAAGGGAGAGAGGCTCAATATGTCTGTGAATCCCAGGAAGCAATAACAGAGTACTTTCCTTTTTCTGAACATCTGTGAGATTCTGTCCTGTTGAATCACTCCTATAATTAAGCTGGTGCCGCTTGCCTAATTCATAGAATGGGTTGAAATCCAGTAAAAACCTAAATAGTCAGTGACAACAGTAAATTTTTAAGTTGGTCAAAAGTGTGATATTTCAAATGAAGTTTGGGAGGATTGGAATTTGGAATTTTAAATAAACATTTTAGATGACTGGAGCTTTTACATGTTGAGTGTGTCATAGGAATATATATAGATACCACTTTAATCAGTTGGGAAAATTCTGAGCATGGGAAATGTAGAGAGTAGGTAAGTCAATATACCATGGACTCCATGATAGCTCACAGCAAGCTGACCCCCCGCCCCACTTTAATACTGATTATCAGTAGCTACGGAGGCCACTCACTCTCCCTTTAAAATATCAAAAATTGGCTTAAAAAGAGAAGTCTTTTACCCAAAAGTCCATGATATGACTCTAAGTCTGTACCTTTCCCTTCCTCCTTTCTAAGTAGCTCTGAATAAATATGTCATAATTTTGGTTGGAAATCCTGCTTTGTCTGCTGGTCTCCCTAAATACCGTTATGGGACATCATCTTGCCTTTCTTGCTGCCCGTATCATTTCAATTAAAGTGGTACCAATATGTGATATAACAGTGCCTAGGGCCAAGGTAATCTTCTATTTGAGTATCACTAGCATGGAATTTCCCGTTTTATGATTCCTGTGCTACATGGACTGTGATCACCAGAGTGAAACATGACAGCTGCCATAAATAAAACCTCAGCTTGTCTATTTATTTTTAATTCTTTATTAAGATCATTTTCAAAATATGCAAAAATAGAATGCTATATTAAAACTCACATACCTGTCAGTCAGCTTCAACAATTATTAACACATAATTAAACTTGTTTCTATTATATTTCAATTGTCTTGTTTTGATGTTTTTCTTTTTAAACATGTGCATTTAGTCAGTATTTTAGCCACATCTACTTTTCTTCTACTGTAATCAATTAATGAACAAATGGCTAATTGAGAGTAGACAATTTGATGTCTCTAAGTATTTTTTTCCAAGAATTTATGAGGCAGAATGTTCTCCCACAAGTTACTGGGTAAACATCTTTCTAACCCTCCTTCTCTCGTTTGCTCATTCTATCGCTCACTTATTTGGTCACTCAGTTTTAAACAGCCCCGTGTAGATGGAACATCCAAGGACCAAAGTTGCCGTTTCAAAGCAATTCCTAATTTAAAGGGGTTTAATATTTAATGGGATATTTCTGGGGACAGGGAAGAGTTATTTGACTGCAAAGCCAAGGCTGTGGTCCCCACGTCTTGGCTCTGTATTGTGAGAAACACTATCATTATGTGGCTTTCCCATTTCTAATAAATGGTTGATACAGTTCACATCTTCATCTATATCATGGTGGCAATAGTAGAACTCACAAACACACTGCAAGTCTTTGACTTAAGATTCTTCCCGATAGAAACTCCCATCCCATAACAGCAAGTACAACATTATAAACAGAGTTAACATTCATGAAGCACTTTTAAGTGATACACATATTAAATGAATGAATACATGATTAAAAATATCATTCTCTATAAACTGTTTATATTTCCTTTTGAAATAAATTTCAGAGTGTAGAACACACTCAGGCGTGACCCATCTAATTCTTAGAATCAAGCATTGGGGAGTTGAAAAGCTGATATCAACCATGTATTCAAATCCTATATTTTTCTAGATTAAAAGAAAAAATAAGGTCTAGCGACAAAGTCCACTTTTTGAAGTTCATACAAAATAGAACTAGAGCTTACTGATGTGACTTCCTGACTAGTGATCTTTCTTTATACCACACCGGAATAACATAATTTGATCCAGTTGTAAATGATAAAACAGAATGACTATAGTAACTGAAAACAACATATACTTTCATATAGACTTCCTGTAGTTGTACTCCGTTTACCCCTTATTATGAAACATGATCTAAACAAATCTTCCACAGAATAGAATTCTAAGATGTTTTTATCTTGATGTTTCAGGGACCACTAATTCTGTTTATGGGCAGGGATTGGCTCAATTATTATTAATTGCTAAAAATAAATTTGTTGAAATACTGTCATCTTGTCCTTAGCTACAGCCATGGAGTCATAGTAATTGGCCTAATAAAAAGAGAAAAAAATAGTTATAACCTCAAGGAGCATCTAGGTATAGTTAAATAATGAAGGGACATGATATAATCACAAATAATTTCCTCTCTTGGCAGGATTAATGATGGAACTGCAGCTAATTTTGTCCTGAAGGGGATTAACACAACAATGGTATTATTTCCATCTTTTGGTTTAACCTTAAAGATAGAGTAGGTCTTCCTATTTAGAGGCTTGTCCACAAGTTTGTTCATAACTAATTTCTTTGCCTCTTGTCTTTGCTTCTCAAGAAGGAAATTTGACCACAGAACATTCAGAGCCACAGACCTCATGAAAGGCCATTTCTCCTTGGAATTCTCTGAGAATGTCAGCTTGTTAATAGCACCCCCCAAATAAAGGCTGTTTCTACATTCTTTAGTAATTGTCTCCAGAGCCCCAAAACTTTGTTCACTACTCCCATGTTAATTCCTTGCACCATTGACTTTTACATATGGACAAAATCAAACCCAGCAATATAACAAATGCTGTCTCATCCAGCCTTTCGTCCACCAAGTCTTGCCTGAGCTTCTAAGTTCTGGTTCACACCATAGACAAGATGTCAGTATTGATCCTTAAGAATTTTTCACCAACTCTCATTTGGACTTTATCCTCAATTTTTAGTAGATGCCCTGCCCAATCCAGCCTGTTCTAAGGATGATACCTCAGTGCGAGACTTCACTGGTAGCAACATACACAGAGTTATACTGTTCTTTTCCCATTTTCCATCTTAGGTTCTTAGGTTAAATGACCTATTCATTGAGATCAAAGGTTATGTATGTTTATTATAACACCCCTGAGATCACATATATGTGATAATATCAATGATAAATACCAAATGGAACATCTTCTCTGTGTCGGGAACTTTTATTGAATGCTTCTACATACATTTTCTTATTTAATCCTCACAAAAATTCTGGGAGAATCATAGATTGTCTATTAGTACTCTTTGGAGGCTGGCTAATAGGCTGACTGACTGAAATGGAAAAATGACTAACAATAGTCAGTCAACCCCACCCAACCCCACCAGCATGAATTGAGTGCCCATAGTCTGTCACACACCCTATTGAGTATTTTATTCATGCTTCTTTATTTCATGTTCATATCAATGTTGGGAAGAATTCTCATCTCTATTTTGCATTTGAGGAAACTGAGATACAGAGGGTTTAAGAAAAGGAAGCATGGTCATGATGATAATAAAGGCAGAGTCAGGACCCACACACAGAAATTTATGACTCCAAAGCCAGTACTCTGCTCCTGAAACAATGCTGTTTTTGTAAGGTTAGAGGACACATTCTTTTCGAACATCATTAAATCATTAAATGTCTAATTACTGTATGCAACTTCAGCATATTCCCTATTCACAGGTAAATGAGTAATTATTAGCTTTGACTTGAACTGAACTGTGTTTTTTGTATATATATTCCTCTAACTGGAATGTCCTTTCTTCTGTCTACTGCCGGTCCAAATCCTTTACTTTTGACAACATTCATGAACTAAAAGCTTTCCTGAATATTCCCAACTGCAATGATGTCTTTCCTTTCAGACTGCAGTAACAGTCATTACTGTCTTTGTATTTGGGTACTTAAATCACATGCCTCAACTGTATCCCTTAATTGTCTATTTTATTTTATTTTATTTTATTATGTTAATCACCATACAATACATCATTAGTTTTTGATGTAGTGTTCCATGATTCATTGTTTGCCTATGACACCCAGTGCTCCGTTCAACACGTGCCGTCTTTAATACCCATCACCAGGCTAACCCATCCCCCCAACCCCCTCCCCTCTAGAACCCTCAGTTTGTTTCTCAGAGTCCATAGTCTCTCATGGTTCATCTCCAGTTCTGATGCCCCCCTTCTTCATTTTTCCCTTCCTACTCTCTCTTTTTTTTTTTTTAACATATAATGTATTATTTGTTTCAGAGGTACAGGTCTGTAGTTGATCAGTCTTAAAAAATTCACAGCGTTCACCATAGCACATACCCTCCCCAATGTCTATCACCCAGCCACCCCATCCCTCCCACCCCCACCACTCCAGCAAACCTCAAGTTTGTTTCCTGAAATTAAGAATTCCTCGTATCAGTGAGATCATATGATGCATGGCTTTCTCTGATTGACTTACTTCACTAGCATAATACCCTCTAGTTCCATCCATGTCGTTGCAAAGGGCAAGATTTCATTCCTTTTGACGACTGCATAATGTTCCATTGTATACATATATCACTTCTTTATCCATTCATCTGTTGATGGACATCTTGGCTCTTTCCATAGTATGCCTATTGTGGACATTGCTGCTATAAACATTGGGGTGCATGTACCCCTTCAGATCACTACCTTTGTACCCTTGGGGTAAATACCCAGTAGTGCAATTGCTGGGTTGTATGGTAGCTCTATTTTCAACTTTTTGAGGAACCTCCGTATTGTTTTCCAGAGTGGCTACACCAGTTTGCATTCCCACCAACAGTGTAGGAGGGTTCCCCTTGCTCCGCATCCCCACCAACATCTGTCATTTCCTGACTTGTTAATTTTCGCCATTCTGACTGGTGTGAGGTGGTATCTCATTGAGGTTTTGATTTGGATTTCCCTGATGCCGAGCAATGTTGAGCACTTTTTCATGTGTCTGTTGGCCGTTTGGATGTCTTTTTGGAAAAATGTCTATTCATGTCTTCTGCCCATTTCTTGATTGGATTATTTGTTCTTTGGGTGTTGAGTTTGATAAGTTCTTTATAGATTTTGGATACTAGCCCTTTATCTGATATGTTATTGGCAAATATCTTCTCCCATTCTGTCAGTTGTCTTTTGGTTTTGTTGACTGTTTCTTTTGCTGTGCAAAAGTTTTTTATCTTGATGAAATCCCAATAGTTCATTTTTGCCCTGGCTTCCCTTGCCTTTGGCGATGTTTCTAGGAAGAAGTTGCTGCGGCTGAGGTCAAAGAGGTTACTGCCTATGTTCTCCTTTAGGATTTTGATGGACTCCTGTCTCACGTTTAGGTCTTTCAACCATTTGGAGTCTATTTTTGTGTGTGGTGTAAGGTAATGGTCTACTTTCATTCTTCTGCATGTGGCTGTCCAATTTTCCCAACACCGTTTGTTGAAGAGACTGTCTTTTTTCCATTGTACATCTTTCCTGCTTTGCAAAGATGAGTTGACCATAGAGTTGAGGGTCCATTTCTGGGCTCTCAATTCTGTTCCATTGATCTATGTGTCTGTTTTTGTGCCAGTACCATACTGTCTTGATGATGACAGCTTTGTAATAGAGAATGAAGTCTGGAATTGTGATACCACCAGCTTTGCTTTTCTTTTTCAACATTCCTCTGGCTATTCGGGGTCTTTTCTGTTTCCATACAAATTTTAGGATTATTTGTTCCATTTCTTTGAAAAAAGTTAATGGTGTTTTGATAGGGATTGCATTAAATGTGTTGATTGCTCTAGGTAGCATTGACATCTTCACAATATTTGTTCTTCCAGTCCATGAGCATGCAACCTTTTTCCATTTCTTTCTGTCTTCCTCAATTTCTTTCATGAGTATTTTATAGTTTTCGGAGTACAGATTCTTTGCCTCTTTGGTTAGATTTATTCCTAGGTATCTTATGGTTTGGGGTGCAATTGTAAATGGGATCAACTCCTTAATTTCTCTTTCTTCTGTCTTGTTGGTGTATAGAAATGCCACTGATTTCTGTGCATTGGTTTTATATCCTGCCTCTTTACTGAATTCCTGTATGAGTTCTAGCCATTTTGGGGTGGAGTCTTTTGGGTTTTCCACATAAAGTATCATATCATCTACAAAGAGAGAGAGTTTGACTTCTTTGCCAATTAGGATGGCTTTTATTTTTGTTGTTGTTGTTGTTGTTGTTGTTGTTGTCTGATTGCCATGGCTAGGACTTCTAGTACTGTGTTGAATAGCAGTGGTGATAGTGGACATCCCTGCCGTGTTCCTGACCTTAAGGGGTAAGCTCTCAGTTTTTCCCCATTGAGAATGATATTCGCTATGGGTTTTTCATAGATGGCTTTTATGATATTGAGGTATATACCCTCTGTCCTTACACTCTGAAGAGTTTTAATCAAGAAAGGATGCTATACTTTGTCAAATGTTTTTTCTGCATCAATTGAGAGGATCATACGGTTCTTGTTCTTTTATTAATGTATTGTATCACATTGATTGATTTGCAGATGTTGAACCAACCTTGCAGCCCAGGGATAAATCCCACTTGGTCATGGTGAATAATCTTTTTAATGGACCGTTGGATCCTATTGGCTAGTATTTTTGTGAGAATTTTTGCATCCATGTTCATCAGGGATATTGGTCTGTAATTCTCCTTTTCAGTGGGGTCTCTGTCTGATTTGGGGATCAAGGTAATGCTGGCCTCTTAAAATGAGTTTGGAAGTTTTCCTTCCATTTGTATTTCATGGAACAGTTTCAGAAGAATAGGTATTAATTCTTCTTTAAATGTTTGGTAGAATTCCCCTGGGAATCAGGCCCTGGGCTCTTGTGTTTTGGGAGATTTTTGATGACTGCTTCAATTTCCTCGGTGGTTATAGGCCTGTTCAGGTTTTCTATTTCTTTCTGGTTCAGTTTTGGTAGTTGAAACATCTCTAGGAATGCATCCATTTCTTCCAGATTATCTAATTTGCTGGCATATAGTTGCTCACAATATGTTCTTATAATTGTTTGTATTTCTTTGGTGTTGGTTGTGATCTCTCCTCTTTTATTCATGATTTTACTTATTTGGGTCATTTCCCTTTCCATTTGAGAAATCTGCCCAGGGGTTTATCAGTCTTATTAATTCTTTCAAAGAACCAGCTCCTAGTTTTGTTGATCTGTTCTACTATTCTTTTGGTTTCTATTTCATTGATTTCTGCTCTGATCTTTATTATTTCTCTTCTCCTGCTAGGTTTAGGCTTTATTTGCTGTTCTTTCTCCAGCTCTTTTAGGTGTAGGGTTAGGTTGTGTATTTGAGACCTTTCTTGTTTCTTGAGAAAGGTTTGTATTGCTATATACTTTCCTCTTAGGACCGCCTTTGCTGCATCCCAAAGATTTTGAACAGTTGTTTTCATTTTCATTTGTTTCCATTAATTTTTTATATTCTTCTTTAATTTCCTCATTGACCCACTCATTCTTTTGTAGGATGCTCTTTAGCCTCCATGTATGTGAGTTCTTTCCAACTTTCCTCTTGTGATTGAGTTCTAGTTTCAAAGTACTGTGGTCTGAAAATATGCAGAGAATGATCCCAATCTTTTGGTACTGGTTGAGACCTGATTTGTGACCTAGGATGTGATCTATTCTGGAGAATGTTCCATGAGCACTAGAGAAGAATGTGTTATCTGTTGCTTTGGGATGGAATGTTCTGAATATATCTATGAAGTCCACTTGGTCCAGTGTGTCATTTAAAGTCTTTATTTCCTTGTTGATCTTTTGCTTAGATGATCTGTCCATTTCAGTCAGGGGGATGTTAAAGTCCCCTAGTATTATTGTATTGCTGTCGATGTGTTTCTTTGCTTTTGTTATTAATTGGCTTATATAATTGGCTGCTCCCATGTTAGGGGCAAAGATATTTACAATTGTTAGATCTTCTTGTTGGATAGACCCTTTAAGTAAGATATAGTGTCCTTCCTCATCTCTTATTAGAGTGTTTGGTTTAAAATCTAATTTGTCTGATAGAAGGATTGCCACCCCAGCTTTCTTTTGATGTCCATTAGCATGGTAAATGGTTTTCCACCCCCTCACTGTCAATCTGGGTGTGCCTTTGGGTCTAAAATGAGTCTCTTTCAGACAGCATATCGATGGGTCTTGTTTTTTAATCCAATCTTATAGCCTGTGTCTTTTGATTGGGGCATTTAGCCCATTTGCATTCAGGGTAACTATTGAAAGATATGAATTTACTGCCGTTGTATTGCCTGTAAGGTGACTGTTACTGTATATTGCCTGTGTTCCTTTCTGGTCTATGTTACTGTTAGACTCTCTCTTTGCTTAGAGGACCCCTTTCAATATTTCTTGTAGGGCTGGTTTTTGTCGGAAAATTCCTTTAGTTTTTGTTTGTCCTGGAAGCTTTTTATCTCTCCTTCTATTTTCAGTGACAGCCTGGCTGGATGTAGTATTCTTGGCTGCATATTTTTCTCGTTTAGTGCTCTGATAATATCATGCCAGTCCTTTCTGGCCTGCCAGGTCTCTGTGGATAGGTCTGTTGCCAATCTAAATTTTCTACCATTGTAGTTTACATATCTCTTCTCCCGAGGTGCCTTCAGGATTTTCTCTTTATCTCTGAAACTCATTTTACTATTAGATATTGAGGTGTTGACCTATTTTTATTGATTTTGAGGGGGGCTCTCTGTGCCTCCTGGACTTCAATGCCTCTTTCCTTCCCCAAATTAGGGAAGTTCTCTACTGTAATTTACTCCAATATACCTTTTGCCCCTCTCTTTCTTCTTCTTCTGGGATCCCAATTATTCTAATATTGTTTTGTCTTATGGTATTGCTTATCTCTCAAATTCTGCCCTCATGATCCAGTAGTTGTTTATCTCTCTTTTTCTCAGCTTCTTCTAATTCTCTCTTTTGCCTCCTTTATCCTAGCAGTTAGAGACTCCATTTTTGATTGCACCTCATTAAGGCCTTTTCATTTTGACTTGGTTAGATTTTAGTTCTTTTATTTCTCTAGAACGGGTTTCTCTAGTATCTTCCATGCTTTTTTCAAGCCCAGCTAGCATCTTTATAATCATCATTCTGAACTCTAGTTCCGACATCTTACTAATGTCCGTATTGCTTAGGTCCCTAGCAGTCGGTGCTGCCTCTTGTTCTTTTTTTTTTTTTGAGGTGAGTTTCTCCATCTTGTCATTTTGTCCAGAAGTGAATAGATGAATGAGAAAACAAAGTGCTAACAGGGCAACAATGACCCCAGAAAAATATACATTAAACAAATCAGAAGAGACCTGAAACTGGAGGAAAAGAAAGGGAAAGAAAGAAAAGAAAAAAAAAGAATATGATCAAATATGATCAGGCTGGTATATAGATCAGTGCCACACACTAGATTTTGGGCATATTTTGGTCTGTTAGAAGAAACTGCCTCCCAAAATTTTAAAGAAAGAAAATCTTATATATGTACAAAAATAAAGGTAAATATGAAGGGATAGAATATGACTATAAAGATGAAAATTATAAAAGATTTTATAAAAGGAATTGATAAGAAGTTGGTTGAAAAAAGAAAGAAGAGAAATTAAAAAAAAGAGAGAGAGAATGTGATCAGGCAGGAGACTAGAACAAAGCCATACACTAGAGATTTAGGGTATAGTTTGTTAGAAGAAACTGTATCCCAAAATTTTAAAGAACAACTTATATATATTCCAAAAATAAGGTTAACTACAATGAAGGGATAGAATATGACTCTAAAAAGGAAAAATAAAAAAAGATTTTTAAAAAAAGGATTGATAAGATGTTGGTTGAAAAAACGGAAAAAATTCAAAAAAAATAGAAAAAGAAAAAGAGAAAATTAAAATTTTAACTTTGAAAGGTTAAAGAATCGGGGAAAAAAGCCATGAATTCTATGTGCTGTATTCCCCTAGTGCTGGAGTTCTGCCATTCTCATTGATCAGTAAACTTGGTCTTGGCTGGCTGTTCTTGCTGATCTTCTGGCAGAGGGCCCAGTTGCAGTGGTTCTCAAATGTCTTTGCCAGAGGCAGAATTTCCCCGCCCTTGCCGGTCCAGGCTAAGAAATCTGCTTGGGTTTGCTCTCAGGAGCTTTTGTTCCCTAAAGCTTCCGGTTCAGCTTTGGAGGACGACAGTGAAAATGGCAGCCTCCCAATCTCTGCCCCAGAGGAGCCGAGAACCCAGGGGCCCCACTTCCCAGTGCCCCCGCGCCGCCAGAGAAAAGCAGTCACTCCCGTCTCCCTGGTCTCCGGCTGTACTCCGTGCTCACCCGGCCTGTGACCGAGCATTTCTATCTCTGGCACACGACCCCGTGTGGAGTCTCCAAACCCAGCAGATCCCTGCGGTGCGCTCCCGCACCGCTCCTCCCAGGGGAGGAAGGGGAGTCTCCCCGGATCTGCCACTTGTTGGGTCCTTGCTGGAGGAGCAGTGGCCCGACTGCCGCAGATCATGGTTTATGGCAACCCCGAGCTGAGAGCCCGCTCCTCGGCTCTGTCTCTGCAGCCAGCTTCCCCGCTCCCATACCTGGGAGCTGTGCTGCACTCCGGCACCCCTGGTCTTTCTCTGACCCCCGAGGGTCCTGAGACCACACTGTCCCGCGAGGGTTCCACCCCCCGCTTAGCCACTGGAGAGACGTCCCTCAGCGGAGCCGACTTCTCAAAGTTCCGATTTTGTGCTCTGTGTCTCTATCACTTGCCAGAAGCGGCCGACGGAGGCCCCCTCCCCCGCCGTCTATCCTCCCAAATATCACCTCGGATTCACTTCTCCACACATCCTACCTTCCAGAAAGTGGTTGCTTTTCTGTTCAGAGAGTTGCTATTTTTTCTTCGATCTCCTGCTGAGTTCATAGGTGTTCAGAATGGTTTGATCCCTATTCAGCTGAATTCCTGAGACCAGACGAAATCCAGGTCTCCTACTCCTCCGCCATCTTGCTCCTCCTCCCCCTTAATTGTTTTAATATTAATATATCATTATCTGCCTAGAGAGACTTACAGATTCCTGGACAGTGAGTATTAGTGCTATATTTCTTTGTATGTTGTCAGTTATGACAATTAATGGGTCTTCATTGGAAAACTTTTCATTAAATTCAGAGGTTTAGACAAATGTATGCATGGTCAGAGCTGTTGAGAGAAATGGGGCTCATTCTGAAGATTGGGTTGAAGTTGAACAGGAAAAACATGAACATTTAGAGGCTTGTCTGTTGAGACTGCTGCTTGTGACAGAATCCTGGGTGGTTTGAATCTGACCAAATGTTATATATTTGTTCGAGGAAATCTAGGAAAACATATGAATTTTTAAGTGTTTAAAAATAAGAGGGATTTCATGCAGAGACCTAGTTATACAGGTGAAATGATCACCAAGAAGCCAAAAAAGAACACAGAGAATTAGAGATTAACCAGAGCAGAAGAGGTTTGCTGGAGCCCAGGCGTTAATGACAGGAGAAGAAGCTGGAATTGTGATCAGTCTTTCTTGCAGGAAATGAGCTGGAACCATGGAGAAGAAATACTCACTACCAGAGATGATGTCCAAGGTAGAGAGGAAGAGAGAGAGAGAGAGAGAGAGAGAGAGAGAGAGAGAGAGAGAGAGAGAGAGAGCGCGCGCACAGGAGGGATTTTTTTTTTTTCTATCTCCCACTCAGTGCTTTCCATGGGGGTACCCAGCCAACAGCAATGACATTGGGCCTAGGAAACACACCTGTAGGGGCAGCACTTCTGTGATGTGGACAGAGCCAGTGAGAGTGAGAATGGATCTCTGAGTGAATGGGCCACAGCATGGCAGATGTGGTGCCCTATGAGTACAGATGGATTGAAGTAAAGGGAGTGCTTAGGAAACTACGCTGCTCATATGAAATCCTGACAAGCCTGTCAGAAGTTCTCTTGTAGCCTACCTTAGGATTCCCAAGGCTGATTTTTGTATTTTATAGATATTGGTAAGAACTGCTATCCTAGAACTATTAACTGCCTTCATGGTACTATGGAGAACAAGGCATTCATGTGATGTAATGACAGAGAATAGGCCTCTGGCATCACTTCTTGGTATAACAGTGATTATTTCATTTTACTCCTCTAGTTACTTCTGTGAAATCCCTTTCCTGAGTAGTATTTGGAAAATCTCCTTTGACATAAATGGATATCATGCTTCTAGCAAACTCTGACTCGATCTTTGCTGTGTGAAATGACAGAGCAGGCTGGACATGCACAAAGTTTACAGAGGGAAAACACCATGGCTGCCATGTAACCCAAAACCTTCCTTTGTCCAGGAGGGAGTGGAGGATCAGGGAGGTAAAATAAGTTGCCTGAGGTCACTGTAAAAGCTTGTGATGACTTACAGGGTGATGGCATTGGGCATATCAAATCCCACCCACTTGGTGACCATGGGAATGTTCACTCTACTTTGAATTTCGATTTCTACATTTATATGAGAATATTAACAGTATCTAAGTCATAGGGTTCTCACAAGAATCATTTGAAAAAAATCTGTATCAGGGTTCAGCAAACTTTTCTGTAAAGAGCCAGACAGTAAATATTTTAAGCTTTATGGCATATATGGTTCATGCTGTAGCTACCGTATCTCTGCCACTATAGAGGAAAAGCAGCTATAGATAATACATAAGCAAATGAGTGTGGCTGTGCACCAATAAAGCTTTATTTACAAAAAGGAGTAAACCGTCCATGGACTGTAGTTTCCTGTCCATTTATCAATATAATTTGATATAATGCTTGACCCAACCTAAGGATTTAAAATTTTATCCAGAATTATTATTGCTAACATTTTGATTTCTGCTGCTACTACTATTATATTATTGTTTAGTCTTCGAATAAAAGATCATTCACATATTTAGTTTTTAAAGATTAAACTTCTCCTGGGCGCCTGGGTGGCTCAGTTGTTAAGCGTCTGCCTTCGGCTCAGGTCATGATCCCAGAGTCCTGGGTTCAAGTCCCATATCGGGCTCCCTGCTCGGCGGGAAGCCTGCTTCTCCCTCTTCCACTCCCCCCGCTTGTGTTCCTGCTCTCATGCTCTTGCTCTGTCTCTGTCAAATAAATAAATATATATATAATTTATATAATTTATAAATTTTATATATAAAATATATAATTTATATTAAATATATATATATATATATATATATAAAACTTCTCCTGATTTCCCTAAGGCTCTATCCTGAGATTTCTTAACCACCACTTGCAAAGTAATTTGCCCCATGTCTGGGCTGTCCCTCTCTTGGATGCTGGGAAATATTCAGGAGAAAACACATAGGCCTCCTTCCTCATGGGAATGAGATGCCCTGTAACAGATTTGGAGGCTCTGCAAATGGGTAAGAACAAGTCTCAACACTTTCGCTCTTGCACAAGATCAGAGGTGCTGAATATGTAAAATGAAACTGTTGTTTCCTCCGCTTATCCAAACAATAGCATAAGGTTGTGCAGCTAGAACAGAAAAGTGCCAACCCAGATCTGTCAGCGAGGATCCAGAGCAGCAGTGTGGGAGTGTGTGGGCAGGATCCATGTAGAGATCTCACTCTCCTGAGACCCAAATGTAGGGCAGACTGAAAAAGTGTAGGCGATGGCAAAAAAAAAAAAAAAAAAAAAAGTGTCTGGGTAGTGTTTGAATTCTCCTTTAGGACAAATAGAATTTTCTATAACATCTATTTCATGATACAGCATTTTTGATGTACAGCTATTACAATAAAAAATTAATAGCTATATAAGGGAGTGATGAAAGTCTGACTCTGACAAGAAGAATTTAGGTCATGGGGATCCTTGAAAAGCTAGAGTTACAGCAGAGAAAAAAACGCATTCTCTGAATGGGCCACCCCTTCTTGGTCCTGTACTTCTACTTCTCCTCTGTGTGATTAAGACGATTGTAATTCTGATGACCCCCAAAATAATAACCAGAACTATAATAATGTCCATAAGATAACTGTCACGTTGATGCCAGTCCTGCGTACATGCTGTGATACTATAGTACTCAGCCTGCTGCTGCATTTCAACCAAGGACAGTTACAAGGACAGTGAGGAAAGGATCTCTCGCTGGAATTCAGCACCTCAAAATTTTATGAGGTAATTAACGGGCATAAAGTCATACAATAATTTTTTAGGAGAAAATGTTGTTTTAACGCAGCCTGAAAATTCTTGGAGCAATGAGGAAAGGCTCTGCTTGCCCCACAGTTCTGGAAGAGAAAGCATTGTTTATATTTAATGGCTCTTCTTTCATAAGGCCCAGGCCCTTTCCGCTCATTCAGAAATCTACCAAAAAAGGAATCTCTTAAGCTGTAGTGTTTATATCCTATCTAAATTTGACATATTAATTTTTTAAAAATACATTTAATTTTTTTTTCTTGTAGTCTGTGGCTGTGATCTATTTTGGTATTTTTATGTTATAAAATGGGTTTCCAGAAATCTCCATTTATAGCCTGGAGCCTGTAGTAGAAGGGCTGGCAAACTTTTGTAGAGAGCCAGATAGTAAATCTTGTAGGTGTTGCAAGCTATACTGTTTCTGTCACCACTACAGGCACGTCTTGGGGATACTGTGGGTTTGATTCTAGATCACTGCAATAAGATAAATAGGATAAGTGGGCACCTGGGTGGCTCGGTTGGTTGAGCGACTGCCTTCGGCTCGGGTCATGGTCCTGGAGCCCCGGGATCGAGTCCCGCATCGGGCTCCCCGCTCGGCGAGGGGCCTGCTTCTCCCTCTGACCCTCCCCGCTCTCGTGTACTTTCTCTCTCTCTCATTCTCACTCTCTCAGAATGAATGGATAAATCTTAAAAAAAAAAAAAAAAAAAACACAGAAAGGCTGTAACCTTAAAAAAAAAATAAATAGGATAAGAAAGCAAATATCACAGTGAATTAAGTCCAATAAATTTTTGTGGTTTGTCAGTGCATAATAAAGTTAGGTTAACACTATACTGTAGTCTATTACGTGTGCAATAGCATTATGTCTAAAAATAATGCACACACCTTAATTAAGAAACACTTTATTGGTAAGAAATGCTAACCATCATCTGAGCTTTCACTGAGTTCCAACCCTTTTGCTGGTGAAGGGTCTTGGTTCAATGTTGATGGCTGCTGACTGATCAGGGTGGTGTTTGAAAGTTGGGGCTGTGGCAATTTCTTAAAATAAGGCAACAGTGAGGCTGCATTGATTGACTCTTCCTTTCGTGCACATTTCTCTTTAGCATGTGATGCTGTTTGATAGCATTTTACGCACAGTAGAACTACCTTCAGAAGTGGAGTCCATCCTCTCAAACTCTGCCACTGCTTTATCCACTAAGTTAATCTTAATCCTTTGTTGTCATGTCCATAATCTTAACAGCATTTTCACCAGAAGCAGAATCCATCCCAAGAAACCACTTTCTTGGGGCGCCTGGGTGGCCCAGTCAGTTAAGTGTCTGCCTTCAGCTCAGGTCATGATCCCAGGGTTTTGGGATTGAGCCCCACATCGGGCTCTCTGTTCAATGGAGAGCCTGCTTCTCCCTCTCCCTCTGTCTACCACTCTGCCTACTTAATAAAATCTTGAAAGAAAAGAAAGAAAGGAGGGAGGGAGGGAGGAAGGAACGACTTTCTTTGCTCATCCATAAGAAGCAACTCCGCATCCATTCAAGTTTGATCATGGGATTGCAGCCATTCAGTCCCATCGTCAGGATCCACTTCTAGTTCTCTTGCTATTTCCACCACATCTGCATTTAGTTCTTACACTGAAGTCATGATCCCCGAAAGTCCTCCATGAGGGTTGGATTCACTTTCTTTCAAACTCCTCTTAATGTGATATCTTGATCTCTTCTTATGAACCACAAATGTTTTAAACGGCATTTAGAATGGTCATCCTTTCCAGAAGTGTTTCAGCTTACTTTACCCAGATCCACCAGCGGAATCACTATGGCAGCTATAGCTTTAAGAAATGCACTTCTTAAATAATAAGAATTGAAAGTCAAAAGGACTCCTTGATTCATGAGCTCCAGAATGGATGTTGTGTAAGCAGGCATGAAAACAACAATATCATCGTACAGAGCTCTGAGGTGAGCAGGTACATTGTCAATGAGTAGTAATATTTTGAAAGGAATCTTTTTCTGAAAGGAATCTTTTTTTCTGAGCAGTAGGTCTCAACAGTGGGCTTAAAATATTCAACAAACCACCTTGTAAACAGATGTGCTATCATCCAAGACTTGCTGTTCCATTTATAGGGCACAGGCAAAGTGGACTTAGCATAATTTTTAAGGGCCCTGGGATCTCTGGAATGATAAATCAGCACTGACTTCAACTTAGAGTTGCTAGCTGTATTTTAGCCTGTCCTTTGAAGGTTTGAAACCAGGCACTGACTTTTCCTCTCTGGCTATGGAAGTCCTAGGTGGCATCACCCTCCAATAGAAGGTAACTCTGTCTACATTGGAAAACGTTGTTTTGTGTAGTCACCTTCATTCACTCTCTCAGCTACATGTTCTGGGTAAACTTGCTGTAGGTTGTTTATCAGCACATGCTGTTTCACCTCACACATTTAGGTCAAGGAGACCATTTTTTTCCTTAAATTTCATGAACCAGCCTCTGCTCTGCTAGCCTCACTTTTCTCTTCTGGAGCTTCCTCACCTCTCTCAGCCTTCATCGAACTGAACAGTTAGGGCTTTGCTCTGGATTAGGCTTTGGCTTAAAGAACGGCTGTGGCTGGTTTGATCTTCTCTCCAGACCACTGAAACTTTCTCTGTATCAGCAGTAAGGCTGTTTCACTTTCTCACCATTCGTATGTTCATTGGAGTAGCACTTTTGATTTGCTTTGAGAACTTTTCCTTTGCATTCACAACTTGGCCAATTATTTGACACAAGAGAGCCAGCTTTCTGGCTCTCTGAGCTTTTGACTTGCCTTCCTCACTAAGTTTATCTCTTGCTTTTGATTTAAAATGAGGGATGTGCAACTCTTTCTTTCACTTGAACACTTAGAGGCCATTGTAGGGTTATTGCTTGGCCTAATTTCAATACTCTATCTCAGAGGATAGGGGGGCCCCAAGGAGACGAAGAGAGATACGGGACCAGCGGTCAACTGAGCGGTCAGAATACATGCATTTATCCGTTAAGTTCCCTATCTTGTATAGGCAAGGATTGTGGCACCCCAAAATAATTACAATAATCTCAAAAATCACTTATCACCAGAAAAAAATACAACACGAATGAAAAAGTTTGAAATATTGCACGAATTACCAAAATGTGACACAGAGACATGAAGTGAACAAATGCTGTTGGAAAAATAGTACCAAAAGACGCTCCACACAGGGTTGCCACAAACCTTCAATTTGTAAAACAAACAAACAAACAAACAAAATGCAATATCTGCAAAGTGCAATAAAATGTAGCATGACTAGATGAGGTATGTGTATACTCAGCTCTGCCACTGAGGAAGAAAGCGGCCATAAACAATATGTAAATGAATGGAAACCCCACACTGTTCTAATAAAACTGTATTTATGAAAATACACTTTGGGCTAGTTTGGGCACGGGGGGCTGTATTTTGCTCACCCCTGGTATAGCTCTTAAGAGTTTCTTAACATAGGAGGGCTCAAGTAGTATCTAGGAGCCAGTTAGTCACGTAGGAAATAACTGCATTAAGTATAGTTATTTCTCAGTGGAGGGCAGAAATCACAAATGCTACGAATACTAATGACTGAGGGGTAGTATACATGTTTATTCCTAAAGATAAATGATTAGGAAACAGAAGATGGTTCTTAGAAATGTTGGGACTTGAATGAGAATCACAAATCATGAAGCTTTGGCCCGGAACATATATTGCAGTGCAAGATCTTTGTATTCTTTTTGGATAATTTTGCTTGTAGCCTTCCTTTGGTAACATTGTTCCAACAGTGGGACCACTCCTCTCTCCCTCTGCATAATACTATTGTCAACCATAAGAACACCAAGGTTAGCCAGTCTTACTGTTGTTATACCTTGTTCCTGGAGGAATGAAGCACATTCTGTGTGCATGCCTCGGGAGAGGACGCTTGGAAGCTTGTGCCTAGTTTCCTCCAAACTTTTCCCCAGTGTGCCTTTGCCCTTTGCTGATTTTGCTTCATATATTTTCTCTGTAATGAATCTTAGCCATGAGTACAATTATATCCTGAGTCATAAGAGTCCTTCTAGGAAGTCACTGATTTTATACAGCATATATTCTATTCCCAGAAAAATATCTGTTGAATGGATGATTAGGAACACCCCACCCTTTGTGTCATTGGTAAGTTTTTCCACATTAACATACTGCTTCCTAGAAGGTCACTTCAGGGTAACTGATGACAGCCCTGTGTGTTCTCTGTTTGACTTACACATTTGATAAACACAGTAACAAAATCTCTCTCTCAGAACCAAAACAGGCTGGGTGCATTTAAAATAAATACTGCAAACTCATTCTGACATTTCTTTTCTGGTATGGTAGTTATCATTCTTTCCAGCCTTCGGGTTCATGTGTCCCTAGCATTTTCGTTTCATGACTACCAGCCCTTCTTTTACAGTGATGCCTATGACACATGTCAGCTCAAATAAATGAGTATTTCCATCTCCACTTGTTCATGCACACACATGTTCACCCATTACAGGCAATGAGCCTGGCAAGGTGCTGCGCTAGATACTGAGATTCAAACACAAAATACTCAGGCTCTTTCATTAGTTAGGCAGAAGAATTTGAATATAACTACATACTGCCATAGCAAACTTCTGTACAAGTAGCTTAAGATAACCTGGTGGTGGGTATTAAAGAGGGCACGTACTGAATGGAGCACTGGGTGTTATATGCAAACAATGAATCATGGAACACTACATCAAAAACAAATGATGTAATATATGGTGATTAACATAACAATAAAAAACTAATGTAATGTATGGTGATTAACATAACATAATAATAAAAAAAAAGATTATAAGACTAAGCATTTGACTCTGGTATAGTCTTGCAAGTTGATTTCAAAGAATGATTTAGGTTCAACAGCTGACTAGCACAAAGGAAAAGCATTTTAAAGGAAAGAGCATATACAAAGGCCCAGGGGCTTGAGCAAGCGTGCCACCTTTGGGGAAGAACAACTTATAGAGTGTACTTGTTGTGAACTGGCGGAAAAATGAGTGCCAGATGGGGCCAGTAAACATTCTACGTAAACCTGCCTAAGTGGAAAATAATTGTATAGGCAAAGGGGAGTCATTGAATTATTTCAAGGAGGGCAAGTAAATGATCAGATTTGTGGTTCACAAAGATCACTCTAGGAGGATTGGGAGGATGGGCTAAAAAGGGTAGGGACCGGAGTCAGGAATACTAGTGAAAATTGCAGTAACCCCAACGAGAGGTGGTGGAGACCTGAACTAAGGCAGGGGCCATGGAAAGAGGAGGAGAAAAAAATAGGAAAGTTGTTTTTGAAGTGGGCCCTAAGTTGGCTGACTGAAGAGATGTAATGTAAGGGGGAAGAAACAGCCACTGATGATTCACAAAGGTTGGTCACAAGATGTTTTTATCAAGAAGTGGGTTAGAGGAAAGATGATAGGCTCATTTTTGGCCATGTGGAGTTTGAGATATAGTCAAGTAACCAGGTGAGACTGTCCCATGGCACACGTTTTGGCAGTGCAAGTACACCACACATACTGCTGGATGTTTTCTATTTGCTTTCTTGTTTAATGATCCTAAGAACGTTATAAGATGGAGAATATTATATGCATCCTAAACTAAGATGGTGGAAGCCCAGAAAAATGTAAGTTACCCAGTGTTACAGAGGGAATAAGTGGCAGTCCCAGGATTTTCATCCATACCTCCTTGACTTCATTGTGTCTTATCCACTCTCCCATGCTGACTCACATTTTTGGTGGGAATGAAAATTTCTGTGTTTAGATGGGGGCTGACCCATCTGATAAGGAATATAGTTCATACTGTCTTTTTGTACCAGAAAGCATTAAGTGACTGTAAGCCTTTTTTTCCTCTTTTTATAATTCATGGCATTGTCTACTGACTACTTATTTATATATAACATCCAGTGTCATGTAGATGTACTTAAAGCAGGAGTAGTTGAAATGGAAGAGAAAATATAGAAATTTTAAAAAGTAGAGAAATAGACTTTTTTTTCACTTTTCTATTTGTTTGCCATATCAATATAAATGAAGTCATTCCTCGAGATAGTGGCTCAGTGATAAACGGGCACCCTGTATGCCCTTCTTCTGGTCCTCCTAGGTTGTAATATCAAATCATTAGCTGAATCTTTGTGAATCTAATGGAGAAGATATTCAGGGACTCTATAATGTTTTATGTTTATTTCTTAATCTTTGCAGGCCTAAGGGGACATAAATAGGCAGGACTGGGAAATACAACTATTACTCAGAATAAATCTATAGCACCTACCTCCACTGTGGGTGTCAGATAGCCTCGCCAACTGCAGGGCAGTTAGATAGGCTTTTTTCTCTCTCCTTTTGAATCAAAATTGTGCTGTTTCTGAGAACTGGTGATTATCTTGGGATGGTTTTGTGTACGTGTGCATATGTATGTGAGGATGTGTTTGAACATTTATTTGCTGGATGTTTAGAGAAACAATAAAGTCAGTTCACAGTGCTAAATCCTGTAAGGAGACTGGATTAGCACACCACAATCCATGCTGGACTGTTCAGCTGGAGTCTCCTTAGCACTCCCTCCCTGTTTCATCCTCAAATGTATTTTGTAATCTATCAACTAAATCAGAGTTGGGAAATGCCTACACGGGTACCAGTCTGTTTACTGAGTATTTCTGGGAGAAGAGAGGTGACCTGGTAATGAGATTCCCCCTTGAGGAGGTATGTGGGGTCTGATTGTGCAGGTAGCTCATAATGCTCCCATGGTGGCTGTGGAAGGCTGAGGAGACAAGATTTCTGTGATGTCAGGTCTCCCCATGGTAGTGTGATTGGAAAAGGAGACGAGGGAATCTGTCATAACGTTGTGTCTGCACTCATCTATCCTAAGTTATTTGCATTCAGATTGTGTGTATATTTAGAATAACGTGGAGATTGACCCCATTTGTACCTGCCCATGTACACACACACACACACACACACACACACACACACATACACACACAGAGCAAGTGCGATCTTTAGGATGGGAAAAACATTAGAAACTGGGGTGCATCCATGGGTGAACCCTATAAATATACATATATATGTATTTTTCTCTTGGACTATAAGGAAAATCATATATGTTGTATTTCTTTTGCAATTCTCTAACATAGTTTTTGCTCTTTTTATGTTCCTATAATGATTGAGGAAATCTGGAATATCTTGACAGATCTGTGTAGTGGTGTAGGTAGAAGTGAGGAATGTCAATATAAACGGAAGTAAGTAGAGTGACTATATATTTTGTTTTCTAAGCAGGGACATTTTACAGAGAGAAAGTAAGTACAATTAATAAGTATGCCAATCTAGCTGACAAAAACTGGATCATCTCAGGCATATAAGCATATATGGCTATCCCAAAAACGAGGCCTGAAGAGGACTCTGTTTTGTTACAGAACTGCATGGAAAGGTGCTGAGTCTGTGAGTTCTAGGCTGGGACCAGCAGTGAAGAAATCAACTGTGGCTGAGCAGAACAGTAGCAGGAATTTGGGATCACTGTGGTCAATCCCATCTTCTCCTCCCATAAGCTTTCCCTCATCTTTCCCAAATATGCTAAAGGATCATATAGAATTTGTTTTTCTCTGTCTGATTTATTTCACTTAGCATAGTACCCTCAAGTTCCATCCATGTTGTCAAGAATGGCAAGATATCCTTTTTATAGCTGAATGGTATTCCATTGTGCGTGTGGGGGTGTGCGTGTGTATCACATTGTTTTTATCCATTCTCCTGTTGATAGACAGTTTCTTTCCATGTCTTGGCTATTGTAGATAATACTGCAGTGAACATGGGGGTACAGATTTCTCTTTGGGTTAGTAATTTCACTACATTCAGAGATAAATACCCAGAAGTGGAATTGCTGGGACATTTGATAGCTATATTTTAAATTGTTTAATTTTAGTGCTTTCTGTTTCATAGTGGCTGCACCACATTGCATTCCCACCAACAGTGTACTAGGGTTCCCTTTTCTCCATATCCTCTCAGTATTTCACATCTCTTGTCTTTTTTTTTTTTTTTTTTTTGATGATGGCCTTTCCAGTAAGTATGAGGTGATCTTACTGTGGTTTTGATTTGCGTTTAATTTGATTTGCATTATGCTAAGTGAAGTAAGTCAGAGAAAGACAAAAACTGTAAGATCAGATTTGTGGTTGTCAGAGGTGGGGATAGAGAGTTAGCAAAATGGGTGAAAGTGGTCAAAGGGTATAAACTTAGTTATAAGTCAGGGCGTCTGGGTGGCTCAGTCAGTTAAGCATCTGACTTTTGATTTTGGCTCAGGTCATGATCTCAGGGTTCTGAGATCAAGCCCTACATCAGGCTTTGTGCTCCATGGGAAATTTGCTTGGGATCTCTCTCTCTCCCCCTCTGCCCCTCTCCCCGCTCACACCCTCTGCATGCACTCTCTTTCTCTCTCTCTCTCTCTCTCAAATAAATATAACTAAGTTTTTTCTTTTTAAGATTTAAGTCAGAGGTATATGATGTCCAGCATGGTGACTGTAGTTAACAATACTGTATTTTATATTGGAAAGTTGCTAAGAGAGCAAATCTTACATTCTCTTCATCAAAATACTAATAGCATTTTTCATAGAACTAGAACAAATAATCCTAAAATTTTTATGGGACCACAAAAGACCCCAAACAGCCAAAGCAAATCTTGAGAAAGAACAAAGCTGGAGATATCAGACTCCCAGATTTCATGATATGCTACAAACCTCTAGTAATCAAAACAGTATGGTACTAACCCAAAAATAGACACATAGATCAATGGAACAGAATAAAGACCCAGAAATAGACCCACATTTATAAGATCAATTAATCTATGAAGAAAAGAGGTAAGAATAGACAAAGAGGAAAAGACTCTCTTCAATGAATGGTGCTGGGAAAACTGAACAGTTACATGCAAAAGTAAAACTGGACCACACCATACATAAAAATAAACTCAAATGAATTAAAACCTAAATGTGAGAGCTGAAGCCATAAAACTCCTAAAAGAAAACATAGGCGGTAATTTCTTGGATATCAGCCCTAGCAGTATATTTATAGCAAGGAAAGCAAAAGCAAAAATAAACAATTGGGACCACACAAAAATAAAAAGCTTTTGCACAGGAAAGGAAACCAACAAAATGGAAAGGCAGCCTGCTAAATGGGAGAAGGTATTTGCAAATGACATACGTAATAAGGAGTTAATAGTCAAAATCTGCAAAGAACTTATACAACTCAACACCAAAAAAATCTGATTAAAATATGAGCAGAGATATAAAAAAATCAAAAAAAAATTCTGATTAAAAAATAGGCATTTTTCCAAAAGACATACAGCTGGCCAATGGATATGTGAAAATATGCTCAACATCACTCATCAGGGAACTGCTTTAGTTCCTTCAGAATATCAAGTGGAGGGCGATCCTCCACTTGATATTCTGAAGTTTTGAAGAATCAAAACTACAGTGAAATGTCACCTCACACCAAGTCAGAATGGCTGAAATAAAAAAGACAAGAGGGCGCCTGGGTGGCTCAGTTGGTTAAGCGGCTGCCTTCGGCTCAGGTCATGATCCTGGAGTCCCGGGATCGAGTCCCACATCAGGCTCCCTGCTCAGCAGGGAGTCTGCTTCTCCCTCTGACCCTCTTCCCTCTCGTGCTCTCTATCTCTCATTCTCTCTCTCAAATAAATAAATAAAATCTTTAAAAAAATAAAATTTAAAAAGACAAGAAATAACAAGTTTTGATGAGGGTGTGGATAAAAGGGAACCCTTGTGCACTGCTGGTGAAAATATTTCTCAAAAAATTATAATTAGAAATGCCATACAATCCATTAATTTCACTACTGCATGGAATTTACCCAAAGAACATGAAAACACTAATTTGAAAAGATACAGCAACCTTACGTTTATTACAGCATTATTTACAATAGCCATGATATGGAAGCAAACCAAGTGTCCATAGGTAGATGAATGAATAAAGATGTGGTATCTATATACAATGGAATATTACTCATCCATAAAAAAGGATGAGATCTTACCATTTGTGACAACACAGTTGGAGCTAGAGGGAACTGTGTTCAGTGATGTAAGTCTGGGAAAGAAAATACTATACGATTTCACTTATGTGGAATCTAAAAAACAAAATGAACAAGAAGCAGAACTAGACTCATAAATGCAAAGAACTAGTAGTTATCAGAGGGGAAGGAGATGGAGGGATGGGTAAAAAAGGGGGGGAACCCAAAAAGTTCTCACCACAAAGAAAAAAATTCATAACTACATAAGGTCATGAATATTAACTAGACTTATAGTGGTAAGTATTTCACAGTATATACACCTATTAACCTATTAAATTGTATACCTTAAACTTATACAGTGTTATGTATCAATTATGTCTCAATAAAAGTGGAGGAAAAAATATACTGAAGGAAGTCAGCTTTACATGAAGTATGAAGGAAAGAGCTGTGATGAAAACATTGAAATAAGTGACCAGGGCAGCCAGTAAGTCACAAAAAATATTCATATGGAAACCCTCATTTCCCTGCACACAGACTCTAAAAAAGAGATGAAGAAAAGTCATTTCTTTATTTTTCTGTGTGTTTAAATTTTTTTATTTTATTATGTTAATCACCATACATTACATCATTAGTTTTTGATGTAGTGTTCCGTGACCCATTGTTTGCGCATAACACCCATTTCTTACACAGCTTTCTTTTATTGCTTGCTCCCCAGACAGACACAGTGAGTTGTGGTTTTTGAGAAGTTGGTGATTTAGTGGAGAAGTTGGTAAACCATGTACAAAGCTCCCTCTCTCCTTTCTCAATAGGCGCCAGGAGTACTGGAGCATCTGCCAGGGGTGGGCCCTGCCATCTGGTGACCCTGTTTGAGAGTGATCACCCTCCACTTGATATTCTGAAGGAAAATACTTGTAACTTTCTCTCTAGAAAAGATAGTTCCACTTAATATTCCTGAGGCTATCCTCAGCAAGATAGGATTATTTTTTCCTTGCATTTAGATTCCAGAAATGACCATCAAACTATCATTTATAGGAACATGCCACCATGATTTATATAGACAGAGGTCATTATAGTGATTCAGTGTTCCAATCATCTTGATAATGGATCCTAATTATTATACTCTTCTAGTACCTAAAAACAATTGCAAACCAGAATGAAAACTGTTTGAAGAACGAGAATATTATAATATTTCTATTTTTATCACAACTCTGATTTTTGAAGAAATAAAATAAATTAGAACTGCTAATTATGCAAATCACAAATGACCTTGGGGCTATAAAATGGACAGCAAAGGCAAGGCTGTTGTTAGCAGTTTAAGGTTTATAGCTCCGAGATTTGCAGAAGAATCTATTGAGAGAACAATTCTCCAGCTGCCAAAATCAGAGATTAAGAAGTGATTAGATTTCTTTCGTTTTTGAAAACTGAGACTCAAATTCAGCCCTCCTACTTGCTCTTAGGAGAACATTCATCCACCAGCTCTTGCTTGCTTATTGTTTTCCAATATCAGTGCTTCTGGTTAGAGACTCAAAGGCAAGAACGCATGGAATGGACCGCTAAGTAGCCCAGCACCTGCTAATAAAGGAGAAGACACTTGTGTTAGCAACATCAACCTCTCAGCAAGGAGAGCGGGCAGACTTCTCACCCTAATCAGAATGTCCTCTGAAAATAACAAGACGTATTTCTTCCCTATGCTGCCACTTAATCACTTTGTCTTCTGTTTTTTCTCCTTCTAAAATATTACGTTCATTCATTTTGCACTCAACCATCATTTTATGTTCTTGTTTCCGCATTGCTTAGTCTGCTGGTCTGTCATTCTTGCTCCTGCTGATGCTGCTTTTGTTACTTCTACACATTCCTTTTTTTCTTTCTTCCATTTTTCCCTCTGTATCAAGTACTAACAGGCCTCTTCCCCTCTATTAAATTTACTTCTAAACTCACAGAGGCATTCAGGGGTGGAGTATAGTTCATCAGCTATAGGACTTAAAATGTTTGGTGCACCCAGGAGTTACATACTCACAAGGCCATCTTCAAGACTCTACTGACCTTCTCTGTCTGTTTCCATAATCTCTGTCTCTGTCTGCATCCCTTGCCCTCCTCTCTCTCTCCCTCTCTCTCTCTCTCTCTCTCTCTCTCTCTCTCTCTCACATTGTCTCTCCTAATACACAACTCAGTAGGTATTCCTATAAAATAAAGGTCTTAAGCTTCTTATAAGTGATTTCACTTTCCTCATAAATCTCCATCCTACTGGATATTGAAGAAATTTAAACTTTCCAATTAATATACTGAACTGTTTTGGTCTATTCCTTTTCTACTAAATTTACAGTCAGTTTTAAGTTCATCTCCCCCCCTGGGCTGGTGTAAATAATTGATGTTTACATAGCTCAGTGTATTTTAGAGAAGTCTTTAGTCTGTCAGATGTCCTTCCACTTCAAGATGGTGATACCGGCCTTCCTAGCATATTAGAATCACCTGGCTGGGGAGCTTTTAAAATTTCTGCAATCCAGGTCACACCCTACTTCAATCACATCAGAATCTCTGAGATTGGGACCATAGAATCAGTTTTTATAAAGCTTCCCAGGTTTCTGCAAAATGCAACCAATATGGAGCCCCTGTACCCAGAAAAATGTTACAGCTAACAGTGGCTTGGGCCACTCAACATACCCCAAAATGTAGCTGTGTCATATTTAAGGCCATAGACCCAAGTCCCATCCTAGGCTTGGGATCAATCTTCCTAATTTGCTATAATGTTTGGTGATATAAGGAGCACAAAGATAATACTAATAAAAGTTAGTATTAAAGTGTGCTCACTCTATGCCACTTAAATTACTAAGTACTTACGTAGCTTCTTTACTGCAAGCCCAACTCAGCTATTATCCCATTTACAGATAAAGAACTTGAGGCTTAGAGAGGGTAAGCAACATGTCAAGTCATGGAGGTAATACATGAGAGCGCTTAATATTCTTCTGACACTAAAACCCCTGCTTCTTCAACCAAATACTGTATTCCTTCCCAACATTTGATATTTAGAATAAAGTCACTCTGCTCTGGTGGCTCAAGAGAGTAACCAATTGGTCATCACAGCTCCCTGATGCCTTCTCCATTCTCCAGTGCACATCTCCCACCCCTTTGGATTTGCCTAGTTCAAGGTTTGACCACACTCAGTTCTACTGCTTCATGTCTCCACAGCCAGATATTTACATCTATGCCTGACTATTAATAGCTCACTTAGCTTTCATGAGTCAGTTTTCTTTCCTTTGGAACAGTCACTGAACACTGGACCTGCTACTATGCTGGATCACACTACCATGAGGTCTTTGATATTGCCCTTGTGAAAACATGTAGCCATTCACTTAAGCCTGGAAAGATGACACTGTCACATTGGTTTTAATAACCAGATCCTCAGCAAACACTTGGCATTTTCTTCTGCCTCAGGCGCACATGATTTTCTCCTCCTTCTGTATTGCCATTAGCCCAAATGAACAATTTCAGAATATCTGCATTAGGAACTCTTAAGATTAAGTTCTGTTTACAAAGGAGAATATTTTATTTACCCTACTCCAAATAACATGGACTTGTGAGAAAATAAGACCCCATCAAATTATTTGTTCCAAGCCTTTCTGATCTCATGACATTTTAATGCAAACTACAATAATATTTTCTCCAAATTCTTTATAGTTAATGTTGTTTAAATTATTCTCTATTATATAGTTTATGGAAATATATTCTCCCAGATAAAAATGGGAGTAATTTTTAGCAGCAGACTGCATTTAATATATTAAATTTAATAAACAAAGTCACATTTGTATGTGGGACATTTTCTCAGAACATAATCAAGTATGACAGGTTGGTTATGAGGAGCACAGTTCCTTGATGTAAGTATGTATCAGCTTAAGAGCTTGTCACCTACCTCGACGCGTTAATTCTAGGACTTTGTGCAAGTGAAACTTCTTGTCACCTGCAAAACACTGTGAGACATTTAACTCATGACAAGCCTTTAGATCACGTTTGCTTCTGTGACCGCACATGGTGAATGCAAATATACTTCTGCAGTGGTTGCTGGCATCAGAATATTAACATAGGATGTTTTCTGCACTATCATGTCAGGCTGTGTCTAGGAAACACGTGTTTGGTGCTCCTAACCTCAACTTCTGCTAAGTTTTTAGTGGATTTACTGGATTCCAAGATGAATTTTAGAAAATGACTTCATACCCAAGGTCAGATTGCTTTTTAGCCAATAAATGATGAGTGACCTGGCATTTTGCAAAAACCTGCTTTAGATAATGGGTTCTCTCTGCCCTGCTAACTGCCCTGGTTAGGTAATTAGACTTTGTGGTTAAGGTCAGATTCAAGGGAAGGAATTTACACCACATTGCCTGAATCTGATCTAAATTGTATGTAATGCCAAAAAAAGTAATTACCTGATGCACCTCTAATGTACACCCATCAGGGGAGTGACTGTGAAATTTTAAATTAAGGGTAATTTTTGAGGTTAACTTGGGAACAGATTCATGAGGGCTCAAAATCCATTCTGCTTTAAACTCAGGAAGCTGTTTCTGTAATTTCTTACAGGCTTATAATTTATAAAGCTTCCCTGATGCCTTGTCATCTCAGAAAGACCAAGCAGTATATATCTTTCCAAGGCTTACCCTTTACTAGTTTGTCCAGTAAGACAAATTTATCTTTGATACATTTTCTTTCACCTTCCTCTTACTGGAACCCTTTTTATAACTCAGACATCCTCCTTCCATCTCCTTCCAGTGTTTTCTCTGCTAATTCCAGACAAGATTTCAGCTGAATATAGTGAAGTCATTTGACCCTGGAAGCAATTGGCATAAACTCAGTGAATGTCAAAAAAAAAAAAAAATAGCCCTAATTTTCTCCTGATATTTATGAAAAACAGACAATATCCTTGCCCTAAAAAACAAATTTACCAACTATTTGAGAGTTATGGCTTGGACATATGAAAAAACTTAGAAGAAAATTCAAGGATATAATTGAATATAATAAAATTATGCCACTTTAGTTACCTGTGACATAGAATATACTAGTTATTTTACAGTAATTTATTCACTCTTCTCCAACATTTAACTAAAACACCCAAGCATCCACTGAATGGGTAAGCTTATTGATTAGGCTTTGGCAAAAGAAAGTTTTATTAAAACAGGATATCAAATAGTAATAGATCTCTGGAACAGAAGCACACAATGGTCTACAGTCCTGATGCTTAATTTCTCATTTTCTCTATTTCCTCATCAACGAATGACAATGTCCTATCAGTTTTATCTCAAGAACATCTTGAGTCTATCTACTTCTTTCCACATGTACCCTGCTATTTTCAACAATGTATCCATCCTCTCTTTCTCAGACTACTGCAATAGCTTCCTAACAACTTCCCTGTTTTTTCTCTAGATCACTTCTTAAACTGCTGCTTGAAATACAAATCAACTCGGGTCAAACTTATGCTAAAATCCTCCATTGGCTCCCCATTTTAGATAGGATAATATTCAGACCATTTCCCAACACCTGCACAGCCTTTCAAAAAAGATAGCTGTTGTCCGTCTTCTCATTTGCCGTCATCTTCTACTCCTTTCTCCCTTGCCACCTGTGACCGAAGCACGTTCCTTTTCTTACTGTCTCTTTCCTGGGCTTCAGCCATATGGCAAGCTCATTCCTGCATTGAGATCTTTGTTCCTGCATTACCTCTGCTTGAATGTTCTAAATTCATACTGTCACATAGCTCTTTGGTATCCATCAGTTCTCACATTTGGACTTTTCAGAGTGGTCTTCTTAACTTCTCAATCTAAGCAGTCCCTTTCCTCCCCCACATTATGCTTTTTATTTTTTTTTAATCTGTCATAATAATCTACAAAGTTTACCTTTTATTTTTCTTTTCATGTATGTGTGTAATCATTTAGAATCTCTTTTCTGTGGTCTAGAATATTAATTTCTATAATAACAGGGATCTTGCCTCTTTGTTTACTTTTAGAACAAAGCACGTGAAACAGTGCCTGGCATAGAGTCAGTTGCACATAAATATTTATTGAATGATGCCATTTTCAGTGACACGGATGGAGCTAGAGAGTATTATGCTAAGTGAAATAAGTCAGAGAAAAACAAATACCATATTAGATATCACCCATGTGGAATTTAAGAAACAAAACAAATGAGCAAAGGGAGAAAAGAGAAAGAGAGAAAAAGGCAAACCAAGAAACAGACTCTTAACAATAGAGAACAAACTGATGGTTACCAGAGGGGAGGTTGGGGGGGGCGGGGTTAAATAGGGGATAGGGAAAGGAGTGTGCTTATGATGAGCAGCAACTGATGTATGGAACTGTTGAATCACTATATTGTACACCTGTAACTAATATTATACTTTCTGTTAACTAAATGGAATTTAAATAAAAACTAAAAAAAAAAAAATGTTGAATGAAAGAGTGATAAAATGCTTGAGTTAGGACCAATCTGACCAAAAGGAAAGGACACTGCAAAAGCAGTCACAGGATTTTCTAAATTAGCTTCAGATGCTTGTCCCGGTTGCTAACCACGCCAAGAGGTGTCTCTGAGCCTGGATGTCGTGAGAGGAAATAGGATGTCAGGGTAGGACCCAAATACGTGCTTTTCCCTGACAACATCATTGTATTCTCTCCCCAAATATTATCTAAGTTGTCCATTGACATTCTGGCCAAAGAACCTCAAAGCCTTAATTTCCAGTTTCAGCAGAATAAATTGTGCTTAACTGTGTTCCCTCACCTGTCTACCCTGCTTTATGCCTCTCTGGCTCTTGTTTTTTCCTCATGAGTTCTCATAGTCACTCTTACCAGCACCCTTAAATCCTTTAGACCTTTGGCAATTGTCCCAATATGACCTAAACAAGACAATTATAAAATATTACCAGTTTATGTCATAATAGACTTAAGATTGCTACCTTCAACTGGGTCCTTGGGTTGTTCTAACTTATTTTTTTTTTTTACTCTTCCTTTATTTTTTTAGTTGATCCCCATAATGAATATTCACAGGCAGCCCCAGTATTTTGTATAGGAAGAGCCTAATGTTGAAGATTTGTTTGGAAAGGAGCCTAGGGGACTTCCTTTGACTTTGTATTTGCATGATAGCATTCTGTTGTTACTTAGGGTGTATATTACAGATTCAGGAAAATAGCAAGTTTCTGGAGATACTATGAGTCACAGTAACCTAGGATTGAGAGACAGATCATAGTACATATCAATTATTATTGCCATTATTACTTGAATTTTTTATGGATACTTGATAGATATTCTGAAAGGCTAAATTTTATTCCATCCAAGCTACCACTTGGATATACTACTCTAAATTCTCCAAATCTTTGATTCTCTTAGGTTTTCATACTCTAATAGTGAGCTTCTGTCTCTTAAAGTTAACATTATTCAGCAAATATTTATCTAACTATTATGTGCCAGACAATGAAACAAATAATGACGACGTCAGGCATAAATGCTCACACCCCATTTCTTCTAGTTTTGAACTTAGATATGTATTTCTTCACTGTGTAGTTTATACCATTATCACCTGTCTAAGAAGAAATAATCTTGCTCTACGAGACAAATCTCTCCAAATGCTGTTTGATCTTACTCATTATCTTGGTTAAAAAACTTTTCCCATCTGTGTTGTATTTTTAACATTTCCTTTTTTATTAATTACTTCTCCTTGGTCTTACTGAGATGATCAAGTTGTAAATATTGTACAGAAGATCTCCTATTGCCACTTCTTTATCACCAATTTATTTCTTGACCCACCATAATTTTTTTGAGAAATTATTGAAATGATCATTAATAACTGCTGCCCTAATTCTACTTGACATTTCTGTATAAAATCGTTTGTTTAGTCCTTCTTTTGAAATTTTATGCTCTTTGACTTTAATATTATACTTATATAATAATTTTATATATAATACATTTATATAATTATATAATATAAATTATATAATAATATCATTCATATATAGGAATATATATTTATATGAATATATGCTAACCCTTGTTACGGAACAGGAACTGTTGCTAGTTCCTGGTAAAATAATGATGAGCTAGATGAACTATATACCCTCTCCAATAACTAAAAGGTAAAGGGAGAGATCAAAAATAATTATAATCAGTGTGATAAATGCTTTCATTAAGGTACATAAAAAGTACTACAGGAACAGAGGAGGAAGAAGCTGACCCTGTGTGCTAGTCAGGGATGGGGCTTCTAGAAAGCATTCCCTAAGAAGGCCCTTCTGAACTGAGTCTTAACAGTACCAGCTTTCAGGGACATGCAGAGGGTAAAGGAAAGTTCAAGTTTAGAGATGGAGCACGTGCTAAAGCACAGAGGTATAAGAACATGCTGAATTCAAGGATTGTTGGCTAGAGATCCCCTTAAGATGTAACTGAAGAGGGAGTAAGGGCTATGTACCACATTCTAGGACACACAGGCTGAAGCAGGTGGAAGCTACAGAGTGCCATGATCAGATCTGCACTGTAGTTACATCACTGTGCCCACAGGGTAAAAAAAAAAAAAAAAAAAAAAAAAAATTGCGTGTGGTTATGGGAAAGAAGAAGAAAGCATGTGACTGGTATGGAGATAGGAAAACAGTCAAAATAGGCAACCTGGAAACAAATAATGCCCCACTACTTCTGGAGTGGTTTTCATAGTTTTACCCAATCATTTTGCAGAACATTCTATGTTGAGTGTATTTATGTATGTTCCAGATGATTATGAGGTTTTTTTTTCCTCCAAACCCCCTAGGATAGACCCTAAAACACTGTAGTGCCACAATAAATGTTTCTTGAATGGAATCTCAGTTATCTTTAATAAGAGGATATTATTGTATTGGTAAATATCTTAGGGAAAATAAGAAATAAAATCTTTGGAAATAATTGAAATAAAGGATAAAGGGAACTATCATGTAGGTTACAATTATATAGCTAATGCTATAAGTTACTGGGAAATCAAAAGGCAGATGTTTCAGCCAACCATAATTTGACTAGCCTTAAAAAAATTAAATTTTTTTCTATAGTCTAGATGGTGACATTACTCAGTCTTCAAATGATAGACTAAGTCACCAGGGGGATTGAGAATTGCACTTTGACTATCATAAAAGCCTTAGAAGGAAATCTGCAATTAGTAGCATGGATGCCTCGGTCATGTAATATAAAAACTTAGAATGATTTATAGTCTGACAGTTGGACTTTAATAATCTCTGGAGCTTTCAGAAATGCACATTCAATCAGGTCTTCTGCTTCTAGTGAGATGATAAACACCAAGCCAGAGTAGTTAGACAAATGACTGAGAGGCCAAGGAAATCGTTACCTTGCAGTTAAAAATCAATCAGTCCTTGCCTGTTCTTCATGGGCATGCTAAATAGAGAAGACCAGCTGCATACCTCTATATACCCCTGTATGTCTCTGTATACTCCGTAACCGCATAGCATATAGTTCCTACTCTTGATCTATTATCTATTAGTACTTCCTTTAGCATATTTAAAGAAAAGAATCTGCTGCTAATATATTTTGAATTCAATATTTAACAACCAGAACAAAACTATCCCAGTGGTTATAATTACTTATGTAGAAAATTCATTAGTGGTAAAGCCTTTAAATGTCCAAGACACCAAACTTGAGAAATGGGATGCTTGTTCCAACATTTAAATTCCATCCCTAGAGTCTAAGCATTGAGTACCAAGATGTGTTAGCTGTCACTGCATATTAGGGTATGCAGCAACCTTATTCTTTGTTTTGATTGCTCCTTGAACAGAAGCAGGTTTGCTGAGATAAGTAATTGTCATATTCATAAGTATATCTGGCACATGTGATAAGAAAATTAACACCAGCAGGTATTAGTGATTAAATTTTGTTTTTAATTGCTTTCTGAGAAACTTGTGGCATTTTGTTGAAAATACAGCAAATCCAAGGAAAATACTAATGAAAAATTACATCTGAGTCGGTAGAGTTACCTGTGTTAGGTAGAAGTAAAGCTACCTGAGAACACCTGCTATCTAAAGTTCTACTTGACTTCGTACTCAGAGCCACTGATGGAAACAGTTTTTCCTTCAGAGTAAATGACTTCACAAATGAAGACCAAGTGCCATATGTTGGCAGGAAAATGAATTCACATACATGTTTTTCATTGTGAGCCATTTGTCAGGTTATCCAAGTGAAGTTTATGAAGACATCCCTAGAAATTGTCAGATTATTATAAGCTTTATACAGATAAATGGACCAAAGATGAGAAGTAACTGAAGACACTGGAAAGAAAGGCATTGGGTGCTAGTACATATACCATGAACCCATTACCACCATTTTCCCACAACACATTGCCTCCTTTCAAGAAATTTTGCTAGCTAACAAAACCACCAACTACTTTCCTTCATATGTTAAAGACTAGTGATTACCTTCTAGTAACTTCTTTTGCCTTCAAGTCTCTTTTGGATTTTTATTTTAACAAAGTTTTATATGCAAGATTATGTTGAAGAATAAAAATGCTTATTGTGAATTTCCTTATACTTGATTGTCATGGGGAATCACTTAATATAAATTAATGGGAACACTGAGTATACATAATTTTAACATGTTTTCTTTTTTAACCTGAGAAAGAAAATAGAAAAAAAGTCAAAATTTCTTGGGTAAGAGACTAATATTGTAGAAACTCAGGCTGTTAAAAGAAATTGAATTATCCTAATCACTTGTAAGGAAGAAAATGGTGATTCCCTTACTGAATCAGATCTACCAGAAGGAATAATGTATTAACTGGGGGCAGCCTGCATGGTTTTCTTTCCTTTATTCATAAAAAAAAAAATTCCCCTAAAAAAATGATTCCTTTACTTTCAAACCCAAATTTAAGTAGATAGAATAACGCTCTAGAGAAAACCTGGAATTTTCCTTAAACACTATTGAATTCAAGTTTGTTTCTTTGCAGTGTACAGGACTATACAACACTTTAAGAGGGAAATGAAGACTTTTGAAGAAAGTTGTAAGCTCTTTTCAGCTCCAATTAGTTGTTTTTTTCCACATTTCTTCAGATACAATCTTTAAGAATCCAAAATTAGAGGTAGATAAAACTCAAAATATACAGGTATTTCTCTGTGAAGCTTATTTACCCCAGTGAAATCCATGAATTTGCTTAGAGCACTAAGAATGTCATTAAACCAAGAATCTTTACCTTAGCACCAGGGAGAAAGGGGTTTCTGAGGAATGTAGTTTAGGATCTCTGCAACGTAATGGGTTTAACTTAACTAATGAGGTAGCTAAATAGTTCCTATAGGATATCCAACCTTTGCTAGTCCTTACAGGATTTCTCTGGTGTCCAGAAAACCAACGTGTGTTCTACAATGTCTCTTTTTTCTCACGACCTTTCTCATGGCATGTATAATGTCACTTTTAGAGGTGTAACAAAATAACAGGAGCCCTAAGAATAGATTATTTAAAATTTTACATAGAGAAAATCATAGACCTTGGATTTAAATATTCATTCACAGTAAAAATTAGCAACCATCAGCATTTTAGTGTTTCAGTATGTTAATTGAGAGACAAATAACTCATATGAGATCTTGGAATTTAAAGTGACCAGAACTTGTCTAAGAGGGCTATGTTTCTACCCTACAATGAAATAAAATTCAGGGATCTGGGAAAACATGGGAAACTCTCTGAGACTTTCGGTGCTATTTGGATAGATAGTATGGTAATATGCATTTATTGGTTGGTGCTTTGGGTCAGGTTGCTATATGGATGAGGATTCAGTATAAAATAAAATATGTATGATCTTTGTTAGGATTTGATGAGAAAGGAAAATATTTAAGATAGCTTGGGTTAAGACAAATGATGCAGGTGTATGTGTGATGGAAATAGGAGTATGATGCTGACATGTTTCTAAAGTCAGAGTGCAGCATACTTCCTCGGCTGTTCAATACTTAGTGAGCATCTTTTTGTGGGGAATTGCCCACTGTAGGAGTCTTTCATGTCTGGGGTAAAACCCAGACACTTGTTTTTCTAGGTGGTTTTACAGTTAAGACATAGGAAAATTACCCAGGTGATACAAGTTAGACATAACTAGAGATTTCAGTTTAGAGGAAAATGGAAGGAAGTAGGAGGCTATGCATAAAATCCTTGCTGGTGAAGATGATGGAGGGTGGTAAAGAGACATGGAACTTTGGGAAGCAGCAACAGTCAGTGTCTACTGGACAGTTCCTTTCCCAGAAATAACTGTATGAGCTGCAGATCTTGTGCCTAGAGGCAGTGGCACTGTGGTCTTCACTGGGCAATCATAATGGTGAATTTGGGAACTGCTAATGGCTCCATAGCCTCCAAACCTGATTCTCTGGTTCCTCTGCATTTCCCATAAGCTATCTAGTATATTTGCATTTCTTTGGCTTAAAATAGCTCATCAAGCCTCTCTTGATAACAATGAAGAACTTTAACTGACTCTGTGTCTCTAACAGTAAAGCATTGTTTTATATCACCCTCATTAGAGCTCTGTGAACATAGCCTCTCACAAATGGAAATTATTTTCACTGTCTCCTGGTTTAGACCCTCTCCTACCATATTTATTTTACTTATTCATTTCAAGATAGAAAACTGAGGTTCAGAAAGCCTAGGCACAGAGGTAGTATAGCAAAACAGAACTGGATTTGAAGTAAGAAGAACAGGGTCCAAAACTGGTGATGTGAGGTAAGTTGCCTACCTCCCTCAGGCTTAAACTTCTCCAAACAGAGATAGAATTGTCAGATTTAACAAATGACAATACAGCATGTCCCATGCTTGGGACATACTTATACTGAATAATTTTGTGTTGTTTTTATGAAATTCATATTTAACTGGACAACCTGTATTTTATCTGGCAAAGGCAGATAAAATGTGTGAAAAGGCAAAGATAATGAATGTGAATGTATTTTTATACCACAAAACACAATGTAATTGTTAAGTTTATTATTATTGCCTGAGGTCAAACACCTACTTAGTAGCATAGCAATTTTTAATTACCTTTCTTTAAGGTTCAAAGAGCTCTAAATAACTTACAGGGGTCACAGATACTTAGCTCAGAAACAATAAACTTTTTGTTGAATGAATTAATGATTATCCGGAACTTCTCGTTTATTGTAAATAACTTAGTGTGCTTATAAGACAGGTTGAAGTGAAAATCCACTCAGCTTTTAATTGATGTTACCCTGAGTGTCTTTCTTAGAAAACATTTGTCTCTGTCACTAAAAACAGTTTTAGACAGTAAGTTCTGGAAAGCATCCCCAAATTAAAAAAAAAAAAAATGATTCTACAGACTATAGGGCAAATAACCAAACTTTGGGGCAGACAAATCTGATTTGAATCTTTTCTTGGTCACTATCATAGATCTTAGAAAAAGCCACAGGAGGACAAGGTCATGGGCAGAACAGGTTTTATGTAACATCCAAACCTGCTGAGAAATATTTTTCTTAAGACATAACAAATTAGTAACCATGATTTAGCAGTGCCTTGCAAAGTCTGCATGCCTGAGTTATTTGCATTTCTGAAGACATGCAGAAAGAAACAAAAGTAAATAAAAATATGAAGTCTCAGCTCAATTGAAAAAAGAAAAATGCAGATAATCCTCTCCAAACACTCAACATTCTCCCTGCCAACTCACCTCTCTTTATAGAGGTACATGATCCCCATTACAGATTTGAGGGATTGTGAACTGGGGATGTCATTAAATTCCACCTATTTTTAGGAAAAAGCAGTCCTCTTTAAGTCAACAAAAATGCATTTGCAATATTGTGGACTTTGCTTTGAAACCTAGAAGGGCAGAGGGAGGGAAGAAAAAATGACAGTGCTTCCTCTATGGTCACAGTGTTGCTTGATTCAAGTAAACAAGTTTGACGATGACAAATACACTTTGTTTTGAAACACAAGCCGGTGAAATACCAGCCAGTGTTGTCCAAAATTTAAAGAGTAGCATTTAAAACATTTTTTTGAGGAAGTGATATTGCTACCATAAAAAAAGGACACGAGATTGTTTAAGGGTGAGGGTGTATGTGTGTGCGCGCGCATGTGTGTGCGTGCGTGCGTGCGTGTGTGTATGAGATTTGGAAAGACATCACTATTTTTCTGTCATGTATGATCTATTGAAGGTGGGAGGGCATTGGAACAATCTGTTGCAATCTCTGAGCAGTCTTGGATTTTTCCATAGCTCATCTTTACAGGAAGGCTTACAGCCTTGACTGAGACCTGGAAAGCATGTAATTGTGGTTGTCATAATAAAGCCCTGAAGGGAAGAGCAAGTCTATGAGCCTGCCTGGGTTTTGACATGGTAGCCAACTCTTTCTATCCGGTATTCACAGACTTGCTCCATCCTCCTAAAGAGAGTGCTGGACTTGGATGAGAAAAGTCTGTATTTGCCTTCACTGCTGACATGTATTTAAGCTGTCATTTTTTCAACTCCTTGTTTTGGTTACATCTTCACTTTAGCACTTTAGTTTCACTTTAGTTATTACCAACCAATGAACAACTCAGAATGAGTATTAGAGAAGCATTTTAGTTTTAAATATATGCAAACATCTATTTTAAAACAGCTTGTAGCCACTGATTATAGACGTAGATAGAGGCATACAGACACCTAGATAGAGCTGGAGATAAACAGATATAGTTATATGTAGATAGACAGACATGTACGTAGGTGCGGGTATAGAGACAGGTAGGAACTGCGATGACAATTACAAAAGGTATGCAGTGGCTGTTGGTCCTCAACACCAAACACAGAAAAAAAGACCACAGAGAGGTATGGATCTCTTACAAGAACATGAAATCCTGTGGCAGACCTGTCTCCAAAACAGCAAGCCAAAGACAGTCAATGTGGTGTTTAATCAGTTATTATTTTTACTTGGACCATTCCATAAGTTTAGGTCACTATCTGGAAGCTTGATCTGAGCTAACATGCTCTGCTCTGGTTTCCTTTCTTACTATTGGACAATATTTCTGAAGTGATTTGGGGACCCTGGGGGGGAGGGTTGAAACTCTCAGGGGGTCTATGAAGTTTTCCTTTTCCCAACTACTACCCCTGAGTCCAAATTTTTTCATATATGTTAATCAAAATAACGGACCGAAAGCCAAAGCAGATAAGAGAATTGAGCTCTTTTAAGTCAAATCTTAAAGAGAGTTACAAAAATGTAAACACTGCAATTTTTCTCATATTTTTGTTTTGGAAAGTGTACTTATTTTTCATAAACCATGTTATTTGTATTTATGTGAAATATATTTATTAACTAAATATATCAGTGATATATATATATATATAGTACTTTCTGAATTTTAATTGCTAAGTAATGACATATATAGCTCATATAAACAAAATATTTATGGGCTCCTCCATAATTTTTAAGAATGTAAAGAGGTCCTAAGACCACAAAGTTTGGAAACTGCTATTCAAGGACAACATTCTACATAAGCAAAGATTATCTGTGAAAAGACTAAACATAATCTTCGGCCTTTGGGCTGGACAGTATCTTTCTACTTGATAATATGCATTCGTATATCTATATATATGTATATTTAATGAAGTTGAACTTATTTTGTGTGGGCATAAACTCATCAGTTGCCCAAGAGTCCTATCAGGTACTTCCTCCTTTCTTTTAACCAGCATTACCTCTCATTTATTTTTAGCTCTGTGGCCCCACCAAGATTTGAGTTTGTAAACACGCTCAGAGAGTGCTACACCCCCAACCCTCCTAAATCATTTTGAGATAGTAAGGCTTTCTCTTAATGATCTAATTAAGATATTGGGTGAGGGGGTTGCTAAAATCAAATGATGGATACCAGAAACATGAATGCATGGAGGAAAAATAAGGTCATAGTGTCAGTAGAACTGAATGGTAATAACCATTCTTTTACTTTCATAATCATCTTACTTTTCTAGTGAAATCTGGACATGCAGTTCAGGAGCTCAGAGCTGTAAAGAAGTTATGCTTAATGTTGCTGAAAATTTCCAGTCTTTTCGCAGTAGATCTTTTACTCACAGTAGTTTTTGTTTCCTTGTCAATAGTGTTAGATACAAACTTGTGAACTAAGTAACAACTGTATAGAAACTAAAGTAAGGACTTCTAATGGAGTAAAACCATAGGATTGGGAGTCACGAGATGTTCATTTGGTCTTCTACTAAATGCATGTGAAAACATGGATAAATTACTCAACTTCCCTTAGCTAATTCTCTTATTTGTAAAACAAATTGGGCTAAGATGGTTTCTTCTCGCTTTATGATTACATAAACCTAGGAGAATGCATCTGCTTTCTCAATAGCAAGCATAGCTCTTAGTTTTCAGAATTGGTTCACATTTTCTGGAAACTTAGGTTATATTTGGAAATTGCTAGAGAAGTAGCAAATTATTATCATTTCACATGTGCAAATCTATTAAAGTATCATTATATGATGGATGTCTTCAATAAACCAACCAAGGAGTACAGCAACACTTCATTTGTCCCATATTGTTAGGGAATAAAATGTTTCTGATGCATGCATTTTCAATGATGGACATAGAGCCCTTTAAGGACAAAAAATCTGTTTTTAGCACTTTTTGTGAAAATATTTCTCAAAAACATGTTTTATATTCTTTTTCGAAGTGGAAGTTACAAAAATATGTAAATTCCTTTTTATGATTCAGGTCTGCTGAGAGCTCTTTACTGCCCAAGAGCCTTTTGTGCATCCAGGAGAATCTTCATAAACACTTTGTACTCTGATTTATGTTCAATGAATTAGGCTTGTAGATTCACTAAACAATTAATTGTTTAATCATTAAAACATGATAATGTAGCTAAAGAATCAATTTCTCTTCAATATTTAAACCGATTATTAAGTTAACTAATTAGACTGCACTAATGAAAATCATATGTCTGTCAGATTCTCTTTAACTCTAGAAATCAACAGACAAAATTGTCAATTAAAATTAATTATGAATATTTAAATATAGTTCATAAAGTTAATAGATTAGTCTTATAAAACTAGTAAACCACATTCTTTTACATATCTCAAGTACCTGAAAAGAAAACACACATAAATATGTATAGCAATTTTAAAAGCATATGCAAAAACCCAGAACAAAAATACTGTTACCATTAGATTTATTTATGTGTGTGTGCACATATGTGTGTGTGCATGTAACCTCAGTGTTAGAGTAATTATGGCAGAAAAAATCCCTAATTATGGCAAAATAATTTAGCTTTTAAGAGGAATTTTGAGATGATCACTCTTCATTGGGCCTTTCCAGGGTCAATCATGTAAGTTTCTACTTCTTGAAATATATTTTTAGATTTCATCACAGTTACATGGCACAGGGTCCTATCATTTATATATAATGCTGTCCTAATGTCTAGTAAGCTTATTTAAAATTTTAGGTTGCATTATGTAACTATGATGATAGATATAGGTATTGAGCAAATAGTGAACAGTATATATGTGTAAGAGAATCACATAGTATTCTACTTTTTCTGTATACTTGGAAATTTTAACCTACCCTTTCTTTTGTGGAGTAAATGTTATTAATCACTTTGATAATTTTTTTTAGCCAAGATAACTACTCTAACTAAGATAACTACTCTAAGTGTATGTTCAAGTTGTCAGATGTTGGTCAGTGGGTGTCCATTTATTTTACTTTCTTTTCCCCTTTCTCACTTCTCCAAACATCTTTTAGATTCTACTTGCTTTACATTATGATAATACTAAGATACTCCAGGATCATCTTGATTTCTCTTTTTATCAGGATATGGAAGCAACTGCTCTCCAAGGATCCCTGATTTGTTTTAGTAGAAAATAGAATTAAAGACCAAATTTGTGTATGAGTATATCCGTGAATGCTGGTGTTAGAAAAATAATGTGCTGGGGTAAACTCAATGATAGAGTTGGAAAAAACTGTCCTTTTATATTATGATTTTATATTGATACTTAAAATTTAATTTTAAATATATTAAGTTCTTGATATACAATGTATACCAAAACTACATTTATATTTTTAACTTTACTTTTCTAGAGCATATGCTGATTTGGAACCCACATTTGACCTACAGTAACCCCCTCTGCAATATTAAAATTTTTACATCTTAAAACTCTTATTGGATATCATATTATTGTCAAAGTGTTGCTTTGCTCCTCTGTGATACTATAAAATTATAAAGTTCTCTTGGTGTAGGGTATCTTTTTGTTCTTAAATGAAGTGGTCCATAGCTGCCTTGCTTTTAGGTTGATGTTTCTCTGTTATTTTCTGTGCTTATTTTCACTGTGCGTTCAATCTTACTACTTTTCTGAGTCACTTCTAACCAGATGGTACCTAGGGAGGTCTGACATTCATCAAGTGGTCACAGACCTGGGGTGGAATGGGTTTATGGTGAACCATGGGAACCTGACCTGCTCTCTGCTTGTGGATAACACCACATAATTCAACTTCTTGCTAAATTCCTTTTCCCTGAATTCTAGTTTCTGATTGGAATTGAAAAGCTGATTTGACCTTCATCACTGTGCTATGGAGGTTTTCTGGATCTTGTCAGATATAAGTGAACATTGCTCTGCTAAATAGGAAGAGGCTTAGAACAGACAAGTTTGGGCACAGGGTGAAAAATCTACTAATTCAGAGTTACTCGGTTCATGACACCTGCCTTCTTGAATTTTGCTTTCTTGAGGTTTTGTGACACCATTTTTTTTTTAATATTGTGGTCCTTAGTTCTCTTTAGCATGATGAAGATAAGCTAAAGCTGTCAAAATGATATTGCAGGACTCGTGGACTCGTAAATAGATGTAAATACAGAACTTACAAAGACTGTATGTCATCATTTAGTTAGCGGATTAGATACTAGATTCCCCCTAATTAGTTTGCTTTCTAGAGGCACAGACCTTGTGGCTTTCAAGAGATGGAACTTCTGCGTCCCACTTACCAGTATACCACTTTCCCAGATATGTTGGCCCATCTGAAATTGGTTGTCTATACAGCCGAAGTCCTACATCTCAGGCCCAGTTTCAGATTCAGGAAGATATACCTGATTGTGTTGATTAAATCAGTAATGATCTTCCTGCTCAGAGAAGGGCCCCTACCTTTTGCCCAAAGCAGTGATGCTTCATCCTAAACTATTTGCAATGATGTAACAAAATTTTTGTGCTTTATTTTAACCATAGCTTCCCCATAACCCAGTTTATACACTGGGGAGGGAATCTCTTCCCTCATAGAAGAATCTTCTCTCTTCAGGAGAAAGTAACACTGGCTCCTGCTCACTGTACCCAAACCAATATTTGGGGTCCTAATATATGTGTTTCTTCTTCTTAAGATCACACCTGAATACTTTCCACTTAGAATCCTGTTGTACGACATGGATGGAACTGGAGGGTGTTATGCTGAGTGAAATAAGTCAATCAGAGAAAGACATGTATCATATGACCTCACTGATATGAGGAATTCTTACTCTCAGGAAACACACTGAGTGTTGCTGGAGTGGTGGGAGGTGGGAGGGATGGGGTGGCTGGGTGATAGACATGGGGGAGGGTATGCGCTATGGTGAGCGCTGTGAATTGTGCAAGACTGTTGAGTCGCAGATCTGTACTTCTGCGACAAATAATGCAACATATGTTAAGAAAAAAGAAAAAGAAGAAAATAGCAGGAGGGGAAGAATGAGAGGGAGTAAGTCCGAGGGGGAGACGAACCATGAGAGACCATGGACTCTGAAAAACAAACTGAGGGTTCTAGAGGGGAGGAGGGTGGGGGATGGGTTAGCCTGGTGATGGGTATTCAAGGGGGCGCGTTCTGCGTGGAGCACTGGGTGTTAGGCACAAACAATGAATCATGGAACACTACATCAAGAACTAATGATGTAATGTGTGGTGATTAACATAACAATAAAAAATAAAATTAAATTTAAAAAAAAAAAGAATCCTGTTGTAAGGCCAATGTGTCACTTAGGATTCTCATGGAACCCAGCTCCCACTCTCATATCTCTTCAGGCAGACTCATAAATTGGATCACATGGATGCCCTAAGTGGGATCATCTTCTGAGAATGGTCTTGTATCTCTAACCAAGTGCATCTCAACCATTTTCACTTCTTAACCCACAGAGAAAATAGTAATGTCTGCATTATACATTGGCTTCCAGGCCCCATCAAGCAACACCAGTGACTCATGGGGTGTATATCTAGGTATATCCATAAATCTGTGCCAGATCACACTCATTGAGAAAATCTTCTCTATTCTTTTTCCTACCAATTCAGATATAAAATCTAAGTAAACCAAATAAAGTTCTGGATGAGGATTTACAGCACCTTTTTTTTTTTTAAACAAGGGATGCACAGAAGCTTCTGTGCAATGCTTTTCTAAGTGTGATTCATGGACCATTGCCTGCCTGAAAACTTTGTTACTAGAACACAAAATAATAATGTAAACAAATGGTCTCTAAGTGTATTCTTTAATCCACTAGATATGTTTGGGAGAAGCATGGTAGGAATACATTCTCAATAATGAAAGCTCTATGTTGATTTATGTTCTGATACAAGCTCTGGCCAGCAAGAACACTCAATGAAGAACAAAACTGTGGGACTCAAATAATTCCCTCCACCTGTGTTGTACCGAGGGCTTGGGTTAACTACATTAAGGCACAACATCCAGTCCCCCTACTCTGTACTGCTTTCAGGAACTTACATGACCCTGCTGGAAGGAAAAGAATAGCAAAAAGCAAAACAAAAAACAAAAACTGACTCTCCATTATGGCTTGGTGAGTGTTAATTCTGAAGAGGATGGCAGGTAGTTCTAATGAAGCATTTGTTTCCTACTCACCTGGTGAGAGTATAGTCAGGAAGGAATAAGGGTACACAGACTTCAGTTCAGATGTTAACATTTTGTAGATTATTCAGGCGGAACCTTCAACCAGCCAATAATTCCTCAAGTCTGTTGTTTTCCTGATCTTCACCTCTGAAGTTGACAATGCCTCAATCACCTGGAAGACTTTTTAAACTACAGATTGCTAGGTTCTATCTCCAGAAATCTTAGAATTCCATTAGGTCTCAAGTGGAGCCTGAGTTGTATGAAGTTCCTAGGTGATGCTGTCTCTGTTGGTCCAAGAGCCACAGGGGGAACCACAAAGAAAGATTCCTATTGATATATATTGAGATCACAGTGGAGCCATCACTGGGGGCTTCCAGCTGTCTTTCAGATTTTGATTGAAAAAAGATTTACTCAGAATACCAGAACAGGAGAAATAGAAAGGAACAATGAATCAGGCTATTTGAAAATACAAGTGTCTTCATCTTCATTTATATTGCGGAGATAATTCAGATTCTTTTCTGATAGCCTCTTTTGTGTTTGTTCAAGGCAAAGTGAGCTCCTAGACAATTGGAGTTTTTCTCATTCCTTTTACCCATTATCCACAGGGCTGCTACCAGAGAATGTAAGTATCAACTCCAATAGTCCATTACAGTGACTCACATTTAATCAATTTTATTTAGAAACTAGCAATGCTTTTGAAACTTTAGGGAAAGGATATCTAGAAAAATAGAGACCTGTACCATCTTTTCTACTAAGTTGCTACTTGACAATGAGCCATCTATGTTTTTTAAGTCAGTAAATATGGTTTTTTTTCATTGATATGCTTTCTGCAGCACCATATTCTCTAGGTGAGGTTTCACAGCCACATAATCTCTGAATCGGCACAGCACACTTGATCCTGAGAGGGTAGAGCCCACACTCAGACCCCCCTTCCTTTCAGCATGAACAGTGCACTGCCCACTTGGCAAGCCCTGTCCTCCCCTGACAGCCCACAGCTCCTTTTTATTCACAGTGATGCCAACATCATCATTACTTTGTTTCCATTATTTGTGAATACTGGGGATCTTCCAAATATATGTCATCTCCATCATCACAAGTCTGTATGAATCTGCTTACTTTGAAGTCTATGGCACTGGCCTATAATACTGCATCACATAGTCATACTGTCAAAGTGTTTAAGTGGAAAGTATAATTCCTGGTCTAAGAATCATTTGAGCTCTAGTGCATGGGTGTCTATGTCCCAAAGAAAATAAATAGCAATTTACCAGATGACTATTGGCTGCCTACAAAAAAATCAGCTATTGCCAATAAATCAATCAATCACAAGCCATCTGATATCAGAGACTGCAAGCTCATATTAAGAATGTGATTAGGACTTGTCTAAATTTGTGCATAATGTTTTTGGTAGTATTACAAATAATTACAAAGGATTTGGCATATGGGATAAACTATCTCTGGATTATAACTTATTTTATGATGTGAATTTTTAAAAATCTCATATAGAGTTTGGGTATTTTTCTCTGAAAGCTCTCATTCTTGAGTTTTGTTATTAAATAAAGAAAGAGTCCAAGGGCTTGAAATCATTTGTAGTATAGATCCAAAATCCCTTGCCTGAAACTGAGATCAAATGTGGGTTGTTGGTTTTTTTTTTAATTTGATTTTGTAGAGGAGTTTAAGGTTCACAAGAAAACTGAAGAAGGTACAGAGATTTCTCATAAGCCACTGCTGCCATACAAGCCCAGCCTCCCTCCATTATTAGCATCCCTCCCAAATGTGTTTTAACATTCAGAATTTTTTGGCTATTGTAAAGCTATTACAGATATAAACTGCCTATTATGTAGTAGCTCTTGTGGGGTCTGGGGTAGCATCCCACAGTCAGATGTTAATATTTCCTCAACTAAATGATGAATAGTTACGTGAAATGTGATTTTTTTTAAAAGAGCATAAATAAAGGTTCAGGTTAGGTTCTGCTTCTGAAAGAGTTGGGAAACACTTGGTTTTCAGAACCTTCTGGATTTTATATCTTACAAATAAGAAACTGTGAATCTGCACCATGGTCATAAAATGTTATGATCAATTCACTGATACTGAATGTACTCTTGGTAGGTAGTAAATCAGGAGAATCATTTCCTAATTGGTATCAAAGTGAAAGCAGGTATTTCCCTTAGGGCAGAAACATGGCTTTCTGTGTCACATCATTAGCCACACCTATTAAGTAAAGAGATGAGATGTAGTTTTGTTTGTATAATCTTGAAAAACTTAAGTGGACCACAAAAGGATGTAATAAAGTACTTGGAGACCAGAGATATTCAGGAAATAGCATTTCGTTTTGCTTTCATATTAGCAATTTTGTTGGTACTGGGAAGTACCAAACCAGGGAGTACTCTGCCCATTTGTATGTGATCCTGGTGCTCAAAATATATAGATCAAATTAGTGGTGTGCTCTAAAAAATGGTCAGTGGGCAGCAGGTCTTCCCATTTGGTTGTGCCATTTCTTATACAGGGGGAAGATAATTTACTAAAAATGCAAAAGCTGCTTTAAGCATTACTTTTTTAGCCCATTTTTATCCGCTGTGTATGAGGCTGTCTATATATAGACATGGATAAATCTCCTTAAATCCACATATCTCTGTATGTGTATGACTACATAGCTGCCTACTCCCAGTTTCAGAATTTTGTGATAAAAGTCCCATGGTAATACATTCATTCATCTTATTACTGCAGATTTTCCGGGACAGAGAAATTTGTTTCTTTGAAGTTTGTTTGTTTTGTAAAATGTAAGTAAATAGGTATTTGTCCAAATAACCTTCAACTGTGCAGAGTCCAGTACTTAGGAATTTAGTAATGGGCCACTACCAGAAAGCAGATATTAACAGACAGCTGTTGAATTGCTTAGCTGAAAAAGACACTTCACCTTCACTTTTATTTTTTCCTCTCCAACTTAACCACTCCTTTGTCCAAAATAAGCAAAATCCTCTGCTTTATGGAGCATAACTATTCATAGCTCCAAGAGGATTACTTTAAGATTAATTACAACTTCCTAGAGCAGCATAGGAAGTATTTATAAATATATATGCATATGAGTGTGAATACACTATTACCTAGATAATATTTCATGTAAACTTCATTTTTATTTTCTTCTTCTATAAAGATCTGTGGCTAATGGTGTCTGCAGCCAGAGGCCCCATAATATTTCATCTCCAGATACAGTTCCTACCGTTAGGCCTATTAAGAACTGCAGATGTTTTGCATCCATGCAAACTACATCAGTTGACCTGTATCATGCTTCTAGACTAAATTTCTTTGAGGATGGAAAAGACATAGCTGTCTCTGCTTTGGGTGTTTCCCTATGAAGAATGGCTTTGGCTTTGTTAACGTATACCACTTCCTACCTAAGAACACTTGTATACTTTTAGTTTATTTTTGGGTTCCTAATTCCTTAGTCTGCTTATTTTTAGGTATTTCACTGACCTTCATTGTGTGTATCGTATGTGTGAGATATTTTGCAATGGCAGTACGTGTTCAGGAGCACAGAGATACATTTTTTTTAAATAAACTTTGAATAAATATTAGCTAAATTTCTCAAAGGCCTATTTTCTATAAGAAATAGCTATTCTTTATGACTAAAAAAGTAATTTTCAGAAAATCTGAGAGTGGGCAAAAAGGAATATTGCAGCTTATCCTATGGCACCCCAGTGGTAGTAATTTTCATGAGCTATTTCCCACAGCAAGCTACAGAATTTTGTGGGAAACTTCCCAGCAGTGTTCCCCATAGGTCAGGTTTCATGTCCAGAATTGTACATCAGCATTCTTTATAAGAAATGAACTTGAGGCATAAGTGATGAAGGTATTTATGTCTAATACAGAGTTAAGGTTGAAAATTAGAACCAAGACCCTGGTTAAGTGAAAGTCAAACTGTAGCCTGGCAGCACAGCAAGGGTCAGAGTCCAAACAGAAGGCATTACTCCAACTGTGGTTCATTCCCCAACCACGGTATAGGATCAATCCAGATAGGAAAGAGTAGAAGCCTGAGAGCCAATGGGTCTTCATCAGGGGGACCTGAATGCTCCAAGTCCTTGACTTCTTATGCTCTTGTAGGTGTGAAACTGATTCCATAGAAAGAAGCCTAGGCAAGGCAAGCACAGGTAGTAGCCTCCCACCCAAATCTGGTTCTAGATCCACATTCAACCAGGCTGGGGGGTGGGGGGCAGATTCTGACTTATGCTAGTGTACTATCTAGTAAACAAAAAGAAAATTTCACTTTTCATTCTGCTATTAAATTGCTGTGAGATCTAAAACAAGTTGCTTCATCAACCTTAGTCATAAGTTTATTTGTAAAATAAGGAAATTACAGGGGCACCTGGGTAGCTCAGTCAGTTAAGCGTCTGCCTTCTGCTCAGGTCATGATCCCAGGGTCCTGGGATCAAGTCCCTCATTGGGCTCCCCACTCAGTGGGGAGTCTGCTTCTCCTTCTCCCTCTGCCTCTATCCCCAGCTTGTACTCTTTCTCAAATAAATAAAATCTTTTAAAAAATGATATTACATGTAATTTAACCTCTTCTCTAACCTAATATTGGTAGTATTTTAAGTGTTGGCCCAAGTGAACATGAAAACATATTTCATTCTTTTTTCCTTCATAATAAGTTGTTTCATGCTGTTTTATAGGCTTAAATGGATGGTTTTAAGAAATAAAACTATCTTCTGTGTCTTAACATTCAGGTTTGAATACCTACCATTTCATTCTGAGAAAGTCTCATCTATGACTCCACACAGGCAAACCATAATAAAATTGCTTCAAAACAGTGATAAGCAACCAGAGAAAAATGAACAATATATACATAAAACACAGATAAGAATGATAGTCAACTTCTCAGAAATAATGCAAGACAGAAAAGACTGTGAAATGAAATCTTTAAAGTACTGAAAGGAAAATATTATCAATATAGAATTCTATATCCAACTAAATAACTTTCAAAAAGAAAGGGGCAATAAGATTTTTTAATGAATTTTTAGTTTTTATAATAGTTCTAGATTTAAATAAAAATTGCCACTATAGTTTAAAAAATTCCCATACCCTACACCCAACTTGCCTTATTAGCATCTTAGATTACCATGGTACACTTGTCACAACTAAGGAACTGATACCTACATATTTTAAGTCTGTATTTTATCCGTATTTCCTTAGTTTTTACCTAATATCCTTTTTCTATTCTGTCGGTGACATTTTCTCAGGTTTACCTTGTTTTTGATGATGTTGACAATGTTGAGTACTGGTCAGGTATTTTATAAAATTTCTCTCAAGTGGGACTTTTTTTTTTTTTCATGATCATACTGGATACAGTAGACTAAAAATTTGTGCTCCCCCACCAGATTCATACGGTGAGAGCTTATCCCCAGTGTGATGGTTTTGGAGGTGGAAATTTAGGGAGATGTTTAGGTCATGAGGATGGAGTCTTCATGAATGGGGTTAGTGCCCTTTTAAGAGAGACTCCAGAGAGATTCTTCACCCATTCTCCCATATAGACTCTGTGAAACGATGGCCTTTTATGAACCAGGAAGTAAGTTGTCACCAGACACTGAATCTGCCAGCACCATGATCTTGAAATTCCTAGCCTTCAGAACTATGAGAAATAAATTTCTGTTGCTTATAAGCAACCCAGTCAATGGTATTTTGTTATAACAGCCCAGACTAAAACACTCAGGTTTTGTGTTTGTGGGAGGAAGATAAGAGATAAAGGGACCTAGTCCTCATAGCCTAACAAGTGTATATGATGTTGAAATCCTTACCACTGTCGATTTTTACCTTGATCACTTACCTGAGATAACATTTGTCAGGTTTTTTCACTGTGAAGTTATTTTGTTTCCCATTTTCAATAATATATTCATTGGTAAGCCATTTGCAGTGTTCAGCCCATACTTTAAAAGTGGGGAGCTGTGTTCTACTCTTTGAGAGCAGAGTATCTACATAAGTTAATTGGAATTCTTTTGTATGAGAGAATTATTCAAAATTATTTTGCAGAAATATACACTCTCTTACAAAAGAATAATTATATAATTATATAAACTCATAGATATTTTATACTTTGAGTTATAATATAACCTTTCTTTCTTCTTACTTTTCTTTTGCTTATCAAATTGTTCCAGCTTTGACCATGTTGTCCATTCAATTGGCTCCTGTCATTTTGACATAACCTCATCACTGAAGGGTGTTGTTTTGTTTTGTTTTTGACCATTTTTTTTCTGTTATCACAAGATGCTCCAGGCTCATCTTGTATATTTCCCACCCCAGTCCTAGAATCAGCCATTTGAACAAAGAGGTCTGGTTCCTTTCATTAGATAATGGTATTAGAAAGCAAGATCTGAGTACTAGGGGTGCTTGTTGCTCCTGGGATGCCATTGCTTGTAAGCCCTCTCAGCTGACACAGCAAGGAAGTAGATCTGTATTTACTAAAGTGTGCATATATACATATCTATGGATATTTGTAACCAACTGTATATTAACTAAACATGAATTTATACTGATATCGCCAACTCCAGTGTACTACCATATGGATTATTGCAGCCTCCTTCCCTTATTTGTAGCTTCCCACTCTAATAATAAGAAATCTGGTGCCCACCATCAAACATTTACTTAATTGTTCAATTCCAGCTCATGTGTATAGTGGTTTCATGATAGTTAATTTATAAACCTTTGGGAAACAACTCTATCAATTACAGTACAGTGCTTATTACAGTTTATTTTACCTTCTTAATCTTACTGTACTCATTTTTAAAGTTATTTTGGCCAGCAACCTTTCCCTTCCACTCCCTTCAGGGATGTTGTAGCATACATTTTTTATATAATTAGACTTCATTTGTCACATTTTGCATCCACTTAGGGATCGCCCAACTTCCTAAATGATTTTCTAAAATTTGTATTCATTAAAGTTCACTTTTTGGTATAAATTTCTGTGCATTAGACAAATGTATAGTGCCATGTATCCAACATTATAATATCACACAGAATAGTTTCACTGTCCTAAAAATATTTCCTGTGCTTCACTTACTCAGTACTTCTTTATGTCGTCCTAACAACCACTGATCTCTTTACCTTCCCTATTTTCCCAAATGTCATATAATTAGAATCATACAATATGTAGCCTTTTTATATTAGCTGCTTCCAACCAGCAATATGCTGTTAAAATTTACTCAAGTCTCTTTGTGTCTGATAGTTCATTCATTTTTACTGCTGAATAGTGTTGCATTTTATAGATCTACTATAGTTTGTTTATCCATTCACCTATTGAAGAACATCTTGGTTGTTTCTACTTTTTAATGATTATAAACAAAGCTGCTGTAAACATTCATGCCCACGTTCTTGTATAGGCATACATTTTCACATTAGTTGAGTAAATACCTAGAGCATAATTCCTAGACCACTAAGATATACAGGGTTATATATGCAAATATACAAAACTGCATCACCAGCAGAGTATTACCATAAGTATTATAAGAAGTGCATAATGCAGAAGGAAAAATCTGCGAGCTGAAATAGTATCTACCCAAAGAAATAAAGAGTATTTGAAATGGTAAATATATGGATAAATATATAAAAACCCTTTATCTTATTTTGAAAATCTCTTTATGAAATAATTGTTTAAAATAAAAATAACAATGTGATGAGGGGTTTTAAGTTAAATTATGAGAATGGTGGAACAAAGATTGGAATAGGGAAAATGGAAGTACAAATTTTAGGCTTATATGGTGTATATTAAGGCATATAATACAACTTACAATAGACTTAGTAAGTTAAAGATGCATACTGTAAACCAAAAAGCAACCAATAAAAAACCAAATATGAGTATAGTTAAGTCAATAAGATATATGATAAAATCATTAAAAATAATCTAAAGTAATGCATAAAAACAGGGAAAAAAAGAAAATAACTGAAAAATAGATAAGTAACCAAGATGGTAGATGAAAACTCAATGATATCAATAATTCTTTGAAAAGTAAATTGTGTAAGCATCTTATTAAATGTAAAGATAATAAAGAGTGGATTTAAAAGTGGGACCTAACTGTGCTTTCAACATGAATCTTACTTTGAAAATATAGACACATACAGAATAAAAATTTTAAAAACCCTAGGTAAAGATACACCATGCTAACACTAATCAAAGAAAATTGTGATGACTATACTAGCATATTAGTATGTAGAAAGAAATATTACCAGGGATGAGAATTATTATCTTTAATAAGAAGTCTAATAATCAAATGTATATGACAACCTAGAATGGTTGAAACAGAGCTCCAACATATACAAAGCAGACTTCTGGTTTCCAGTCTGGTATAAGTTGTCACTCTGTCCTAACAACAAGTAAAAAGCTGAACAAACCGAAAACTCAGCAACTCTTCTTATATCTATCCGAGAAATAAGGTTTTAGTGCAAACCACAACCCCCAAATTGAGAGACAGATAAATACAAAGAATCACAACTTACCGGAGTAAAAACTAATGCACAGAAACACCTACAGGAACGAGTACTGGGCCTCTTTTTATGATGTTTAGCTACCAAGAAAAAAAAAATTGTAAGGCATACTAAAAAGCAGAAAAGTCCACTTTGATGAGATGGAGCAAGAAACAGAACCAGACTCCATATGGCAAGGATGTTGGAATTACCAAGAGTGGGAATTTAAAACAATTAGGATTAATATGCTAAGGGCTCTAGTGGATAAAGTAGATGACATGCAAAAACAGAGGGGCCATGTAAGCAGAGTGGTAGAAACACTAAGAATAAAAGAAACACTAGAGATCAAAGACATCTATAACAGAAATAAAAAATGCTTTTGAAGAGCTCATTAGTAGAATAGACATGGTTGAAGAAGGAATCTCCATGCTTGAGGATTTTGAAATAGAAACTTAAAAAACTAAAAGGCAAAGAAGAAAAAAGTCTTAAAAAAAAAAAAGCATAGTAAAATACATGAGACAGAAACAAACTTTAAGTGCCTACAGAACTTTGACTAAGATAGACCAAATGCTGAACTTAAAATGTCTTAATAGTAGAAGGGTTCAAATCATACAAAGTATTATCTCTGACCAGAGTCAAATTGTAAAAAAGGCACATACAAAAAAATGAAGTTGGGACCTTATGTACAGCATATACAAAAATTAACATAATTATAAAAAAATAACTCAAAATGGATCAAAGATATAAATATAAGAGGAAAAGTAGAAGACTTTTCGAAGAAAACATGAGGATAAGTCTTCATGACATTGGATTTGCAAAAGATTCTTAGATATGACACAAAAAGCATGAGTAACAAAAGAAAAAAAATAAATTAGACCTCATCAAAACTGCAAAAATTCATGCTTTAAAACCCACTATCAAAGTAAGACAACCCACAAAATGGGGAAAAATACTTGGAAATCATATTTGATAAGACTTGCGTATAGAATATATAGAGAATACTTAAAACTCAATAATAAGACAATCCTATTTAAAAGTGGATACAGGATGTGAATAGACATTTTTTTCCAAACAAGATATACAAATGGCAATATGCACATGAAAATATGCATGACATCATTAGTTATCAGGGAAATGCAAACTGAAGCATCAGTGAGCTATCACTTCACACACATTAAGACGATTAGAGTCAAAAAGATAACAAGTCTTGTGGAGGATGTGAAGAAATCAAAATTTTCATTTACTGCTGGAAGGAAGGTGAAATTATCCCGAAACTTTGGAAAACTGGTAGTTCCTTAAATAATTAAACCTACTCGCTAAATGAACCAGCAATTCCACTCCTAAATATTTACCCAAGATAATTAAAAACATGTGTTAACATAAAAACTTACAAATATTTACAGCAGCATTATTCACAATAGCCAAATGGTGGAAACAATCTCAATGCTCATTAACAGATGAATAAAGAAAATGTGGTATATCCTTAAAATGGAATATTATTAGCCATAAAAAGATAATCAAGTACTGATATATGCTACAACTTGAATGAACCTTGAAAACATTGAGCTAAGTGAAAGAAGACAGTTGCAAAAGATCATGTATTATATGATTCGACTCACAGGAAAGTGAAGAATAGGGAAATCAATAGATAAAGTAGATTCTTAGTCTCTTAGGGCTAGGAAGGGTGTGGGAGAAGAATAACAACTAAAAGATACAAGGTCTCTTCTTGAGATGATAAAAAGATTCTAAAATTGAGGATGGTGATGGTTTCACATATCTGTGAATATACAAAGAGAATCAAATTATACAGATTAAAAGAATGAATTGTATAGTAGGTGCATTGTATAGTATAGCCCAATAAGGCTGTTTAGAAAGAGCAAAACCTTCCACAAGAAAAATCCAAACCTATATGGCTTCATTGATGAATTCTACCAAACTTTTAAGGGAAAAAAAAAAAGTTCTAGACAAATTCTTTCAAAAAACTGTTGAAGAGGGAAACTGCAACAACTTGTCCCTGAGGCCCACATAACCCTTTTGTGCAAGCCGGGCTATATGTTATTTGCTAAACATTTATGTTTCCCCAAAATTCCTATGTTGAATCCTTAACCTTCAATGTGATAGTGTTTGGAGATGGAGCCTTTGATAAGTACTTAGGGTTAGACAACATCATGAGAATGGGGCCTGTATGTTGGGATAAGTGTACTTGTAGAAAGAGACACCAGAGATACTGTTCTTTCTCTCCCTCCAATACCTGCCCCAAAAAGAGGTCATGTGAGCCAAGATGACCATGTAAGCCAAGAGAAGAAGCTCAGAATGAAACCTACCTTGTTGGCACTTTGATCTTAGACTTCTCGGCCTCCAGAAATGTGAGAAATAGATTTCTGTTGTTTAAGCCACCTAGTCTATGATTAATGGCAGCCCAAACTAATACACATTTCAAGAGAAAAAGAAATTCTAGACCAATTTCCCTCATAACCATAGATGCAAAAATACTAGAAAAATTTTAGCACATCTAATTCAACAGTACATAAAAAGCATAGAACACGTGACCAAATGGAGTTTGCCATGGGAATGCAAACTTGGATTGATGCTCAAAAAATAATACCTTTCATATTTACCACGAAGATACAAATGTAGGGATCCGAAGGGGTACGTGCACCCCAATGTTTATAGCAGCAATGTCCACAATAGCCAAACTGTGGAAAGAGCCAAGACGTCCACCAACAGATGAATGGATAAAGAAGATGTGGTATATATACACAGTGCAATATTATGCAGCCATCAAAAGGAATGAGATCTTGCCATTTGCAACGACGTGGATGGGACTGGAGGGTGTTATGCTGAGTGAAATAAGTCAATCAGAGAAAGACATGTATCATATGACTGATAGGAATTCTTAATCTCAGGAAACAAACTGAGGGTTGCTGGAGTGGTGGGGGTGTGGGAGGGATGGGGTGGCTGGGTGATAGACATTGGGGAGGGTATGCTCACTATGGTGAGCACTGTGAATTGTGCAAGACTGTTGAATCACAGATCTGTACCTCTGAAACAAATAATGCAATATATGTTAAGAAAAAAAAAAGAAGATAGCAGGAGGGGAAGAATGAAGGGGAGTAAATCGGAGGGGGAGACGAACCATGAGAGACGATGGACTCTGAAAAACAAACTGAGGGTTCTAGAGGGGAGGGTCCTGGGGGGATGGGTTAGCCTGGTGATGGGTATTAAAGAGGGCACATTCTGCGTGGAGCACTGGGTGTTATGCACAAACAATGAAACATGGAACACTACATCAAAAACTAATGATGTAATGTATGGTGATTAACATAACAATAAAAAATTAAAAATAATAATAAAAAATAATACCTTTCACTATAATAACAGTAAAAACAGAAAAACAAAACTATGATCATTTCAATCATTACAATGAAAGCATTTGACAAAATTCGATATCCACTTGATACTTAAAAATCTCTTAGGAATTAGGAATAGATGGGAAATCTTTGAATCTGAAAAAGAGAATCTTCACAAAACCTACAAGTAATATTCACTACTTGTAGTAAATGACTAAGTGTTTCCCCCTCTAAGAATAAGAATGAAGCAAGGATGCACATTTTCACCACCTCTAACATTTTATTATTGGTGCTGGCCAGTCCAATATGGCAAGGAAAAGAAAACATATATATTGGAAAGGAAGAAATAAAAACCTGTCTATATTTGAAAATGCTGTGATTGCCTAGATAGAAAATGGAACCTACAAAATAACTAGAACTAATTAGTGAGCTTAGCAAAATTGCAGGTTAAAAGATCAATACATAAACATCTTATTTAACTCTTACTATATAACAAATTATTTCAAATTTGTGGTGTCAAAAGTAGACATTTATTATCTAACCATTCAGTGGGTTAGCAATCTGGGTAGGGGTTAACTGGCTGCCTCTTCCTCATGATCTCTCACAGGAGGCAATGACGCTGTTGGCCTAAGTTATGATCTCACCTGAAGGCTTTACTAGTGGGCTAGAAGAGGATATTCCAGACTTTTTCACATGGTTGTTGGCTTGATTCAAATACTTGTGAGCTGGTGAACTGGGGGCTCCAGTTCCTTGCTGAATGTTGTTTGGAGGCTCATAGGCTCTTTTTTTTTTTTTTTTTTTTTTTGTCATGGGAATTTTTTCACAGTGCAGCTCATAACATGGCGACTGGTTCCCCTTAGAGGGAGGGCTTCATGAGGGAATGAGAGAGAATGGAAAAGAGAGAAGTTACAGTCTTTCTGAAATGTAATCTTAGAAAGGATATCTCATCTTCACATTTTCTTCATTAAAAGTGAGTCTCTATAGCCAACTGACACACAAAGCCATTAATAACTGGAAGTGGGGTCCATTTTAGAGGTTGCCAATCACAAACACCAATTTTATATTTTTATTTTTATTTTTGGTTTTTTATCTGTATTGTTTAGAAGCAGTTATAAATTGAAATAAAAAACAATGGCATCAAGAATTATGAAATAGGAATAAATCTGACAAAAGATGTTCAAGACCTATACACTCAAAACTATGAAATATTATGGAAAGAAACTAACAGAGACTTCAAGAAATGCAGAGGTAATTATGTTCATGGATGGAAGACTCAATGTTGTTAAAATGTGAATTCTTCACAAAATGATCTAATAGATTCAAGACAATCCTATGCAGAGCCTCAGCAGATTTTATAGTGCTTGACAAACTAACTTTAAGAGTTATATGGAGGGGCACCTGGGTGGCTCAGTTGGTTAAGCAACTGCCTTTGGCTCAGGGCATGATCTCAGGGTCATCATGGCATCATTGGGCTCCCTGCTCAGAGAGGAGTCTGCTTCTCCTTCTGTCCCTACTCCTGCTCATGGGTGTGCACGTTCTCTCTCTCTTTCTCAAATAAAATCTTAAAAAAAAAAAAAAGTTACTTAGAAATGAAAAGAGGATCTAGAATAATCAGAATAGTTTCAAAGAAGATGAATCCTGAACTTACCTCATTTCAAGACTTAATATAAAGCTACAAAGATCCGGGGCTCCTGGGTGGCTCAGATGGTTAAGCGTCTGCCTTCGGCTCAGGTCATGATCCCAGGGTCCTGGGATCGAGTCCCTCATCCGGCTCCCTGCTCCTTGGGAGCCTGCTTCTCCCTCTGCTTCTCTCTCTCTCTGTCTCTCATGAATAAATAAATAAAATCTTTAAAAAAAAAAAACTACAAAGATCCAAGGTAGTGTGGCATTGGATTAAATATATAGTCCAATAGTCCAAGAGAGTGTGCCTAGAAGGCCTGGACATACCTGGTTAATTTATTATCAGTAACACTGCTAAGCCAAGTCAATGAGGAAGGCACAGTTTCTTCAAGCGTTGTTGAAACTAATACAAATGCAAAAAAAAAATTAATCTTAACCTTTACCTCATGCTGTATACAAATAATTCAAAATGTTTATAAGCCAAAATATTAGAACTTTGACTACAAAAGTTCTAGAAGAAAATACAGGAGAAATGTTAGTGATATTGAGCCAAGATTCTTAAATAGAATACAAAGAACATGAATTATAAAAGAAAAACAAAGATAAATTGGACTTCATCAAAATTAGAAACTTCTCTTCAAAAGGAACTTGTTAAATAAAAAGAAAGTGCTAACTACAGAATGGGAGAAAATATTTGCAAAACATATCAGGAGAAGGACTTGTACCTAGAATATATAAAACACCCTTAAAACTCAATAATAAGATGAAAGTAAGCTGATAAAAACAAAACAGCTTTGCACAAAACACTTCACCAAAGATGTACAAAAGACAAATAGGCACATGAAAAAAATGTTCCATGGTTTTAGCCACTAGAGAGATAGAAATGAAATACCATTACAAACCCACTAGAAAGGCTGAAATTAAAGAGACTGGAAGAAGGAGATCCTGCCATTTGTGACAAGGATAGACCTCAAAGGCATTATGCTAAGTGAAATAAGTCAGAAATACAATACTACATGATAGCACTTATATGTGGACTCTTAAAAAGCTGAACATAAAGAAACAGACAGGAATGGTGGTTACCAGGGGCTGGCAGTTGGGGGAAACAAGGGTATGTGAGTCAAAGGATACAAGCCTTCAGTTATAAGATAAATAAGTTCTGAGGATCTAATGGGCAGCACGACAATTATAATACTTTATTTGAAAGTCACTAAGAGAGTAGGTCTTAAATGTCCTCACTACAAAAAGAAATGGTAATTATGTGGCATAATGGAGATGTTAGCTAATCCTATGGTGGTGACCGTTTTGCAATACATATGTATCAAATCAACAAGCTGAACACTTTAAACAGCGTTGTACGTCAATTATATCACAATAAAGGTGAGAATAAAAGACTGAACCGACCAAGTGTTGGCAGGTGTATGGAGGAACGAGACCTCTTTTATGCCACTGGTGGGAATGCAAACTGATGCAACTACTTTGGAATATATTTTAGCAGTTTATTCAAAATGTAATCATACACCTACACTATAACACTCCTATCCACTGCTAGGTATTTATGAAAACATATAGCCATGCAAAGACTTGCGCACAATATTCAGAGCATCTTCAGTAGCCACAAACTAGAAGGAAAGTGTCAATAACTAAGAGAATAGAGAACAAATTTTGGACTATCCATACAAATAAGTAATATTCAACAATAAAAATATTGATCCATGTATCAACATGGGTGAATCTCAAAAGGATCTAGGCAAAATATAGAGCACTTTAAACATAATTAGTTTATTGTACATCCATTTTACCTGAATAAGTTTTAAAAATGAGAGTACATACTGTGTGATTCCATCTAAATAAAATTCTAGAAAATACAAACTGATCTATAGAGACAAAAAAGAGATCAATAATTTCCTGGAGATGGGAGAGAGTGAGATAAAGGGATAGATGGGTGACAAAGGGATGCTTGGAAACTTAGGGAGATTATAGAGAATATCTTGATTTTGGTAATGGTTTCACGGTTATACACATAAAAGTTCAAAAAAAATAAACATCTTAAATATGTCTGTATTATTATATATCAATTACCCTTATGTAGTCTGTTAAAGCAAACCATGCAGAACATTAAATTCAAAGTACAAGTAACTTTCTTCAGAGTCCTCGATATAAGTCTTTTTCACCATCTCCTGACTACCAAGCACCCTCAATATAAAATTTCAATAAATGATTTGTAATGGAAAATAAAAACGTGAGGCATTACTCCAGTTTAAGTATTGCCTCAGTTTCGGTTGCCATAACAGAATACCATAGACTAGGTGGCTTATAAATAGCAGAAATATATTTCTAACGATTCTGATGGCTTGAAGGTCAAGGTCAGTGGAGTTCTGGTGCCAGCCCTCTTCCGGGGTACAGATGGCTGTTTTCCTCTTGTCCCCCCCTGACAGGGCTATAGAGCTCTCTGAGTGCCCTCCACAAGAGCATTAAACCCATTTCTGAGGGCCCCAGCCTCATGACCTAATCACCTCCCAAAGGCCCCCACCCCCTAATACCATCACATGGTGGGGGGTGTGCGTGGGGTTTGGGATTTCAGTGTAGGAATTTGAATGGGGATGGACACAAACATTCTGTCTGCATCAGGCATCTCAGGTCTTCACAAATTATTCATTTACTGATTAAATCAACGACATTTCTGAGTATCAATTTAGCTAATGTTAAGAGACTTTAAACTATTTTATTTTTTGAGACTCTAAAATATTTTAAGATGCCTATGAATTAATGGTGATACTGAGAAAATCCTACAGATTGAAGGATACATGATATATTTAAATAGTTTATGTTTTTTTATCTTGAGAGAACTGCCCTTTGGCATTCCTAGTTACAAGAATACAATATTACTCAATGAGGACCACATAGACCACCCAAGTGTAATTTTATCCTACCCTCACTCTGCCTTCTAATCTTGATTTTTTCCCTCCCTTCCACCTCCTTTTCTTTCTTTCCTCTCTTCCCTCCATTTTTTTCTCCTTTCCTTCCTCTGTCCTATTCTGTTTCTTTTTTTCAAATCTCCTTTCTCCTTTAATATAATATATAAATTGCCGATTTTGTGTTTTATTACCTGTTCTCAGGTAATAAATGTCAGCTCTATGAGAGCAAGCATTGTATATATTCTCTGCTTGGCTACCTATTTTTAGGCTACTAGTTTCTTGGCTTCCACTAGCTGACTGCAGCTATAGATCTTAATGTGTAAACAACAGAAACTACTTTAAACCAAAAAAGGGGGAGTTAGTTAAGAAAAACGGAGTTTCCCAGTACTGACGTTTGACCAGATGTGAAAAGTAGGGGTTGGCACAGTGAACTCTAGAGGCTAGCCCATCAGAATTACTGTCAGGTCACACCACAGCACCACTACGATCATATGCCCCTCCCAACCAACTAAATCTGATCATTTGTACTTTGAAAATTGCTGTCACTCACGATTCAAAATGCTGGCGGTGAGTATCTGACCAGCTATGTTTGCATCTGATGCCTACCTCTCTTTTAATATAGCCATAGGCGGAGAGGGCAAGAGGCAAAAGGGCTTGAAACAGGAAGTTTCACAGAGACTATAAGCGGCGATGTCCCCTAAAAGTTAAAGTTACCGTATAATTTATTATTCAAATAAGTCTACATTTAAGAGTAGAAAGGACACTATTTCCATTTATGCAGGGTTAACTGGTACAAACAAGGGCAGTCTCTGTATTACAGGGATGTGTAGTCAACCAGTCAAAAGGAATGTTAGTGCACTAATACGAAAAAGGTGTGGTTGAATGTTGGGGCAAAAAAAGATCAGTTTTGCTGTTGCTGGTTTTTGTTGTCGTTGTTGTTTCCAATAATTCCACTTTCTCTGAATTGGAAAAAGCCTCTTGATGGTCTGCCTCCAAGATTCTTCCCGTGGGAGCAAGTAGGAATTCTTCACTCTGTTTCCACCCTTCTCCCATCTCTTGAAGATACCAGTGTCCACCATCCATCACAATTCACTCACCGAAAACAGAATGAGAAGCCCTACAAGATCACACTGGACTTTTCCCCAGATTGGTCAAGCCTTTGGTAGTTTTCTACTTGGAGGCAGGAAACGGGGTGGGGCAATGCTTTGAGTTTCTTGCCGGCTCTCATCCATTCCTCTATGTAGTGAATTCTACTTCTCAGCTCACTGGACTCTCCAATCTTTTTTGTAGCATGGCTTTTGGGTCTTTTAAACAAAAGTGTTTCTTTACTTGACCAAAGATAAAGGACCTTAGCCTCACTTTTTGGAATAGCTCATTGATCATAAGTACCTGTTTTTCTAGTGATTCATTAAAAGTGAAAGTGATTTATTGTAATGGGATTATGTGGTTCTCAACTCTGAGAGAATATTGAATCTAGAGCGTGACACCAATCATAAGAATGAAATGTTTACTTTCCTCTTCTTGACCAGTGGCAAATAGACAAACATGTAAGAGCCAGAATGGATAATCTCTCCTCAGCTGGTAATTAGTCACCTCACTGTAACTTAAAAAGAAGAAAAAGAAAAAAAAGAAAAAAAGGAAAGTCCTGTTAGGATTTCTCAGCTTTAATAAATCAAGAGTTCATATGATAGCTATTTAAGCTAATGGTTAGCTTGCCTTTTAATGAGGCTTTATCATTAATTAATCTCCTCATTTAAGGTCTGTGGACTCCTAGTTTATAATTGCAGCCTTCAGTTTTACAGGTAAAGCCAATATTTACCCCTGGTGTGCCCCCTGCCAAAAGCCTGCAACAGACATCAGCTGGTAAATATTCATTTATACTGACAGCAAAAACATTTTTCACGATGCTCCAAACCTGCAGTCTCCCAGCTGTCAGCTTGGTGGTGAACTGTTAGAACGCCAAGGGCTGCCGGCTGGGGATGGGAATATTTGAGTTGAATAAAATAATACAGCAGTATGAAAATAGAAATTTGGGGGGGGGGCAGTGGGTGGTAATCTCTCTTCGGGAAGCTTTGTCTTAAGTCTTTGTATCGTTTTTACCATTTGTTAAGCAGTATCTCTCAAGCCTCTGCCAAGTGCTTATACATGGATTATCTCTTTAAACTCTCACCAAAACCCTATGAGGAACATATTCTTCCTATATTCATTTTAAAATAAGGACACAGAGGCTTAGAGAAGTTGAATAACTTGTTCAAGTCTTTCTTTTTAACAGAGAAGCTGATATTTGAGGCAGAAAAGTCTGACGCTAGAGCTCTTACTTGAAAATAGGAAAGAAACTCAGCTTATTTGGTGGATAGCTAAGAAGAACTTGGCTTGCACATTCAAAAAATTACAATTGCTGTTCTTTAAAGACATAGTTCAAACTGCTGTGTTGAGTTTGTTTGTGTATGTGCATCTTGAGGTTTCTGTGTGTGTACAAATATTTCGTTTTCTCCTATTATAATGGCCTCTCATGAAAGGTGATAGCTCAAATTCCTCTGGCTGATGGCCTCTATCTGTGTAAATGGACCTTAGTTTCATTCAGATTCTTGCTCAACTATTTCAGAGTCCTTGATGAATGTTTCATAAGTGTTCACCAGCATACCCAGGTGCTCTGGTGACTTCATTTTTTTCTCTTCGATGCCTTGCACTCCCTTCTTGGGAAATACTAAGACCTCAGTTCCTTTCTGGTCCTTCCTGCAGTTTCCCTGCACAGTTCCTTTAAATGTTTCTATTGTTTCCAGAAGCCTACAGGGACCTGAAAGTCTGACAGACCCCAGCACAGCATGTTTTAAAGATGATCTCACAAATATTAACTTCAAGATGACTGAAATTCGATTATACCAAAATTCTTTCTGAAAGCATAACAAATAATTTATAGATTTCACAAAGTACAATTTAATGCCTGTAATTCTCAAGGGCTTATCAAATAAAGAATTGGTGGTTTGTCCCTGACATAAATGCTCCCTGCAGTTGAATTTTTAAGAATATACTGTACCCAATAAGATAAGTTATTTTAATGATGGTAGGCTAGTCAATTATTCCACCCATGTATTGTCTTATCTCATAGACCAGATTTGCAATTATTGCCTGTTTTACCTAGATATTTTTTTCCATGTGTACCTAGTGAGGGTTTTAGTATGTTTCTGGGCTGTATCTGTTGATAGGGCTTTGATATACGTCATTTGTTGATGGAAAGGCTCATCTTGAAGAAAAAAAAAGGGAGAGAGAGGCTCAATATATGAGCCCACCAAGCTGAGATAATTCACACACACACACACACACACAGTGCAAGGTATTAGAACTGTTATCCATTTTTTTAGATGCAAGAATGGAGATTTTTGTCTCTCTCTATTGATAGATGGATAGATAGATGATAGATAGATGGATAAATTTATCTGACAGTCCTTTAATATAAGGTCTAGTAGGTGAGAATTTTACTAAAAGACCACATTTATTTGATATACCACATTGCTTTCCCTATTTTATGAAAGATGTCTCCCTGCCATTCTCCTGGTCACCCACATTTAAAACTTCAGAATCAATTTTGATTTGCCTTTACTTTTTTACCTACCTCTTTCAAAAAATGCCTCCTTTTTATTCCATCTCCAGCCTAATGGAAAACCTCTCCTTTATACATTAATCTGTGTAGTAGGCCCTTAATCTGTTAAATCCTATTCACTTTATCAGATTTATCTTTCTAAATCACCAGTTGTATCAAATCACTCATTCAGTCAAGAATTGTGTCTACTGGGACACCTGGGTGGGCTCAGTTGGTTAAGCATCTGCTTCTGCTTAGGTCATGATCTCAGGGTCCTGGGATCAAGCCCCCCCCTCCTGCCCCGTCCCCCAGAACAGACATGCTTCTCCCTCTCCCTCTGTCTCCTCCCCACTGTTCATGCTCTGTCTCTCCCTCTCTCTGAAATAAATAAAATCTTTAAAAAAAGTTGCCTCTACTTCCCTGTTGTGTATAAATGAATGTTGAGTGGCAGGCCTGATATTTAAGAACTTGCTCAATTCCTCTTCCCTTCAAATATAAATTTTTTCTCAGTACTTTTTTTTCAAGATTTTTATTTATTTATTGAGAGAGAGAGAGAGAATGGTAGAGAGCATGAGAGGGAAGAAGGGCAGAGGGAGAAGCTGACTCCCTGCTGAGCAGGGAGCCTGACAGGGGACTCGATCCCGGGACTCCAGGATCATGACCTGAGCCGAAGGCAGTTGCTTAACCAACTGAGCCACCCAGGCGCCCTTTTTCTCAGTACTTATATGAAGCCTCTGTTCTGTACATGGAGATTTTTCTCCTAAAAAATCATGCTCATTTATTGAGGCCAGATGCCTTTGTTTTTGTTAAATCAACCTGTGCTTCCTTTATCATTACATCTCTGTTTATGACATTTTGTCTACTGTGGTAGGCTGAATAATGGTCTTCGTCAAAGTTGCCTGTGTCATAATTCCTGGAATCTGTGTATATGTTTTCTTACATGGCAAACAGGACTTTGTAGATATGATTATGTTAAGGCTTTGGAGATGAGGAGATTATTCTGGATTATTTAGGTAGATTCAATCTAATGACATGAGTCCATAAAAGAGGAGGACCTTTCCCAGCAGAGTTCAAAGTCAGAGGGAGACACGACTACAGAAGAATGGTTGGAAAGATTCAACCCTGTTGGCTGCGAAGATGGAGGAAGGGGACTATGAGCTAAGAAATGGAGGTACCGTCTAAAAGCAGAAAAGGCATGGGAATGGATTTTCCCATAGAGCCTCCTGAAGGAACACAGCCCTGCTGACATTTTGATTTTAGGCCAGTGAGACCCATTTTGAACTTCTGTTCTCTAGGACTGTAACATAATAAATTTGTGTTGTTTTAAGATACTAAGTTTGTGGCAATTTGTTACACAAGCAACAGAAACTAATATATCTATTTACTTAGTATCTTCCTCAATGGACTTGGAGCTCCCTGAGGTCAGGACTGAGAAGCAGAGTTCTAACATTCATTTTCTTGTTTGTTTTTGGTAACAGAATCCTAGTCTTTTTTGTAGTAATAGAGTAGGCCCGGCTTCCTTTGCAGTTAAGTGTGGCCATGTAACTATGTTATAAAAGGAAGTGCTATGGGAAACTTTCCAAGAAGATTGGCTCTGCTAGGAAAAGTGACTTTTGTCTATCTCCTGCTTCTTTCTGCTGCTGGTCTCAACTACAGAGAGGATTACTGGAGCTCCCCCAGCCATTTAGAATATGGAACATAGAAGCTACCTCTGAGGATGGCAGTCCCAAGAAATAGGTATATGGGTCCCTGATAGAGCTGTGGAGCCACCCTTTCTACCCTGGACAGTCAACCCTTGGACCTCTTTCACTTAGAAGAGATTAAAAAAAAAAAAAAAAATCTTATTTAAGCTTCTGTGGATTTGCCCTTTTTTCATTCATATAAAGCCAAGTCTAATAAATACTAGCACAGACTTAGTATTGAATCTCCATTGGCTCCTGGCACAGAATATTTGCTCAATGCTCATTGAATGGATGTCCAAAATCATCTCTGCCCAAAGCCACTCATCTTTCAGGGAACATACTCTAACCTTTTTCAGCAGGTTGAATAGTGTCCCTGCAAATTCACGTCTACCCAGAGTCTCAGATTATTTTATTTGCAAATAGGATCTTTGGAGGTATAAGTAGTTAAGATGAGGTCATACAGGATTAGGGTGGACCCTACGTCCAGTGACTGGTGTTCTTAGAGGAAGAGGTGAGGACACAAAAGAGACACAGGGAGAGGGCCATTTGCTAATAAACACAGAGAGAGATAACAGTGCTGACAGCTGCCAGTGAAGGATGCCCAGGAATGCAGGAGCCACCCGAAGCTGGGAAGAGGCAAGGGAGCAGTCTTGCCTGGGGCCTTCAGAGGCATCATGCATCACGGCCCTGCTGACTCCTTGACTTCAGACATACACCCTCCAGGCCTTTGGTGGAATAAAAATCTATTGTTTTAGGCTGCCCGGTTTATGGCAAGCTGTTTTGCCCTGGGAAACTAACACACCTGCCTTTGCAATAATACGCATGTAATTCTTAGAATAGTTGTTGGTGTCAAAAATGCTCGGATGTTAGGCTTTGTTTATGGATCACTATCATTTTTGTTTTTATTATTACCTTCTATGCTATTTTCAGAGGCTGAATCTCATACTTTCGGTGAAATCGTTTTCAGGTATAAATATTTTGTGTCTTCACAAAGGTCCTTGGTCCCTTAGGCCCTAAGGTCCTTGAGGGCAGAGACAGCTGTTTACACTTTTTTTATCCCCATTTCCTTTGCTTGACATGTAACATGGTACCAGGCGTGAGGAGGGCAGTAGCCTTTAGAAAAGGAAAATTCCCCATGGATGATGTTCTCAGAATAACTGGAATCTGCAAAATAGTTACAGCCTCAGGGAATTTGGCAGACAGTTGCCAGGGTCAAAGATCCCTTCTGACTGACAGAAAATTAGATAAGAACAAGGCTTGAGTTTCTCTAGACACCAGCCAAGTGGGGAGGATCAGACCCTGGCACAGCTCAGTCACCCAGTGATTTTTTTACCAGCTTTTTTTGGGGGAGGGGGGAAGCAAACTATAAAAAAGTAATTTGTTTCTCTTTTTAAATAAGTGCTTTGTTTTTTAGAAAGCTGCTATATTCAAAATACAAAGAAGCCCATTAGGATATCCACATACAAGTATTATAAGCAAGAACACAGCCTGGGGTAGCAAATCATTTTTTGTAAAGCAGCATATTTTCTATTTCCAAACTCCCTTGTCACATTCCTTAGCTACATTAATGGGATGCAAACTTTTCAAACTTGCTTGCCTTCTCTTATTGCGGATTGTGAGCCTATAACTTGCTTTCAGGCACTGCTCCTTCTAGAAGTGAAAACCAAAAACGAATGTTTTTGTGATGTTGGTGAACATAGAGCAGTCGTTGGAAGAGCCATGTCCCAGATAAGGAATCCCAGGGCTTTCCCAGAAAGAGACATGGAAAAGAGCAAGAAGGGATTTGAATTCTCAACATTTTAGATCCTGGGAGCTGGATGGTAGGTCAAGACTAACCTAGTAGAAGATTCTCATTACTCCTCAAGGCCAAAAACTTAAAAATAGCTCAAATTTGTCCTCTGCTAAGTAAATATGCTCCAAGTAACTTTCTCATTGCTTTATATATATTAACTCATTTAGTCTTGTGATGACTGATGAAAAGGGCCTATTTATTATTCTGATTTTACAGATTAGGTTACTGAGGCACAAAAGTGACCTATATAATTCCTCTAGGATCTGCTTGACCCTCTGCACTTTCTTTTTTTTTTTTTTTTTTTTCACCCTCTGCGCTTTCAATCCACTGTTAATCCCTGACAAGGTGTGTTCAGCTACTTTCCTGGCCTCAGTTTCCTCATCTGTAAAATGCATCTCAATCTATAAAAGGTTATTTCAGAGAACAGAAGGAATGTCATTTTCTTCCCTGCACCCTCTTAGTGTTTGTGTGTGATTTAATAGGGGAAATTAAACTGAATATGCAGATTAGCTAACACACAAATAAGCAGATTAAGTTCTAGAGCAGAGACAACAGCCGCGCCTTCAACATTTCCAGTGTCTAGGCAAAAGTACAAACGCAGGCCCACATACCATATGTCTATACCTTACATGCTTAAAATGTATAAATCAAGCTAATTAAAATATATTCAAGCCTCTTAACTTGACAGGCAGATTTCCATAAAAACCTGGAGAACCAGATTCAAAGTTAGAGTTCTCCCACTTCTGAGAGTCTCATGCCAGAGCAAGGATACTCAAGGAGAGCCAGGACCTCTGCCTGACCCCTTAGTCCTTGGTCCCTGGCCCACAGCCTGCTCTACTTCTCTTTCCACTCCTGTGTCTGTCCTGGAATGTGAGGGGCCTTGGACACTCATGATGGACATCTTATCTTACAAAACTATCTCTACTGACATCCCTTCCTAATAGAATTGTCAGATTTAGCAAATAAAAATAGATAATGCCCAGTTAAATACAAATTTCACATATGCAATGGATGTATTTTTAGTATAAATAAGTTCCATGCAACATTTTGTTTACCTGAAATTTAAATTTAACTGGGTGTTCTGCATTTAATCTGTATTTAACCCTACGTGTAAGCATTCCCCAATCAGCCAAACTTCAGGCCCACTGTACACACAATCTGGTGGCTATTTCCAATCCTCCACCGGAATGGAGGAGATCAAAGGTACGCACAAATCCTGGAATGGCCTTGGAGCTGCTTGCCCATGTAGTTCTGTAGCCGAGGGTACCCAGACTATGATTTAGTAGATGGAGGGCATGTGCCCCTTGGAGAGAGACACGGGAAAGGACCAGAAATAGGTTCTATAAAGTGCAAGGCACATTTATTTTCCAGGTCTGTAAATAGTATAAACAATGCGCAGGGTGACTATTGAACGCTGACTGGTAGGATCTGAAAAGAAATCATGGGAGAAGTGGCATTTAATTTCAGTCTTTTTTTTTTTTTTTTTTTTTTTAATAAGCATTTAATTTCAGTCTTGATGGGGACAGTTTAGGTGAGTTAAGGAAAGGCCATTTATGTTGATTATCCTTCATTTATGTTGATTATCCTTCATTTATGTTTGATTATCCTTCATTTTTTAAAGCAGCAAGCCCTTTACATGTTCTTAATTCCTATGCTTTAATGTACACGAACATTAAGTATAATTCACCTTCCTAAAGATGATGAAGTTAACTTGGATATAATAAAGGGAGCCTTTGAGTATTTGTTGATTTGCAGCATAGGGCACAGAGATGGAACAGAATGTAGGGTGCTAGAAATTGCCGCTCTTTCATTAAGCTGGGGCAATGAATACAGAACTCAGACCTACCAAGTAGCCAAAATTTTAGCAGACAAGATTGTGGAAAAAAGAAAACAAGTGAGAAGTGAACTTAAGGTTCCATATTCAATCTCTTCTCAAGGCCGTTGCACACTCCAAGGTTACACATGCTTAGGATGAGATACAGAGAATTAAACAGAGAGTAACTGCTAAGAGGGTAAACATGTTAGCAGAGAATTAGCAATCTCGTGGTGTTGGAGAGGCAAAAACTAGAGTAGAGAGCCTGCCAAAGGAGAAGCCCTGGTACACACCCCAGGCATGCAATTAAAATCGCAGAAGGGCTATGCCCTAGGAGAAAAAGGCAAAACAGAAATAGAGCAGCTTTTACAGAATCAAAGTGATCTGCTCATATTCTATCTGTTGTTCAAAAGAAAATTAAACCTTCCCTAGAGGCAGATAACACCCTCCAGTGTCACTATAATTTTTTGTACATACTATATAGCCTTCAATAAGGAATTATTAGCCCTGCCAGATAGCAGGACCAGATGATGCAGGAAACAAACAAGAAGCACAGATAATAGAAAGATCCCACAGATAACTTAGATGTTTTGGATTATAGGGTAAATATGTGGAAGCTAGAGAAAATTATTTGCAATGCATCAATCCAGAAAAGATTCCAGATTATACAAATAATTTCTAAAAATCATTCAGGAAAAAAATCATCCACTGAACAATTTGAGCAAAAATCTCAGATGTCACAAAAGAGGATATCTAAGTGACCAATAAGCACATAAAGTGATGTTCAGCATTATGATCACAAATATTCAAATTAAGCAACAGTGAGAAACATGCATACCAGAATAAATAAATTAAAAATTGACTGACATCACTTACAAAAAAATGTGTTATTCTGATGTAGGAATAATAATATAATTATTATCACAGTAGTAAGAACATTTAACATCAAATCTACCCTCTTAATAAATGTTTAAGTCTATAATACAGTATTGTTTGCTGTAGGCATGATGTTGATCTCTAGAATTTACTCATCTTGCAAAATTGAAACACTATATCCATTGAAAAGCAATGCTCCATTTCCTGCCCGCCCCCCACCAGCCACAGGAAGGAAAAGACAGGTAGTGGGCATGACATAGACTACTATGGCACAGATAATATTCTATACCCTTGTCTGGGAGCTGAGAATGTGGGTATGCTCACTTGTGGAAGTTCATCAAGCTACACAAGTTAGGATTTGTTCACATGCTAGACTTCTATTTTTTTTTTTTTTTAAGTATTTACCAAAAAGGGAAAAGCATGTATTTGGTCCTCACTGGGGCCTTGCTAATGCTGGAGTTCATTTACTACTATGTTATTCAGTACTCATCAGTTGAGCTCAATTTACAAAGTAACTGGACTGGAAGTACTATTCCTTAGTGCCTGTTTAGTTTGTATCATCAAATTTTTATTCAAAAGCTACTCTCTTGGCAAAAATAGTGCTAAGGTTTAGAGTATAAAAACAAGTAACACATCCAAATTATCCAGATAGCATGAAAACTAGTTCTAGGAGGCATATGTGAACAGGTAGTTTTAAAATTAATAAATATGCTAAAATAGGAACAAGGTGCCATGGAATGTAGGAAAGGAAACTGGAAACTTAGTCTGCTCTGTGAAGTATGTGCGAATGTGTATATGTGTGTGATCTTCAAAAACGAATTTCTAGAGCAGATAATTCCTGGTCTTAATCTTCAAAATAAAGAACAGTTTCAGCATGTAAAGAAGGGCAGAAGGGGCATGAGTGAAGATGTTGGACTGTTGATTTGTGGCGTAAGAGCTGGATCTACAAGCAGCTCATTAATATTAAAGCATACATTTTAAGGCAGCAGTTGTTATGAAAAATGGATGGGAAGATAGAGCCCTGGCATAGTGAAGCTTAGAGCCACTCTGTGTAGTGGTTGTTGATTGCATGAAGGTGTAATATTTAAGGGAACACATTCACACAGTGGACATAAATTAACCTGAAGCAGGGTAGGTTATCCATATATAAGCTCAGAAAATTATGCAAGAAGACACACACTGGCACAAATGTGTGCCTTTTATAACCTGATTCTGGACGTCCACCAAGGTTTCTTTTAGCCACTGTCACTCTGGGACATCTGGTTTCCCCACTTCAGACCTGCCGTGGTCACCTGATCTGCAAGACAAAATATAGGGGCAGGCATGGAATGTTAGGGCTGCTGAGGTATATGCATCCTGGCATCCAGAGTGTGGGGAAACAGGTAAGTGTTGTGGAAACATTTCATATTCATGGAAAGCTCCCCAGCTGAGAGAGAGGTTGACACAGCAGTAGCTCCCACTGATTTCTGAGACTCAAAGAATAGGATTGATCAGGCTGTGCAACAGAAACATCCCCATTTTTTTTTTAATTTGAGGAAGGTCAATCTTTTCAACTTAAACAAAAGCACCCCACGAGCAGTAGCAGCTCTTCTTGTTGACATGCCCAGAAGTTTGAAATTTTGGCCTTTTATGTGTTGTGAGAAATTTGGAAAGCTTTTCACTTTAAGTATATCGTTGTGTCAATAATTTGGAGAACATAGAGTTATGTAGGAAGAAAGCTGGAAGCAGGGATACAGATGAGGAAATTGTATATAATAGTCCAAGTGAGAAATAAAGAGATTCTGACATATGGCAACTATAGTAAAAATGAAGAGAAAGAGATGGATTTGAGAAATACGAGAAACGTTTGGTGGAATTAATTGGCTATAGATGGTTATGTGAAGAGTGGAATATAGGATGATTTGGGGGCCTTTTCAAACTACAATAATTAGATAGGAGAGGATGCAGAAAGAGCAGGTCTGTGAAGAGGAGTTTGGCTTTAAATCCAGGGGTTCAGGTATTTATGAAGTATCCAAATAAACGTGTATATTTCACGATTAGACCAAGAACTAGTGACCAGAAATATAGGGAGATAACCTGGTGATGTCATGGAATCCAGAGCAGATGCAAACAGAAACTTGTGTTAGTAGGGTCAAATATTGAAGATTGTCAAGTAAAATTAAACTGAGAGTGAGCAGGGGCTCCTGGGTGGCTCAGTTGGTTAAGTGTCTGCCTTCGGCTCTGGTCGTGATCCCAGGGTCCTGGGATCGAGCCCCACATCAGGCTCTTTGCCCTGTGGGGAACCTGCTTCTCCCTCTCTCTCTGCAGCTACCCCTGCTCGTGCTTGCTCTCTCTCTCTCTCTCTCTCTCTCTCTCTCTCTCTCTCTCTCCCTCCCTCTGTCTCTCTCTCAAATAAATTAAAAAAAAAAAACTTAAAAAAAAACTGAGAGCGAGCCGTTCACTTTGACAATTTTTAAGTCCTTGGGTACTCTTTGGAGAACTTTTTCAACAGAACGGAAGAGACGGAAACCAAATTGCACTGGGTGGAAAATTGAAAGAAAAAAAAAAGTAAGAGAAGACTATCTTCTGAAGTTATTTTGCTGATGGTAGAAGATGACTAAAGAACACTGGATTGGGTTTTACAGTTTTATTCTGTTTATTTTGTTTTGTGTTTACATTGGAAGTGACAGAGGAGAAAAATATGAAGGGAAATAGTTGATTTAGAAAGAAAAGGGAATAATGATGAAACATTGTCTAGGGGTCTTGGAGAGGATAGGAGGATAATGACAATGATGATGTTAATGGTGATGGTCCTGATAATTATTATAATGGCACCATCTCTCACTTAAAGAATTCTAACCATGGGCAACTTCGTAAGAAAGATCCTATGATATCAACTTGCAGAGGAGAAAATGAGACTTAGGGAGGTTAAGTAACTTATCCAAAGTCACACAGCCATGAAGTGTCAAAGTTTGGATTTAAATCCAGATTTCCCGGATGTTAAAAGGCATTCCTTAATCACTAGTATACATTGTCTGCCATAAATCAGGCATATAGATAGAGGGGGAAGATGGAAATTCACTTCATCCCTGAAAAGGAACAAACTTATTCCAGCTTCTTTCCACTATTTTGGTAATAGGTATATGTTCAGAAGGATCAAATTAAATTCTCTGGGATAGTATAAATTTTGGCATTTGAGATGCCTTAGTTTCCTTGTTTAATATTTGTTTCTCTGCTTTAATTGGCAAGATGATGCACATATCATTTTTAATTGGCATGGCCATTTACTTTATCTTCCAAACCAGGACAATTTTGAAAGCACAAGAGAGCATTGTTAATACAAATTAAACCAAGCAGGCATCCACCAAGACTGTCCCAAGCCATGTTGTTTTAGTTGTAATACCAAAAGCTTTTACATAGACCCAGTGTGGTGAGGATTGACTTGGTATGACTGGTGTTGCTTAGTTCAGAGTCATGAAGCATATTCTATCTAGGGGAAACCATTATTTTCATAAAATCTGCTCCAATAGCATCCATCTTTTATGTAGCTAATGCTTATTAGCCCCAAAAGATGTCCTGAGAATCATGTTGTGTTGAGAATTAAAGGGAACCTCAGATGGAAATCATCTAGTCCAGTCTCTTTTCATTTGATCATTTTAATGTTGTTCTGAAGACTCCACTTACCTACCATATGAAGTTACTTAAAACCCTTTGAAATAACTTTAAGGAAGCTGACACATTGTATGTTCTCTAAGATATATTTTGATTATACACTGTGATTAGAACACTTTTATAAAAAAAAAATCTACCTACTTAAGTATAAGGCTATTTTTTCGTAGATTGAATCCAAATGTTGACGTATTTTTCCCTCTATTTTGAATCAAAATGAATCAGGAACAGAGTAGTTTTGTAAAATTGGACTTTGCTGCCCACTTGGTGTCTTTATTGCTGTCATCACTCACCACTTATCTGGATCCTGCTATTCTTTAAATGTAAGCAACTGCTTTGCTCTCTTCCTCCTGATAACTGTGTGTGTTATTATTACTGGTAACTTAACACAGATCATCCATTCAACATCTTGGCTACTCTGCTCTTGGCCCTTCTCCTCTGCCTACTCTCCCTCCAACTGATAGTACCACAGTATAGTACCCAGCTGCTCAGGCCAAAAATCTGGAAGTCATCTTTGGTTTTCCCTAACACTTTCACATCATCCCACAAACAACCCAGTAGCAGTTCAGTGCTACTTACCAAAAATATTTTGAATCCTGTCATTTATAACGCTGCCTCTATCACCTCTTGTCTGGTTATGCAATTTTGCCAATTTCCTTCCTCCATTCTTGTCCCCATAAAGCTCACTTTCCACTCTGTAGCATGAGTGGATTTTGAAAAATAGAATCTCTATTTCATCAAACACCATGCAATTATTTTCAGGGTCCCCATGACCTGGCCCCTACCTGTCTTCCCATGCCACTGCGTTACTATGTTCTTTGTTATTTCTCATTCGGAGAGACCTTGTGCCCTCTCCAGGGCCATTGCACTTGTTCTGTTAGCCTGGCATAAATTTCACCCAATCAATTTTAATACCTAGCCCCTTCTCATGATTCAGGTGTCTTCACATGCCATCTCATTAGGAGAACCTTTCCTGACTGCATAGTACAAAAAGAAAGGAAAGAAAGAGAGAGAAGAGAGGAGGGGAGGGGAGGGGAGGAGAGGAAACTCTTGGTGACTCTCTACCAACCCTGCTTTCTTCTCTTAATGGTACTTGAAAATGTGTATACTTAATTAAAGTATGTCTGGTCCACATCAGTGCAAATATCATGAGAGCAAAGGCATCAATATATCTTATACATTGCCTGGGATAGTGGCTGGATTAGAGGAAAACTTGGTAATACTTGTTGAATAAATGAACAAGGTAATTGCAAAGACAAAATGAGATCTGGTATGTGAAGGCCCTAGAAAAAGCCCACCGTACAATGATTCTTCCTGCTAGCCTCTTGCTAAAGAGGAAAATGCATCTCTTACATCGGTTTTAGTTGTATATTTTCATACTAAGGCACCATGATTGGAGAAATACAAATTATCAGTGTGAAGTTAAAATGTTTTACTTTCTTGATAAAAAAAATATATATATATATGTAGTTTCCAAACATCAGATGTTTATTTAGCAAAGCATAGAGAGAGTCACTGAGTCACTGTCTTGAGGTTAAGTCCCGAGCATTCTGAGATGACATGTGTAAATGGAAACAAACCCAGATGCTCCCCTGTGTGCCAGTGTTCTGACAGATAGCACAAGTGTGTCTAGGGATAAGCAATTTAAAAGACCTAGAATGTCCTACCAAGGAGATCAGTCTGGAGGGAGATAGGGGCACATAAACAAAATATTACAGTGTAGTGTGAGAAATACCTTGGTAGAAGGAGTGATTAAATAAATACTCAAGAGTCCTGGGAAAGGTTAATATAAAAGATGAAGACGGATCTGTGATAGAGCAAAGAGATGCAAACTAGTCAGACATTGGAAACGGGGGAGCTGGGAAGGTAAAGAGGTAAACTAGTATGTCAAAATCAGAGACAGGAAGTTGTATGGTGTGTTCAGTTAACCACAGCTGTGTAATACATCTTGAGTATGATATGAGAGGGAAGAACAATGCAAGATGTGTCTGGAGATGTAGGCAGGGGTCTGGACCCCATTACTGCTGCAGAATTACTATTCAACAATTATTCCTATCTTCCCCTCTCCCATTCAAGATATCCAATCAGGGAGCTGTATTTTCACTGAAGCGCTTTTCAGATTAAACCAAATTGAGTTCTTTAGTGAAGAAATTAACCTCTTGAATGTAGGATTTCCTTTCATCTTATTAGTCCATTGCTTTAAACACTAAAAGCATCATTTCCTGTTGTTTTATGCTTAAAATTCATTCCTTTAAAAAGGATTCTTTATGTCAAGTGTTTTTAGAGAGCTTTGATAGAAGTGCAACTATTTTCAAAATATGTGAGTTGGTCTTCACTGTGGGCAAATACCTAAAACAAATATCATTTGTCCTGCTTTTGCATAGCTATTCATTTATTTTTTAACTTAATACACACATGTCCTATTTTACAAATGATAGATTGTTTCTAAAAGCCCCACTGATATTTAATTATAAGTTCCAAATTCAATGTTTATTATACAAAACTCAGAAAAAATAAAATCTCATATTTTATGTTCTTAAATCTTAAACAACAATGTAAAATTTGTCAATGGAATCATTCTTTATTTCTATCACTGATGCTTTAATTGACTTTAATCTGTGCTTATATTTCCTTTTGGGGAGTAAATTTTTGTGGGGTTTTTTTTTCAGTCAGTATTTATGTCAGTAATTTAGGCTAATAGTTTTGAATGCTACATTCTACAGATCTCAGGAATACTGGGGTCCTAAATTAAAAGCCAATAGTCTATGTGATGTGATGCTTATTATGGTTCTATAGAATTATGATCAAGAATAGAATTAGTGAATTTCTTATTTCAAATAAAAGATGTGGTTTGATAATTGGCTTGCGAACATGTAGCCAGTAAAACAGGATGATGGGTAAGTCAACATTTCCTAAGGACTGATTAGCTTATCAGCTGAATAGATGAATAGTGAATATCCAATTATATGACTCCTTAGAATTAGTCAAAACTTTTCAGCAATGAGTCGTAGGAGGAAAAAAGAGAGAGGCAAGCATCACTTAATTGAAGAGCATAAAAGATTCCTCTCTAGAAATATGACAGCCCACCTGTGTATGTGTTTTTATCTCTATAATGATTTCACAAGCTGAATATTGGAACTTCAGTGCCACATTAACTTTGATTTAAAAATGAGGGACTAGTCAAAGAAAGCAGCATGAACAACAAGAGACCGGAAACCGAATGGAGTGTGTATGTGTGTGTGTCTGTGTGTCCGTGCGCGTGGAGTGTGTGTGTGTGTGTCTGTGTGTCTGTGAGCGTGTATGTATGCGTGGGCTTGCAGGAGTGCACATGCAAGTGAATTTACTGATAAAGTCTGCAGTCTGCCTATAATCTCAGTGTTTTCAGCCCAGCCAAACAATTTTTGTCATTCTTGACCAAAAGTCATGCTCCAGAGGAAAGCATTAGGTGATTTTATGAAGTTTTGGTGATTGAAGGGCTATCACCTCTTTTGATTTCCATCTAATTATAACACCATGAGGCTTATTTTTCCCTTGTATTGCTCACAAAGGAAGTTTTAGCATCTGTGATTGACCTCTGAACTACTTCTCATAGCCCCTTTTCTTCCTAAGTACTTGTGTTTAATGCCCAAGTGCTTTCCTCCCTGTATCTCTTCTAAACTATACCTTTTCAAAAGTGGTTTTTTTTTCTCCTAAGCATACCAAATTTAGGAATAGTCATATGCAGTAAAATCTCTCTTTAAATATTTCTCTTTTGACCTGCAATTTCCATTCCTCTTGCTAATTTTTTCTTTTCAAATGCTAAATCCCTTTTGTCAAAGGCTGTCAGTGGTGGAGGTGACATAGGAAGGGTCCAGAAAACCACCCATTGAAACATTAATGAAAACCTCCACCTCCTCTGAACTCTTTTTCAGAGTCCATTGTTCTTTGTGTAAAATAAAAATAACCATTTCCACTAGTGACCTGTATACTTTAGATTCATGACTTATACAGAAAATTTGGGGTTTCATAAAAATAAGATCTCAGAATCATAGCGCCTTGAGGTCTACCACCAAGAAGATAGTTTTGGTGTTTGTCACAGGCTAAAAAGGGGAATGAGATTCTCTGTCTGTTCTTAATGAGCTCACAGTTTATGTGGGAGACCGACATCAGAAAAATAATTATAAGGTACCAGAAAGGTGTGGCTTGTGGCCAAAGTGGTGACAGCTAACTTATTCTCTGAGAATTGGGAATGGCTGCTCAGGAAAGATGATACTGAGCTAATTTTAGAAATGAGTAAGTAGGAACTTTACAGGAAGAGATAAAGGTTGGGGAAGAGCATTCCAGGCTCATGAAACAGTCTGTGCAAAGCCATGGAGTTCTCAAATCTCAGTCTGTTCAGGAACCCGGGGAAAGTGTATTGCTCAGCTATTGTCCCAGTACTTCAGTGGAAAAAAAAAAAAAAGTCTGAAGGATCTTCCAGTGACTTAAAAGGGTAAAAGGCAGTGCTAAGAAGAAAAAAAAAAAAAGTCAGTAAATGATATGGTGGAAAACTTGAGTGTTTAGTTTATTACCTGGAAAATTCAGAATGACCTAGTAAATAGCTGAAAATTAAAATGCTGGCTTTCAAATGCAATTTTGTAAATTTTTATAGCACGCAGTACATATAATTGTATATTAATAAGTAAATTGAGATAAATTAATGAGAAAATAGCAATTTGAAACTCATCTCCTTTCCATAAATATGGGTTCAAAATATAAAAGCATGTTCACAATGGAGAACTAATTGCTGAATAAAGACAATGAAGGCATGTAAAAGGAATTTTGATGTCTTTAACGATTTTAAAAATCATTTTAATGATTTTGAAAATGCCATTTATTTTAAAGTAACTCTGTTTCCTCAAAAATTAGACTCTGAAATTCAGAACTGCATATATTTAGTGAAATGTCTGTCCTTATTTATGCTAGCCTTATCTCAAATCAAAATTAATGGAATCCTAAAGATTTTACTCTATTTTACTCTTAAATCACTCTCCAGTTTAGACAGCACACAGATAAATGTACTCTGAGAAGCCTTGTAATTTCAAGATACTGAGCCCAAAGCAGAATTTGAAATAGAAGATTATGAGGAGGAAGGAATGTGCAGACATTCTTTTCTCTTCTTTATAATCCTGGGATAATCCACCATGCTCTCTTTCAGGTTCGTCACCTCTGAACAAGAAGATAGGAAATAGGGAGGAGAGAAATTGTGAGGTTGACAAAATTTGCTCTTGATGAATTCTTTACTCTTTGATGCCACCCTTCCCTGAGCTGCTTGTATCCTCTTGCAGTCTCCTGCACCAAACGGAGGGAATTCTATTTTCTCAGAAAGAAGTCATTTTTAACCTGAAGAGAGAGAGGGGACTGGCTTCAAGATGGCAGCAGACAGAGGAGGAGAATGTCCTATGTGGCCTCCTCACTTTTTTTTTAATCAAACATATAAGCAATTATCACATTACTTCAAACCGGGTTCAGTTGTAGACTACCATGATTTGGAACGTTCCTCAATCGGAGGCCAAGGAACTTAAACGTTCTCAGAGTTCAGGCATATGCAAAAAATAAATTAGTAAAGCTGGAAAAGCGCTACAGAGTAGTGCCAACCAGCTGGACACATACCTGCTTAAAGGTATTCATGTCTTAAATACTGTTGAAATAATCATCAACAGACTAAATTCTGCCACTGGCCTTCAGTTTTTATCTTACTCAAGAGAATCAGAATTCCTCTCTCTCTCTCTCTCTCTCTCTCTCTCTCTCTCTCTCTCTCTCTCTCTTTCTCTCTCTTTCTTTCACATCTTGGGATAAATCCCTTCCAGAGAGAGCTTCATAACTCCTACACTTCTAGGGTTGCATCTTCTTCTCATGCTCCCTCTGTGGTCCTGCCTACTCCCAGGAAACGTTGACAAAGTTGCCTCTACCTTATTTATACATTTACCTATTCACTTGCATATTTACCTGTGTATGTGTTTATTTATTAGTATCTTTTGGACCCACATTGATTGTGATACTAGAACCCAGTCCCAGCCTCAGGATAGCTTGAATGTGACAAAGATTAAAACCTAAAGTATGTTAATGGTTCTTTATAAGGCATAGATTACTTTGACTAGTTGGTTACATTTGATTCTTACAGCAACCCCAGGAAGTGGGTCAGGGAGATATTATCTCTAAATTACACATGAGGTGACTGAGATTAAATAATTTTTCTCAATTTCCCTAAAAAGAAAGGAGGCTTGCACTATCTAATTTATTTTATGCCATTTCATTTCATTTTTCATCATGATGAGTGTACTATTTAATCCTCATCCCCTATTTCATCCTACCCCCCCCCCACCTCCCCTCTGCTAACCATCGGTTTGTTTTCTATAGTTAAGAGTCTGCTTCTTGGTTTCCCTCTCTCTCTGTTTTTCCCTTTGCTCGTTTGTTTTGTTTCTTAAATCCACATATGAGTGAGATCATATGGTATTTGTCTTTCTTTGATTGACTTATTTTACTGAGCATTATTCTCTCTAGCTCTTTCCATCTTGTTACGAATGGCAAGATTTCATCTTTTTTTTTTTTTTTGGCTCTCAACCAAATTACAGTGTATTTCCTCCCTGTTATACCATCATTCTTATTTTTTTTTCTTCTTGTTTATGTCTGCTTTTACTACACTTCTATATTCTTCCCTCCCTTCCTACCCCACCAACTTTGCCCCCTTCCCATTTTCTCTCCTAGTGTTGTCATAGCCTTCACTTGTTGCCTGTAAAAGGATATAGCAGGCCCATGGCAGCTGGTTGTGGGAATGGCAGGCCGAGGGAAATCAAGTCCTCAGCAGAACTTCGCATGAATCCTGAGCCTTGGACAAGCCTTGATTAGGCATTGGGATGGCAGATAGATTTTGTAAACTTTTTAAAGAACTCAATACTAAATTAGCTTGATGTTTAAAATACTGTATTAACCAAGGTACTGGCATTTTTCTGAAGGTGGGAAATCCCAATTTTCTGTCCCTGAGAGCCTCATTCCATCCCTCTACATTGCCCTGTGAGGCCACTCCATGCTTCAGACTGCTCTTACAAGTAGTGGGATAGAATTAAGCTGATGATCATCCATGTGCAGAGAAAGTGTGATAGAGTCTTAATTTTCTGTACTAGTTCATCTCTTAATAGAGAATTAAATGCTCTCTTTTGGTCCATTGCAAATTAAGCAAAAATATCTCCACTTCACATAGGGGAATGCACAGCACGGGGCAATGCTTCAGCAAAAAGAGGTGTGAGGTAAAGTATAAGACAGCTTACCAAGATGTACAAACAAACTAATCATCCTGCCTTGTATAATTTTTCTTTCAACCTCTTACCCCGCTGGAGGTGTCCCAGTTCTCAGGTAGAGACTAATCCAATTTCACTCTCACCACGTAAAGGCTGTAATCAGTCTCCCTGCTTCTGGCTAACTATTCTCTTATCCTTTCATTTTCCTCAAACGTAATATTATAAGAAATCCTCGATTTCTCTTATTCTGGGTAGCTGGACCATCATAGTTTAGTTTAGCCCAAGTGGGCTAGGTATAGCCACCTTTTGTAGGGTTTTCAACAGTAAATGGGAAGTATGAAATTCTTAACCCAAAAGCTAAGTGGTTAAATAATTTGTTTTTATAATATAGTAGGTGATTGTGGCTGGTTTTACAGACAGAATTTAAATGGCATGGCAATGGTGTCTGATTAGAATCAGCATCCTAATAAGGAATGTGAATGAATTCTGTTGCCCAAAGAAAAGAGAATGCAGAGGGGCTGTGGCATGTGTGTTCCACATAGGATATCTGGCCTCTCTTACTTTCTTTGCTATCTGCAAGTCTAACAACTTATTTCTGCCTTGCGTTTCCCTTGCTTGGCTAAATAAAAAAAAAATAAATAAATAAGGCTATTTAACACACACTTAATCAATTTCAGGCTTTCATAGGCATCTCTGAAACATCCCTGTTATTGAGACTATATGTAAATGAATTTTCTCTATCTTCACCATTTTACCAAGTTCTGTGCTAACTTTTCTTTCTCTTAATGCCATCCTTGAAAATTCTTCCTGTTCTTTTTTCACTCCTTCTCATGAGAAGTTCAGGTGTGGAATTATGCTTAGCTATTCATGGCTATATTTGAAACTCCAAGAGAACTACTTTTCTTCTTTGTGGCTATGTACATTCACGTGGTCAGCCTACTGAAAATTGCACTGCTAGATAGGCTTGGCAATTCAGACACTATTCTTTCAGGGGACTCTCCCTTCTCATGAAGGCAATCCTTCGGGAAGTAGAGAGACGCATTACTCTGTGCAATTCAGCTCACATTTATCCTTAGCTTAAAGATTGGTTCATGCCTTGAGACAGCTCTCCTGACAGTGAGTGACAGTTAATGTCAGAAGTTCAGGAGGAGGTACAGTAAGAGAACTTGAAGAAGAAAATTGCACTGCAGCTCAACCTTTACAGAGGAAAAAGTGGCATCTCATGTTTTGAACGTGTCCAGAAAAGAGATAGGCTTAATTAAGTTTTATAATAAATCCAACATTTTTATTCTAATAAAAAGGTTAGGATTTGTGAAATATCATTTACTCAATCAATATGTATTTTTTGAGTCCTTGCTTTTTGCACTGTGCCAGATATTATAAGGCTGTGAAAAAAAGTCATATTATCTGGCCTCAAGGGAAAGAATAATTAATACACTTTAATATTAAACTATAATAGATGGAGTAAATAACTAAAGTCTGGTATAGTATGGAAGATGTCATTTATCAATTAATTCAGTACATAGTATTGACTATATTGGTATGTGAGTCAGTGTGCTTTAACCGAATCTTGAAAAATAGAATCTTGTTTGGCCTTTGTGAAAATTATATTTTAATTTAAACTTTCATATGGAAGATGAATTATCTGGATCCATGTAGGTAAGACTTGGATCAGGTAGAGATGGACAGAGAGTAAGAACTAACAATTGTAGGTAACATAAAATATGTTCTACACACTGATGATTATTTCCCATAGATAACATTCAATCATAATAACAATCCTACAAGATACATTTATTCTTTCCTTTTTCACTAATGAGGAAAATAAAGCCTCAAAAGCAGGAGGAGAAATATTTACAGGGCCTATGAATGTTATCACAGAGCAGGCAATGAAGAATGGATTAGAAGCCAAGAGGCAATAAATTGATAACTACGCCCAACAGGTAACTGAACAGCTGATGGATTGGCTTTCTTTGGGTCCAGCAGTTCCTTGAGGAAGAGCATCTTTAAAGGAGCGTTTGGGTAGAAAGGCAATATTGTGACCATTTAGTATGTACTTCATATAGCAAAAATGAGAAATACCTCTAAGCCTTTTGGAGAAAATGTTAGTTTGACTGGTAGTTTGTTGCACCATTGTTTAAGGTGCCCTGTTCTCTCAGGAGTTTGTGGATTAAATATGTTTTGTATTCAGTAGCGAGATAGTTGAAACATAAGTTCAATCCAAGTAACTTGAAGCCACTGGCTCAGTGGCCATTGTTTCTAATGTAGTTATTCTATCCTAACTCATATGTCACCCATAGGATTAAAGGCTTTCAGGTCCTGCTTCCCTTGACCTCACTTTCACCTGTCTAGTGACACGTCTCACCCTGGTATCTCCTACAGCCTGCGTCAGGAGGGTATCCTACATGTGCAGTTTTCTCCAGACGAAGGTGTTTTCTATTGTAGATTAATTTTCTTCTGCATAACAATAATGAAGTTAGTAACAATAAAAAAACACCTAAAATCTCTACAGTGTTTATAGTTTACCAATTATTTCCATGTATATTACCCCATTAGTAAGTCCACAAGATAAAAAATAATTGGAATCGGAACCAAAAACTTACTTTAGGGTTCTTTCTCTGTCACATTCTCATTGTTTGAAGTCATTCAAATTATGCGATCATTGTCAGTTTTGTCATGTGTAAGATAGTTACAGTAACAGCTGCCTGAGTATAATACAAGTATAAATAGGATAAAATTTAAAAGTACTTTGTAAATTCTAAAGTGTTTTACATATATGACTTATGATTGTCATTAGTCCATGAATGAGTATTTTACTAAGTGGCAAATTGAAGTATATCTATATAAGTAATGTGGAAAGAAGTTAACAAGACCAGTTACTGAGAGGAGACAGACTAGGAGAAAGGTAGAGAGGGGAAATTCAAATAACTAAGAAGAGATGCCAATGTTGAGTGACATTCCTGGACAATGTTTGGAAGTTTCCGTTTAACTGTTTAATGAAATCAGGGAAAAATAAACTTGGCACCCATTAAGGGTCCCCTAGACCAGCGTATTCCCTATGTCTTCCGAGAAAATAGCTCTATAAAGTAGCAATTTATCTTTGTTATTTTTGTTTTTTTATTGAAAAAAATCTATCCATATTGCTTTAGAAAAACAATAGCATATATAATATAAAAATAAAATAGAAAGTTGAAAGGTTCTGTACTAGGTATACCAGAATTACAAAGACATAGCAATCAAGACAATGTACTAGTGTAAACAGAGACATATAGATGAACGGAGTAGAACTGAAAGTCCAGAAATATACCCATAAATCTATGGTTAATTTATTTTTGAAAAATTGATTTTGACAATTTTTTGACAAAATTCATGGTAATATACAAGAATTAAATCTATTTTAAAAAATTAAACATAATGTTTAATATTGTAAGTGATTATGATTATATTATACTTACAAAAATTGTAGACACTGTAGTAAAAGCTCTTTTGCCATGAAAACCAGTCCCTCTCCCCAGAGGAAAGAACTATCATTAATTTGGTCTTTAATATTCCAGATCCTTTGAAACTTATTTACCAATACATACACATAGGTACACATACTATCATGCTATTTTTGCTGTCCTGTATGTTAAATGAACAACAAATGTTGAACATATGCACAAATTAGTGCAGTAAATTTACCTCACGCTTTTCTAAACAGTATTTCATAAGATAGATATACTGCAGTTAATTATATGATTCTTCTATTGATAAATATCAGGATTCCCCCCAAATGTATCTTTATTACATATAATGCTTTAATAAAGTCTCTTGTATGCATCTTCTTATGAATTAGGAAAGTGTTTCTCTGGTAACAATATAGTAAAAAGGAATTTCTAGATGGTGTACTACGTGCAGTTTAATTTTAGAAACTTATTTACAAATTTTCAAAACTAGCTAAGCCAGTATGGCCTCCGAGCAATGTATGAGACATGACTGTCCCCACAGCATTACTAGTACTTAATATTAATAACATTTTAAATTGTTCACAATCTGATGGGTGAAAACCTACCTGATTGTTATTTCTTTTCTTTCTTTGATCACTAACGAGGATAAGCCCTCAGTGTGTTTCTTCCGTAAACTGCCTATTCATTACCTTTGGCAATTTTTCTTTTTTAAGTTTTATTTATTTATTTGAGAGAGAGAGTGAGCATGAAGGGAAGCATGTCAGCACAAAAGAGGGAGGGAAGAGGGGAGGCAGAGGAGAGGAAGAGGGAAAGAAGCAGACTCCCTGCTGAGCCCATGCAGGGCTCATTCTCACAATCCTGAGATCATGGCTTGAGCCAAAATCAAGAGGCAGACACAACCAACTGAGCAGCCCAGGCACCCTACCTTTAGCAATTTTTCTATGGGGAAAATTTATTTTTTCTCACAGACTGTAAGAATTCTTATGTTCTGTATTTTTGTGTACTGTTATATATATTATTATCGATAAGATCATATATATTTGTATATATTATTATATAAGCATTGCAAAAAACTAGAGTTTCATAGCTAGAAGAAACTAACATTATAGACTTCTACTCCACTCCCTTTCCTTTTATATTTAAGACAGAGAAGGAAAGTGTGTTCCCACACATCAACAGTGAATTTAGTGACAGCATCTGATACTGAACCTGGATTTCTAAATGCCTGGGACACTAAATTAAGCAGATAATTTTGAATCGGTTGGATATAAACTTGGTTATAGATTGCATTTAGTAATCTATTCTCTAAGCAATAGAAAGTCGGCCCACACAAATTTTGAAGTTGCAAATTTACCTGATTTGAAGGGCAGGGCATTTAAAATACTTCTTGAAATTAAAATAAACTACAAAAGAGGCAAAGATCAAATGACTTTACAGAGTCTATTTTCAATAGTTCAAAGTGTTTTATCAAGTTCTAACCTGATGTCTTATCCACTTAAAGGATCAATTTTATTCTATTATTTTAAAAGCAAAGAAAAGTAATTTAAAAGGGACTAGGGCCATCTAGATTTTCTCGTACTCCACAGAGGTTAGAATAACCCTTAACCTAGCAGGATAAAGCGTGGAATTAAAAGTAGTTTATACAAAGAACAAATATTCTCCGTAGACTCTAATTTCTTTTGAAAGTTGCCAGCTTACTTCCACTAGAATTTCTTTCTAGCAGCATTGTTGCTATATATTTTAAAGTACCTTTCGGAAAACAGTAGAAAGAAAGCTGCTTAACATTCACATTGTTAGTTCAGTGCCATAAGTTGCACGTTGTTTTTGTCTATTTTATTGAAGTTAAAATGTAGTTTGAAATTTAAGGGAGTTTTGAAGTTAAAAAAAGTAACCAAGTAAATGAATATATAAAGTTACCATACAGCTTTCACATGAAGTAAATTAGAGAACATAGCTATCCTCCTTAATCACTTCAGAGATTCACATCAGTCTCTTTACCAAAGATATTTTGACATTTCAGAAGCATTGTCATTATTAGATGATTATAATCATAATGCAAACAACACCTCTTATTTGTTGAGGGCTTTCAATTTGCATGGCACTGTGCACAACATGGAAACTCAATCAAGGGGTGGCTTTCTGTCATTTGTATCATCTATAGATATGGAAGCTAATCTGAGACAAAGCTAATAAATAGGAAAGGGTTCACTCCTGCTCCTTTCAAATTCTGTAACTTGTCTGATCCACTATTTCAAATATCAAATATTCAAATATTTATTTGGTATTTTCTACCTTGTAGATTTCTCTACTCTTCTGCTTTTCCCTAATCTCTCATTACACAAAAAGCCACAAATAGAATGAAAGCCTATTTAACAGGTTAAACTCTTTATATATAACAAATCAAATTTCTTCCATGAAGATATTTTATAGAAAATAATAGCTTTATGGTAAATCTAAAAAATTTTCTGTATTAATAAAAAGCCATTTCCAATGTTATAAAGACTGTAGCATACCCTGATGGGATGTTGGTTTATTTTGGCAAAGATTATACTGAAAAAAAAAAAAAAAATTCCTGAGGGCGTCCGGGCAGCTCAGTCAGTTACCTATCTGCCTTCGGCTCAGGTCATGATCCCAGAGTCCTGGGATCGAGTCCCACATCGGGTTCTCTGCTCAGCGAGGAGTCTGCTTCTCCCTCTGCCCCTCCTCCCTGCTTGTCATCTCTCTCTCTCAAATAAATAAAATCGTTAAAAATAATAATAATTTCTGAATGATAGTTTTCTTGGTGAGGATTGTTTTTAGTAACAGAACACCTAATGTTCTGTGGCAATATGCATATGGGGATTTTTTGGTTTCATACAGAAAGTTATGAGAGGTGAGTTATTACTGCAGATGACTCCTGCCTCCCTACAGTGGTCCTTTACTTTTCCTTTATGGCGAAAAGGAAGAAAAGCTTTCTCAAGCCCCTGTAGATGAACTCTTACTTAGAACACCAAGCCAGATGGGAACTGAGAAATCCACTGTCATAACTTGCTTAGGCCAAGTATCTATGCTCCATCCCTGGGGCTGCACTAACGCCAGGCATGGTTCTCTTAGCCAGGAAGAAGTGAGGGGATGGAGGTCTGTTAGGAAGTTCTCTTGTTCAAAGTGGTATGACTATATGCCAGCAAAAAAAAAATATAATAATAATAATAATTTATAATGCTTAATTTCAAGAACAAGATTCATGTAATAGACACCACACTGTACTCATATTGTATACCTGTCAGAGACAGACACTCTGGAGTTTATAACTGTGGACAAACTTGATCAATCTAAATGAACCATGGTTTTTACAGAAACAAAAGTACATGCCTTACAGAATATAGTATGAATCAGGTGAGCGAATATATATGCCATCCCTGGTATCTATTATATGCTTGCATTACTGAAAACCTAGCTGTTATAAAAGACTTTAAAATTGAATAAAGGGGGGCACCTGGGTGGTTCAGTTGGTTAGGCGACTGCCTAACCAGGTCATGATCAGGTCATGACCTGATCAGGTCATGATCCTGGAGTCCCAGGATCGAGTCCCACATCGGGCTCCCTGCTCAGCAGGGAGTCTGCTTCTCCCTCTGACCCTCCCCCCTCTCGTGCTCTCTCTCTCAAATAAATAAATAAATAAATAAAATATTTAAAATTGAATAAAGGCTCACACACAGTAAATGACTATATGGTGTTGATTAAACGTCAGATGTGACTATTTCCAGTAGCTGATGATTTCTCCCTATGAAGGACCCACAAAGGACCATTCTCCTTTTATCATTTAACTTTACCATCTAATAAAGCCTTATAATCATCTGCATCTAGCTGGTAGAAGGGAAAACAGAGGACAAAGAAGACTACGAATTTCCTAAAGATTTTGGCCCTCTAAGTGATACAAATTACTTTTGCTCACACTCCATTGACAAGAACTAGTTACATGGCTGCACTTGGATTCAGGGCTTATCTGGGAAATGTGATCCCTGCTAGATAGTCACCTCCCAGAAACATATATTCAGGAAGAGGGAATATACAGGTCAATGGCAACTGGTCATCTCATCTATAATGCTTAGTACTTTTTAGTGGTTCTTGTTAGAACTAGATTCTAAGTGAGGCAAGCAACATGAACCACTAGGGATGAGTGCCGCATGATTCATACAGGTAGCTGACAAATGTTCAGATGAAGGAAGCCTCAGTACGGTGGTTTCATAGACTCAAGCTGGATTTCGTGCATCCAAATTCAGACTCTACTAATTCCTGGTTGTGTGATCTGGGGCAAGTTATTTAACATCAGTTTCTTCTCTTTTAAAAATGGGGATAGTAAAATTACCTATCTTGTATAGGTTATTGTGAGATTAAATATTAATATATTTGAATAAAGCTCTTAGAACCGTATTGACACATACATACTGTACTATTTACATTGAATTTTATTTGACATACATATATGTGTGTGTGTAGATACATATATACATACCCACACAGATATACATACATAATCAACAAAGTATGAGAGAGAATGAGAAGCATGTTAAATAGTATCTGTCTAAATGTGTTTACTTAGATAATGGGGACCCAGAAAATCCTCAGACATGTGGACTTAAACTCAGAATGTTAAAGAAGAGTACCTGCTAGACTGGAGGGGTCAGGAAAAGGTATTGAAGAAGGTGATTTGTGACAGAGTGCTATGCAAGCCAGCCACACACAGTTGCTTAGCGGGTGTGATATTATGGCAACAATGTCTTGAAGAGGAAAGGAAAATGGAGCTATAGTTTAAAGAAGAAGATATTGTTGATATAAAGTGGATCACATATGAAGGAAGTAAAATGCCAAAGGAATTTTTTAAAAGACTTTTCTTTTTTCACTGGAAGGGAGAAAATAAGAGGATGTAAGAAAATAAGAGTATGGAGAAAAATAGGAAAATTAAGACAACTTGTAATTGAGAACTACAGATAGTTACAAAGAAGCATTGAGGACACAGAATTTGAAATTGGAAGTGAATGCTGAATGAAACTCTCAAAAACCCCTTATAATTAATGATGATAATTTTAGTAACCTCATCATCTATAATGAATATCGAATAAAATATATCTCATGTAGTAATCACATAAACAGATACATCTAGCTTTTAAAAAATTAATTCACAGAATTCTGCTTTCATGTTGGTAGGAAATCAAGATCAATACTTTGTCTTCTCAATAGTCAGCTATTTCACACTGAAATGAGTGATAGGTAACTATAGTATTACAATAGACAGAGTCTGAAATCAGAAAAATCTGGCTTTGAATGTTGAGTTTAAAAATTATATATGATATGTGTTTGTTACTTAACCTACATGTTATTTATGATGTTCTATCCCCAAAGTATCTGCAGTTCTTACTAAAAATGTCTTGAGCTAAAATAAAAATTCATTGATCAGGTCAATATCTTCAAAGAGAAAATAAAAAGAAAATCAAGTACCACAATCAAGGATCTAGATTCTCCTGATTTCTCTGACAATCCTCCCAGAGTTGCTTTTTGTCTTCACGCTGTGTCTCCTAGCCATAAAGTTCATGCTCAGTTCCAAGGCTTTCATACCCCTACACCAATGTGAAAAGTTGGAAAGGAGGCTCCCTTTTCCTCTGATCACTTTTAAGAGTAAAATTTCCCAGAACCTCCCAGAAGTTTGCACCCAATGTCTCATAGCTAAATTACATCCCTTGTGTATCATCACTAGCAAAAGAATGACAATATTATGATTGTTGAAGAGTAACTTAGTTTCCCCTGCAGCACATAACCACTGAATAGCTGAATAACATCAGGGCACAATTAATGTAGATCAAGGAAGGAGGTAGCTTTTGGGAAGGGGCTTTTGGAGATTGCCACAATCTCTTGGACCCAAGATACTTTCAACTACAAAAAAATATAAGCATTATAGTTACCACAGTTGAGACTATAGTTTTCAAAATATCCGGAACTCTCCATAATTTTCACTTCCTATAATCTACAAGAATAGGAAAATCTATTCTATACCTCTCCCCCAACTTCAGACCTGTAGGTATCTTATTCAAAGTTCCTTTAAAGGAAAAGCAGTCTCTACATTTTGCTTCACTCCCAGGGAAGAACATACCTTTAAATTATTCATCTAAATCTGAGGGACAGAGAAAGGAGAAACATGCACCGGGCTTCCTGTCTATGCTCAATTCCAGTGTGTAAATGTTTTTGATTTATACCTGAATCATGGTTCAGAAAGCAGCTTAGTAATAAATGCAAAGTAATTGCTCAAAGTAATGTAGTGCTATTAGCCGGGAAGCAAGCCATGCTGTGGAAGAACACAGTAGAAACCTCTCCTGCTAGCTTTGTGAGCAATATCATCTAGCTTGAGCAATTCTTCTCTCTAAAAAATTGGATAATGATGCTCTTAATTCCAATGCTTTAAATTATTCATCTGGAGAGGTGTTTTTTCCCCCCTCATTTAGCAAACTCTTAATTGTCCTCTCCAATGGCAGCAGCAATATATGCCTGTTTTTTGATGAAAATAGAAGCTATTTAGAAATTCTTCTGGGTAATATTGAAGAACCTACACACATTTTGGATTCTGGCACCTGTTCAGTTCTTATGGTGGGTGGGTTTTGTAACTTGGAGTAAGTTCTAAGTGTTTGACTTGTATTAATGGTCTAGAAAGACTGAAGGGATTGACCCATAAACTGGAAGGTGTTTTGGGATGGCTGATGTCTCTGTGCATGCATGTGTTTTCAGGCCTGGTAAAATCCATGTGTAGGACTCAGTAGCAATGTGAAGAGCAACCTGAAGAGCATTATAAAGACCTGCATGTGTTTAGATCAAGAGTTTAGTTTCTAACCCCTACAGATTTGGGTGTTTCATGTCTTGAGGGAAGGAAGCTATTTGCCAAGTTTTCATTTTGATAAATTCATCTTGTTCCGGGCAATCTGAAAAATGGACATGAGTTTCACCTACCTCTCTAACAGGAAAAAGAAAGAAAAGAAATCAGGGGCTGAAAAGATAGAGAGCAGCAAATAGAGACTGAAATAAAATGGAAGCCATCATTTTAATGTCTTATGTAGAGAGAATGTTTTACTATTGTGTTGATTAAATATACTGCTAATGCCCATGGTACTATCACTGACCCAGAACCTTGCTTTACCGCGTACCATTCTGATTCTCTGAATTGTGTCTGTTATGTACTGTGTCCCTCAAAATTAGGATCCCCCTACTATATAAACTGGCATATTACATAAGGCCATTAAAAGGACAAATGAACGTGTATTAATACATTACGGTCACCTGCAGAGGCCAATGGACATTCCACCCAAAATTTGGTTTCAATGTCAGGACCAAGGACACCACACATTTACCAAGAGGGTATAAAAATATTTATCACTCACAACGCTAAAGTCTCTAGAGAGAACAGGGTAGGTCTTGCAAAGAGATTCAAATGGCTTGAGAAAACAAAGAAAGGAGGCTGATCTGGTTTCTTATTGTGGTTATGGGTTGGAGCCACTTGAGAGATTACAATGCCTGGGCAGGGGGTTGCATGGTTGGAGTCTGTCACCAGTGCCAAAAGGAGAACCTGGGCTTACTTACTAGCTTGTCAGATGTGGGGCACAAGGGGAAGAGGGAGGGGTAATGCTGAAAAGCTGTCAACACACATCAAAAAACTGAGTCAGACTCCTCATTGTACAATATAAAGATGGGAAAAGCCTGGTTCCCTTCCTTTATAACAACTGAATGATGATCAAATAAATGGATACATACAGCTGCTTCTCACTATTCATGGTAGTTATGTTCCAGAAAGTCACCACACATGCTGAATTAGTGGATATTGAACCATTACTCCTAGGGGAAATATAGGGATAAATGCCTGAGAACCTCTAGTCATAACAGATTGAGAACTACACAATTTTGTTTTATGTGTTTCTGTTTAAAGACACTTTACCTAATATATATTGTTGATTCATTAATACTGAATTCGTGGCTAACAGCATTATAATGCATGCCTGAATGAAGCTTATATAACATATGTATTTTCTCCATAATGCGTATCATAGCCTACTTGCACCTCGGAACACTAGACAAAAACTTCAGCACTGGGCTTGCCATTTTAAGCAGCAAAATCACCCACAAAATGTACTCATTGTGAAAAATTGGCATTTAAAAAACCATGGGAAGGACCAGTTTACAATGTGAGAGCTAAAACAGGAAGGCATAGCATTGCCTTATTTAACCTCTGCTGGAAATCTTGGCATCAGGCAACAAATTTTCCGCCATTCTGTGCATGTCCACAAATAACCCCAAGTGCCTCATGTATTGAATTTAGGGTTACAAGTAAATTTTAGCAAATAGGCAAATTTGAAAATATGGAATCCATGAGTAATGAGGACTAAAAATGAATGAATATATATTTTTAAATTGAGCCATTTTAGAGAAGATGCCCCCATTCTTTCTTCTTTCCACTTGTTGCTGTTGTTTTTGCTTTACTCAAGAAGATTCAGTAATTCTTAGTAAGCTGCATGGCAAGTGGAATCATTTCAAACTGGTGGAGGAAAAGCTTTTTAGTTCCCATGTAGAATCACTGAAATCATCCTGTAGGTGACTGGCAATTTAACCAGTGATGAGACATAGTACAGATTGAGTAACGAGAGAATGTACCAGTTAAAACACAGGCTAAAGAATAAGAAAAAATGGATTTACATTACAGATGAACTGTTTACCAGCTGTGTGATTTTAGGCAAGTTATTTAGTATCTCCAATCTTCAATGTTCTCACCTGTAAAATGGAAATAATACGGTACATTTTAGTGTTGTGAGGATTAACTAAGTTAAATTAAGACACAATATAAAGGTGTTTTATCATAGAGAAGTATGTTTAATATTTTTAAGCTAGCTACATTAATTTGAGTATTTTTCACCCTCATTTTCTTGGTAAAATTATTAGTGGCACTCTCTTTCACTCTTAAAATGTCCTGGTTTGAATGATGAATTTTACAATCACTTTGCTATACCAACAACTATCAAACCTTGTTCTGTAAGAATAGTGCCATGATCAACCGTTACATAGGTCATCACTATGGCATAGAGAACATGAAGCACATATGTAGCATGTTGACGTGATAGGACTAAAAATTTGTGGTAAGTCAAGATTTTTATTCTTCATCCCATTTTAGGTTTTTTGTTTTTTGTTTTTTTTGCCACATTTATGAAGCCCAAACCCATGGAAACAGTATTGTCCTGAGAAAACTGGGATAAGTAGCCACGTGAAAGAAAATAGATTTGCTATGGCTAGATTTTTCATTTACCACCTCCAGCTTCTAAGAATTAATCAAAGTTGAAAGCTGTTTGTGAGCTTTCAATTAAACAAAGCTATTTTGTAATTAGTCCCTCTGGAAAGAGAAGCAGTATTGGGTATCAGAAGGAATCTTGCAGTTGATAGATTTTGTTCAATAGTGTCTTTTAGGAGGTAGGTAAAGGGTTAGTAAAACCTAGTTGACAATTAGTTGTCAACTAAAGCAATTAGTTGACCATGTCTGCTTCAGGGATGAAGTTTTCCATTTTTGTTGAACACTTTTCTTGCCATACTGAGCCAGTGAGTTTAGAGATTCCACAAATATCTCAGGGCATTATATAGATGGATCTCCTTTGGGGGAACATAGGTTGTGCTGTAAAGAAAGTCAACATTTTAGAAGCATTTGGTTATGACAATTTCTTAACATTTTTAGAAAATGATTCCATGGCAAAAGAAAAGAATAAGATCTATTTCCAATTAAAACAACAGTCTGGTCTCAAAAAAAAAGTGAATTATTTTTTTAAATCAAGTTACTAAAGAGATTTGCAAAGTGAAGAGCACCTAAAAATAGCAATAGCAAAATGAACAAATACCAGTATATTCATATAATGGAATTCTACAAATGCAATAAAAGAAATGTTATATATATTTATTAACAGTGAGAATGTTTTTAATAATGTAGAGGAAAATTATGGATACATTGTGTTATTTAAATTAAAAACCCAAACTATTATCTATGTATTTTTCATGGAATCATATATAAATAGATTTTTTAATAAAATACTTTCTAAAAACTTAACAGGTAGCATAGCTATCAAATAAAGAATATCTACTAACCTCATGGAAGAAGTTCCTTTGGAGAACAGATCATATAGGGAAGAGAGGAAAAGAGTTCTTCAATTTTAAGGTATTTATTTTGTTACCGAGTAGCCTGAAGCAAATTTGAAAAATGTACCTCAGGATTTGGAGGAGGGTGCTACAGGATAGGTGCTCAGAAATTTGAGGTTATGGTACAGAATGAGTGCTCTCTCTAGTACTTCTGAGGGAGCATGCTAAGGCTGATGATAGAGATGCTGAAATTCGGACGCTTGAAACTGGAAACAGCTGTTGTTGCTGATGTGATGCTGACAGGAGTAGCCAACAGAATGGACATCTTTTCCTTGTCCCACCTTGCAATCTTCCTCTGGAAGCTCCATGTGGCAGAATTTAACCAGAGCTTAACTGGAAAATGAGTCTGACATATGGCTGAGTCCCAGAATCACAGGACAGAGTACAGAAAGTGTATTTATTGCTGAGTGACAATAGATAATTGATTGGCACTGTTTTGTAACTCATGCTGTCAGGATTGAACAAGACAAGGTATGCAAAGTGCTGTCTCTGACACATACTTGATGCTTAATAACTACTAGCTGATATAAATAATAATGAAACACTTAGCAAATATCTATAATGCATCCTCAAAATACAGTGGCTTATAACAACAGTCATTTTATTACATATCATGAATTTGTAGATCTGGAATTTGAGTAATATCCAAACGGCTGACTCTTCTGCTCTGTCACTTACCAGGGTCACTTGATGGTATTCAGTTGGTAGGAAAGCAACAAGATGACTTCACTTATTTGCATGGTACTTTGACAAGAGATATTTCTAAGAAAGGAAACAGTGGATTACAAGAACTGTGAAGAAAATTTGGGGCATCATGGAAATACTGATTACCCTGATTTTGTTTAATTATCTTATAGGTGCATACTACTTCAAAACTGATAGCACTTTACATGATTACAAATGTTATATGGGTACTTTATTATACTTCAATTATTCTTCAATACAATTTTTAAATAAAAGCTGAGAAAACCAGGCATTACAAAATCCCCCCCAAAATCATCAGAATCTCTATTTCTTAACTGCTTGACACGTTGCACTCTTTTCCCTACATTTTTTGCCTGACAACTCTTTGATCTCCTTTTCATATGACAACAATTTTGTAGTACTAGTTTTTAGAGAGATAGAGTCTGTGTTTTCTCTAGAATGGTTAATCAAAACCAGTTTTGGTAGTACAGAAGAATTTCTTTTAACTTCACAACTCATTGAGAATCTAAAATTTTTACATTAATTGGCAAATGTGGGGAGATATCTCAAGTTTCTTTCATCTATTATTTCATGCAGACCTATTTACCATTTTTAGAGCTGTTACAGGTTTGTGACCTACAAAAGCAGGAATTCTGACAAATCTATTTTGTGTGATTGTCATCAAAAAGAAAAAAATATGTGGTGTATTATAATTGCCTATGTTGCATTACAAGTATATTTCTGACAGAAGAGAATTTCAGTTTTGACTGGGTATTGATAAGGAACACTGGGTGAACAGTCATTGTATCGTTTCATATCTAATGAATGGAAAAATTCTCCAGAGAAGGCAAGCTCCTGGGCCCATAAATTTAAAACCTTTCTCTCTGCTCCAATAACCATGTGCTCTTGGTGCTAGACACTATAGGATGTCTTCTTATCATAGAAGGACCTCTGGCTCTGCACCACCTTGTCTGGCATCTCACAGTGCCACATGAGTGGACTCTATGTGGTATGAGTATTCCTGGAAATGATCTATGGAAACTACAATGTGAGGACTACTAATGACTTCACAATATAAGGAAATGACTACAAACCACATAAATACATTCTGTTAAACTCAAGCCAAGTTTATCTCTATCACTTATTCATCTCTCTGATCACCAAATCTTATAAACACGTGTGGCTACTCCAAAGTCACCTGACACACGAGAATGGTGATGGAGAAGAGATGCAGTGGGAAGAGAGAACAGTGGTAACCATTTGTGGTTAAAATACCATAATTTTTCAAAATTTACATATATATTTTATAAATGTAGGTGTGTATATATATGTATATAATGAATTATTTTATTTTTTAATAATTTTTATTGTTATGTTAATCACCATACATTACATCATTAGTTTTTGATGTAGTGTTCCATGATTCATTGTTTGTGCTTAACAGCCAGTGCTCCACACAGAACGTGCCCGCCTTAATACCCAGTCACCAGGCTAACCTGTTCCCCCCACCCCCCTCCCCTCTAGAACCCTCAGTTTGTTTTTCAGAGTCCATCGTCTCTAATGGTTCGTCTTCCCCTCCAACTTACTCCCCTTCATTCTTCCCCTCCTGCTATATTCTTCTTTTTTTTTTTCCTAACATATATTGCATTATTTGTTTCAGAGGTACAGGTCTGTGATTCAACAGACTTGTACAATTCACAGTGCTCACCAGGGCACATACACTCCCCAATGTCTATCACCCAGCGACCCAATCCCTCCCACCACCCACCTCTCCAGCAACACTCAGTTTGTTCCCTAAGATTAAGAATTCCTTATATCAGTGAGGTCGTATGATACATATCTTTCTCTGATTGACTTATTTCACTCAGCATAACACCCTCCAGTTCCATCCACATCACTGCAAATGGCAAGATCTCATTCCTTTTGATGGCTGCATAATATTCCATTGTGTATATATACCACCGCTTCTTTATCCATTCATCTGTTGATGGACATCTTGGCTCCTTCCACAATTTGGCTATTGTGAACATGGCTGCTATAAACATTGGGGTGCACGTACCCCTTCGGATCCCTACATTTGTATCTTTGGGGTAAATACCCAGTAGTGCAATTGCTGAATCGTGTGGTAGCTCTAGTAGCTCTATTTTCAACTGTTTGCGGAACCTCCATACTGTTTTCCAGAGTGGCTGCACCAGCTTGCATTCCCACCAACAGTGTAGGAGGGTTCCCCTTTCTCCGCATCCCCGCCAACATCTGTCATTTCCTGACTTGTTAATTTTCGCCATTCTGACTGGTGTGAGGTGGTGTCTCATTGAGGTTTTGATTTGGATATCCCTGATGCCGAGCGATGTGGAGCACTTTTTCGTGTGTCTGTTGGCCATTTGGATGTCTTCTTTGGAAAAATGTCTGTTCATGTCTTCTGCCCATTTCTTGATTGGATTCTTTGTTCTTTGGGTGTTGAGTTTAAGAAGCTCTTTATAGATTTTGGATGCTAGCCCTTTATCTGATACGTCATTTGCAAATATTTTCTCCCATTCTGTTGGTTGTCTTTTGGTTTTGTGGGCTGTTTCTTTTGCTGTGCAAAAGCTTTTTATCTTGATGAAATCCCAAGAGTTCATTTTTGCCCTGGCTTCCCTTGCCTTTGGCGATGTTTCTAGGAAGAAGTTGCTGGGGCTGAGGTCGAAGAGGTTGCTGCCTGTGTTCTCCTTTAGGATTTTGATGGACTCCTGTCTCACATTTAGGTCTTTCAACCATTTGGAGTCTATTTTTGTGTGTGGTGTAGGGAAATGGTCCAGTTTCATTCTTCTGCATGTGGCTGTCCAATTTTCCCAACACCATATGTTGAAGAGACTGTCTTTTTTCCATTGGACATTCTTTCCTGCTTTGTCAAAGATGAGTTGACCATAGAGTTGAGGGTCCATTTCTGGGCTCTTGATTCTGTTCCATTGATCTATGTGTCTGTTTTTGTGCCAGTATCATACTGTCTTGATGATGACAGCTTTGTAATAGAGCTGGAAGTCCGGAATTGTGATGCCGCCAGCTTTGCTTTTCTTTTTCAATATTCCTCTGGCTATTCGGGGTCTCTTCTGGTTCCATACACATTTTAGGATTATTTGTTCCATTTCTTTGAAAAAGGTGGATGGTATTTTGATGGGGATTGCATTGAATGTGTAGACTGCTCTAGGTAGCACTGACATCTTCACAATGTTTGTTCTTCCAATCCATGAGCATGGAACGTTTTTCCATTTCTTCGTGTCTTCTTCAATTGCTTTCATGAGTATTTTATAGTTTTCTGAGTACAGATCCTTTGCCTCTTTGGTTAAATTTATTCCTAGGTATCTTATGGTTTTGGGTGCAGTTGTAAATGGGATCGACTCCTTGATTTGTCTCTCTTCTCTCTTGTTGGTGTATAGGAATGCCACTGATTTCTGTGCATTGATTTTATATCCTGCCACTTTACTGAATTCCTGTATGAGTTCTAGCAGTTTTGGGGTGGAGTCTTTTGGCTTTTCCACATAAAGTATCGTATCATCTGCAAAGAGTGAGAGTTTGACTTCCTCTTTGCCGATTTGGATACCTTTGATTTCTTTTTCTTGTCTGATTGCTGTGGCTAGGACTTCTAATACTATGTTGAATAGCAGTGGTGAGAGTGGACATCCCTGCCGCGTTCCTGACCTTAGGGGGAAAGCTCTCAGTTTTTCCCCATTGAGAATGATATTCACTGTAGGTTCTTCATAGATGGCTTTTATGATATTGAGGTATGTGCCCTCTATCCCTATACTCTGAAGAGTTCTGATCAAGAAAGGATGCTGTAATTTGTCAAATGCTTTTTCTGCATCTATTGAGAGGATCATATGGTTCTTGTTCTTTCTTTTGTTAATGTATTGTATCACGTTGATTGATTTGAGGATGTTGAACCAGGCTTGCAGCCCAGGGATAAATCCCACTTGGTCATGGTGAATAATCCTTTTAATGGACTGTTGGATCCTATTGGCTAGTACTTTGGTGAGAATTTTTGCATCCATGTTCATCAAGGATATTGGTCTGTAATTCTCCTTTTTGATGGGGTCTTTGTCTGGTTTGGGGATCAAGGTAATGGTGGCCTCATAAAATGAGTTTGGAAGTTTTCCTTCCATTTCTATTTTTTGGAACAGTTTCACGAGAATAGATATTAATTCTTCCTTAAATGTCTGATAAAATTCCCCTGGGAAGCCATCTGGCCCTGGGCTTCTGTTTCTTGGGAGATTTTTGATGACTGCTTCAATTTCCTTAGTGGTTATAGGTCTGTTCAGGTTTTCTATTTCTTCCTGGTTCAATTTTGGTTGTTGATACATCTCTAGGAATGCACCAATTTCTTCCAGGTTATCTACTTTGCTGGCATAGAGTTGCTCATAATATGTTCTTATAATTGTTAGTATTTCTTTGGTGTTGGTTGTGATCTCTCCTCTTTCATTCATGATTTTGTTGATTTGGGTCATTTCTCTTTTCTTTTTGATAAGTCTGGCCAGGGGTTTATCAATGTTGTAATTCTTTCAAAGAACCAGCTCCTAGTTTCATTGATCTGTTCTACTGTTCTTTTGGTTTCTATTTCATTGATTTCTGCTCTGATCTTTATTATTTCTCTTCTCCTGCTGGGTTTAGGCTTTATTTGCTGTTCTTTCCCCAGCTCCTTTAGGTGTAGGGTTAGGTTGTGTATTTGAGACCTTTCTTGTTTCTTGAGAAAGGCTTGTATTGCTATGTACTTTCCTCTCAGGACTGCCTTTGCTGCATCCCAAAGATTTTGAACAGTTGTGTTTTCATTTTCCTTGCTTTCCATGAATTTTTTAAATTCTTCTTTAATTTCCCGGTTGACCCATTCATTCTTTAGTAGGATGCTCTTTAGCCTCCATGTA
>NW_027397072.1:67907954-68014257 GCF_003265705.2 Callorhinus ursinus | reverse complement strand
CCATCATTTGGTCTTCTATATCGCTGATTCTCTCTTCTGCCTCATTTATCCTAGCAGTTAGTGCCCCCATTTTTGATTGCACCTCATCAATAGCCTTTTTGATTTCGACTTGGTTAGATTTTAGTTCTTTTATTTCTCCAGAAAGGGTTTCTCTAATAACTTTCACACTTTTTTCAAGCCCAGCTAGTATCTTTAAAGTCATGATTCTGAACTCTAGGTCCGACATCGTACTAATGTCCGTATTGAGTAGGTCCCTGGCAGACGGTACTACCTCTTGTTCTTTTTGCTGAGGTGATTTTTTTCGTCTTGTCATTTTGTCCAGAGGAGAACAGATGAATGAGAGAACAGAATGCTAACAGGTTAACAACGTCTCCAGCAAATATACTCTATACAGATCAGAAAAGACCCTGAAACCAGGGGTCAAGAAAGGGAAAGAAAGAAGAGAAAAAAAAAGAGGAAAAAGAAAAAGATAAAAACAGAACAAAACAAAAAAAAAAAACAGAATATGATCAAATATGATCAGGCTAGTGCATAGATCAGTGCCACACACTAGATTTTGGGCGTATTTTGGTCTGTTAAAAGAAAGTGCTTGTTAAAATTTTAAAGGAAGAAAGACTTATATATATACAAAATAAGGGTTGATACAATGAAGGGACGGAAGATGACTGTCAAGATGAAAATTATAAAAGATTTTATAAAAGGAATTGATAAGATAAGTTGTTTGAAAAAAGAAAGAAGAAGATTTAAAAACAAAGAAAAAAGAAAAAAAAGGAAAAAAAGAGAGAATGTGATCAGGCAGGAGACTAGAACAAAGCCATACACTAGTGATTTAGGGTATATTTTGATCTGTTAGAAGAAACTGTATCTCAAAATTTTAAAGAGAGAACAACTTATATATATATGCCAAAAATAAGGGTAACTACTATGAAGGGATAAAATATGACTCTAAAAATGAAAAATAAAAAATGTTTTTTTTTAAAGGGATTGATAAGATGTTGGTTGAAAAAGGGAAAAAGAAAAATTAAAAAAAAACAGTTAAAAAAATTAACTTTGAAAAACTAATGAATCATGGTAAAAAAAAAAGCCATGAATTCTATGTGCAGTATTCCCCTAGCGCTGGAGTTCTCCCGTTCTCCTTGATCGGTAAACTTGGTTTTGGCTTGCTGGCTGTTTGTGCTGATCTTCTGGGAAAGGGGCCTGTTGCCCTGGTTCCCAAATGTCTTTGCCGGAGGCGGAATTGCCCCGCCCTTGTCGGTCCAGGCTAAGCAAGCTGCTGGGGTTTGCTCTCAGGAGCTTTTGTTCCCTGCAAGCTCTGGTACAGCTTTGGAGGACCAGGGTGAAAATGGTGGCCTCCCAATCTCCACTCGGAGGAGCTGAGAACTCGGGGCCCCGCTCCTCAGTGCGCCCCCAGAGAAAAGCAGTCACTCCCGTCTCCCTGGTCTCCGGCCACCCTCCGTGCTCACCCGGCCTGTGACCGAGCGTTTCTATCTCTGGCACCCGACCCCGTGTGGAGTCTCCAAACCCAGCAGATCCCTGTGGTGCGCTCCTGCGCCGCTCCTCCCGGGGGAGAAAGGGGAGTCTCCCAGGCTCTGCCGCTTGTTGGGTCCCTGCTGGAGGAGCAGTGGCCCGACTGGGCCACGGATCACAGTTTATGGCAACCCCGAGCTGAGAGCCCGCGACTCTGCTCCATCTCTGCAGCCGGCTTCCCCGCTCCGACACCTGGGAGCTCTGCCGCACTCAGGCACCCCCGGTCTTTCTGTGACCCCGAGGGTCCTGAGACCACACTGTCCCACGAGGGTTCCACCCCCCGCTTAGCCACTGGAGCGACCCCTCAGCGGAGCCGGCTTCTAAAAGTTCCGATTTTGTGCTCCGCGGCTCTATCACTTGCCAGAAGCGGCCGATGGAGGCCCCCTCCCCCGCCGTCTATCCTCCTGAATATCGCCTCGGATTCACTTCTCTGCACGTCCTACCTTCCAGTAAGTGGTCGCTTCTCTGTTCAGAGAGTTGTTGCTACTCTCTTCTTCGGTCTCCTATTGAGTTCGTAGGTGTTCAGAATGGTTTGATCCCTATTCAGCTGAATTCCTGAGACCAGACAAAATCCAGGTCTCCTACTCCTCCGCCATCTTGCTCTGCCCCCCTATAATGAATTATTTTAAAGCTATCTATATACCTCTGGACAGTTTTTGTCTACTTCGAAAAATACATGTATCCCCAGCTGAATAGCTCGTTTTAAGAGTCCTATTGGATACAAGCTGGGTCAGGTTTGAGCCATAAAAAGGAATGAAAAAGTTTGGGTTTGTTTTGTGTGAACATTTTATACACCAAAAGGCTTTAAAAATTCCATTTATTCTTAGAAACCCTCTTTCTTCTATCCTCACATATATACACCCTACTGTGGAGAGATATAGGCTTACTTGAAACTAATCAGTCAAGTTCTTATTTTTAAGCAACAAAAACTTTAGCTGACTTAAGAAGACAATGACTTAATTGAAAGAAGTGACAGAAAGGTGACTGAACCTGGCGTGGAGAATAGGTGGGAATTAAGGAGTTAATGCAGCAATAAGGACTATAGGCAAAAAATCATGCCCATAAAATCAGTGTGGTGTGCACACCGCTGCTGCTAAGCCTTACACTCAGCTTGCAAATCTACCGTATATTGTTGCTTGACCCTAAAAACAGCCATTTCTGCCCCTGGAAACTCTTTGATGCTGTTGCTGCAATTGCTGTCAACTGCATCAAAGTATATTCCCCCTGGTGCATTCTCCTGTTTGGTGACTATCTCCCACTTCTAAGTTCAGAAGTAGTACACTCTAGGTCAAGTGCTCATGCCTTTGATACAAGGGAAATTAATAAATGAGCATCTGGCATTTTCAACATCTGTAGTTAAAGGCAGGGACTGCCTTTTTCTAAGACTCACGTGTGAGGAATTCCCCAAAAGTTAAGAATGGGGCTCAGATTCTGAGCAACAAAAAAAAAAAGATGACAAATACCACAAAAACATATAACCACAAAGAACATACTGATTCTTGCATTTCTGACAAATGGTGACCTGGGCATTTAGCCTTTTCTTCTATTAAACAAAAAAGTTAAATATAAGGCTAAAAAATAAATGTAATCACAGACATAATCATAGTAGGGTTTTTAAATAAAAGTTTAGAAGCTAATTCTAACACTTATATGGAAATAAATAACCAAGTAATCAAAACAATTGACAAAGAATGATTTGGTAGAATTTACAATTCCTTATTTTAAGACTTACTATAGAGCTACAGTAATTAAGATGGGAGTCAGTGTGGTATTGACATAGTGATAGACAAAGAGGTCAGTGGAACAAAATAGAGAATTCATAAATTGATCCACATATATACACTTCAATTGATGTTTAACAAAGCTAAAAAGTAATTTATTGGGGAAAGAGAGTTTTTGACAAATGCTGAAATAATGATATAGTCACATGGAAAAAAGACATTGCACCCCTACCACACTCCATACAGAAAAGTTAATTTGATAGGTATCATAGTCTTAAACTGAAAAGCTAAATGATAATATTCTTTAAAGAAAACACAGAAGGGACGCCTGGTGGCTCAGTCAGTTAAGCATCCAACTCTTGATTTTGGCTCAGGTCATGATTTCAGGGTTGTGAGATCGAGCCCTGAGTCAGGCTCTGTGCTGGGCATGGAGGCTGTTTAAGATTCTCTCAGTCCCTCTCCCTCTGCCTCTCTCCTCCCACCCAAAGAAAAGGAAAAGGAAACACAGAAGAATGTTATCACAACTTGGGATCAAAGATTTGAAGCAGGACTCAAAAGGCAACAACCACAGAAGAAAAAATTGAAAATTAGACTTTATCAAAATTAGAAATGTGTGCCCATCAAAAAGACATCATTTAGAAATGAATAGGCAAGACTCATGCCAGGAGAATATATTTTCAAAACCTGTATCTTTCAGAAGATCTAATAGCCAGGATATAAAAACAACTTCTGAAGCTCAACAATAAAAAGATAACCCAGTAAACAATAAGTAAAGGCTGGAATAAATACTTTACAGGAACACATCTGAATGGCCAATTCACATATGAAAAAGTGTTCACCAGGATTTGACATCAGGGAAATTAAACTTAATTAAAGGAAAAATTAGAACCAGAGTAAGTAGCAGTATGTGCCCACTAGAATAGTTAAAAAGACAATCCAGAAATTCCAGTGTTATGAATTTACTAGAGAGAATTAAGTGTATTTCCACAAAAACACAGAAGCATTTTGGAGCATTTTTTTCATAATGGCCCCAAACTGGGTGTGATTGGGTTTTTTATGTGTCAGCCTGACTGGGCCACAAGATATCCATGTACTGATTAAACATTTTTCTGGATATGTCCACAAGGATATTTTTGGATGAGATTAACATTTGAATAGGTACCCCAAGTATTGCAGATTGCCGTCCCTAATGCAGGTGGCCCTCATCCAATCCGTTGAAAGGACCTGACTAGAAGAAAGGCTCAGTAAGGGAGAATGCTCACTCTGCCTGTCTTTGAGCTGGGACATCAGTGTTCTCCTGCCTTTTGACTTAAACCTGGATCAGAACTTACATTGGCTCTTCTGGCTCTCAGGCCTTCAGACTAAGACTGGAACTATATGCCATCGCTCTCCTGGGTCTCTCTATCTTGCCAACTAAAGGTGCTGACTTCAGAATGGGAAAATCCAAAAGACAATCAACACCAGAATAGATTGTAGTATATTCATACAATGGAATACTACTCAGCACTAAAATGGAATAAAGTACTGATATCACGATAGTATAGATTCATTTCATAATATTATCTCGAATGAAAGAACTAAACATATAGGGTACACACTGAGTGATTCCATTTATATGGAGTTCCAGAAGAGGCAAAACTAAATTAAGAGTAAAGGAGATCAAAATCAGAATGTTGTTGCTTCTCTGAGGTTATAAGAGTTGACTAGGAAGTAGTCTGAGTGATTACTATGTTCTGTATTCTGATAGGAATGGGGGTTATACTCAAAAGTGTATGCATTTTTCAAATACCATTTAATGTTTATACATTTAAAATATATATGTCCACTGACTATAATATATAAATATAACCTAAGAAACAACTGTGAAAATCAATCAGTTGCAAGATAAAAGAAAGGGCAGAAACACTTACTGAAACCAGAAAAGAAAAGCTGGCAATGTTCAGTGATTTCTGTCCTGGAAAACGATATGAAATAGCAGTTGTGTAGCACTGACTAACTTAAAAAGAACTCTCATGTAACCCTTAAACAATCCTTTTACAAGTTCCTTTTTATGGATCAAATTTCAGCATTCTTAAGTACCAGGAGGTTGGAGTTCTAATTCAGGATTTGTTCATATTAATCATTATAATATTACTGAAGTCGTTTGACTTTTCTTTGGCTTTAACTTGTTTGCTGGTTTTTGTTTAAAACTCAAAATCAGGGTTTCCCTAAATGAGTTCTTAGCAACAGGGATTTCAAGAAAATGTATTAAGAGTTACATTTAGAAGGAGGAGCAGAAGAAGTGTTCTGAGGTCAAACATGTTTGAAGGCATGAATAAAAGAAAATTAGGTTTTAATTTCATCCCCGGCCTCCTCAGAACTTTAATGGAGCAGCAAAAGTGGATCTGATCTACTTTCTATCAGTAACTCTTCTAAGTTCTTTGCACAAGTTAGTTTATTTAATCTTTAAAATAAAAGGCTTAATTGTCCCTGTGAGTATGGTACTTGTGTCATCTTAAAAACAAGAAGGCTGAGGCAGAATGAGGCAAATAATCGTCAAAAGGCACAGTTGCTAGTAAACAGAGAGTTGGGACTTGAAACCTAGCAGTGGGACTCAATCCTGTGCCTATAACCACCATGTTTCACAGAAGATGTGGCAAGAGACAAGAAGAATAATTATGTATCAAGATGGGAGAAAGGAGGAAACCTTGCCAACCCCTTGAAAGGAAAACCAGCTTTCACCTACTCAAAGAGGAAATGTTTTCCAAAGGTTAGACAAGTTTTCTGTTGAGGGTTGGTGATGAACAATAAATTCAGGAAAAATCTTGAAAATATACTAAAATCCAGTAATCATAGAACAGAGTACCAGAGATCCAGATAAAGTGTTTGGGAGCGAGGTGGAGTAGCATAAGGGATTGGCTCCGATTGGGAGACATCAGAAGCAGGGTATGATGGGTGTCTCCTGGGTGACTCAGTCAGCTCACGTCTGACTGGATTTTGGCTCAGGTCATGCTCTCGGGGGGCGTGGGATGGAGCCCCACATTGGGCTCCCCACTCAGTGGGGAGTCTGCTTGAGATTCTCTCTCTCCCTCCCCCCCCCCCCCCCACGTGCTCTCCCCCTAAAAAAAAAAAAAAAAAAAAAAAAAAAAAAAACAAGACATGATGGGTGTTTCAGGGATAATGATGACTGAGAAGCTTGGTCCCTGGGTGGTGACTGAGGAAACAGGTTGTTGAGGCTTGTGGGGAAGGGTTCAGAGGAACTCTAAGAGGAATGGACAGTCACATCTGGAGTGTGGATGCAGAATCCTTTGTTCACTGAAGTGATGACGGCCAGTCCTTAGACCAAATGCAGTGGGAAAGATCAGCTGCTCCCTCAGGCTGTGCCTGGAGGATGGCGAAGATACAGGTGATACCATTTGAGAACTACAACCTTGAAAGGGCCGAATGAAAGGATCCAAATACTTTGGCTGACAGAGCAGAGCTAGTTGGGAGGGAAAACAATAAAAAGACCTGCCCTCAGAAGTGACAGGCTTTTCTTATTCAAAATGTTGTAAGATAGTTGCCAGAAAGGAAATGTTTTGGTGATGAGCTCTGAGGGCAAACAGGGTTAGGTAGGTTTCTTCATCAGAAAGGACAGGAGAGAAGGTGGTAAGTGAGAACGGAGAACACCCCTGATAATCCCCGATAGAGTTGCAATTCTGTGAGGCTGAAACGGGCGAGGGAGGTTACGTAGCAGCAGAGCTGTTGATTATTCAGACTTAAAGCAGTATTGATAGGAGTTCTGAGCTTCCCAGCACTTTGGACTGAACTTCTCATAAAGAAAAAGGGAAGGTAAAGTAAGTAAAAGTAAAGTAAAGCTAAAGGCTCGGGCACAGCTGCCCCCCCTGTCCTGTTCTCTTCAGAACCAGTTTCAGTCCGTAGAGAGAGTGTTTTCCTCAGTCAGCTCTAGGCTGGGTTCCAGATTCTTGGGAATCTGAATCAGTCTGAATTTCTCCTGAAGATCCTTTCCAGGCCTACCTTGACCTGGAGACCTCTGAAACTCATCTCATCTCTCCAAGAGTCATCCAAACTGGAAAGGTATTAAGGCCAGTTAAAACCCTTTGAAACTCCATGGATTAAATTTAGATGCTCTTTATTCTGTTCCCTAACCATCAAGAGTATGTGAACTGAATCTTGGATTCTTATTATTACCTATTTCCTGCTTTTAAAGACCAAAATTCTAAAAAAACAAGAATTGTAGGAATTGGATGGATACTGCCTTTCAGAAAATTAATGCCCTAAATATGTTTCATAGGATTTGATATCTTGTAGGAAACCTGTTTTCAAAAAGTGAAACATCTTCAAAATTACTCTAAATCCCTAAGCACATTTCTTCAACTGGAAGTGACGCAAATTTTCTCAAATTGGGTTCAGTCTGAATGCTAGCAGAAGAGCATAGGAAAGTAAAATGATCTGATTGAAACTGATGAATAACAGTTTTATTTTTAATCTAAGAAGGCTGATAGGAAAAGAGTTGGATTGAGAGTGAACAGAAACATGTTAAAAGGATAGTTAGGGATGGGAGAAGAAATATATGTCATTCAGACCAGGTTCTTACTAAGGAAAAGATACTGCAAATGTATTTGAAACATACATGAAAGAAAAATAGCCCTAGTAAAATTGAAGAGTGGAGAATTAAAGAGAATTTATCAGGAAATGGGGGATTTTATATCACTATTTCCTCTTTGCATTTAATGTGAAGTCAGAAAAAAAGAGCTGCCGAGGGCATAGAGCATATTTCTTAGCATAGCTGTGGAAGAGACCATCGTAAAAAAAGATTGGAACATCCTAAGGCAAAGCAAGTGTAAGTACCAAGTCCAAATAACTGTGATTCATGACTGAAAGGACAAGAAAATAGGAAGAACAAAGTCATGCTTTGAATTAATTGCTTTTGCCATATCTCAGAAGCTGGACAAGTACATTACCTGGCTCTTTTAAAGTGGAAAATGATACAAGGAAATTATTCTTAATTGGCTTATGAGAAAGGAACATGAAATTGGAGATTGGAAGTGTTTTTTGTTTTTTTTTAATTTGGTGAGGTTAGAAGGAATTTCAAGATGATGTTACAGAAAGAAGAAACAGAATGGGGTTAGGGAGGAGCAGTTGTTATCTTGCTAAAAATCACATAGTTTTATAACTTAGAACTTACAGACTCCAATTTTCATATTGTTTATAAGAGAGAGCAGAGTTCAGAGCTCTAATCTGGTTCCTTGGACTCTTGTCTCATTGGCCTCTGGCAACTTGACTCCTTTCCTTTCCTTTCTTTTCCTTTCTATCCTGGGGTCTCTGCAGAGGTAATAATAGGGTTCTTTGTGGAAGAAGATGCCTAGAAATCATTGTTAGAAACATGGGTTTTCCAAAGCCTGTCCCTCAGCCCTTTATGCATCTACCCTCAGAGTAAAGTTAAATTTAACTTTTTTAACTTAATTAAAATTGAACAAACCCCCAAATCCAGTGTCTTAGTCATAACAGCAACATTTCAAGTGTTCAACAGCCATATAGGGCTAGTGGTACTGTGTTGGCCAGTGCAAAGAGCATTCTTGTTGTCACAGAAAGTCCTGCTGGAATCAGAGAGCATTGTGCAAATGACTGTGTTATATTTCAGCCCGTGTTGCTTTTAGCCATAATTTTTACCTAACATTAAGGCATCTTCTCTATTTTCTGTAGAGTAGTCCACAGGAGTCCAGAGACATAAACATTAGTTTCTCCTCTACCATAAAACAACAGACTAGTGAGGTCACCTGTATTGATCTCTTCTGTTTCACCTTCCTCATCTGTAAAAGAGAGAAAATAGGTGCTTGCTATTCTTACAGGGCTGTTGAGAGGGCCAACCAGAAAGCTGGAAAATATCCTATAACTGTGAAGTTTTTTTACTATAGTGATGATGATGATGATGATTAAAGAGGATGTCATGTTTTAAAACCCATTTTAAAGAAAACATGTGGGTTTGTCTTTTCTTTATTCCACTTTCAAAAATATTTGCTATTTTTAGAGTCCAAGGTACTTCTCTGTTGTTTTTAATAATGTTAAGAGTATCTAAGCAATGATAAGCAAGTACATCCATTTCTTTTCTGAATAAAAATACATAAACTAATATTTAGATTAAGGGTGAAGGCCAAACAGAATTAGAAACTGAGATCTGATTGAAAATTTTGGGGTGGACACACCAGGTTAAATTAAAATTGAAAAGGCTCTGACCTCACAGTACCATATTAATGGCTCCTATTTTTTCCTCAAACCAGCGATTTTAATTAGGGAAAAAGCACAGACAGGGACGCTCACTTTTACCTATGCAGGTAATTGGCAATGCAGCTAGCCAATTACCTGCAAAATACTGCAATAGTGGACCCTTGATCCAAAACATTTGGAAGCTACTGGACTCTGGAAAATTGGCTGAAAGGCAGCTTTTAGCTAAAACTACAATCAGATACTTTGAAAGGCTCTCTTTCTTCTTTTCCACTCATCCATCTGACATACACCATCTGTCAGATCACGCTGGGTCGCCTCTGTCAGCCTTCCGCTCATCTTAAAAGAGAGACAGCTTTTGAAGGTTTTTATTTCTCATGAATTTCCCCATGAAAATGCAGAGGGTTTCTTCCTGGTTCAACATTTCTTTCTATAGAAGATGAGGAGACAGTGTCTATCCACAGGAGTAGTGACGCCCTCAGGCTAACCAATACATATGATTGATCACAGACAGACCCTACACCATCAAGGACTTGCTCAGGAGGTCTGTATTAGTGCTTCTCAAACTTTAATACTCATCGGAATCTCCTGGGGATCTTGTTAAGGGGCAGATTCTGATTCAGCAGGTCTAGGGTGGGACCTCAGGTTCTGCATTTCTGTTTGACGAGTGACACTGATGCTGCTGGTCCATGGACCATATTTTTAATAGTAAGAGTAGAAGGTATTAGAACAAGTTTAACCATTTGAAGTGATTCCACAGGGTAATTTTAACAACCAATAAAAGCAGTAATAATCATATGATTGGTTTAGCTCTTTAAAATGGGATTTTTCACGTGTTATCGCAGAACACAGAACTGTGAAATTAGATGCTATGGCTATATATTGCTGTTTAGTAACATACCCAAATTTAGTAGCTAAAAATAATGACAACATTTATTTCATTCACTGCCTTGACATTTGAACAGGGCTCAGTGGGCACAGCTTGTCTCTGCTCCACAAGACATCACTGGGAGCAGCTCAAACGTTAAGGAATGGATTCATCTAAAAGCTTGCTCATTCATTTGTCTCATGACTGATCCTGGAAGACAGCTGTCACCTCAGCTAGAGCTGTGTCCAGACCGTCTACACATGGCCTTTCCATGTGGCTTCTCGACTTCCCCACAGTACGGCAGCTGTGTTCCAAGGATAGGTATCTCGTGAGAACCAGGTGGAAGCCTAATAACCTTTTATCATTTAGCCTCAGAAGTCATATAGGGTCACTTGTGCCATAATTACAGACCTGGCCATATTCAAGGAAGGGAAAGAAAGACCACACTCCTCACTGAAAAATAGTCAACATTGCATTTTAAAAAGAGCTTGTGCAGTGGGGCATATGGGCTTGGCCTCCTTTGAGAAATGCAACATTGCAACGAATAATATCCAATTTTACTGATGAAGATGACTGACAATTAACAGGGGATCAGTCACTATAGGATTCAGTTGACAGCTTAGAGGTCTGTTTAAAAATGTTACTTGGATTTTTAAGAAGTGTACAGTGGCATACATAGGTATGTATGATGAAGTGTAGTATTTAAGAATGTGGGTTTGGGCCCCAGCTTCCCTATTTCCCAAATGTATAACTTTGGACTAGTTGCCTAACAATTGTTATCTTTGCTTTTCTTGTTAGCAAAAGGGGGATTTTTCTGTCTGAAACAGTTCTTGGCAGGCTTAAATGAATTAAAGTGTGTAATCACCAAGTCTCCTGCTTCACTGGTAATAAGTGCTTAAGAAATGATAACATTTTATTACCATTGTCATTTCTACTGCTATTACCATTTAGAAAATAACATGGCTTTTGTTCTTCTTTTTCATTAAGGTAAATGCATTTTTGTTTGTTTTTCCCTTGCCCTTTATCCCATTATGATTTAATGGTATCACTGAAAAAAATTTGACGTAGGTTAGAGCTAGCTATTTCAGGAAGAAAGAAAATATGACAGCTTAAATGTTCTTTAGTCATATTTGATATATATATGGAGCTTCAGAGAAAATGAAGTTTTAGAATTGACTCTAAGATTCATATCTGTGCACTAATGCCTTGATTTAATTTCTAGTTCTTGATGGTGAGGGTTATTAAATTATTTATTCATTCCCCATAACACCTAGTGAGTGATCAGCATAGGTCAGGTGATCAGTAGATATTTGTAGATGTATTAACTAACTTTTAATTGCTACTCATTCTTGCTTTTTATGAAGGAACTCTTTAGTAGTGTTAGGTAAAGAAATAATTAATGTAAGGGTGATTTTCCATAATCATTAAAAATCTCATTCTTCATTCCAGAGTTAATATTGTGTCACAGTGTTTATCTGATATTTTAGTTGTGTTCCTGGTTTTAATTATGAAAACAGTGAGTGAGGAAGGGTTCAACTAGCCCTCAGAAAACAGATAATGGATTTGAGTGAGGAGAATTGCTCAGTCTTTGTTCACACGTTCTTCAGTTTCTTCCAGAGCTACTGATGGCAAATTATGTAGATTCAAAGTTCCTTGAAATAAAATGGGCATTGGTGATGTATGGAGAATCCGTAATATCCGTGTATGTTAAAAGTATCTCATTTGATGGTGAATTCACTGTGCTGTAGGCATTTCTAATATCACTGCTTTTGCTCTGGTCTCCCATATATTTTCCTATTAGCTTGTCAGCAAATTATTTTATTCCTGAAGAAGAAAAACAAAAAATGACTTCCCTTCTCTCACAAACACATAAATACACTCATAACTGAAAACAGAAGAAAGAGAAGATGTGAAAAACAGCCAGTATCATTGTTAGCTTATTTTATTTGTTAATGTATTAGGATATAAAGAAAGTGTCTCTGAGCCACTCACCTTACAGTGAGAAGTCCCGTGTTACCCTGTAATGGACCCTAACTACACAGGTGACTGGCTGCTGGATAGTACTCTATTTGCCAATTCAGTGGAAGAGATTTTATATACATTTAAAAAATAGCTGTTTCTGACAAGTTGCAGGAGGCTGTGATTGATAGATCAAGTGGTTTTGCTCCTCTTACATCTGCATTTTCGCTAATCCCTAGCTGAGAATAATGTACCAAGGAGTTATTTAATTTCTGTTCAAATCTAGATAAGGAAATCTAAAAATCCACCCCAAAGCAGAATTATTTTATTCCTCTTTGTTGCATATGTTTTCTATATACAGCTGAGACAAACAATCAGGGCACACTTGTAGTCCCATAAAAATTGAGGGGATTTAGAAATAATCATTTCTGAATTTGGAGAAATGATTTATTCCTTATTAGAAAACCTCCATCGTTCTCCCTTTCAGATTATTTCTTTCAATGCATCATTTTGTCTGTTTTAGAGACGGCTAAATATATATAGCTTCCAATCCATCTTTCTTTTTCTGTAATTTGTAAGTCAATTTATTTACAGATTTTGTATTTTCTTTTTTTAATCCATCTTTCTTAAAGTATGTTCTAATGAACACAGATCCATTGTTACATTAATTCATGTTATATGGGGAAAAAAATTTGTTAAGTTAGTGAAGTGCAAAGAGCCAGATTAAAAAATAAATAAATGTAAGCAGGATTTTTGCTACAATCCTTCTTGAGGCTTTGACATCCTAGAGTGTAGTGAGGACCTCCAGGAGACTTTGTCTTACCATGGCAACCTGGCCCTTGCCTCTACTGCAACTATTTTTGGGGAAAGACAACAATGGTTCCCAACCTGCCAAGTCCAGGGCGTGTTTAAAGATGCCATTATTGGAATTGTATTGCATTGACATCATTCGTTACTCTTCAGTATTAAACTTGTCTATCCCTTTGGGTCCTTGATACCAAACTCTTCCGATTCTATTGTTTATCTTACCATATCATATCCTAACTGTGTATGTCTAACCATATCATGTATACTCACTTAAAATGTCCTACCATAGGTATCTTCTCCACAAACTGTCCTTGAGTCCACCATTAACTAGAGCTGTTTCCCCAGACTACCTCCTCAGACCACTTACCCCCTTGTTCTATACCCTCCTCTTGCATCTTCTCATCTGCTATAATTTCAACATCCAGATACTGCTAATATTTTTATCTTAATTCTAGATGTCTTGGATGCGCCTCACATTCATACCCAGCTTCATAATCAACTACCCATGGTACACATTTAACGTACTAAAGAAATCTCAAACTCAGCATGTCTAGAAATGAATCAGTAAGCATTATTTCATCCTGAGTCCTATCGTTTATCCAGATCTACTGATCTCTCTGTATTTTCTATGTCAACATCACTGTCCTCCCAGTTAATCAAGCTAGAAACCTGGGATATATTCTTGACCTCAACCATTCACATATCTTCCACACCTTATTGAATTTCAAATTTGACTCCAATTAACTGTGGTTGATTCTGACGCAGTGTGCTAAGTTTTATAAATAATAGCTAGAAGGCTATGTGTTACAGAGGAAAGAAAAGCATTCTACCTTTATAAGGCTTTCTCCTTCTTCTTTCCTATGTCCATCCTAGTTCAGCCCATCTGTATCTCTTACCTGAACAAGTAAAATAGTTTCTTGTCCCTTATTTAACTTTGTCCCACTCAAACATATATCTGACCATGCCACTATCCAGCTTAATACCCTGCAAGGGTTTCCCATCACCTAAACCTCCTGATCAGGATCTCAACCCAGTCCACCTCTCCAACTTCATCTCTAAACGTCCCTTCCCCTTATGTTCCATTAAATGTGAACTGCTTGTTATTTGCCATATTCAGCACACCACTTCTCATCTGCATGGGCTTGTTCATGTTTTCTCCTTTAATTAGGGTGTTCTTTCTTCCCAAGTCTCCCCTTCATCTCTTAAGACCCACTCAGGCAGTCTTTAATAGGGCCTTTCCCCATACCCTCCAAAGACTTTGCAAGTAATCCTTTTTCTGTTCTTCTAAGTGCACAGCTGTATTAATACAATTATATTTTAGTAATTATTTCTTAATACCTGTCCTTCATAGTAGATTATAAGGTCTTGGAGAGCTGAGCTTGTTTTTAGCCATTTTTCTTAGTACCTAGTACGGTAAGGAAAATTCCATTTATTCATTCATTCATGTATTCATTCAGTATTTTGTATTGAAGACACAAAAAGATGCAATAGAGTCCTCCTTTCAAAGAGTTCACAGTCCAGTGGAGAGTCAGGAAAGTATACAGGTGACTCCACTACAATGTGATGAGCACTGTAGAATGGAGCCCAGAGCTATATAGCACTGAGGGAAAGAAATAATAAAATTTTTACTAACTTTACCAGACCTGTGAGAGTACAGAAATAATATAAAATAAAAGAAGTGTGCAGAGACAATATAAGTTAATGTGTTAAAAATCATTTTGTATGATTTACTTGTTTTTCATCTCTCATTCTTTCCTCACTCAACTCTTTTTATTTGGTTCTTAATCATAACAAATTAAATAAATGGTGTTCATATAAACCAGAGAGGATGAAAGCCTAATTTATAAAGTGCTGAATATAGTCGGGCTAAATGAGTTACTTTCTCCTAGCTAAAATTCCTGGCTTGGCCTACTACAGTGTCTTCAATGGAGAGGTGATGGCATAGCTTTTTGTGGTGGATCATACAAACCTACACTTTAGAAGGAAGCTATATGTTTTCTCCTTTGACTACGCTCTATGCATTGAGGAAACAAATTGATCAGTTTTAGCTAAATGTGATCCACAATGGTTGCTTAACCATTAACAAATGGACACTTTGTAAATTGGCTGAAAGGTCGAGTAAATTATTGACACAAGAAATTCCAAGGGACTGACCATGCCCGGCAACAACACTGGTGTGTGAAATAACTGTTTCTAATAACAGATGGCCTATCTTAAATGACATAGTTTCCTGTTTGAAAGTTTATATTCATGTCTCATTGGAAAAACTAAATCTAAGGAGTATGTAATTTAACTCTTAAAACAGTGCCAACAGATCTTGTAAAGAAAGACTTTTCTAAGCAAAGAAGAGAGAGAGTGGAAATAAGAAAATACGTGATACTCTCGTCACAGAACTGGCTATACAAGCATGACTTGTTTAAGATGTCAGGTTTTATGAATCCCAAAATAACACTATTAAGTGTTTAATGATTTTCTTCTACTGAAGACAAAAATCAAATACTTCATCAACACATGGATTTGAAAGTACTTGTTCGCTTGTAAGTAACATTTTGTGCCTATCACTTACTTTCCCCTAGTCTTTTCTCTAACACTAGAAATAACAAAAATAAGCCAATCAAGCAGGATTGTTCAATTAGTTGCTTTTGTATCTTCTGTCACAGGCTGAAGATTGACAATTCCATTTCTTTACCTGGTAGCTTGTCAGGTTCTGAGAATTGAATGCCATCTCCTCATTTCAAAATGTCCTGAAAATAAAAATAAATGTGCCTTTACATTGCAGATGTTTGCACCCTTATTGTATTTGACATATCTGTTGACCGAATACTTTATAATTCTTGAAAAATTAATTGCATATATTTATGCTTGACTAAAAGAGAGAAGAGGCCTCCAGTGATTTCTTATAAACTGTTAAGTATCCTTGAGTAAATGCCTATGAATCCAGCATATAGCATATTTCTCACTGCTTTGATTTTAATACTAGTGAATGGAGGTGCTGGGAATGCAGGAATACAAACACTCTTTGATAATTTGTCATGTCCAGATACTGTCTTTCCTGAAGCTAAAGAATTTGGCCAAACAGTGTGTTTATACCAAATTCAACAAACCTTTTTTTCCAGGGCTTTTTTTATTACAATTTTTACAATTTCTCTGTAAACATAAGAGCCATAATTTTCTGGAGCAACCATTTTGGATCACATTTAGCTAAAACTGATCAACTTGTTTCCTCAATGCATAGAGCGTAGTAAAAGGAGAAAACATATAGCTTCCATAATTCAGAATCAATCACTTACTTGACTGATTCTTATCCAAGCACCATTATTTAAATATCTCCTCAAATTTTCCATTGAATGTTTCCCTGTAACACAATAATAAAAGTTCAGAAGAAAATAGGGTTCCATGATCAAATAAATGATCAAATCAAATTTGATGTTGTTAATACATACTATACCTTTGAAAATTCATAAAGTGTACTACCATAAGTTCTAAGAAGTTTTATAATAAACTTTTTAGCCTTATTAAGTCTCAAATTTTCCAAATAATTTGACCATAGAGTGTTTACTAACATATCCTAAGGAGATAGTGATCAGTGAAACATACTTTGAAAGACAATGTTGTATAGTATAAAAAAGATAGTTGCAATTGTCACCAGAATTAAGAATTTCCTTAGCATCGAGGTTTTCTAATTTCTCATTTTAGTGGTCTCCTTTGGTGGTGATTGAGTTAACAAAAAATGTATATTGATTCCTAATTAACAGCATATACTGGTTTCAGGGGAACCAAATTCAGCCTTTCAAGGTGCTATTTCATAGCTGGCACCATGACTGGATCCCCTATAAGCCATTTCCACTTTTCATAAGGGCTATGAATGTCTGAATGATTGAGTATATGCTAAGATCTGTGAATGCCATGGGTATGAACCCACTCCTTACTTCTTTTCTTATTGAATTACCTGGCCAGCTATAGGATGCTATTTGAATACCCTAACACTGCAGAATCATTGCTGGCAGAGCATGATAGGCAAGAAAAGTGTATACATATCCATAATAAGTATCTGGTCCAGGAAGAACAAATTGTCTTGATAGAGTCAAAAATTAATGAACTTATGACCGTGTTCCCTTGAGTCTTGATGCCATGTTGGACTCTACATTGACCTCTACCTTTGGTAGAGTGGGCATTGAACAGTAATAGAAGTCAGATCTGTTGTGTTGTAAACAAGTCCAATTTATTGAGCACTTGTAAAACTTAGATTTCAATCATCATGACCACTTTGTTTATGAGCTTTTGAAAAAGGACAGGAGTGTTCATGTAAAGAGATTGACATCCAGAAGTCGATCATGTATCTACCTGACTGTCGAGAGTCTCTTCTGCAGCTGGTATTCTTTGATGACAATTCACATCAAATATAGATATCCTTATATTCTATACCCATTATGAGAATCTTATCTACAAGTGTCTTTTGAAGAATCCTTTTTGTCAAAGCTTTGATCTCATTATTTCCAAGTCCCTGACCAACTTTGGCGAAGAAGACAATCTTTTGTGTTACAGTCCTCCACTTCAGGCGGAGGCCAGAATATCATGTGGAATCATTTTTAAACCAGGTTCATATATGCTCTTCCTAGTTCACTGGTTTTAAGGGACTTACAAGAGTGGAGGAAGAAGTGACAATGAAGCAAGAGTAGGTGCCCTGGTAGTATTAATGACATGTTCATAACACTTGCTGGTGCCTTCTTGAGGCCTTAACTGAACCTGACTAGGTATGCACCACGGATGTTTGATGATGGGGTATTGTTGACCATGTGTTAGCATTTGGAGAATCGAATAACACACTTTATGTCTGAGAGCTCAGGTCTTATGGGCGTTTGATGTCCCAAGGGCAGACACGGAGTTTCTACCAGGATCCAGTTGTAATAATAATAGAAAACATGAATATGGTATGTACTATCTGTCAGACACTTTCACAGGCACTTTATATATATTAATTAAATCATCACAGTGGCAAAGTGAAGTTAGTGCTATTATTTTCCCTATTTTTCAGACAGAAAATATGGCATGGTTTAAGTATCATGTCCATGGTCACACAGCTATTAAGGGAGAGATCTAGGATTCAAACTCAGAGAATCCGGCTCCAAGGATTACATATTTTAACTCCTCCTTGCACTGTGCAGCCTCACTTCTAAGCCAGGAGTGATTTATTGAAAGCAAATAGTTACTTGAAGAAGTAGGCATGACTTTACTTTAAAACCCTCAAGGTTACTCTTGTGATTGTCTTTTTAGGGCCTGCCACAGTTTCTCTACAGTATTCCCTTCTGTCACAGTCACTTTGAGCTGGGTCATAAAGTCCAAGTGCTTTTAAATTCTAAGTATCTGGGATTCTTATGATCTCCCAAGCAACTCTTAAAAATTTACAAATCAAGTATTAAAACTAAATAACACTATATCAAAATGACTTTGTTCTATAAGCTCTCACTACATATATTTCCTTTAGATAGCTGTCTTTTTTTCTGTAATTGCTTATTTATTAACCAACGAAACCATGGTCTTGATTTCATTAACTGTAGCCTGTCATTCTTATTTCTTTGCCTCTGAATTGATAATAAAATGCAACAAAATCAGTCTTTATTGCAGGAAGATCTTCTCTCTCATATTTTCTAATTTAAGATACTGTTCTTAGTCTGCATTAGGATGCGAATGACTGACAAATGTCGCATACAGATATGGACTCTTCTCAAATCTTGGGGTCATTATACTCTGAAAGACCACGAATATATTGCTCTAATTTTTGTCCCTTTGTCTTTAAAATACACCCCGTTGGAACTTCCATAAGCAGGACAAAAGGCAGACAATATCTTTAACTTATGCCAGCTACTTAAAGCCCTCTCCCTCAGGATCCAGAACAAGCTTGATTTTTTTGAATTTTGAGAACAAGGTCTGACCTTTCAGAATGTTGTCAAGAAGTTTAACTTTTTGGTTTCTTTTTATTTCACAGCTTTAAGCAGTTTAATTTCAATGAGAATACAAGTATGAAGCATCACAGCCAGAATTACAAATTTGTGGGATTATCTCAGCAGAGCCTTGTTACCTCTGACTTGCCTTTCAGTTTATCATCCTCAGGATTTTTCACCATGGCCCATTGACGCTAGGTCATGTCAACCACCCTCAGCCCTGCCTTGATTATTGAATCAGTTCCTAGCTAGTATTTCACAGTCTTGGGAACCAAATCATGAGACAATTAACCTCATAAACTGATCACATTGTATCACAGATAGTTGTGTGAATGTCTTTTTCATTGTATTTTGAGTTATGTGAAAGTGGAATCATGCCATAGTCACCTTTGAAATTCCTACAGTTTCATATGTGTTAGAACATCATAGAAATACAATTAATGTTTATTGAATTCAGAGAGACCTGGAGGCAAAACCTATACCTTTACATGTCATTTAATCAGCAATAATAGATGTGGTGATTCAGTCTAGTGTTGATGTCATTTGGAGAGACCTCAGAATCTTCCCCATGGGCAGTTTCCTTCTTGCCATATTGTCAGCCAGGCTCATGTAGGGACAAATATTGTGCTTACTTGGTAACTTGATGCTGAATTTTGTGAGTGAGGTCTTGTGATTTTGCATCAGTTTGATTTGCTATTGCCTTGGAAAACAGAGCTTAGAGAATAAATAAAGCTTTTCTAGTATAGCATCTTCTAATTTTTGTGGATCTGTTCTATGACCTCTTGTCATACCACAGAAATGGAAGACAGATGATCCTTCTTGCCTTTCCTGATATTTACTCTTCTAGTTAAGCTTATATAAAATCTTAGGAAGAAAATTTATTTTCCCAAGATCAATTATTCCTTAATTTATACATCTACTCTTTAATGGACACTGATAGGTGCTAGAAGGGCAGAAATTTCTTCTTTCTTTACCATCTCCAAGAAGCTTTTGCTTTAGTAAGTGGTGGAATACGGGCTCTGGGTCTCATTGCTCCAGTTATACCAATAATTCTTGGATTGGATTTTTCTTTGGGGGAAAGGGTGCTGTATTTTGTTGGAATACTTGTGAACTCATATGACCTCTATAGAATTAATGGGAAATGGATGGTAGAAGTAGATTTGTACAGAATTGTACCAAGTTGTTCTATTCCAGGACATCTTTGTCAAAATGTCACAAACCAAACTAGTGCTTTGCATCCTTATTTTTCATCATGGTAAGTTATCAGAATAATAAAATACAAATTATAGACTAATTGAATTTGATGTCCAAATTAAATGGTCACATAGTCATAGAATTAAATAGTATTTATTTACAGAAATGCTATTCTCATCAGAACATTTTCTTCAATGAATACGTAGTCCTTTCTCATTTATTCTAAGTTTGATGCAAGCTCATCCCATCTTATTATTTGTACTAATGGGGAAATGCTAGTTGATTTGTGATCTTACATTGCTAAATTACATATCTACTGTATTATCACATCTCCTATGACATCTGAACTCCTTCTGAGTGTTTGAAAAGCTGTTTCTGACATTGGGACTATTATTGAGCCACTTTTTCATCATCTTATCCTGTAATACATGGATTTTACACAGATAATCTTTATTCTAAACTTTGTGAATAAAAAGATAATCAAGGCTATGAATTGGCACAAGAACATATCAAGGTTGAAATTTCATGTCAGTAAAACATTCATGTTTTTTTACATGACATAATGGGTTTTACAGACAGTATTCCTTATATGTTTTAGTCTCATGTACAGTTTATGAAAATAAAATAATTTGACAGGTTCAAAAAATATAGTATTGATCCACCAGTAAATTATATTTTATATGATCAGACCTAATAATAACAGAGCAGGATTATAATTGAGGGAAAGAAAATACATATTCCCCCTAAGTTCGCCCATCTGATTTTTGTAAAGCACTATCAGTGGAGATGAGGACATGAGTAACTTGAGAGAGAACCTCAGTCCAAGTTGGAAGAAGAATAAGACAATAGAATTTAATGGTATAATCCACTTAACAGTTATGAATCTAGTTTATACCAAAAGGTGCTGTGAGGAGTACATGAAATCTCTATCAACAAGTAGTTTATGATTTAATTGAAAAGTAAGTTAAAAACAATTTAAAAATGAACTATGTAAGACAATGTATCTGCCAGTGATGCTGGAATTCAAAAGAAAATCACAAAGATAGAGGGAAAAGTTCCTTTTCTTTTAGAAGATTTTTACATTTTAGTGGGAATAGGAAGATGGTACAGAACATTTAGGTTTACATGAGAGACGATGGACTCTGAAAAACAAACTGAGGGTTCTAGAGGGGAGGGGGTTGGGGGGATGGGTTAGCCTGGTGGTGGGTATTAAAGAGGGCACGTTCTGCATGGAGCACTGGGTGTCATACTCAAACAATGAATCATGGAACACTACATCAAAAACTAATGATGTAATGTATGGTGATTAACATAACAATAAAAAATTTAAAAAACCATTTAGGTTTATTAGAAATCATCCACAGGGATGAAATATTTCAGGCTTTTTGGTAAAAATGAAATGATCACTTCACTAAATATCTATACAAACAGTATGTTCCTTTGGTACTGTTAAATTGAATTGCACGTCTGAACTGGTCATACAGGAAGCATAATCATTCACTAGGATGGCTGATCCTGCTATTACATTTAATTCCAATTCTACCTCCTTCAAGTAATATGCATTCTAAAGAACATCTCACAGACATTATTGAATTACAGAAATAACAATAAAGGGAATTTATTTAAAGAGGAGAATTAAGTAAAAATAAAATGGGGTAAAAAGGTAGAAATCTGGGTTAGTGAGAATTTCTCACAGCTATTGGGAACTAGTTTTTTTTTTTTTTTTTGAGACAGAAAGTGAAGAATTGAAGATAAAGAGCCTCCAGAGAAGAGGACGACCTGAAATCAGTTCCAGAAATCCAGCTTTATGCATGTGACTTTATACCAATAAATGCTGTTGACTTTAAGCTGCTTTTATTTTTTATCCTCTGAAATATAAAATTGGTTTTGTTCTTCTCTTCTGTCCATCAGCCAACTGCTGGAATCGCATTTCCCCACAGACTTTATATATATACATATATATTAAGGCTGAGTGATAGTGTGTTTAGCAGCTGAAAATACACTTATAACAACCACATCGTCTGTGCTCTCATAGGATCTCTCCTGAGGCAGATAGTTCTTTTCATCTCATTTGGATAGCCAAATTGAGAGAGAAAAATGCTAGCCCTGGCTGAATTTTCTCAAATATTATCTCTGAAAACTAGTTACTTCCTGAACTGTAGACTTCACATTGAAGTGGAAAGCCAACATTGTACTTTCTGTGCATCTTTTCATGACTTATCCCATGAGGAATGTGGATAGTTACTCTAATCTTTCATTACCATCATTATTCTTATGGAGAATAGGTAGGAAATGGCACAGGTTTAAGTGTACAGGAATCCAGTCCAGCCTTCTTGTGAAAACACTACCGTCAAATGCTCCACTCAGACTAATTTGTTACGTTAGGGTGGAGGGGTGAATCAAAATAGAACACCTTGTGATAAATTGGAGACCCAGGGGTCAGAGTGCTATCCTTATGATCAAGGGAAAAACTAGATTCTAGCCATTCGTCTTCCTGATTCAGGATGGCCTTGTAGCATAGCACTGCAGGGTTCTTCCATAACCTGAATGTAATGCTAAGTAAAGATGCTATCACAGACATGAATATCTTAATCCAGAAAATCTGTACTTGGGTAGCAGTAAGGGATATAGTTTCGTTTCATTGTTTAGAGACTGATTTTCCGAGTGATCTCAATAATAAAATAGTCTCTGACTTGAGTTTCCCTTCTAAGCTTCTAGACACAATGTAAGCAATGGGTAGTTCATTTGTGTTTCTCACATCTTCTCTATCTCTTTAATGTTGTAAAATGATCCACAAGTTGAAATAAAAGCAATTAAAAATAAGATTGTTGTTTTGTGCAGTTAATGTGTGTATATATGAAAGGCTATCAGCTGTTTGGTGGCATTGCCTGATACTCTTAATTGGCCTCTTAATTCCTCACAAAAGCCCTATTCTGTATGAAACACAGTCACTGAGCATATTTATTCATGTATTCATGTATGGACAGTTTTACAGAATATGAAACAGTGAAGGAAAACACCAACTATTGAGTGCTAGCCAAGTGCATAGAATTCATGTGTACTTTATTTGCTTTATCTGCTTAATCAATGTATAACTTTATGAAATATATTTATCTTTCACAAATTAATTTTATTTCTCAAATATGTATGTGATTCTGTTCCCTATTTTTTTTTAAGTTTTAGATCTTCACATATGTTTGGTTTCAATTTTGATGTGATGTTAGTAATTGGAAGATTCTAAGTATAACCAGCAGCCAAAGAGTCATGACCTCAGCGGGAGTCTCTATAGTTAGAAATAAGAAGCTTCAATATTCTAAAGCATAACTGAGTAAGGTAGTAAATTTCCTTTTCCTCGTCTTCTCTTTGAGCTTCCAGACATGTTTGTTCAATTTATATGTGGTCATTGTATTTTTTTAGAATTCTGTCTGGAGGAAAAGAGATGATTTAGCTGACCTCTTGACATCTCATTCTGCAGAAAACATAAGGTTCTAAAGAGAAACTTGATAGTATTCTAAATACTAGCTTTAAATATTTCAGAATTTTCTCAAAATATTTTAATCTACACAAATTTGATTTCATTTTGTGATTTATGCTTGTCTTTGTAATTCAGCTGATATGGCATTAGTAGAATTTCATTATGCAGTGAACAGTTATTTTGATAAAGAAAATAATTAAATTTAATTTCAACCAAATATTAGATTGTATACTAGTATTTTCCCTGTTGGATGTTAATATAAACAAAATCTCTCCTAGTGTTGTGATCTGAAAAATACAGAATAAAAGCATAATAAAAAGAAAAAAAGGATAGAGGCGTGGGTGGCTCAGTCGGTTAAGCGACCAACTCTTGATTCTGGCTATGTCATGATCTCAGGGTCCTGAGATGGAGCCCCCCTGTCGGGCTCCATGTTGGGTGTGGAACCAGCTTAAGATGATCTCTCTCCATTTCCCCCTGCCCCTCCCCCCTCTCATTCTCTCTCTCTCTAAAAAGAAAAGGGGGGAGGGGGTCTTGAATAGGGATAAGAAAAGGCATGTGACTTCCTTAGTTAATTGTTGATACCAGTTGAGAAAAACTTCTTCAATTTCTAGGAAAAATATAGGATCAAGGCTGATTTTCTATTCAGATGATAAGTGTTGATAACATGCTTGACCTTTATAAATACATAATATTAAGTTACCAAAAGACTTATATTGACCAGATGTATGCTTCTCTCAGGAGAAGTCTATGGGGGCATGTTTCCTTCAGTAATATGGTTGTAATAGTATTTTGGCCCAAGGATAACTACATGATGTCTCATTTCATCTCTAATAAAATAAGGATGGTAGGCTAGTTCTCACAAGTGTTCTGTCTCTAATATTCTACAATATGCATAGCTCTCTGGCTGAGTGGATTTTAGCACTAAAAACATGGCAGAGTTTAGTGCAACTCCATTCATCCAGCAAATATTGCATCTGTACTTTGTGCAAAACTTTGTTCTAGGCACTAAAGATAACATGGTAAGTAAAGGATGAGATTCCTGGGTCGTGAAGGTAACATTTTAGTGGGGAATAAAGATAATGAACATGTAAATATATAATAAGGAAATTAATTATTGATTGTGTTAAGTGCCATGAAGTGAACAGAGCAACAAGTAAAATAACTGGGGTAAATCACTTTAGATAAGGTCGGTGAGAATGCATCTCACAGGATGAGCCTTTAATCTGGGATCTGAAGGGTGTGAGTAAGATGAAGGAAGAAAATTCCAAGCGGAGGAAGTAAGTGCAGTGTCTCAAAGGCTTAAGTGTGCCTGCATGTCTGAGAAACAGAAGGGGGTTGGTGCCTCTCAGGTACAGTGAAGCAGGAAATGGAAATGAAGAAGCAGGTAGAAGAAATATGGCCATGCAGCTGGGCTGTGGCAAGGACTTAGGCTGTTCCCCTAAGAGAAGTGGGACGCAATGGGATGCCACGGATGGATTTTAAGCGTGGCAATAATGTGCTCAGCTTTAACTTTTTTTAAAGATCATACTGGCTTTTCTGTAGAGACTGCCTTGCTCAGATTTTATGTTACACTGCTTTAAGCCCAATCACTTACAGAGATTTTAGTAAAATAGCTCTTACAGTTACTACCTTAAACCCTTTACTTTGCTTTAGGTAAAGAAATAATTGAGTAAATTCCACAAAAACCTAATATAAGAAGAGTCAATAAAGCAAATTTGATGATAATTGGTGTCTCTGTGTATATTCAAGATACTTTCTCTGCCACAGCCTCTCTTTTTTCCTAAAAGGAGAAAGGAGAGGGGCTCAGTAATTTTAGCAAGAGCAAGGAGCATCTTCACCTCAGTTTTGATTTCTGAATCGGGATAAAAATGACTGTATTTCATTAATGTCTTTCAGTGCAACAGGTCAGCATTAGGCTTCCTCATCTTTACAAGCACTCTGTCTCATCATACCTTGAGCTTCAATTTTGCATGGGTGCTTCCTCAATGTTTGAGTTGTGAAGCTCTTCCAACCTCTTCTGAATTGGTAATGACCCAGTGCAACTAGGGTCACCCAGCAGAGGAGAATGCTTTCTCTCTCTCTCTTTCTCACATACACACACACACACACACACACAAACACACCATCCCACACACACACACACATGAACCTGCACTCATAACTACTCTTTATCCCCCAAATTTTAAAAGTCAAGCTAGGTTTTTAATCATCCCTGAAGGCTCAACCCCTCCCAGTTTCCTGCACTCCACCAATCCCTGCCTTTAACTGCTTCTGGGCACCCTGCAGAGATGGAGTGTTTTTTGTTTTTTTGGTTTGTTTTTTGTTTTTTTTTTTTTTCCCTTTACTGGCCTCAAGAGAGATCTTTTCTACCACATTTCAGAGTAGTTTTACTGATCAATACTTGACAAATATTAAAACTCTTAGAAACAACTGTCCATTGAGTGCTTCTAAAATTATGTAATAAATCAACAGACATGAGATTGGATTAACAAAATTTCTACTTAGGATTTCATTGCATCTCGCAGTTGATGATAACTACTGTTACTTTAATATTTAATCTCAGGCTTACAACATTTTATCAGAGGTGAATTGGTAAGGTTTCAAATCTTCACATGTCACAGATTTTAGAAGTGGAGGATTTAACTGAATTTTCCAAGGCCACAGAGAAGTGTTTTGGAGAGCCCAGGCCCCCTGCTGTTAGAACTGTGCTCTTGTGACCACATACCACAAAACAAAACTGCTTCTAAATTGGTTTTCTTCTCATCTAGAGGTTCAGAGTGACTGGGACTTAGGAAATTATTATTTATCATACATTCTGACAGCATGTTGCTACCATTCTTATGATTTACTATGGAAGGAGAAAACATTGCCAACCAAGCATGTCAAAGCCACATCTCATTATACATTCCATTTGCTCTTCAGAGCATGGCTCCTAGTGTATATGTACATGTGCAATTTCTATTGTAGCAATAAAATAAAATAAGCCAGTTTGGCTCTTTTACCTATTGAAGGCCTTCAAATGTATGTGACCTCTGGGATACATCAAATGCTTCCCTGGACATTTGGATTATAGCTATTCTTTGGATTACAGGATCCTCAGATACTGACAAGGAAATAAACACAAAATAAGGAATAGTTCCTTATTGGTGCTTTATTCTCACTGTCTCTCTAGAGCCTTAGATTCATCTGATGCCTGTCTTTAGAGCTGAATTATATCTCGTTTTCTGGAGAGACTTTATCCACGGAAATGCTTAAAAGATTACCACTAGCAGTATTGTATCCACCCTATATGTTTTGCAAGCGCAGTACTAGGGTAAGAGTTTTCCTTTATTATTTTTTAATTTTACCTTATCTGTTCTTGCTTGGCAAAGCAATGCTCTTGATACAGGAGACTATTTGGGAACAATATTCCATATTAGAGAACAATGAAAGTTAAGTTTATCTCAATAAGTACTCTGTTCTGGCCTTAGATGTCAGCTACTGATTATGAAAATAAAAGTATATTGATATATATAGGCCGTTCCTCAGGGTATTTGGAGTGTTCAAAAGGCTTCTGTGCAGAGGGATAGAGAGCAAAGCTTGTAGTTGCTGTGGCTTTATTTTACGCTCAGTACCCATGATTCAGCGTACAATGTTGCTTCGCCTTTTACTGTTTTATTGCTATGCTACGGAGCATATTATGCATTAGCACTTCGGCAGGGAAATTTAAAGAGTGTTATTCTATTTATTTTAAGTGTCATATAATTATGAATTGATTTACTAGCCATTGTAATGCTACAAATGGTAATTAATTTATTTGCATAATATGTAGTTTCATAGAAGTTCAATTATAATAAAGCATTTGCTAAATGCACCATGAAAATAGTGTTTCCAGAGAGAGTGAGAGTCTGAGGCTGAAATCTCTTTAGTCAGTATGGGGTTGTTGACATGGGCAATCCTTTCATTTCAAGATGGGAGGAAGGTTTCCTTAGCCCCATGACTCACTTTCTATATTTTTTCCTTTTTTAATATATGATATTCAAGATCTTTGAGATATGCTAACAAGTAATAGGAAGTAATATGAAGTTCAGGATTTTGATTCAGCTAATAGCCAAAATCCCTTCAGCCAAATGCAGTCCTGGACCTTGTACCCATGTCTGTTTCCCATGGCTTAATGGCTCCCTTCCTCGGATAAGACATGGGGGAATGGAAGGTGGGCGACTATAATCCCCACTGTCTGGACACTTGGCACTAGCACTAGGAAAGGGTTCCAAGTGCAAATTCCTGCTTCCCAGACAGTAACTAAAGAGGTGGTGTAAAAAGCCAGACTGTCTTAGATCAAAGGGTTCTGAGTATTCTTCCACTAAAAACAATGCTTTTGCCACATTTACCATGAAAAGGAAGAATGCAAGGGGGAGGAATCCCTCTCTTGGCATATGGGCGTGTCTTGTATGTCAGGCCGACTACCTCGGCTTCAGCCTGCCTCTCTGGGAAGGAAGGAAGATGAAAGAAGAACCAGTGCTCTTCTTGTTTTACCAACAAAATCTTGTTAGTATTTCCTTTCCAAAAAAAGTCTTTTCCTCAAACATGTGACAGAGTAGAAAATGTCCTGAACTGTGGTAAAAGACATTGTGACACAGATCATGGCCTCTAAGGAAACTACCTGATAAGTCAATTTTTTATTATATTTATTGTTTGTCTCCACCTACTGCCTTCAAAGCTCCCCGTGGAAGTAATCATTTCACTGAATCTCGTAAGTGAGGTATATTGCCTTTTTATTTTCATTCATCTCAAAATCTTTTCTAATTTTCCTAGTGATTCCCTCTTGATTCAATGGTTATTGAAGAGTGGACACAACCTAACTAAAATGGAGTTACTTGTGTCAGGAACAAAATAGAAATGGTCAAAGCAAGAACGTAAAGGGAACAAATCTTTCCTTATGAGAATTTATAGCCCTTCTTAGAAATCGGCATAGGGTACTAGCCAATCCCCAAATGCCAAGTCTATTCATGCCATATCTGGACTTCCTTGTTCCCCTGACTCAGTGACCCTGATCCAAGTGAGAAAGAAGAACCCTGGGCAACCAATCAGCTAAAAAAGTGAAATAACTTCCATACTTATTCTATAAAAATCCTTTAGTCTGTAACTGGGAGTCCCATGTTCCCATAGCCTTGAGTTTCCCTGTTTGCAGGTCAAATGCCTTGCATTAAACTCATCTTTTTGCTTTGTTTACGTCAGTGTGCAGAGTTTGGTTTTTGTCAAGTGTATTTAATTCCCACATTTTTGTGACTTGTCCAAATTTCCCTTTATTACTGATTTCTAATTTATTTATATTTTGGTCAGAGAACATACTTTGTATGATTTCAGTTCTTTTAAACATATTAAGATTTGTTTCATGGGATAATATATGGTTTATTTTGGACCGTGTTTCATGTGCACTTTAGAATATGTATATTGCTATTGTTATGTGGAGTGTTGTGTAGATGTCTGCTAGGTCTAGCTGGTTTACAGTGTTCAGGTTGTTGACCCTCTGGCTCTTACGATAGCTAGACCCTCTATTATTGAAAATTAGATATTGACACTACCAACTGCTGAATCATATTTTCTCTACAATTCTGTCAGATATTGCCACGTTTCTTGAAACTGTGTTGTTAGTTTCATATATGCTTGTACTGTTATGTCTTTTTGATGGATTGATACTTTAGTCATTAGGAAATGTTTTTTCTTTATCTCTAGTAGCATTTTTTTGTCTTCAACTTGATGTCTGGTATTAGCGTAGTCATTCTAAATCTGTTTACTGTTTGGTAGACCAGTTTCATTCTTTTACAGTTGTATTTTTTTAATCCATTCTTTTAATCTCTTGATTAAAAGATTAATCTTTTAATCTTTTGATTCCAGTGTTTAATCCATTTCCATTTAAAGGAATTATTGATAAGGCATAATTTACATCATCCATTTTGCTATTTGTTGTCTATATGTCTTATGGATTTTTGTTTCTGTATTCCTCTATTAATGCCTTTATTGATATTAAAGAGATGAATTTCATTGCATTATTTTAATTTTCTTGTTTTTCATTTGCTGTATTTTAAGAATTATTTTCTTTGTGAATGCCAGAGGATTGATTAATACCTAGTGTATACCAATTTAGTTTAGAATTCAAAAAACCCCAATATATATGTGTTTTTTATAAACTCTTTTTCTCCTAATTTAAAGGACAACTATATAAGGCAATAATTATAAATCTCTGTAGATGGGCACACAATTTATATAGATAGAATTTGTGACAATAACAGCATAAAAGAAGGAGAGGTCAGAGCTATACAGGAACTACCTCTGTGTGATGGCTGGGGTATGCCGTCTACACTCTACCAGGCATTGGACAGTTCACACAGGTTTCACTGTCTGCTCACACAGAGCCTCAACATTAGCCAGAGATGAGAGTTTAGGGCCTTTTTAGGTGTTTCTAGGGCATACACTTAGCCCTGCCCATGTGCAAGGACTTCTAGATTCCCAACTATGTGCTAGAGCTTTTAAACCACCTTATGAACATCTTTATCTCCAGATAATTATGTCAATTTTTCTAGTGTTCTCATGACTTTATGGAGAGGTTTTCAGTCATCCTTACCCCACCATTCCTGTTGAAATTCTCTGACATTCAATATTTTAATGTATAACCAGATGATTATGTGCCATGTAATTGCTTAGGTAAATAGCAAATTTCTCTCCCCTTCCTCCCACTAAATGACAATGTAACTGGAATGACTATTTCTTACAGTTCAACTAAGATACATGCTAGATCTTGACATCTAAGCTCAAAGTAAATGATGGTTGAGTAAGCACAGGCTTTTACAGAGACATTTCTGTAAATGGAATGTAGAACCTATATTCTGATTAGTCTTTAAGGTCCTTCATGTGCCTATTGATTGCAATGGGCTTGCTTAATGCTCGGAGTCTTTAATTTGTGCACATGATGACCCTGCATTTGATTTATGGCTGCTTCACATGTTCTCTTTAAAGGAAATTTCCCATGTATGAGAAATGCTCTGAGTAGCTGAATTCTGCCATCATTATTTTAGGTTCAGTTATTCTCTGTAAATGAGATTTTTCCAGTTAAATCCTCATTGTCCTCAGGATAGACTCCATCAGTCTCTTAACATGTAACTCTATTCAGTGAGTTAGAAATAAATTAATGTATTTTCATCAAAAGAAAGTATTGTATGGTTACCTTAATGATTATTTAGAACTGATCTGCATTTGGAAACAATGTTGTTATGGCAAAAGACTAACATAGCTCATACCCCTCAATTTGTTTTGATTTGTCACCATTCACTTTATTTTGTGATGGGAATCTATGCGACAAAATTTATGAAGTTGGACTTCACTCCCACAGCAACAAATCTCTTTTAAGTAAGTGGGATGTAGCTAATTTCCTCCAACAAGGAAGTTGCGGTAGACCTGAAAATTGGTGAAGTGGCACCCTTAATAGTAACTCATATTCCACATGGTAGTGGCAACTGAGAAAGGGATTCATTACTGATTAAAGTATTTACTGGTTATCTCTATATTGTTTCCATAAATGATAAAATGGCTATATTTGCTACAGGGCTACCATTACCCTACATACAGGCTCCATCTGGCAACATAGTAAGTGTGATAATAAACTTGGGGCAGCACAGAATGGAGATTAAGAGTCAGGTAACCTTTATCCCAGTGTTCCTGAGATATCTCGATTTATACTCACTGGCCCAGTGTAATTACTACTAGGGCCCCCTTTAACTCTCAAAATTATCTGAATTTGGGTAATAAATTATATATAGTCACCCTAATTAAACAGCGGTGTCTGAAACTGGCCTCTGCGGATTCAAATTCATATTCCTTTATTGTCTGCGTATGTGATAAAACAGTTTACCTTTTCCATACCTCAATTTCCTAATTCATAAGAAGGGGATGGCCAGAGCATCTACCTAGTAGGGTTATGTTAATTAAATGTATGCAAAACTCTTGGAATAGTACCTGGCACTCAACAAATGCCATATATCTAATAAAGAATGTCCTATACCACATGCAACAGATATAATTTCTAGGGGCCACATTCATTAAAAAGGTTTCTATTGCCCCATGAAATTGATTTATTCCGAATTAATTTTTAAAGAGAGAAAAAAGACCAAGTGTCCACTGACTGATGAATGGATAAGGAAGATGTGGTATATTACTCAGCCATAAAAAAGAATGAAATCATGCCATTTGCAAAGACACAGATGGAGCTAGAGAGTCTAATGCTAAGTGAAATAAGTCAGTCCGAGAAAGACAAATACCATATGATTTCACTCATATGAGGAACTGAAGAACCAAAACAAATGAGCAAAGAGAAAAGAGAGGGAGAGGCAAAGCAAGGAAACAGACTCTTAACTACAGAGAACAAACTGACGGTCACCAAAGGGGAGGTGGGTGGGGGGATGGGTGAAATAGGTGGTGGGGATTAAGGAGGGCACACGTGATGAGCACCCAGTGATATATGGAAGTGTTGAGTCCCTATATTGTACACCTGGAACTAATATTATACTTTATATTACCTAGAATTTAAATAAAAACTTTAAAAAAATAGAGAATAAAGACAGAGAAGGAAACAGCACTAACAAAATACAATAAAATGTGAGTGAATTTACTAAAAAGAGTAAGAGGTATTTTTGTGAACAGTGCTGAACTATCTTTTCCCCTCCAGGATAGAAACACTTAAAAATCAAAGCAACATCCCAATATTTTTGTTATTAATTCACAGGTTTACATCTCTCTGGATCGGGTGCTATCACAGGCTCTCCCAAATTTGCCATAATATTATCTGAAAACCTAAGAAATGAATAGGGCTATCCCTTTACTTGGAAACCTCTGAAGTTAGAATTGTACCTTCTGGTCCCTGGAGTACACAATTTGCATTCTACTGATTGTAGTAACACCATTGCACTTAAACCCTCCCCCTTTGGGTGAATGTAAATCTCTGTCTATTTGATCCCTTGCAGGGAGCTTTTCAATAGAAAATTTAAAAAACAGTCTTTTACCTAAAACACACACACTTGGAATAAGTTAACACAGAACTTGGAGGAATGTAATACAAGAGTCTTATTGCCTTGCCTGATCATAAGTAAAACAATACTAAATTGTATTTTTTATTAACTTGTATTGGAGAGATTTTTTTCTAATTCATATATTCAGCTCACATTCTAAGGATGTAGAAGTGCCTGCAACAAGGCTTCAGTAACTTCTCTAATACATCAATGCCACTCAAGAATGTAGCAGCAGGCAACAGCAAAACTAATTCTGAATTGCAAATTGACAATATGATTTTGTCCTTTTAGAAGTAAAAAGAGAGCTGAGTATTCTCATTAAAGACATAGCTGATATGTTCACTGAGTGAGAGATGATTTTGAAGGTAAAGTGACAGAGCTCTAATTTACTAATTTACCTTGATTAAGAATTCATACATGACATAGGCATTAGTGGTAGCTAAAGAGAAATGGAGGAGGTAAAATTAAAACAGCTATATAGGGGTGCCTGGGTGGCTCAGTTGGTTAAGCGACTGCCTTCGGCTCAGGTCATGATCCTGGAGTCCCGGGATCGAGTCCCACATCGGGCTCCCTGCTCGGCGGGGAGTCTGTTTCTCCCTCTGACCCTCTTCCCTCTCGTGCTATCTCTCATTCTCTCTCTCTCTCAAATAAATAAATAAAATCTTTGAAAAAAAAAAAAAACAGCTATATAGTGGCTTATTTCCTTGCCCAGTCTACTTAGGAATTCTTCAATTCCTTTTGTCAGTAAGACCTACAACGGTGCAAAAAGCAGTTTACCTTTCCAATCTTGATGAATCCAGAGTAAAATGGCTACCTAACAATAGTAAAGATCGCCACAACTGGCCTCACCAGAGTCATGTATGGCAAATGGGACATGAGGTGATGATGGATGTCCTCACTGACAAGGCCTTGCACTTGGAGTAAACAGTGTCAGAGAAAGCTTGGGGGTTCTGTTGTTGCTTAGGCTGGGTGAAGTCCTGGGCTCCACTCTGTACTCTGCAGTGAGAGCAACAGTGACCAGTGCAAATGTGCCAAGGAATATGTGTACTAAGGAGTATTGTATAATAAAGGTGTCTAGCATACTGCTTAAATTAACTGCTATTTGAAAAGAATTAAACTATTTAAAAAAGAAACAATTATCTGGCATGGTTTTGAGAGCTCCTATAGAAGACATTAAGACAGCAATTTATAAATTAAAGGTATCTATTAGATGTCCTGGGACAGCAGTGGGCAGTGGGCTAAGAAGGGATTCTATAAATATGAACAGCCCTATCTCCAATGAGATAATGATATATGTACTTTCTCCATGAACTGGAGAACTGGTGGCCTAAGCCAGTTATATTGTGTGATGGTCTATGGTATTCACTGTACATTAAAGAAGCAGACAATAGGGGCAGTGAGGAAAAGATCTTAGGAAGAAATGACCACGTATAGTTTGCTCTATACAACCTGCAGAGTTGTATAGAGACAAAAAATGGTGGCCTTAGAGAAGTAATTCCCATTTCTTCTCTCAGTTGAAACAATAATCAATTGATTGTCAAAGCAGTATGGTATTATAAATAAAAGCTTGGATTTAGGCTGTCCTGATTTATGTTCCGTCTCTACTCTTAGCACCTGTTTTATTAATTTTTTTAAAATTCCAGGTTAGTTAACATACCGTGTTATATTAGTTTCACGTGTGCGAAACAGTGATTCAACAATTCCATACAATGCTCAGTGCTCATTGTGATAGGTGTATTCTTAATCCCTTTCACCTTTTAACCCATCCCCCCACCCACCTCCCCTCTGATATGTTTTATTCTAAATAAGTACCCTCAGTTAAAGTTATTTTTTTCAACAAGAACATTTTTTTACTTGAAGCATACTTCAGAATACATGATTCTAAAAGGCATATATAAAACATTCCATCCAAGAAAAATAGAATACATATTTTCTTCAAGTACACAAAGAAGAATCTCTGGTTAAATCGCATAAAAGAAACATAACAAATATTACAAATTTAAGAATACTGAAATCATACCAAGTTATGTTTTCCAACCACAGTGATACAAAACTAAAGATCAACAATAAAACAAAGCTGGAAAATCTAACACGTAAATATTTATTAAATATCATAAAAATTAAACCACACACTACTTCGCAAGCAATGAGCCAAATAAGAAATCAAATAGCAGGTCTCCTTGTGGTATCATGTTTATTTGAACTTTTTTTCTTAATACAAGCATTTATAGCATAAATTTCACTCTAACATCGGCTTTTGCTGAATCCCATAGGTTTTGGAATATTGTGTTTTCTTTTTCTTTTGTTTTGAGACATATTTTGATCCACCCTTAGCAGCTATTTGATCTTCAGCAAGTTGCTTCAACTCACTGTACCTCAGGTTCCTTATCTGTAAAATGCAAATAACCTTAACTACAAAGAGATGCAAACATTTAATCTTGAGTATTACATTAGATAATCCATGTAAGACACTTAGAAACATACAGGACATGTTATGAAATCTCCAAAAATCAGCTTTTGATATTTTGATTAAGCTGGTTATACACTATGCATAACCAAAATACCAATAATGCTTCTTGGTATGTACAGATAAGTCACAGTGTCCCAGAATCAATATTTCCAGTCCCCAACTCCTTATGATGCAGGCAGGCTGGGTCCAAGGACCCGGAGAGGGGTCCCACAGCATCAGCCAAGAAGGTCCTTGGCTTCACACAGAGTAGAAATCAAACGTGGGCCAGAGAAAGTGAAAGCAGAGTTTATTCAATAGTGTGAGTGACAGGGAATAGCAGTTCGAGTATCTGGGACACTCGGAAAGGAAAGGAGAATGAGTCTTGCTGTCATCGTTAGAGGTTGGGGCTATATGTTGGAAAGGGATTTAGGGTATGTGTTCCTTCAGGAACCCAGGGTAGGGTACAACTGTCAGGTGAACAGTAGGTGTCATTCCATCAACCACTGAACACACTACAGAGTGCTGAAGCCAGCATCAGCCAAGGTTTGTTCAAAGCTAACATCCTGGAACATGTTTGAGATCTGGCTCTTCTTAGATGGTATCAGGTGTTTGGAACCTAGGACAAAACTCAGAGAATGATTAACTTTTGTTTGCTTTTCCCTTGAAGTGGGAACATAGTTTATTTGTCCTATTCAGAGGCAAAATATAGAACATGAGTAAATGGCAGAAAACAGCAGAGATGGAGCCTTTCTAAAATGGAGTCCCTTCAGCTTTCCTACCTCACTTCCATCAACAAGGTAACTAATATTTTCCAGTGATTTCTGTTTGAGAGAATACTGAGAGTCAGTCATGTATAACTGTACAACTCTAACATTAAAGGTTTTTTCAAGGGTGTAGGATGTGTAATCAGAGCTCTCTGTGGGGTTCTGTTGCATTGAGCCCAAGCCTACTGCCTATGCCCATCCCTGCCTGTGTTTCCTTGACTCCTGAACACAGCATCTTTCCCAAGTTTCCTAGGAGTGAGCTTCTCTTCACCTGCTCTTTCTAAGAGTATTCTGCTAGCATAGCTGTTGAATCCTAGTGACACAGTCCTTTCCTTTATGGCGAAGGGTTTTTCCCCCAGAAACCACATGCTGAGGGCAAGCTGAGTAGAGCCCAACCTCATAATGTCCTTGGAACTCTCCCTGCTCCCTCTGACCCATTAGGCCCTAATAATCTGTCTTGCCCACTCTACAACATTATCTTTCCTCCTTCACTTTAGTCCAAGAGACTCTTGGGTATTTTCTTTCAATCTAGTCTCTTTTGGGGTCCTTCAGTTCATTAAACTAGTCTGTGCATCTCTGAGAAACATTTATGGACCAGTCTCAAAATCTTTCCAACTGATCTCTTAGGACCCCAGACATGTGTTTCAGTGTCCCTTACCATTTCATAATGCTAGGAAGTAACCTGGAGATTCTAGCAATTAGGGGGTTAGTCAACATAGAGGACACAGAATACTAAGTGCCTAACTCCACTTGTCTCAGATAGTCTAACCTTTGGCTCAACCCAAATATTTGGTACAAATGAAGTGTGTTCCCTGAGTTTTCATCAGTAGGTATAGCTGTATGTTTTATGTGTTATCCAAAATGACTGAAGAGAACTGACTGGGCCGGTGATCAGAAGGCCAAACACTCATAGTTGGATGTCTCCTGGTGTACACAGGCAGCCTAAAGAGAGATGTAAGGAAGCTGGTGGTGATGCACCCTCTGGTAGATAGCAAGAATGGAATATAGGTGACTACTGGAAAGGACGACACTGGGGAGGACTAATGAGGAAGAAATGGTAAATCTGTGAGAACAAGCAACTAACTACCAGGAGCTGTGGAGTATCTATTTATATCTCTTTCCATCAGTAGAGACACCTTTGTGCATGGTCATGTAATAGTAACATTAAACGCAAGATATATGCATATTTACAAGTTATAATCTGTATTATAATATATATATATATATTATATAATATAATATATATATAGTTCCCTGAAATTAATGTGTTTAAGTGAGTATATCATGTTAATTAAATTTTTTCATCTTTTCCCTCTCAAAAATAGAATTTACTCATTGCAGTGGCTGTACCAAATGATTAACCAGATATCCTAAAGGGAAACGCTAATTTATATCTGGTGAATCCCTGAGGAAATTCAAGATTTGTTTGTGCTGATGAAATTTATATAATAGCAATTTTAAAAATAATTAAAAATGCTGCCTTGTCACACTTTTAAAAAATGATGGTGATATTAATAATGATAATAACATCCTTTTTCTCTGCTTTTCTTAGGAATAGATAATAAACATTAGTTTATGAAAAGATAAGAATTGGATAATACTTTTAATAGATGTTATTCTATTATTTTTTCCTGGGCTTTTTATGAGCCTCTCACATTTATTTAATTCTAACATAAATAATACATTTGATAATTTAAGATTATCAATCATCCAGCTGACATCACAGAAACAAGTTAGAACCACAATAGATCTAGAGAGTATTTAGTCCAATTCCCCCACTTTCTAGATAAAAAAATAAACTGAGGGAGATTAAGAGACCTGATTAGGGTAATCCAGTGAGACTGTTTGTACATTGCTTTCAAAAAAGTAGTTCACTCCTTTGGAGTTAAGAAGAGAGCCTGAATGTTCTGACTCATGGTCATGTACTATATAAACTGATTTTTCTTTTTATCTTCATCACTTCCAGATTGTCCCATTTTAAAGATTAACATAGCTGAAGACTGCCTCTAGAAAGAAAATAATTCTCCCAAAAAATCAGGCCAGGAATAATTTCCACTTGATACCAACACCGGAGTAGTCCTGCTTTTTTGAGCTGTGCATCTAGGGAAATTAAATGTAATCAGTTTTTCCCTGATTATAGGGTTTTTTTTCTATGTAGTTGATTGCCAGTGATAATTAAATTACCACTTATCACAGGGGAGGTTGAAGGTTTGTTTTTCTGCTCCAGTTCTGCTTTTTCCCAATCTCACTATACATTTAGGGACTAATAGCTTGAGGGCCTTCAATTCTTCCTTCAGTTATTCTACTGAAATCTAACTTTAAAATGTTAAGGTTAGGGGCACCTGGGTGGCTCAGTCAGTTGGGCATCTGCCTTTGGCTCAGATCATGATCCCAGGGTCCTGGGATCAAGCCCCACATCAGGCTCCCTGCTCAGTGGAAAGCCTGTTTCTCTCTCGTGCTCTGCTGCTCCCCTGCCTGTGTGCACTCTCTCTCTGTGTGTGTGTCAAATAAATAAAATCTTTAAAAAAATAAAAATCAAATAAAATGTTAAGGGTATTGATTCAGGCAATCAAGATTTGTTTTATACCTATTAGGTACTAGTTTTAGAATCATCTTTGATATAATATCTCTTTCTGTTGCTTTTCATGTCCATAATCCAAATACCACTGAGGCTCCTTTTAAGAAACACTTTGATAAATTTTGATAGATTTCCTGTCCATTTCTATTATCCTTACACTAAACTGGTATTTTTTTAATCACAACTAATGATTTCCACACTTGTTTTTCTGATTCCCAGGTACTACACCAGACTTAGTAAATCTGAATATCCACAGGTTGAGCCTGGTCATCCCTTTCTCTGACATCTTTGTGCCATTTGACAGAGTGTATTTAAGTAAAAGCATGTAATTATTAAAGTGTTCTCTAAGTTGTCTTTTTCTTTTCCAAGATTTGCCCCAAATCAACTCATTCTTTACTTTCTATCAGAAATACTGGGAAAATCTCTGATGACCCTAAACTCTTACTCACCATGCTTTTTCATGTCCAGAAATTTTAGAATGGCTCCATAGTAGATGATCAGTTATGAATTCCATAGCTGAAGCTCTTTGTTCCTTAGTAATGTCAGATCTTTTTCATCCAGACTTTTGTCCCACTACTCTCCAGCATACACGTTTAATATACTCATACTTACCTCATGTATTTGCTCCGTATGTTGTCCCTATTGGTGTTCCTTACCACCTCTCACTTCTTCTCACTTCAGCTCTGTGTATATCTCCTTCTTCCAGCAAGACATGAATCATTTTTTATCCTTTGAAGATAGGAACCATGTTGTATACCTTTCTTTATCCCCACCATGCTGAGAACAGTGTTATGGTCCAGTAAATCCTTGTTAAATGATAATAAGTATGCTCTCAGGTCAAAAGTGTGGACAGGTCAAAACATGTGGATTTGACTAATTAATTAATGTGTACTTTTACATTATTCTCAATTTCCCAAACACTGACTTAATTCTTCCTTTGTCTTGGTACTCATTAAATCTGTACCCGAGTACCCACCAAATTGTGGTTCATCAACAGACAATTGATGAAATCTGTTAATTATATAATGTGATATGCAATTTTCTATAAGTATGAACAGTTGCTAAATGAAATCTAAAAAGATATGTTATCATTCTAACAAGAGTGAGGGTAAAAATCCTATGTTTACTGCTTACTTTTTTATTTTTTAATGAGGCAGTACACCTAGGAAAACATTGATTAATCAGTAGTGGACAAAATAATAAAATGTTATTTTTAAAACTATGCCAAAAGGAATTAAGTCCTTCAAAATGAGATGAACCGTTGGTAAAATAGCTCAACTATTTGATGAAATAAGCAAGTAAAAATAATTCTTCTATTACTCTCGTGTTCTGGGGATTGGGGCAGAGCCAAAGCCTGAGTGTTTGCTATGATGATCATAAAAGAGACCCTTTGGTATCAGGATTTTCTCTGATTAATAGTAACTTTCCTTCACCTAAAGACATAAGGAGAAACATATTAGTGAGGAATAAGGAAAATATCTAAAGAATGCAAGTGAGTCAGAAACCAGATTGGCTTTAATCCAGTGTCAGTGCTACTAGGAAACAGGGAATAGGCACACTGTTTGGGTACATGGTGTCACAATGATGACTTTTATCTGTTTCCCGGCAGTGTCAGTACTCACTTCAGGGACTTGAAAGAGCACATATCCTCTGGCCCCTTTCACCTTAAAGGCACTCTCTTAAATTCTCTAACTTGGGTTTATTGGAGTTTCCTGGGAGCTATGCAGCTAGAAAAGGGCAAAGATGCTGAAATGTTGAACAGGTGTTTGCTACTTTGGAGTGCAAAGCCAAAAGCTAGATTTTAACCATGATATCTAATAAGTTGTTGGAGCTGGGTATTAGCACCAGTAATAGATGCTTTTTAAGGAATATCTGATATCAGTCCTTAGGGGAAGACAACTTTGAATTTCAGGATAAAAGTTGGTTTGTAGACACCAGTTGTAAGGAGCTGAAACTTCTGGTTACAGCAGAATAAGGAATTTGGAGAAATTATTCAAATTAGGACAAATTAAAACACCAGAGTCTTTCTTAAAAGCAAGGAATTGGGTGCCTGGGTGGCTCAGTCCATTACATGTCCAACTCTTGATTTCAGCTCAGGTCATGATCTCAGGGTCATGAGATAGAGCGCTGTGTCAGGTTTGGAGGGAGTCTGCTTGAGATTCCCTCCCTCTGCCCCTCCCTCTGCTTGTGTGTGTTTTCTTTCTTTCTCTCTCTCTCTCAAATAAATGAATAAATCTAAAAAAAAAAAAAAAGCAAGGAATTAACAGGCTAAAATCCTGGAATAGATGAGAAACCAGAGAGCAAGGTCAAGTGACTTTTCCCCAAGGATATTTTTCCATTTAGGGGGAAAAAAAGGCTAAGAAGTTGAGCTTTTGTTTTGCTGGTGTAAAATCAGACTAAAAAGACATTAACTTGAAACACAGGGTCTTCTTAGGTGGAGAGTCTATCATGATATATTAAGCTTCTGAATGGCTATTAAGAAACTTAAACTGGAAATAAACTTATATAAACTTGAAGCCTATATGCTCACACTCTGGATGAACTAGGAAATGTCCATACATTGGTAAGGAGCCCCGGGCAGATAACAGAAGTAAACAACAATCTTCTCAGTAACAATGGAGCTTTATTATAAGCCTCAATGTATTCCTATGAATAATTTTTCAAATAAAAGGTTACTGAGCACCTGAGCAAATACAGAAACAAAAAGCAAGAAAAGCAGCAGAAAAAAGAGAAACAGTTTAGACAAACATTAAAAACAAATGATAATACTATCTTTAAAGAAATCAAAGACACACTTCAAAATATTTGCAAAAAGTTACAAAAATTAAAGTAGGTTTGAGAAATAATGAAATAGAAGTTCTGGAACTAAAAATCACAATAACCCAAATGAAGAACTTAATTGATGGATTTAGTTCCAAATTAAACACTGCTGAAAAAAGAATTCGTGTTTAGAAATATAGGTCAGAAGACGTTATCTAGAACCTTGCTGCCCCAGGTATAGGTTAGATGCATTATTTAAGGTGACTATGGCCGAAATTTTACAAAAGAAAGACACCATTCCAAGGCTTCAAGAAATCCAAAAATCCTAATCAGGATAAGTAAACAAATTCATACCTAGGTATATCATAATACAGAACTGCAGAAAACCAAAGACAAAGAATAATATAATCTTAAGCCAGAAAATCAAAGATAACAGAAATAAAGGTAACAAGGAGTTGACTCAGGTATATAATTATCATTCCACCACACATGGTTTTGATTATTTATATGATTTGTTTTAAAGACAACACATGGCCTCTGAAAAGTTGGCATATTAACACAAGAACTGGAGTCAGAGTGCCCAAGTTCAAAGCCTTGTTTGCAACAAAAGAACTGCATAACCTTGAGTCATTTACTTAGGCTTTACTAACAGTACTTTCCTCAGAGGCTTATGTAGTCATTTAGAGGTGGCAATGCAAATAGAACACTTACCACAATGTCTGGCATACAGAGACTACTCAATAAATGTTAAGTATTACCATGAGTATTATTTTGTAATGTATTTTAAACAGTATTCATTTGCATTTTATAGTGCATAGATTTTTATAGGTGGTTCTTTTTAAAAAGGGTGAGACATCTAAGTTACTTCCATTGGTACATTAATGAAATATTTTATTTATAAGGAATATGAACATGTTAAATATATCCCTGGTGGACATGTGAAAAGTGCTCTGAAAACCAAATCACCATGAAAATCCTAGTTGTAATTTAATTTATGCTACATAAAAATTGTGTGTATGGTAAGAATTAATATGATAATTACACAGATAATCATAACAAATGCTTACAATATGCTCACCATGTGCCAAGTTCTGTTTTAAGTACTATAAGTGTATTATTTAACAACAAACTTATGATGTAGGTACAGTTATCATCTCCATCTTACAGAGCGTGAAACTGAAGCACAGAAAGGAGTCCATCCACATTAGCACTAGGAGTTAATCCTTGACTGCCTGGCTCGAAAGGTTTTGCACCTTACCTTGAAGGAATAAACTAAGCTCTGGAAAGTCTTCCTAGGATGTAGCAAATTAGGATTTGACTTCCATGCTTTCAATATTCCAGGAGTAATCCATTACATTGTTCAGCTAAGGGTTTATAAGGAGTCACAGTGAGCCTATTTGGTTTACGCAAAAAAATTACATAAAATAATACTAAATTAGCCATTCAAAACACTTAAGTTGTTTTATACCTACTTCTTCCACTTTTTTGTCCCCCAAATTATGTTTTAGTTCAGAATTTGAATAGGCCCTGGTAAAATGTGTCTGCAAATAGTTATGAGATAGGGTAGTATTTCACAGTGATATCTGAATTTTGGAACAATATTGTTTTTTTAAGTTTGATGGAATTTCTGTGTAAAACAGTTTTAAAATACTATTTTCAAAGTCATTTTAGATCATTGGATACACAACTTAAGGCAACTCAAAATGTTCCTTAGTCCCTTGTTTAGAACACTACTATGCATATGTATGTAATTATGAATTATATGGATTGGGGAAGTTGGAGTTAAAAGAATTAGAATGAGTGAGAACATGATGGACGTGGTCAAAAGAAGAAACTTAATGAAATAAGAGGCATCAGGAAGGAGTCCCAGAAAAATAGCAATATAACAAAAGGACAAAAAAAAATCAGATTAGATGTATTTTAATGGTGTGAAATGCTACCGAAGCACTTTTCTTGCTTATGATTGCTAGCTTTACTATTCATTAAGTAAGTTCTTATTTCTGACAGAGTATGATGATTCATTATCTTCAAGTGGCAGGGATGGCATCAAGCCTATCATGTCCTGGGCAATGAGAAAGCTGTCATTTCTAAAAAGCTAGTTAGTCCCTCCCAGGCAGTCACCAGGCCATTAGACAACAGCAAAAGCAATACTTTCTGCTCTACTTAGCATCTATTTTGCTTATTCTGAAAGGAAAAATGTTAGCTAAATTATAATCTGATTTGGTCTTTATTTAACATTGGGGGGTGACAATAGCTTTAGTGGTAAGCATAACTGATAGATCTGTTAACATTTTTGCAGTTTTTTTTTTCTAAGTCATTAGTGAGTGAGAACCCTTAGAAGAAAATACTAGGCTATAAATTAAAATGGCAATGATTTGTAAAATTTCTTTCTCATAAAAAGGCCATGGTTTTGTGGAGCTCTCATTTTGCTTTCATTTATGATTAGTTAGCAAATTATTATTGAAACATTCTTTTGAAGGCAAAGACTCATAATATCAAAACCCTTAGTTGGCAAAAAGAGGAGAGTGACACCTTGTCCTTCTTGTCATGGGGTCCAAATTCTTAAGAAAGAAAGAGATGATTAACAGATACTCCAAAGATTCACTTATTCATCCAACTTCTTCAATTGTGTATATTTACCTCAGCATCTATTATATTCTATGTACTTTGTTATATACTGAGGTGACAATGACAAATGAGATATGTGACACCAAATAGAGAACTCACAGATGAATAGTGAAGCTGCTGTGTAAGCAAGCAGTTGGGATATAGCATGATCTAGTATGTGCTATGTGCAAAAGCAGTGATGGCCAAAGGAAGAAGTAATCTACTTTCCAAGGTATGAGGAATTGGGAGGGTAGGGATGACTTGATAGAGAAGGAGGTATCCTCTGCTGGTCCCTGAAAGATGATTTGGAAGGTGTTTCCCAGACAGACAAGGTGAAGCGGGGAAACATTTGAAGTACAAAGAAAAAGCTAGTCGAGACAAGAGAGAACATCTGGAGTTCAAGGCAGAATGAGCAGTGCAGTATGGCAGGAGCAGAGGAAGTCAGGGAAAATAGTAGACAGGCTGTTGGAGAAATCACAGAGGGTGACCTTAAAAACTTGTCTGGTTTTGAAAAATAGGTGGCAGACATGTGTTTATTTTTAAAAAGTGTATTCAGCAGAAAACTTGAATCAAGGTAAATACAGGGTGTTTGAAAAAAGTTGAATTTTTCCTTTTAGAAAAGATTATTTTCGTACATTCTCTTGAACACTCTTCTGTCCTGATATTGCCCAATCGCAATCTACTTATTCTTAAGGACTCAGACTCCTAAGGTGTTCTAACTATCCCCGCCCACACTTTGCTCTCTTCTCTGAACCATTAATTGTCTAAGACAATCCTTTGATACACACTTCAGCATCCTGGTACTTTTTTTTTTTTTTTAAAGATTTTATTTATTTATTTATTTATTATTTATTTGAGAGAGAGAAAGAGAGAGAGCGCATGAGAGGGGGGAGGGTCCAAGGGAGAAGCAGACTCCCCGCTGAGCAGGGAGCCCGATGCAGGACTCGATCCTGGGACTCCAGGATCATGACCTGAGCCAAAGGCAGTCGCTTAACCAACTGAGCCACCCAGGCGCCCAGCATCCTGGTACTTTTAAACAAGCTTCTAAATTTACAGATCAAGAAAATAAAGCCTAGAGAGATGAAATCACTTGCTGAGAGTTTTTGATATTCTGCTTCACATTTCAAGGTAACATTTTACGTGTGTAAATCTTGTCTCTCCAACCAAATTATAAACAATAAAGGGCTGACTTCCATTTTATTAATTTCTACAGTCCCTTCTACAATCCTGACTAATTACCCAGATGATAGGTTGTCAATATGAGTTTGAAGATTGGTGGGCAGAGGCACTTGCTTTCTGGATACATTTCTCTTAAAAGTGAGGAAGGGGGGCTTTAGGCACTCAGAAAAAATAAACTAATACTTACTATTAAAAAAATGAAACTCAGGACACCTGGGTGGTTCAGTTGGTTAAGCATCGGCCTTCGGCTCAGGTCATGACCCCAGGGTCCTGGGATCGAGTCCCACATCGGGTTCCCTGCTCACTGGGAAGCCTGCTTCTCCCTCTACCTGCTGCTCTCCCTACTTGGCCTTTCCCTCTCTCTCTCTCTCTCTGACAAATAAATAAATAAAATCTTTAAAAAAATTAAACTCACCAAACTTTAGTCTGCCTCTCTGCCTTTAGAACCTCCTTGTCTTTGTTGCTACACTAAGCAGAAACCATTGTCTTTTGGAAGGAAGAGAGAGGGGACTTATACAAGAATCCATTCACCAGAAAACTATTGTTGCTTCTCCCCAACTTACTTCTGCCATGAGACATCAAGAACACAAACATGGTTTTAAGACTATTCATTATCCATTTGTAAGGTGTCAGGTTTGCGGTCTCTTACTTTCACACATATTGACTTTCATCTGATTGTAGAAATCTACACCTCACCATTTCTGAACTGCCCAGAGCATCTTCTGAGTTTCCCATATCACTCTTCTTGACTGAAAATCTCCGCTAAAAACTTTGACCGACCTTTATATCTATGTTCTTTTCAAAAGTATCTTTTACATAAAACTAGCTCCCCCAGTCTATATTTCATCAGAGATATTAAAGCATCTCTGCCTTATGAGTTTTGCATATGTAGTTGTCTTGTTCATTAGATTTTGAACCCCTTGGAACAAGAAATTATTAAGTCCACTAAAACTATTATATACTGGTATTCAGGGAATGATTTTCTTTGGGTTTTAACTTCAATCATTATGTTGTTTATTTCTAAGTCTATTTTCATAATTCAGCTTGCTACTGAAAGGTTAGTTAACACTTCTTCCATCCCTGCAGGTATAGACTTGGAATCCAAATCATTTTGTCTTGCTGGGCATGAACATTTCTTCTATTTCCTTGAACATGAATATATGATGCTTTCTTGATAATGAGCTTTTATTTTGAAGAGTTAATCCTCAAATATGGATGGATATTTAAAAAACAGAAATTTAATTAAAAGCTGTCTCTAGGAGGAACTAACTAGATGAAACTTCTGAAGAAGGTCTCCCTTTGATACATTGACCCGACTCTGGATTTTAGATTGACAGACCTAGAGACCTGATAATGTCATTCACTAAGAGTACCTCATACGTCAGGGGCAGACTTAAATTAAACAAGCTCACAGACCAATGCATAAAACCAGAATGACTATTTATTGATTTACAGTGAGAAAAATAGCTGTTACATGGACTAGAATACTAATGTCAACATTCTATTCCAGAAAACCATATAACAACAGCTCCTACTTGGGAAGCTAAATTATAACATGAAGATTGTGTGGTGAGTATGAGATCAGAACAGGGCAAGACTAAGACCTTTTGAGGCCATAAGCATTTTAGCATGTCTCCCCACTTCCCTTATGTTATTCAAAATATAAACAATACAAAACTACAAAAATGTGAAATCTCCAACAAAGTTTTCATTTATCCCATGATGAATACTTTCATACTCTCATTGAAACATCAAATATATTTTATCAAAACTAATTTTTTTGTGATCTTGGTTTGTTGGTGTCCTCAAATACACAATTGGTCTGCTGGGCTCAAAACAAGAAGAGCTAATTCTAGTACTTGGGAGTTTTGATTGCAACAAGCCTGGATGCAACAGACTAAAACTCTCTGCTCTGGACACTGCTTGGGTAGATGCTGCTAATGTTTGCAAAGTGACTCTTCTCTATGCTTCCATAGCCTGATTCATCTTTTTCTGATTGACACATTCTTTCTTTAAGTATGTTAATATATTCAATCAATTTAGAGCCCAGGAAGGCTGATCTGAGAATATTCTGTCTAAGAAGAGTTTGCATATCTCTGATCTGCTCTATTGTGTGTGCATTTCATAATGTAGAGCTCATTCAAAGGACAGTGAATTCCCCCTACTCCATAACAATCACTACTAAAAAGGGAGAAAATAAACTATATCCCCATAGCACAGCCAAGGCCAAAAGACCTGTTTAGGGTAACTATTCCTTTATACAGATATTATGCAGGGTAGGATCAAATTTATATTAGCCTATACAAGAACATAGTCACCATCACAAATGACCACCATCCTGAAGGCAGGATTTTATGAAGAGTGTCCTAAATAATTAAAAACACACTCATTGAAAGAAAAATAAATGAATGTTAAGAAAAAAAATTTTAAAGTCTTTGAATAATAAGAACAGTTAAATAACTAGCATTTTTTTACGCTTTGCACATTTAACAATTTAGATAAAATGTTAGATTTAAGAAAGCCTGAGGATCTGTCTCTATCTCCAAGATATTAATTACACAGGGAATAATCATAACTTTAGTGTGGGAAAATCTGGCAGACACCACTCTAACCAAGTAAAGTCACCTGTAAAGAGACACACTGGGGCACCTGGGTTGCTCAGCCCTTAAGCATCTCCCTTTCAGCTCGGGTCATGATCCCAGGGTCCTGGGATCGAGCCCCGCATCGGGCTCCCTGCTCCGCGGGAAGCCTGCTTCTCCATCTCCCACTCTCCCTGCTTATGTTCCCTCTCTCGTTGTGTCTCTCTCTGTCAAATAAAATCTTAAAAAAGAGAGAGACATAGATATCATATTCTTCCCAATATGATACAACGGGAAGGACACAATATAACTTTTGTGGTACTCTTGCCAAAAATGCATAATCTTATTTTTAAAGATTTTATTTATTTGAGAGAGAGAGAGAAAGACAAAAATAGAAAAAGCACAAGTGGGGAGGAGAGGGAGAAGCAGGCTCCCTGCTGGGCAGGGAGCCCAACTCGGGGCTTGATCCCAGGACCCTGGGATTGTGACCTGAGCCAAAGGCAGCCAACTGAGCCACCCAAGTGTCCCCCAAAATGTATAATCTTAATCTAGTCATGAGAATACATGAGACACACCCAGTGTAAGAGACATTCTATAGAGTAGCTGGCTCTTCAAAAGCATCAAGTTCGTGAAATACAAAAGAAAACTGAGGAACTGACAGAAAATAAAACAAGAAAAGACCCAGGAGCCATGACAACTAAACGTAATATGGGAATCTGGATGAAACCTGAGCTAGAAAGAGAGGTACTAGTGGGAGACTTGGTGATAGTCAAAAAAGATTTGTAGATTAGATTTAGAGAATCAGTGTTAATGTCCTGGTTTTGATGATTGTACTATGGTTATATGATATATTAACATTTAGGGAAGCTGGGTGATATGTGGAAACTCAGTGTTAGTTCTGTAACTTTTCTGTAAATATAAAATTACTTTAAAATAATGAGTTAAAAGAGAATAAGACAAATTTCATAGATAAACAAGTTTATGTATTGTATACATTAAGTAAATGTATCTAAAATCTTCTTTTGGAAATAATATCTAGATGATATTTAAAATCTGTCATGAACTAATGACAAAGTTTATCTTCTACCTAACACAAGCACTAGCTTCTGAAAGCTTTCTCTATCTCCATTCTTTCAGATTTGTCATATATACTTTATTTTTTCAAAATATACTTTTCTAATTGTGATTAAAATGCGCATTATTAAATCAAACTACTAAGGGTTTTTTTTGGAAATAGTATCTTTTTTTATTATTTCAAGTTTTTATTTAAATTCTAATTAGTCAACATGTAGTGTAATACTGGTTTCAGGAGTAGAACTTAGTGATTCATCACTTAGATATAACACCCAGTGCTCAACATAACAAGTGCCCTCCTTAATACCCATCATCCATCTAACCCATCCCCTGCACACCTCCCCTCTATCAAACTCTTATGGTTTGCCTCCCCCTCTTTTTTTCCCCCTGCCCCTATGTTCATCTGTTTTGTTTCTTAAATTCCACATATGAGTGAAATCATATGGTATTTGTCTTTCTCTGGCTGACCTGTTTCACTTAGCATAATACACTCTAGCTCCATCCAAGTCATTGCAAATGGCAAGATTTGATTCTTTTTGATGGCCAATATTCCACTATATCCATATGGGTAAAGAAGACCCACTCATCAATTAATGGACATTTGGGCTCTTTCCATAATTTGGCTATTGTTGATAATGCTTCTGTAAACATCAGGGTGGGTGTATCCCTTCGAATCAGTATTTTTGTATCCTTTGGGTAAATACCTAGGAGTGCAATTGCTGGGCCACAGGTAGCTCTATTTTTAACTTTTTGAGGAAACTCCATACTATTTTCCAGAATGGCTGCACCAGTTTGCATCCCCACCAATAGTGCAAGAGGGTTCCCCCTTCTCTGCATCCTCACCAATATGGATTGTTTCCTGCATTGTTAATCTTAGCCATTCTGACAGGTGTGGGATAGTATCTCATCATGGTTTTGATTTGTATTTCCCTCTTGATGAGTGATGTTGAGCATATTTTCATGTTTGTAGGCCATCTGGATGTCTTCTTTGGAAAAATGTCTTTCCATGTCTTCTGCCCATTTCTTAACTGGATTATTTGCTTTTTGAGTGTTGAGTTTGAGAAGTCTTTTATAGATTTTGGGTACTAACCCTTTACCAGGTATCTCTTTTGCAAATATCTTCTCCCATTCCATAGGTTGCCTTTTAGTTGTGTTGATGGTTTCCTTCACTGTGCAGAAGCTTTTTATCTTGATAAAGTCCCAAAAGTTCATTTGTGCTTTTGTTTCCCTTGCCTTTGAAGATGGGTTTAGCAAGAAGTTGCTGCAGCTGTCAAAGAGGTTGCTGCCTGCATTCCCCTCTAGGATTTTGATGGTTTCCTGTCTCACATTTAGATCTTACATCCATTTGGAATTTATTTTTGTGTATGGTGTAAGAAAGTGTTCCAGTTTCATTCTTCTGCATGTGGCTGTCCAGTTTTCCCAACACCATTTGGTGAAGAGACTATTTTCCATTGGATATTCTTTTCTGCTTTGTTGAAGATTAGTTGGCCATGTAGTTGTGGGTCGTTTTCTGGGCTCTTGATTCTGTTCCATTGCTTTATGTGTCTGTTTTTGTGCCAGTACCATAATATCTTGATGACTACAGCTTTGTAATAAAGCTTGAAGTCCAGAATTGTGATGCCTCCAGCTTTGTTTTTCAAGATTGCTTTGGCTATTTGGGGTCTTCTGTGGTTCCATACAAATTTTAGGATTGTTTGTTCTAGCTCTCTGAAAAATGCTGATGGTATTTTGATAGGGATTGCTTTGAATGTGTAGACTGCTTTGGGTGGTATAGACATTTTAACATTTGTTCTTCCAATCCATGAGCATGGAAAGTTTTTCCATTTCATTGGGTCCTCTTCAATTTATTTTATGATGTTGAGGTATGTTCCATCTATCCCTACTTCGTTGAGGGTTTTAAAAAGAATAGATGCTGTATTTTGTCAAATGCTTTTTCTGCATCTATTGACAGGATCATATGGTTCTTATCCTTTCTTTTATTAATGTGGTGTATCATGTTGACTGATTTGTGAATAATGAACTACCCTACAACTCAGGAATAAATCCCACCAGATCGTGGTAAATAATACTTTTAATGTACTGTTGAATTCAAATTACTAGTATCTTGTTGAGAATTCTTGCAACCATCTTCATCAGGGATATTGGTCTGTAATTCTCCTTTTTTACCAGTGGTCTTTGGTTTTAGAATCAAGGTCATGCTGGCCTTGTAGAATGACTTTGGAAGTTTTCCTTCCATTTCTATTTTTTTTTTTTTTTGGAACAGTTTGAGAAGAAGAGGTATTAACTCTTCTTTAAGTGTCCAGTAGAATTACCCTAGAAAGACATCTGGCCCTAGACTTTTATTTGTTGGGAGATTTTTGATTAGTAATTTGCTGATTATTGGTCTGTTCAAATTTTCTATTTCTTCCTGTTTTAGTTTTGGTAGTTTGTATGTTTCTAGGAATTTATCCATTTATTCCAGATTGCCCAGTTTGTTGGCATATAGTTGCTCATAATATTCTCTTATTGTTTGTATTTCTGTGGTGTTGGTTGTGATCTCTCCCATTTCATTGGTGATTTTATTTATTTGGATCACTCCTCCTTTCTTTTTGATAAGTCTAAGGGTTTATCTATTTTATTAATTCTTTCAAAGAACCAGCCCTTAGTTTTGTTGATCTGTCTTACTAGGTTTTCTTTGTTTCTATATCATTTATTTCTATTCTAATCTTTCTTATTCCCCTTCTTCTGCTGGCTTTAGCCTTATTTGCTGTTCCTTTTCTAGCTCCTTTTGTTGTAAGGTCAGGTTGTGTACTTGAGACTTTTCTCACTTCTTGAGGAAGGCCTGTACTGCTATATACTTCCCTCTTATGACCGCCTTTGCTGTGTCCCAAAGGTTTTGGACTGTCATGTTTTCCTTTTCATTTGCTTCCATGTATTTTTTATTTCTTCTTTAATTTCCTGGTTAACCCATTCATTCTTTAATTGGATGTTCTTTAACCTCCATGTATTTGTGGTCTTTCCAAATTTTTTCTTGTGGTTAACTATGTTTCATACTGTTGTGGTCTAAAAATATGCATGGTATGATCTCAATCTTTTTGTACTTGTTGGGGACTGATTTGTGACCGAGTATGTGATCTATTCTGGAGAATGTTCCAGGTGCACTTGAAGAGAATGTGTATTCTGCTTTAGGGTGAAATGTTCTGAAATCCATCTGGTCCAGTATGTCATTCAAAGCCATTGTTTCCTTGTTGGTCTTCTGCTTAGATGATCTGTCCATTGCTGTAAGCGGGGTGTTAAATCCCCTACTATTATTGTATTATTATCAGTGAGTTTCTTTATGTTTGTTATTAGCTGATTTATGTATTTGGATGCTCCCAATTTGGGGACATAAATATTTACAATTGTTAGATCTTCTTGTTGGAGAGACCTCTAAATTATGACATAGTGTTCTCTTCATCTCTTGTTACAGTCTTTGATTTAAAAATCTAGTTTGTCTGATATAAGTATGGCTACTCTGGCTTTCTTTTGACATCCATTAGCATGATAGATGGTCCTCCATCCCCTCACTTTCAATCTGGAGATGTCTTTAGGTCTAAAATGAGTCTCTTGCAGGCAGCACATTTAATCCATTTTTTTTAATCCATTCTGATAGCCTTTATCTTTTGATTGGAGCATTTAGTCCATTTACATTTGAAGTAATTATTGACAGATAAGAATTCAGAGCCATTGTATTACCTGCAAAGTCGCTGTTTCCGGAGATTTTCTCTGTTCCTTTTTAGTCTTGGTTGTTTTTAGTCTTTCTTTCCCAGTCAAGGGTCCCCTTTGATGTTTCTTGCAGGTCTGGTGTATTGGTCATGAACTCCTTTAGTTTTTGTTTGTCTGGGAAACTCGTTATCTCTCCTTCTATTCTGAATGACAGCCTTGTTGGATAAAGTATTCTTGACTCCATATTTTTCCATTCAGAATGTTGAATATATGATGCCACTCTTTTGGCCTGCCAGGTTTCTGTGGCGAGATCTCCTGCTAACCTGATTTGTCTTCCCTTGTAGGCTAGGGATTTCTTTTCCCTTGCTGCTTTCAGGATTCTTTCCTTATCTCTGTATTTTGCAAATTTTACTACAATATGTCTTGGTGTTGGTCAGTTTTTGTTGTATTTGATGGGAGTTCTCTGTGCTTCCTGGATTTGGATGACTCTTTCTTTCCCCAGATTAGGGGTTTTCAGCTATAATTTGCTCAAATAAACCTTCTGTCCCTTTTTCCCCTCTTATCTTCTTCTGAGACTCCTATGAGATGAATATTTTTATGCTTTATGGAGTCACTGAGTTCCCTAAGTCTACCTTTATGACCCAATACTTTTCCTCTTCTTTTTAGCTTCATTATTTTCCATAATTTTATCTTCTATATCACTGATTCATTCCTCTCCTTCGTCCATCCTTGTTGTCATTGCATCCAGTCAGTTTTGTATCTTGATTATACCAATTTTTTATTTCTGCTTAACTAGTTTTTTAGTTCTTTTATCCCTGCAGTAAGGAATTTTGTAGTATCTTCTATGCTTTTCTCAAGCCCAGCTAGTATCCTTATGATTATTGTTTTAAATTCTGGTTCAGGCATATTACTTGTATCTGTTTTGATTAGATCCCTAGCCATGACCTCTTCCTGTTCTTTCTTTTGTGATGAAGCCCTCTGTCTTGTCATTTTGTCTAGGTCACTGTTTTTATTTTTTTGAGTGTATTAGGAAAGCCTCTTATAGCTCCTGCTCCTAAGAGTAATGGCTATATTAAGAAGAGGGCGTGGTGCTTCAGGAAGTGCTTCAGAGTGTGCACTCTGCTGTTGTGTTTTGACTGGTCTTTCTCTCATGTCAGCCCATTCCAGATTTTCTCCATGCCTGCAGTGGGGAGTGTTTGGACCTTGTCTACTGTGTGGCAAGTTTTGACTAGGTATGTTCTGGTCTCCTTGTTAAAAGAAGCTAGATCTTCTCTCCCCTAGAGCTGAAGCTTTGCAGCACTCTATGATCAGTAGACTTGGTGCATTTGAGGGGTCTGTGCTGGTCTTCTGTGGGGGAGGGGTCTGCTGTGCTGGTTTTCAGGCTGGCTTGCCCCAGTAAGATACACCTGCAGAGTGCAGGGGGGTGGGACTTGGTATAAGTGGCTCTAGCCTCCCCTGGGGGGCACTGTGTTGCTCACCGTAGTCTGTCAGTGATGATGGGCAAGGGGAAAATGGAGCCTCCCAGCTCTCTCATTTCCAGAGTGGGGTGTTCTTGCCCACCACTGTTCAGGAAGCCCTCACAGAAGAATGTACAATCTCCCCTCTTGTGTCCCAGCATCCATCAGATCCTTGCCTTCACCCTGTGTCTGAGCTGTCTGGCTGCCAGGTGGCACAGTACTTCTGTGGTTTATCTCAGGCACATGAGCTGATCCTCTGGGGGAAGGTCTTGCCACACTGTGGCTGGTGCTAGTTAGTCTTGGAAAAGCAGTCACATGACTGCACAGGGGCTTAGAATTTATGGTAAAGCACATCAAAAAGTCTGCACCAAGGTTTGCTGCCCTCAGCAGGTGTTTCTATTCTTATACTAATGAACAAGCCAGCATGATGGTGCCCACCAGCTCTTTTGTCCCCTCAGAGGCCATGCCACGTCTCTCAAGTGCACTCCAAGAAGGAGAACTGTCTCTCCCATTGTGACCCAAGGGATGTTCAAACCATGCCATCTGCTCCCAGGCCTCTCTCCTTCTTCCCCACATAAGCATCTCTATACCCACCACGCTCTACCCAGTGGTGGTGCAGACTTCTAAAACTTCAGACTCTGAGATCCACTACTTATAAAAACTTGTGATAATCAGCCCCTCTAGTGTTCCTAGTCAGAGATTTTGGGGAAGTCTTTCTCTTGCGCAATCCCCTGCATGCCACTTTCCCTCTCTATCTCTTGCTCTCCTCTCTTCAAGATCAAGGCTCCCGTCTGCAGCACCCCCAATTCTTTTCTCCTTGGAATCACATCTCTGCACTTCTTACCTTCTATGATGTGGCTTTTTTCCCTCTAGGTCTACAGTTCTCTCAGCATTCAGATCGATTTCTTGGGTGTTCAGAATGATTTTATATTTATCTAGCTGTGTTCAAGGGATGAGCCAGCATAGGGTCCCCCTACTGCTCTGACATCTTAACTCCTCCTCCCAAACTACTAAAGATTTTTCATAAAAAGTGGTTTTCCTTCTGTAAGCTTCCATCATCATCCAGACTTCATCACCAAATGCAATTATTTTAACTCCTGTACCATTTACTACAGGTAGTCCCTTATCCCTACAAACTATGTACTTCACAATATTTTTTCTTAATGGTTTTAGACAAGATTTTCCTGCCTTCTTACCATAACAGATTAATTTTAGTTTAAAAAAAACTGAAGTATAATTAACATACAATGTTTTATTAGTTTCAGATGTACAACATATTGATTCAACAATTCTATACATTTTTTTGTGTTCACCACAGTATAGTCACCTTCTGTCACCATAGTATTATTACAATATGATCAGCTATTCCCTTGTTGTAATTTTCATCTGTGATTTATATTATAACTGGAAGTTTATACCTATTAATCTCCTTTATCTATTTTACCCATCTACCCATCCACCTCCCCTTTGTAATCACCAGTTGTTATCTGTATTTAAGAATCCATTTTCTGTTTGTTTGTTTCTTTATTTCTTTGTTTATTTGTTTTTTAGGGTCCACATGTAAGTAAAATCATGTTATTTAACTTCTTTCTCTCACTACTTAGCATAATAGTCCCTAGATCCACACATATTGTCTCTAAAGGCAAATCTTACTCCTTTTTACAGCTGAATAATATTCCATTTTATATATACATATACCCATTCATCTATCAGTGGACACTTGGGTTGCTTCCATATCTTCAGTATTGTAAATAATGCTGCAATAAACATAGAGGTGCATGTATCTTTTCATATTAGTGTTTTGGTTTTTCTTGGGTAAATGACCAATAGTGAAATTACTAGATCATATGTTATTTTTTTTTTCTTTTTGAGTAAACTCAGTACTGTTTTCCACAGTGCCTACACCAATTTACAGTCCTACCAAGAGTGCACCAGGGTCCCCTCACCAACACTTGTAATTTCTTGTCTTTTGCTACTAACCATTCTGCTAGGCCTAAGTTGATATCTCATTGTGGTTTTGATTTGCATTTTCCTGATGTTTAGTGATGTTGATCATCTTTGCATGTGTCTGTGGCCATCTGTATGTCTTCTTTGGGAAAACTCTATATTCAGATCCTTGGTTTTTGGTATTGAGTTGTATAAGTTTTTTGTTTTTGTTGTTATATCTTGGATATTAACCCCTAATTAGATACATCATTTGCAAGTATCTTCTCCCATTCGGTGGGCTGTGTTTTTTGTTGATGCTTTCCTCTTGCGTGCAAGTGCTTTTTATTTTGCTGTAGTCCCAATATTTTGATATTTTGTATTGTTTTTTGGTCTCTGTTACATTTATTTCTGCTCTAATCTTTATTATTTCCTTTCTTCCACTCACTTTGAGCTTTGTCTATTCTTTTTCTAGCTTTTAGGTGTAAAACTGGTTGTTTTAGATTCTTCTTGCTTCTTGAGGTAGGCCTGCATTACTATAAACATCCCTCTTAGAACTGCTTTAGAGGTGTCTCAAAGGTTTTTGGACCATTCTGTTTTCATTTGTCTCCATGTATTTATTTCTTCTTTAATTTTTTGGTTAACCCATTCATTGTTTAGTAGCATGTTGTTTAGCCTCCATGTATTTTTTTTTCAGATCTTCTTTTTGTAATTCATTTGTAATTTCATACTGCTGTGGTCAGGAAAGGTAGTTGGTATGATTTCAGTCTTCTTTAATTTACTGAGAGTTGTTTGTGACCTCATATGATATATTCTGGAGAATGTTCCATGTGCACTTGAAAAGAATGTTTATTTTGCTGCATGGGGATGGAATGTTCTATAGATCTATGTGGTCTAATGTGTTATTCAAAGCCACTCTTTCCTTGTTTTCTATGTGGATTATCTACCTTTGATGTAAGTCAGGTGCTATAAAGTCTTCTATTATTATATTACTGTCAATTTCTCCCTTTATACCTATAATATTTGCTCTATATATTTAAGTGCTCCTGTATTGGGTGCATATTTACAGTTGTTATATATGCCTATTGGATTATTCCCTTTATAATTATGTAGTATTCTTCTCTGTCTCGTTATAGTCTTTGTTTTAAAGTCTATTTTGTCTGATATAAGTATTGCTACCTTGGCTTTTGTTTCAGTTGGCATGGTGTATGTTTTGCCAGCCTTTCGCTTTCAGTCTGCATGCCTTTAGGTCTGAAGTGAGTCCCTCATGGGCAGCATATAGATGCCTTGTGTGTTTTGGTTTTTATTTGTCTTTTTAATCCATTCAGTCACCTTATGTCTTTTTATTGGAGCACTCACACCATTTCCCTTTACAATTATTGGTAGGTACGTACTTATTTTGTGATTTTTTGATTGTTTGTGTAATTCTTTGTTCCTTTCTTCTTCTCTTATTTTCTTGTAGTTTGATGGCTTTCTTTAGTCTTATGCTTGGATCCCTTTCTCTTTATTTTTTGTATATCCATCATAGGGTTTTTGTTTGTGGTTACCATGAGCTTCATGTACAACATCCTATGTGTATAGCAGTCTATATTAAGCTGATTGTCACCTAAGTTTAAACACATTGTAAAGGCACTAAATTTTTACTCCTCCCCTTCATGTTTTAAGTATGTGATGTCATATTTCACATTTTGTGTATCTGATTTTTAGAGACTGTTTTTTTATAGATATATTTTTTTTACTACTTTTGTGTGTTAGAAGCACTTTTGTGCTTTCAGCTTTATAAGTGATTAATCTGCTACCTGTACTATATGTTTGCTTTTACCTGTAAAATTTTTTCCTTTCATAATTTTCTTACTTCTAGTTATAGGCATTTCTTTCCTTTCAAAGAATCTTCTTTAACATAGACTCTCCTCTTGGGTGTCCTGAAATTACATAGTAGCCATACATGCAAGTATATTAATAATTTTGGCACTTAGTATAATCTTTTAATCTGGAGAAGAACGTTCTTTCATTATTGCTGTGATATAATTCTCCTTTCACTTCTCTGTTTTCCTTTACTGGAATCCCTTTTATTAGCTGTAACTGTTTATGCTTCTTCATGCCTTTATTCAAAACCCTATCTCCATATTTTTTAGGTAGTATTCTTAACTTTCAGTTCTAATGAATTTGTTATTTTGGTGATTAGTTTTACTTTTTCAGATACACTTCTTGTTTATTTCAGATGGCAGCAGGATCTTCATGCTATATGGATAAAATGTCTTCTTAGATCACTCCGTTCTGCATTTAATATTTTAATGCTGAAGTTCTCTATATTCCTTGATGTATTTCTGCTTTATGGGGTCATTTTTTTCCTTTTTCATACATCTTAAATATTTTTTAATGTGTAGGCTTTTATCAAATGTTGGGGATACTTGCTTATCTGTTCACATGTAGGAAGGAGACAATGAAAAAGAAGTTGACTGGGGGATCTGTATACATTTGCAGGGCTTGTACATTTATGGGCATGCCTTAGATTACATAGACAAGAAGCTATTCATGATGTTGTGGAAACCTACAATGCTCTATTATAGAGGTCTTTTCTCTCAAGGACTGAAATTTCTTAGAGGGCTTGTTTATTTTGCCTTGGTAGAAAATAGCTGTGATAAGTAAGTTATACCTGGAGGGTTAAACAATTTAACTGTGGTTGAATGAACATCTGCCCTATCTTCAGTATCAATTCTCACTCCAGCCTTCCGTAGTACCTTACACTTAGGAATGCCAATGATCTCCATGGTTTTAGCAGTCTGATTGTCTCTCTCACTGGGTGAATCTTCCTCTGGACATTGTCTGGGCTTTAATTTATCTAAAAATGTGTTGAAGTCTCTTTCATTAGTAGCTCCCTTTTCATTGTCTATACCATTGTTATAACGTGTGTCCCTTTGCTATCATCACTTCTCATTTAATAAAGTTTAAAAGAAAGACAGGGGAGAAATGTGGCCTATCTCAACTGTGCAAAAACTTGCCCTTCTAGCTAGTAATGAAAAGCAATAAAGAGTTTGTTACAAAGTATCTGAATTATAGGGAGAATTAAACTTGATTATAAAAAAACAAAACAGATGGTGGTAGCTAACAAAAAACCATGATTCTTAAACTTTTATTTTTATTAAGATCATCTAGAGGAGTTTTTAAAAAACAATTCCATACTTATTAAGAAAGAATGCCCAAGGTCCTGGTCTTTTTTATGCTTACCTTAAAATATCAAATACAGTATACTTTCCAAATAATTCTTGGTGACTGTAATCTGCTAGCTCCTTAGGCACATGCTTATTGTACTTGGCTCAGTGTAAATAGAGGTATTTGAAGATGCAAGGGGGAGGTGACATCTTCAGTGTTTGACCAAATAAAACATGAGCAGGTAGAGAAGTCAGTATTATTTTACATGTTACCAAACTTAATTGTTCAACAAGGAGTGTAGAGCTCTTTTTTAATTTCTCCTCAAAGGTCTGTCAGAGGGTATGAACCCAAAAGGAACCCATCTCTCATTAATTCACTTGGATTTTTGCCCTTCAAGTGCCGGGGGGAAACTCCGTCTCTGGAACCATAATGTGTCCTGACCTCTATGTTCAGCCACAACATCCTGGGGAGCCAGTATGAATACAGAGATGGGTAAAGGACATCTGTCAGGAAAGATGATAAAAGGAATACAAAAACAGTACAAAATATAAAACTAATTATTTTCAAATATAAAAAGAGTTCTTGTCTAGGGTCAGGTCAATTTTTAAGGAAGGACCAGGTATAGGGTGGTATGTGATATTAAAGGCTTTTAAGTTGAAAAATACTATGTATTTGCATAGCACTTCATAATGAAAGGTTTTTACAGAAGCACCTGATTTAAGCATTTAAAATCACTCTGAGGGGTGCCTGCATGGTGCAGTCAGTTAAGCGTCCCATCCAACTCTTGGTTTTGGTTCAGGTTGTGATCTTGGGGTTGTGAAATCAAGCTCTGTGCTCAGCATGGAGTATGCTTAGAGTTTCCCTCTCCCTCTCTCTTTGCCCCTCCCCCCTCTCTAAAATAATCTTTCTTAAAAATCACTTTGATATAATAAGGACAAATCTTTAAATTACTTTTTATTCCACAGATCTGGAAACCAAGGCTCACAATTTTTTCTAAGATTACATACATTTTGAAGGGTAATATCATAACACAAAGTCAAGTATTCATTCTAACTTTAAATGCTATACTTTTTCCATCAAGTAACACTGACTCCTCCTATCAATTCCTCACCACTTCTGGTGGTCTTCCCAACTACCCTGCTGACAATGATCCAGACTATAATCTATCATGGAGGCACCACACTATCTAAGCAGGCATTTAATTCCTAAATTTCCAAATATGTTGAAGCTTAGAGGATCAAGTTCATAATTAAATATAGAAGTTGGGGAGGGTCAGCTCATTTGTTTAAAATGCCTGGTTAATACTCTGTAGATTTAATTTCTACAAAGCTCTTAGTAATGGTTCCCAAATCCCATTTGGAATCCCCAGTTTCAAAGCATCAAATTAAGCAATTACAGACAAGTTAGACCACCATAATATAGTTAAGCTCAAGACTCTGTAACTCCGTCTAGTTGTAGGATATCTTTATCCTTGCTCAGAATTCTCTAAAATTAGGTGTAAGTCACTCTGATAAGTTTAGTGATACTATCAGGAGCCATGGATTAAAATATTACCTCTCAGGGACGCCTGGGTGGCTCAGTCAGTTAAGCAGCTGGCTTCAGCCCGGGTCATGATCCCAGGGTCCTGGGATCGAGTCCCACATCAGGCTCCTTGCTCAGCAGGGAGCCTGCTTCTCCCTCTCTCTTCTTCTGCTTGTGCTATCTCTGTGAAATAAAATCTTTAAAAAAAATAAAATATTACCTCTCAGGAGGTATCAAAATAGAATTAGACTTACTAGATCTATATAATTTTCAGATTATTAAAATAGCTCTCACTTTATACAGAAAAAAATTTTGCTATCAAATAGATTTTGGCTCACTATAAGAAAAAGCCACTCAACAATGAAAATGGTTGCCTTAGTGAAATGGAGAACTTCTCATCACTCCAGATAATCTCTGAAAAAGCTTTAGAAAAGTTAGGTCCTAGTGTGAAAGCTTCGGTTAGACCTTTTCAACTCTATGACACTGTGTTACCAGTATTGTTGCCTTCATGCTAAGTAATCTTAATGACCCAGGAAACTGTTATGCCCCTTCTACCTTCCCTTCTAACAAATAATTACTAATGTATAATTGCTTATAATTACTTATGATATCAAGAAGCATTTTCCTTTTACATATTTTTAACATCAATGGATAAGAGTGACCTTAGAGACTTCAATGAGATGATCTAAGTTTGGAAAAATGGGACAGTTGTCATTCTCATCTTTATTTCATTGCCTCCTACTCTTTTTAACTTCCACTCTGATCAGATGTCCTATAAAACTAAATCTTCTCTTGCAATTCATCATAGCAAACCCCCCTCCATTATCTGTACACATTTTTGAAAAGTGGAAGTATCAGAAAGGAAATACTGCAGTCCCATTGACCCTGGTGCACGTTCTTTTGGTGCCCATCAGTTTAATACGATGTTTAAAAATATGCCAAGGACTTTTTCCCTCTACCAACTTCTATTTGGTATAATGCTGATGATATTTGTTGCTTGTAGAACCTGACTTTTGAACTGAGTTTTAAAATGGTAGGCTCTTGAAGACTTGTTTTGCATACTTTTGTCAATGGAGCCTTACAGCATGAAGGGTGGTTGTCTTCATTTGGGTTTTTCCAATAGCAGACATTGTGACAGGGATTATAATATAATAGCTGACTTGAGAGGTGATTCCACAAAACACCAATGGGGAGTAAATAAGTGAAACAGAACATAAGGTGACATCATTACTCACCCACAAAGTTATTACTCAGGACAAATGAAATTTAAGACATCCCACAGGGGAATTTTGAGGGTCAGTGCAGAACATGCCTCAGAGTTATCTCCCCTAAAGATGACAAAACTGGAACATTTATCCACCAAATCCCCTTCTGTCCTTTGTCTTTAGCTGATTCCAGGGGCATTAACTCGGCCATTTCAGGCCTGCTCTGTGCTTGTAGGTCTGATCTCATAGCTGAAAAAAAGCTTTCAGGTAGAGAGAGGCTGAGTTGTGCCTGGCAAGTAACTTTCAGGTAGGTTGAAATGAGTGCCAAGGCCCTGAATGTGTCTGCCCCAATTGCATATCCTTCTGCCCAAAGATTAGTTTAAATCAGAATTTGAAATCTCATAAAACAGACACTAATTTGGAGTCAACAATTGGATGCTAACTCGAGAGATGACCTGTGTTCCTCAAAGAATGGTCTGTGGGAACCTGGTATGAGGAATAATGACAGCAATACATAGGAGGAAAAACAAAAAGGAGAAGTGGTCAAACAGGTTAGTCCAAGTTAAACCATCTTAAGCAGCTGTCCTAATAAACACTATAGATTTCCAAAAACAGTTTTTTTTTCCTAAATTACTTGATATGCAGCAATTATAAAACTAACTTAACCACAAAACTCTCTTCCTATGGCGCATCTCTCTGGGCTGATGTTCCATGGAACACACTTTGAAAAATACTGATCTAGCATAGTCCTCTCATGCAGCTGGTGATCAGAGGCCTTGTCTGGTCAAGGTCATACAGATGATTAGTGATTAAGCTGGGCCCTGGTCCAGTGCTTTTCATTCTACGCTGCTGTCTCATTTCAGTTCAAGTGATCCATATCTCCTGTTTCCTGAGCTGTTTTCAGAAGGGCTTCTTGGGGTGGGGGGGAGGGGAATGACTGTCAAGCCCTCCAGTAAAAATAAGTTCATGAAGTCTATCTAGTGAGCCTCTCAAGATAAAGAATTGTACACATCTGGAGTTGGTCAAGAGGTTTGCCATACTTACTTGTAGGGTTTTTTAAAGTGATGCATTTTCCTGATATTCTGCTCTAGGAAGAAAGGCAATAATATAAAGTACCAGTTAGAATAATTTTATGCAAACTAGGAGTGGGTACCCACTGGCAGATGCCACTGCAGGCAAAGGGACACAGGTACTGCTTGGCCTCGTGCAATAAGGGATGTACAGGCCAGTACAGATATTCCCAGTATTTCCTCAGAGGCCGTAACTTACCCCAGATAGAGATTTTTAGGGAAGGAGAAGCTTTCCACTGTTACTCTCTTCTCCTTTATTAACAATAAGAGCTGTCATATATTTGGGACACTTGCTTCTGATAGGGATTGTACTTGGCACTTTCTTTAATTTAGCTTATTTAATCTTAACAACAACAATGTGAAGAATGTACGATTATTCCTTTTTGTTTCTAATGCAAGCACACTGAGGCTCAGAGAATGTGTTCAACTTGCCCATGGTCCCCAACAGTGAAAAAGAGATTCTGTTCCAGAAATGGAAGCCCATCAATGTTAGCCCCTGTGCTCTTCTGCCTAGGGACTACATTGGTCTGTACTCATTAATATTACATTCTCAATAAGAAGACAACAAATCAAGAGAAAATGAAGCAAATCCAATTGGTAAGCTTGATAGTGATCAATAGTGGTTAGTAACATGAACAAGTTACTCCTCATAAGAGAGTCAGACATCTACTATTCCCCAGCTTATTTGATGGTGTCCCTAAGAAAGACATTGCAGTTTGATTTGCCTGATGGCAAGTATGATCCCCGGATTGTGTTCCCCTTTACATAGGTAAATAGAACCTTTTAACTTAAGGAAAGTGTTCATCTTCTTCTTATTGTCAGAGAGAATAGCAATGCAGGTATGCAGCATTTTTATAGCTGTTCTTTAAAAATAAAAACCAAAACTGCACCCACACAAGCTTTAACCTGCACAGGTACAGCCAATGATCCTAAAGTAAGAAGCCATGTGTTTGGAGACTAGAGAAATGAGAGGACAATAAATCAGACTTTCAGGCTTGCACAGAGAGCTGAAGGGTGGAGCACTTGGTATTGACCGTGTTTCTTAGATGCCCTGATTTTGCCGGGTGCAGTTACAATCACTGAATAATAGATAGATAGTGAACACAGGGATAAAAAGTGTCGGGGGAGGGGGAAGGATATTTTTTAAAGAGTCTAACAATTCCACAAAACTCAAAGAAGCAATGAGAGGTCTTACAGAAAGGGTAAGATAAGTGGCAACTTTGGGGTATTCTTAACCATAAATGATACTCTCCTCCAAACTGAGGACAGAACCGGGCTCAATAAATGCCATGACAAAACTTTTCACTGGTTCCTTGGCTACCTGGGGAGCAAATGAGTCAATGTGAGATAGTCTCTGAAGATTCCCACAGTGCCTTGGCCTTCAATAAAGTTGAAGTTTCTGATGGCTGGAAACTGGGTCTAGAGGGCTGGCGAGAATGGAGAGGTACGGTTTGCCGTCTCCCCAGGACATTCACATTTCAGAGAAAAGGAAAGAGGTTCTGACTAGCAAGCAGGTGGTGATGCTGTCGTAGAGTATAGGGGAGAGATGGTAATGGAAATGTATTTCAAACCCTGACTTTGCAGATAACGGAAAGGCATTGCATATGGTAAATGGTCTGTTTATGCAGGGGGTCCCAAGGTCAGCCAGCAACAGCTGAGGAAGGAGGTTTTAGACTAGAGAACAGTGGCTGAAATGGAACAGATGGAGGCTGTATTAGGCACTGAGGTCATCATACCAGCCCTAAGGAGAGAAGTTGGCATGAATTATGTTGCCACACTCTAAGTGCAAATATGTGATTGCTTAGCAAGTTAAAGAGGTAATGAATGAAGGATGGATTGGAAGGTGGCAAGTCAAAGTTGCCAGAGTTATCATATGTCATTTAATCACACTGACATTTCACAGGAACAAAGAAAATAGGATCAAGAGACAGCATACTTTAGTCCAAAGAGCAAATGAATTGAAGGGAGGCATACTGACAGTTTATTCCATAACTGTGTGAAATGGGCAAACGATTTATTGCTCTTTTTTCCTCTCCTTTTTAAGTCATGATGTTTTATAGCACCAACTATAATGCAAAGGGTCAGAAATAGGATTACTCTAAACTCAGTGTAGTTATTACCAATGAAGTCAATAATTACAAGCAGTTTTTCTCAAAATGGAATTGAGAAGTGAATCATACTTACAGTGTGTAAGATGTAATAACAACACACGGAATTTTTATCAATGGTGAGATTTACTGGAAAGAAAGTAGATGTTAAGGGCCTGAGTTTTGAATTCAGAGAGATTTGTGTTAAATCCGAGCTTTGCACTCACTAGCTGTATGATACTGTTGGACATCTAACCTTTATGGCTCTTAGTTTTCTTATCTGTAAAATGAAAATGATGCCTATTTCATCAGTGGTTGTAGACATTAAGTTAGATAGTATTTTCTCGCATGTGGCATACAAATAGCACTCAGTAAATGGTAGAGTGTGTGTACCTTTCTTATGACTTACCTTCACAAATATAGGTGTATGGGAGATGAGAAGAAAAGGGCCGAGGCAGATAGATTGTGAAGTACAAAACAGAACTATCTCCTGGCCCAGTATTGGAGAAAACTCAGCATTTTGATGCAGGGAATTGTCTAATCACTATGTTGTACACCTGAAACTAATATTATACTCTATTTTAACTAACTGGAATTTAAATAAAAGCAACTCATTATTGCCCATGGAATATATATCAGGGATTACTTTTGAGTAAGACTTTTCACGTGGAGAATTGTGAACTGGAAGTCATAGTGCTAGCAGCTCTCTACTTATTTGAAGGCTTAAAGCAGGCACCTGTTTTCATTGAATAAATATTCATTCATATGTGGTTTGAATTCAAACTACTATAGAGGCTTAAGTTACATGAGTAAACAAAAACTCCTGCCCTCATAGTACTTACATTCTAGTGTGGCAGATATTAAACCTAGCCAATAGTAAATCATATGGTATTAGTAGTATAGCACATAATTTGGACATGTTTGGTCTTTTCCCATGAATTTTTCCACTTGAGCTCTAGGGCTACTGAGAGGTGTATCACCTGTGACACTGTTAATTTCTAACATCACACTACTACCAAGTGAAATTAAGTCCTAAGGAACTACTAATACAGGCTCAGAATATGGGAATTTTATGGACATGGCAATCATTGAAAATCTTTGAACATAATAATCATCAATTTATCCAGAGGTAATAATATACCTCTGGGAAAAATGGGTTGACCTATGTAAAATCCTATCCCATTTTTATCATGTTTATGTTGATACACTATTTAATGATAAGGAGGGGCACCTGGGTGGCTCAGTCGTTAAGTGTCTGCCTTCGGCTCAAGTCATGATCCCAGGGTCCTGGGATCGAGCCCCACATCAGGCTCCCTGCTCAGCAGGAAACATGCTTCTCCCTCTCCCACTCCCCCTGCTTGTGTTCCTGCTCTCGCTGTGTCTCTCTCTCTCTGTCAAATAAACAAAATCTTTAAAAATAATAATAATGATAAGGAAATGTCTCCTCATAGTTGGTAAACTAAATGGACATCAAAATGAGATCGACAAGAGCATAACTGCTTGTCAAACCTGTAGGTTCTTTTTTTTTTTAAGATTTTATTTATTTATTTGAGAGAGAGAATGAGAGCATGAGAGGGGGGAGGGTCAGAGGGAGAAGCAGACTCCCTGCTGAGCAGGGAGCCGGATGCGGGACTCTAGGATCATGACCTGAGCCGAAGGCAGTCGCTGAACCAACTGAGCCACCCAGGAGCCCCAAACCTGTAGGTTCTGAAATAGTCAATGTCTGCTGTAGATGGAGCTACTTCCTCAACCAAGCACTTCTAAAGGTTAGTCTGGGCTTTTTCATCTAAGAATCCTAGACAAACCTTAGCCTTTTCTAAACCAAACAATTTATCAGTCAGTGTTTTGTTTCAGACAAGAGAATTCATTCTAGATAAGTAAAAAATTGATTTATCCAGAGGTATTTGATATCGTACAAAATGTCTACAAGGACCATGTACCAATCTTGGATACTGTACAGCTTGAAATTGGGAAAATGCCTATCATTCCACAAAGCTGTTTCAGTGGAAATCCTACTGCTTTCTCTGCTAGTTAACTTGAGTCTACGGAAACAGGAAATATAGGGCAGCGCTTTTCTTAACTGATACGACAAACCCACAACTCCATGAGACCATGCTTGCCAGGACTCCTTTGTCACAGAATGTTAGCGTTTACCTTTTATGTCTCCTGCAAAAGAGTCTGCTTGATGGAAGCTGGTCAAATGTCTATACCTAATGCCAAGGAAATCTAGGAATGATCATTTAATAGTTCTACCTATGGAAGCCTAGATTCATGATACTGGAGAACCACCAGAACAGGGCAGAGATATTCAAAAGATTTGGGGCTTCCATAAATGACAAATGTGTCCTGAGAACCATGTTCACATTTTTCATCTTAGAATCTTTTCCTGATACCTTTGCAATTATTTTGACTCCATTAGTGCTTACTTCCCAAAAGGCCCAACTTGCACCTGTGGAAGAGCTTAATTGTATGACGAGGTAGCTACTTCTACTCTTCTCTGGGTGGCTGACATGAAAATGGAAGTATGTTGGCCTCACTTATTTTTATGTGCGTCCAGGCTAATATACATTGGTTATATTTACAATTAGAAAAGTTGCATAGTTTCTATTAGAGATGGTTCTTAAGTTTTATGTCTCAAGGAATCCTGTCAGCTAGATCCCCCTGCTGCTATCGTATTTCCTAATTGGTTTTGAATCGTGCTGGAACGAGTGCCACGGATGAGGTCTTTCTGTTCATTTCATCATGTACATAAGCTGTACTGAAAGTTTACAATGGCTTGCAAAGTTGCTTAATTTAGTCTTATGTAAGAGGATGGAGGTTCTTCTGTTATGAAATATAGAAAGATGTAAGGCAAGTGAGTAGCATGGGATAGTTTAGTCCAGAAAATGAATAATATTTTCTCTTGTGGGGAGCAACAGGATCCTCTTTGGATTTTCGTCATAATGACGGCTCTCACTCTAGCAATAGAGGGCTTGTGCTCTACAGATTTTATATAGTAAAGGGCTAAGACAAAGCTTGGCTCTTCCTCCCTGATCTGTTTAATAAATGCCTGCAAGATGGAAAAATGAAAGAAAATCTCTCCGTTCTTTGTCTAAAAAAGAAAGCTATTTTTCAGCTCCCAGTCCCATAGAACAGCGAAGGGATAGAATTATGTGGGAAAGTAAAAGTACCATACCTGTCAGGTAAATGGACACTTACCTTATCCCATGCAGCTATGAAAAGGTAATTGGAATCCAAAGTGTAAAGTATAATGGATGGTTATCGAGGCATTTTGAAGTGGTTGGGCTGTGTTTTGCACTACATGTGTGATAACATTCTTTATGGCCTGGAATCTTTTGTGTAAGTTTGCTTTTAGAATTTAATAAGCTTAGAGTTAGAAAATTTGGACATCTCTCTCAGACATTCAAAGATGGCCTCTTTCTGACTCCCAGAAAAATCACTCCATGGAGATCTCTCACAAAAACCATGTTAGTATTATTTTGCTTATTTTTAGTTACAGGATAAAAAAGAATAAATAAAGTAGTCTCTGCCTTTGGTATTTTCTCACATGGTAAGATCTGAGCTTCTAAACCTGGGGGCTGGTCAGCTCTGATGAAAAGGTCAGGTTCTCATCCATGTATACAAAACTTCCAACCCCTCAGTTAATGAACTGAGCTCTACTCTCATAAGACCTTAATCATAAACATTACTTGAATAGCTACTCTGCCAGGTACAGATGATTCCCTTCCTCAACAGCATCAGAGAGTATATTAATTTGTTATTGCTTTTAAGCCCAGCAGTATTCTAAGAGATGGAGAATTAAAGGAATTTACTGGCTATGGTCTTCCCTTCTGTCCACTTCTAAAAGTACCTACATCATATTGTTCCCTTTTATCTCAGTGTAAGAGGAACTCTGTGAATGCATGCCAAGCAGTGCACTTGGCTCTGTCCACGTATTTGATTCCAAAGTCAACATGAGCTGAATTTAATGATAATTTTTTCTTTCTATTATAGTTGCAATATGTGATCATTGGCAATAACTTAAAGACAATAAGAGTTTCCTCTGAAACCCAGAACCTGCTTCTGCTCTTGACCCAAATGCTCCTAATTCTTACAGAAAATGATTCCTTTTTCTCATTTCTAGTTTCAATTATTTTCTTCACTCTTCTTTCCCCTCATTCTACAGTTGTTCTCCAATCTCCCAATTTTCATCTCTTTCACGGTACTTCTGAATTTCTCTTTTCCCTTCACTACCAAACTTTTAGAGATTGTTGTGTACATTCATGTTTATTTAACAGTTCTGGTTCAGTACACTAGCAACCATTTTCAGACTTAATGAAAACAGTTCTTACAGAAGCTACTGAAGTCTATCTTACTACCACATAGCTCTTGTTCACTCTTTTCTGCTTTCCTCCTTTGTGTGGCCAGTGACACTCCTAAGGAAATTTTCCTTTAGGTCCTTGATAGCACTGTCTTCCTGTTCTTCCAATTCTTTCACTGTTACTCCTTCATCTCCAAACCTAGTTTCTCTTCCTAACCAAGCACCTTGTACACTGGTATACGCTATTGATCTCTCATTTCTCTTTTTTGTCTCCAGAATCTTTCCCTGCTTGATGGCATTTACCCCCTTACCTCTCATCACTAATATCATTCTCCATCCCAAAACTATCTTGAGAAACCTATTAGTCACATGGATGTTTAATGAATGACTCCTATACACTATGTGCCCAATGTATAATTTTTTTCAGACATATTACTTTAAGCTGCTACATACACATTCCTAACATTTTATTTTTGCCTTCTTGCTTTGAAGAGGGACATATTATATGAAGCTGTAGTAGTTGTGTTATAATCTTGAAACCAAAAGCAAACATGGGAAGGATGGTAGATTCAAAATACGACAAGAGTCTGCACCCCTGAAGGTGTTTCTGAGTAGCAGGACTCATCCCAAAACCTACCACTATCTGGACTTCATTTAGGAAAGTAACAAAAGCCCCTCTTTAAGTTAATATTAGTGGAAAATGTGTGCTATACAGCAGAATGCATTTGTATCTGATACATTTATCTTCCTTCTCTCCAACATCTCCTTCCACCTCTAAATCTGTTCCTTATATTTATTTCTCTAATAACAATGATTTCACCATCCAAACAATAGTGAAAGCTTTTTAACCACTATGATTTAATTCTTCTCCTTCAACCTAAACAGTTTGGTCCCCAGATATATTTGATCTTTCCCTGCTTCCATTCCCATTGTCATTCATAAGAGACCATTGGACAATTTCACCTATTTTCTTGCTGGTATTCTACCTTCAGTGTTCTCTCATACCCAAAGCATGTTCTTTTCCAGGGATTCTCAAACTATCATATTGATCATCTTGTCAAGTCACATCTTGTCATTTTTTTTGTTACTACTAACAAAGCTGCAAAATTTTTGAGGGATTTGTATCCTTCATATAATGAAGATACTAGAGTAATTCTTTAAAATAAAAATTGCTTAAGCAAAACTATTTTTTTTTGAGAGCTAGGGTAAAGGGTTAAATGTAGCTAGTGAATTAGTAATCATTTTAGATAAATCCCTTGGGAATATTTTTTTCTTTCCATGTGAACATTATCTTCCATGTGTGTTAGGGCAGGGAAAGGATATAAAAATACATTTTCTTAGCGTGACCAAAAAAAATGAAAAGTTTTGAATGAGTCCTTTGCTCTATATGTGCTTAACATCCTCTCCTCCATCACTTTATACCACCCTAGCATTCTTTCCCATTTTCCTGCTGTGAATTCCATGCTGTCTGTATCTGAATTATCCTTTCTCCAACTTGTAAATACAGCATATCACCTCTTCCAGGAAGCCACCTTTACACACAACCCAGACCTGAATGAATCTCCCTCATTTGAATATACTTGCATTATGGTACTTATCATCATATATTGTAACTATAACATTATTCCCCACTGTCAAATTTACCTAAAGCACAGTCTATATCTGTTTTTAAGTAGCATTTTTGTCAATTAAGAAATCTTTGGTCTAGTAGAAATTGTTTCGTGTTCGTTTTTGCGATGCTCAGTCAGCCATGGCCACAAGAGAAGATACGGGAGAGGCTCAGGAAAAACAGTTTCTTATACCCACAGGTCCTAGAGACAGGAGCATGCCCTGCATGGCCACATAAGAAACACAGCAGTCAAGAGGCAGAAGGAGCAGGATCAAGGGGAGAATCTAGGCCATTGTTTTTATTGGGGTTTCCATAGGAAAGTTGAGACGACATAAATAGTTCAGGATTGGCTAGGCTCTAATCCATATGGGTAGTCTCTAGTTGCCTGGCACCCAGCCCTGGGATGATTAAGGCAGAGGGAGGAATAATGCTTCCTGAGTGTACCAGCCAGGTAAAGGAGATAAGGCTCTGTATCCATTAGTGTCTTTATCAAAGCCATGCTCTAAGCTGAGCCTTTTGCTATCTGTAAGAACTGGCTAGCACCTCTCCCCAGCCAGAAAAGTCACAACATAAGAATGGGAAATAAAAACAGTACAGAAATGAATTATCCCATACAAATAATTGGAAAAATGAAACTTAAAGTTGGTACTAGTCAAGAAGCCTCAATAGAAGGTAAAGGGTTATAGCGAAGTTTAGGAAAGAAATGTAGACAGCCCAGGAAAGCAAATGTTAGCACATAACTGTAAATGTCTCTTAGCAAACTGAAAGCTGCTTGTAAAAGATGGTGATACTTTGACGTTATATCTTTAGAATCAGGAGTGGTTTCACTAATTCTGCATAGTACAACTGACCCCTGAACAACATGGGTTTGAGCTGTGCAGGTCCAGTTGTACATGAATTTTTTTTCTGATAAACACAATATAGTACTGAAAATATATTTTCTTTTTTTAAGAGAGAGAGTGTGTGTGAGCAAGGAGGGACAGAGGGAGAAGGAGAGAGAGAATCTTAAGCAGGCTCCACACTCAGCACAGAGTCGGATGGGGGGCTCGATCTCACAACCCTGAGATCATGATCTGAGCCGAAATCAAGAGTTGGATGCTTAGCGGACCAAGCCACCCAGGCACCCCTTAAGATTTTCTTTTTTATTATTATTATTATGTTCAGTTAGCTAACATAGGGTACATCATCAGTTTTTGGGGTAGTGTTCATCACAACACGTGCCCTTAATAACCATCACCCAATCACCCCATGCGCCCACCCCCTCCCTCTGTAACTCCCAGTTTGTTACCCCTTATGATTTTAATAACATTTTTCCTTTCTCTAGGTTACTTTATTGTAAGAATATGGTATATAATACATATATAAAATATGTTAATTGATTGTTAATGTTATGGATAAGGCTTCTGGTCAACAGGAAGCTCTAAGTGATTTACATTTTTGAAAAGCCAAAGTTACATGCAGATTTTTGACTATGTGGGGGGTTGGCACCCCTACATAAGCAAATATCAGAAAGCTAAACCAAGCACCTAAGAAAGGGTTAAGGTAACAAAAAGCCGTATGTGGTCACTGCCAACTGGGGCCAAGCACCGCAAACTTATTGAAGGGCACCATCTTGAACTGCATTAAACAAAATCATTTAATATCTGAGGAGAAGGGAAAAGGATTCCCCTATTGAGGAAAAGCAGCAGAAATATATTAAATGGGGGAAGAGAAGCCAAGGCACAATTTCAGAAGTAGCAAGAGACAGACTGATTGTAACATAAAGCCACCAGAGTGGACCAAATTGAAAGCTTTGGAAAACTTTTTGAACACTTTAGAATTATTTTTTTTATTAAAATTTGCCTTCCCAGGGCACCTGGGTGGCTCAGTTGGTAATCGTCTGCCTTGGCTCAGGTCATGATCTCAGGTTCCTAGGATCGAGCCCCATGTTGGGCTCTCCGCTCAGCGGGGAGCCTGTTTATCCCTCTCCCTGCCATTCTGCCTGCTTGTGCTCGCTCTGTCAAATAAATAAATAAAATCTTAAAAAAAAAAAAAAAAAGCTTGCCTTCCCTTCTAGGGGCACCTTAATGGCTCACAGTGGGTCAAGTGTCCGATTCTTGATTTCAGCTCAGGTCATGATCTTAGCGTCCTAAGACTGAGCCCCATGTTGGGCTCTGCACTCCATGCGGAGTCTGCTTGTCCCTCTCCTTCAAATAAATAAATATTTTTTAAAAAAACTTGCCTTCTATTAATACTACAATTTTAGCTGCTGATAATGTGAAGCAAGCACGGTCCAGAGGATGTATTAATTCATGTAATGTTCATAGTAATCTTGTGAAGTATGAAATGTTAATACCCTTTAACAGATGAGACCCTGGTCCTCAGAAAAAGGAAGAGAATACTGGAGTCAATGCAGACCTCCTAGTCTCTATGGTGAATGCTCTTAGCCACTCCGCTATAGTATCTCCTTGTTCAAAGAGGTACTTGAAAGTATATGACAAAGAATAGAAATGACAAGCCCTACAAGGAAAAAGTTATTGTTGGTAGTTCCTCAGCCTTTTAATTGAGCTCGATGCAGATTAAGAAATGGGATTGAAAATGTAAAGAAAAAAATTAATAAACCTCTTATAATATTAGACACTTGTAAGGATCTTAGAGTTTCCATTCACCAGAATATTTAATAAGGCAGGAAACAATGCATATGCAGAATTATATATCTCAGGATGTCAGTTATCTTTCTCTTCCCCTGCCACTATAGACATGCACTCATTTGTAGCCTTTGCCTGTATTTTCTGACACATAAGGAAAAGGAATATTTGGTAAAGCATGTAAAATGCAAGTGATCCGTTGGCTTTAGACAAATATTTTAGTTCCAGAATGTTTATAGCATGTGTTTTGATGTTTCCAAATTACCATATGCTTTTATCATAAACAAAGACTGCTTCATTTGTTGAATAGCAATGATACATTATGTTGACTGTTTCTGACACTGAGTTTGAAACTTAAAAGGGAAAAAGTAACCTCAATATTCTCAACCTTGCCTTCCCTGTTTTAGAGATTAGAAGCTGTTTGCATTTTACCACCTATTGTTACTATAGTGTCCTTCTCAAATTTGTTTCAATCACCATTGGGCAAAGACATAAATCTTTTTTTTTAATCTGTAAATATTGACTGCAAATTTTTTAAAAATTTCCACATTGCGGCGCCTGGGTGGCTCAGTTGGTTAAGCAACTGCCTTCGGCTCAGGTCATGATCCTGGAGTCCTGGGATCGAGTCCTGGGATCGAGTCCCGCATCAGGCTCCCTGCTCGGCAGGGAGTCTGCTTCTCCCTCTGACCCTCCCCCCTCTCATGTGCTCTCTCTCTCTCTCTCATTCTCTCTCTCAAATAAATAAATAAAATCTTAAAAAAAAATTTCCACATTGCTAAGTGGGTAGGAAAAATATTGCTACAATCATAAACCCCCTAGTTTTCAGTCTCATAGTACAAACCATCTTACTTTAAAAGCTTGAAAGCAATTCTTCATGCAACTGAATCCTAGCTGGAGTTGTGTGGGATGATGTGGCAAAGGCTGAAATGAACGACTCCAACATCCCAGAACTGTGTCTGCCTGACAGAGCAATGTATACAAACCCGTTCCTGTCTTTTATTGGGCTGCACCAAGTGTACAATTCTCCAGTGAGCCCAGGAGTCAGAAACTGTCAATTACAAAGAAATGGTTGGCAGACTGAATGAATATTTGTGTGTAATTATCACAGCATCCACCAGCAGCAAAGACTCCGGAATGGTGCACACAATTGTTAGTGTCCTTTCCCTGCATAAAACACCCATTTTTACACTGTGTGATATCAATGCCTAACAGAGGTGATGAGGCAGGATGCAGACAATTTATTTTGCCAGCCACATGTAACCGAAGATGTTACTCATCACTGAACAGTGACTGCTTTTGCCAAAAGCATTATTTTGAAATATTTAAGAGTCTCAGCTTTCCTTTGGCCATCCTAGAGCTCCCTTCTCCTCTAGCTTTACAGTCCTAAAGGATAATGGTCAGGACATGCTTTTAAACAGTCATAAGCTCTCAAACAATGAGCCTTGTCTAGAGTCCCTTTTCCTCATATATAAAGATGGAGTGATAGATATTCTAATTCAGATATTTTATGATATTGTAATATCTATATTTCCTTTCAGTAAAACCTTCAGAGGGGAAAGTCCAAACTTGATGGGTCTGTGAAATGCATTGTCAGTGGCATCAGCAATCCACTTGCTTTGTACCAGCTCTTTAGGGTGTTCAAAGAGGAGAAAAAATAAGAATTAGTACCTTCCCTGAGAGTGCTGGTTTTTTTCTAAACTATACTTCTAAAAATAGTATCTTTTCATTTTTTGTGGTCACTCTTTTGAAAATCTAGAAAGCGTCTGCATCTTCTTGCCAAAAAAATTTATTACATGTTCATGTGTATACACATACCCAGGATGACTTAATGGGCATATGATTTGTGCAGTCATAAAGGGTCTGTTGCTTAGAGGATTCTCACAGTTACTTTATTATCTGATATCACTATCTTGAATTATTAACACTTCTGAATTTTTCCTTTGTAAGAGAAGTCCATTGTGATAATGCAAAGGAGCAGAGGAGAATGGGAAATAGGTGTGTGTCCCCTGTGCTTCCTATTTTATTTGCATATAGAATTCACAATGTCTGAGGACCACAGAATGCTGGTGGACCCACAACGTGTGGGGGTGCAGCAAGAGTCAAAGCAAGAACAAGGTAAATGTGTATATCTACTACAGATGAGCAAGGGTACCAAGAGGCCAGGCTTTCAGATCAAACCAGAACTTGTTCCAAATACCGGAAGGTGACAGTGTTGTTCTAAGAACCACACGTAACCAAAGAATCCTACTGTATCCTTACTTGTTTCTGCTACTCCCCTGTATTAGCCAATAACCTACACTAAAGATGATGACATAGAAAGACAGGGCAACCCATAGTCCTTTTTTTCCATTAAGTCCTACCTGACTCATCAGAAAGCTGTAAGTAGTGAGTGTGGATAGAGTATATTTGTACCAAAAAGTGAAGTAAAAACAGTTGTGTTAGTTTTGCGCAGTGTTTTTGCTATTCTGGTGAGAACAAAATACATATATACAAACTACAAAGGAAGAATTGTGCAAGTTTGGTAATTCTGCATACAGGTTAAATGCTTTAATTTTGCATTTAAAATTTGCATTGCACAATATGCAGATGGCCCTTGAACAGTATGGGAGTTAGGCATGCCAACCCCCCAACACACTAAAAAAAAAAAATCCATGTTAAACTTTTAACTCCCTAAAAACTTAACCACTAACAGCCTACTGTTTACCAGAAAACTTACTACATAAATAATTAACACATAACATACAAAATAAGTATTAAATACTGTATTCTTACAATAAAGTAAGCTAGAGAAAAGAAAAGCATAAAGGAGAGAGTTCACAGAAAGATGGCAGAGTAGGAGGATCGTGAGCTCACCTCCCATGAACACACCACGGAAACAACTTCAAGTATTGCAACTCACTCTGAAAAAGATCTGAAGACTGGCTGAACAGATCTTCCATGGCTGGTCATAGAGAGAAGGCCACGTCAGAAAAGGTAGGAAGGGCACAGTTGTAAATGGAAATCGACTCCCTGACATGTCCTTCTTATGTGTGGGTTGTCATAAGCAAGAAGGAGTGAGGGGATCAGGCCCCACATCTGGCATCCCCTAAAATCCCTAGCTCTGGGGGCTCACATTGGAAAAGCCAGTTCCCATAATGTCTAGCTTTGCAAATCATCAGGGCTTAACTCTGGGAGAGCCAAAGGGCTAAAGGAAACTGACTCTCCACACTTAAAGAGCCGGCATGCTCTTATTTAACTTGGCCTGAGACACAGCATAAAAGCAGTAATTTGTAAAGTCCCTGAGATATGCAAGGAGATTTATAAACTAATTTCAGGACAAGTGCAGTAGGGGCAGGTTCTGTAGGAGCTTTTTCTGGGTACAAAAGTGCTGATAGGTGTCCTTTGTCTTGCCCTCGTCCAGCCTAGATAGCCAGGCACTTTCAGGAGCCAGTGCTGACATTCTCCATCTACCTTGCTACCACCATGAGCACTGCCCTGGCATTCCCACCTGATCCAACCCACCTGCCCCAGCAGATGCCCCTCCAGAGCAGCTCCTACACAATACTTGGGGAAGATGGGAGCAAACCCTGCCATCAATGCACCCTGGGTTTGTGCAATTAGGCCTCACAGAGAGCAAGCCCTGCACACCAGTATGCCTCAAGCAGTCACAGCTCAGCCACAAAAAAGAACGCACACAGCCACAGAGGACACGGATGGAGTACCTAGTTCTGGAGACCAGAGGTGATTATGTTATAGGGCACCAAAAGAACCCTCTTACACAAAGCCAGTGCTTTAAAGATCAGAAGATAGAGCCGACCTACTTAATAAGAAAACAAAAAAATTAGAGAAAATGAGAAGACAAAGGAGTATGTCCCAAATTAAAAAAAAAAAAGACAAAATCACCGAAAAGAAGGCTACATGAAACAGAAATAAGCAATATGACTGATAAAGAGTTCAAAGTAATGGTCATAAAAATAGTCAAGACTGTAGAGGGTACAGAAGAATGAATCAATGATTGAGGAAAAAAAGGTAATAGAAAGCAACCTGGCTGAACAGCAAAAAGACAGAGAAGAGTAACAAATGAGGATAGATTAAGGGATCCCCCCAACATTATCAAGCATAATAGTCACATTATAGGGATCCCAGAAGGAGAACAGAGAGACAAGGGGGCTGAAAACTTCCCTAAACTGGAGAAAGAAACCTATCCATGCACAGAGAGCCCCAACAAAATAAACCCAAGGAGCCCGGTAAGGAGATACATAACAATTAACAAAAAGAAAAAAAGAGTTTTAAATGCAGGAAGACAAAAGCAAAGAGTTACATACAAGGAAAACCCCACAAAGCTGTCAGCTAATTTTTCAGCGAAACTTTACATGCCAGAAGAGAGTGACATGATAGATTCAAAATCTTGAAAGGAAAAAACCTATAACCAAGGATACTCTACTCAGCAGGTTTCTCATCAGAATTAAAAGAGAGAGAAAGCATTTCCCAAAGAAAATTTAAAGGAGTTCATCACCACTAAACCAGCATTACAAGAAATGTTAATGAGAATTCTTTAGTGGAAAGAAAAGGCCATAGGTAGATGAAACTTAGTAAAGAAAGAAATTACTAAAAAAAAAAAAAAATGGTAATGGTAGTAATCAATAACTTACAAAGCTAGAAAGGAGTTTAAAATAGTAACATCAATTATATGTGCAGAACTTAGTCAAGGGATACATAAAAAGATGTAAAATATGACATAAAAAATGGAGGAGAGAATAAAAATTTAGTGCTTTTAGAATGTGTTCAAACTTAATAACCATCAACTCAATTAGACTGCTATACACATAGGGTGTTATATATGAGCCTCATGGTAAGCACAAACCAGAAACCTGTAATAGATACACAAAAGATAAAAAAGTGATCCAAGCATACAATAAAGAAAGCCATCAAACCATAACAGAAGACAGCAAGACAAGAAGAAAGGAACACAGAAGAACTATAAAAACAACCAGCAAACAATTAACACAATGGCAATAAATACATACCTACAAATAATTACTTTAAATGTAGAGGGTCTAAATGCTCCAATCAAAAACCATAGGATGATTAATTGGATTAAAAAAAAAAAAACCAAGACCCATCTATATGCTGCCTACAGGAGATTTTTCAGACCTAAAGACACAGACTGAAAGTGAATGGGATGGAAATATTTATTTGATGCAAATGGAAGCGCAAAAAAAAAAAAAAGCTGGCATAGATATACTCATAAATCAGGTAAAATAGACTAAAGCAATGACTGTAACAAGAGACAAAAAAGGTCATTATATAATGATAAACCGGTCAATCCAACAAGAAGATATAACAATTGTAATTATCTATGCACCCAACACTGGAGCACCTAAATACACAGAATAAATATTAACAGACTTGAAAGGAGAAATTGATAGTAATACTACAATAGTAGGGTACTTTAATACCCCACTTATATCAATGGATGGATCATTAAGACAGAAAACCAGTAAGAAAATAGTGGCTTTGAGCCACACATTCTTTTCAAGGGCCACACAGAACATTCTCTAGGATAGGTCAATAAATTTAAGAAGACTGTAATTACATCTAGTTTCTATAAATCTAGAAATCAATTGAAGAAAAAAACTGGAAGAAACAGACATGTGGAAGCTAAATAACATGTTACTAAATAACCAGGGGGTCAATGAAAAAATCAAAGAGGAAATAAAAAACTACACAGAAATAAATGAAAATAGAAATACTACAGTTCAAAATCTTTGAGACAGAGCAAAAGTAGTTCTAAGAATGAAGTTTACAGTAATACAGGCCTACCTCAAGAAAAAACAATATCAAACAATCTATCCTTACACCTAAAATAACTAGAAAAAGAAGAACAAAGCAAGCCCAAAGTTAGTAGAAGGAAGGAAATAATAAAGGCCAGAGAAGAAATAAATAAAATAGAAACTTAAAAAACAATAGAAAAGATCAATGAAACTAAGACCTGGTTCCTTGAAAAGATAAACAAAACTGATATACCTTTAGTCAGACTCATCAAGAAAAAAAAGAGAGGACTCAAAGAAATAAAATCAGAAATGAAAGAGAAACAAAAAAAAAATCAGAAAAGTACAAAAAAAAATGAAAGAGAAGTTACAACGGACACCATAGAAATACAGAAAATTACATGCCAACAAATTGGACAACCAAGAAGAAATGAATAAATTCCTAGAAACATACAGTCTTCCAAAACTGAAATAGAAATACAAAAATCTGAACAGATTACTAGTAATGAAATTAAATTGGTAATTTTAAAATTCTCAACAAATAGAAATCCAGGACCAGATGCATCACAGGTGAATTCTACCAAACTGTTAAAGATTTAATACCTATCTTTCTTAAACTATTCCAAAAAATAGAAAAGGGAGGAATGCTTCCAAATTCATTCTATGAAGTCAGCATTACTCTGCTACCAAAACCAAAGACATTACAAAAAAAAAAAAAGAAAATTACAGACCAATATCCCTGATGAACATAGATGCAAATGTCCTCAGTAAAATATTAGCAAACCAAATTCAACAATACATTAAAAAGATCATTCACCACAATCAAGTGGGATTTATTCCAGGGATGCAAGAACAGTTCAATGTGCATAAATCAATCAACATGATACACCACATTAACAAAATAAAGGATAAAAATATTATCATCTCAGATGCAGAAAAGGCATTTTATAAATTCAACATATGTTCATGATTAAAACTCTGAGCAAAATGGGTTTAGAAAGAACATATCTAAACCTAAACATATCTAAACCATATCTAAACCTAATAAAACAAATCTAAACCCCTATATGACAAACCCACAGCAAATATCAATAATGAAAATCTGGAAGCTTTTCCCATATGATCAGGAACAAGAATAAGTACTTCTACTCTCACCACTTTTATTCAGCATAGTACTGAAAATCCTACCCATGGATATCAGCTAAGAAAAAGAAATTAAAGGCATCCAAATTGGTAAGGAGGAAGTAAAACTGTCCCTATTTTCAGGTGACAAGAAAATAGAGAAAATCATAAAGAGTCCATGAAAAATATAGAACAAACGAATTCAGCAATGTTGCAAGATGCAAAGTCAAAACAACAGAACTCTGTTGCATTCCTATACACTAATAATGAAATAGCTGAGAGAGAATTAAAACAATCTCATTTATAATTGCAAGAAAAAGACTAAAATGCTAGTAATAAATTTAACCAAAGAGGCTAAAGACCTGTACTCTCAAAACTACAAGATACTGATAAGAGAAATTGAAGACGACACAAGTGGAAAGATATACCCTGCTCACGGAGAGGAAGAATTAAAATCTCCATATTACACAAAGCAATCTACAGATCAATCAATGCCTATCAACACACCAACAGCATTTTTTTTACAGAACTAGAACAAAAATGCCACAAATCTGTATGGAACCACTATGACCCCAAATAGCCAAAGCAATCTTGATAAAAAAAAAAAAAAGAACAATGCTGGAGTTACCACAATCCAGAATTCAAATTATTCTACAAAGCTACAGTAATCAAAACAGTATGGTACCAGGACAAAAACAGACATATAAACCGATAGAACAGAATTGAGAGCCCAGAAGTAAACCAGTGTTTATATGGTCAACTAATCTATGACAAAAGAGGCAAAAATATACGATGAGGAAAATACAGTCTCTTCAATAAAAGGTAATGGGAAAACTGAACCATTTTTTACACGATATACAAAAATAAACTCAAAATGGATTAAAGAACTAAATTTAAGATCTGAAACCATAAAACTCCTAGAAGAAAAAATAGGCAGTCATCTTTTGGACATCAGTGTTAGCAATATTTCTTTGGATCTGTCTTCTCAGGCAAAGGAAACAAAAGCAAAAACAAACAATTGAGATTACATCAAACTGAAAAGCTTTGAACAGCAAAGGAAATGACCAAATGACAAGGCAACCTACTGAGCAGGAGAAGATATTTGCAAATTCTTTATCTAATAAAAAGTTAACATCCAAAATAGGTAAAGAATGTATACAACTCAACACCCCAAAAAATAAATAATAATCTGATTAAAAATGAGTGGGGGGGGCATGTGGGTGGTTTGATTCTTGATTTCAGCTCAGGTCATGATCTCAGGGTGGTGGAATTAAGCCCCACATCAGGCTCTCCCTCTCTCTCTGCCCATCTCCCCACTCATGCTTTCTTTCTCTCTCTCTCTCAAAACAAAAATGAGCAGAGGACCTGACATAGGCATTTTTTCAAAGAAGACATACAGATGGCCAACAGACACATAAAAAGATACTCATTATCACTAATCATTAGGGAAATGCAAATCAACAATGAGATATCACCTCTTACTAGTCAGAATGACCAGTATCATAAAGATGAGAGATAACAAGCGTTGGTGATGATGGGGAGAAAAGGGAACCCTAGTGCACTGTCGGTAGCAACATAAATTGGTACAACCACTATAGACAAAAGTGTGGAGATTCCTCAAAAAAACTAAAAATAGAAATACCATATGATTCAGTAATTCCACTTCTGGGTATTTACCTGAGAAAAACAAAAACACTAATTTGAAAAGATGCATGTCCCATACGTTTATGCAGCATTTTTTACAAATAGCCAAGATACAGAAGCAACTTCAGTGTCCATTGGTAGATGAATGGATAAAGAACATGTGGTATATGTATACAAGTATTACCCAGCTATAAAAAAAGAATGAGATCCTGCCATTTGCAATAACATGGATGGACACAGAGGACATTATGCTAAGTGAAATAAGTCAGACAAAGACAAATACCATATGATTTCACTCCTGTGTAGAATCAAAAAAGCAAATGAACAACAGGAAAAACAGACTCACAGAGAACAAACTAGTGGTTGCCAGTGGTGAGGTGAGTAGGGCCATAAGCAAAATAGGTGAGGAGGATTAAGGGGTACAAACTTCCAGTTATAAGATAAGTAAGTCTGGGGCGCCTGGGTGGCTCAGTTGGTTAAGCATCTGCCTTCAGCCCAGGTCATGATCCCAGGGTCCTGGGATTGAGTCCCACGTCCAGCTCCCTGCTCAGTGGGGAGTCTGCTTCTCTCCCCCCCTCTGCGCCTCTCTCCTTCTCGTGCTCTCTCTCTCACTCTCTTTCTCTCAAATAAATAAATAAAATCTTTAAAATAAATAAGTCATGGAGTTGAAAAGGACAGCATAGGGACTACAGTCAATAATATTTTAATAACTTCATGTGGTGACACATGGTAACTGCACTTACTATGGTAAACATTTCATGACATAAATAATTGTTAAATCACTATGTTGTACACTTGAAACTAATATGTCAACTGTACTTAAATTAAAAAATTAAAAGTTATAAGCAAAAAAAAATCAAATATATTTATAGTACTGTGCTGCAGTTATCAAAAAAAAATCTGTATAAGTGAACCTATGCAGTTCAAACCTGTGTTCAGGTGTCAACTGTAAATATGAATGATAAAAATACATGCCAATATTTTAGGCTTCTCCCAGTTTTTATTTAAATCCCAGTTAGTTAACATACAGTGTAATATTAGTTTCAGGTGCACAATTTAGTGATTCACATGCCAATAATTTAAAATTATTTCATTTTTCTTTTCTTAGAAATAAAAAATGCCAAGTCAAAAGACAAACCATGGGAGAAAGGAAAAACTGCATATTTTAGTACCTTAAAGATACTAGAGTTTCTAATGAAGGGGGGGAAATCAGAGGGGGAGACAAACCATGAGAGACTATGGACTCTGAAAAACAAACTGAGGGTTCGAGAGAGGAGGCGGTGGGGGGACGGGTTAGCCTGGTCTTGGGTGTTAAAGAGGGCATGTATTGAATGGAGCACTTGGTGTTATACACAAACAATGAATCATGGAACACCACATCAAAAACTAATGAGATAATGTATGGTGATTAACATAACATAATAAAATAAAATTTTAAAAAAAGATACTATAGTTTCTAAAAATGGCACTTTTTTCTGAAAACACTTTTGAACAAAGGGCCCAACATATTCATTTTGCACTGAAACCCCAAAATTCTGTAGCCAGCCCTGCTCTTATAAATATTTTGCATACCATTTCAAGTGACTCTGAAATCCTAACAATGAAGAGGACACATCGGTGTATATGTAATTGTATTAGTTTGCTTGGGCTGCCATAACAAATACTATGGACCCAGGAATACCTAGACAGAGTGATTGCTAATATCAAAATGCAAAGATTTTGTTACTGACTTAACTCCTTTCTCCAATACTCTTAACCTCCTCTCCCCCTGAAGGGTCTCTTGAAGTATCCTATGATTTAAGATAACCCTTACTCTTTTTTAAAAGAAGTTTTATTATCTAGCATAGCCAGTAACCAAGACAAAATGAATTGAAAGACTTCTATGCTAATAAACTGAGATTCCTCTTTAATTATCCAGAGCTCTCAAAACAATAATTGTCTGTGTTTCAGTGTTCCACATTGTTTTTTAATGAATACACATCAAGAAAACATTATATGTATCTGGTTGATTCCATAAAGTAAATTCCATTAATGTGTCTAAATACTTCTTGGCCCTTATATAAAATTAATCTCTAATAGAATTTGGAGCCTTTTAATTATTTCTGTTCTCAGAAACCTGTAAAGTTCTCATCAGTCATATTTCCAGAAATTGACCAAAGAAGAAAGCATGGGCTGCAATTCTGAGAAGCACACCCACCAGGCAGGGTGGCCTAATCTTTTCTCACCACCCACCCCCACCACCACTAATTTCTGAATACCAGAAATTCAACTAGGGAAGGTGGAGAAATTCATTGACCCTTGATGCTCCCAAGATCCAACACATTTAAATTCATTTTCATGCCATGTAACAATAGCATCCTTTTCACATAGAGGTGGTATATATTTTGTACCCAAGTCCACCTCATTCAGTGAGGTGTGAATAAAGATCAGAAGGCTTAGGTTTCAGTACAATTTCTAACACAAAGTCCATGGCCCATTGTAGGGATGAACCTCCACCTGCATGACATATGGTATCTTGCTCCCCTGGACAGTAAATATATGACCAAAAAACCTTTTGATCTCATCTGTCCAGTGTCAGGCGTCATGTGTTGAGCCATCCCCACAGCCATAGGGTGGGAATCCTTCTTTCACTAGGAGATAAAGATGAGGAGATTAAAACTCAGTGACAGGGCTGGGTCTGCCCACCACAGATCCTCAAAAGGTCTGATTTAACCGAACAAATTTTTACCACTGGCTGATTAGAATATTTTTTGAAAATGTCCCAGAAAAATCAGATTCTCCAGCCAGAGTGTTAGAGCAGGTAGCATGAATCAGTTGGAGGTAGACCTCCCTTCACACATGAAAGGAGGTTCTCCAAATGAAATGATACATTACATTAAAATTAGGTGGGGCCAAGCTTTCACCTTTGAGAGATTTTGACTAGCCAGTTGGCCATATAGGTCTCTTCCAAGTTTTAACCCAAGTGATCCTAAATATAGTTCAGAAGCTGTAAACAGGATATCTCTATAGTGAAAAAATATATAGCAAATAATTGAAAACCAAGACGTAATTCACAAGGCATAGGCATACCTCCTCCCAAATGTTTGAAGAACCCTGCTTTTGTACATTTAATTCCATCAAAGAGGACCATATCTGTGCAGCCTTTCTTTTGTTTTCCCACCTATTAGCCATGGCCCATGGCTGCTTGAAATTGATATATTTAAGTGCCACCAGCAAGGCCCGAATGAGAAAGGCTTTGCAGTTCAGCCTCTTTGATCTTCTATATAAATATTGCTTTGAGTTGGACAGTGGAAAAGCCCAGGGTAGCACTATAATGGCAACCTGACAGACACTTTACAACCTCTGCCAATATGATACTATATCAGAATCTTGCTTAAGCATGAAAGAAGAATGTTTCAGAAATCATTTAAAATGATAAAGTAGTCCCCAAAGAGATCTAGAGTAGATTTTTCAGCTATTAAGTATTTCTCTCTTATTTTCCATTATCCCTACCAAAGATAAGAACCCAGAGAAGGGACCATTCTCCACCGAAGTGCTCTGATTCCTCCAGGATGGCAGTGCTGTAGCTTGGGATATGGCCTCTTGAACCCTGCTCACTGGATCGGGATCTCTGCTCCACCCTTTCCTTACATGCTGCAAGACCTTCCACAAATTTCCCTATGTCTTTGTGCCCCAGCTCCCTAAATTTTAAACAGGGACGCTCTCAAAAAGCTCAGTGTTGTATAAGGAATGAATGAATCAGTAAATATATACTAAACCCTTAAAACCGACAATACTTGACTCATACTGAATGCTCAATAAATCTTAGCCATTTTTTCATTACTATCATTTTAGATTGGTTTAACTCCCCTTCCAACTGGGGTAAAGCTTATCAGAGCCATTTGGGACTTAGAATAGAATAAAATTGGCCGCTTATTGTTGAAAAGGGCCTTGACGATGATGAGATTATATAATTCAATTCTTCCTCCCTTCCATTGTGTGCTTTGAGGAAACTGAAACACAGATAGTGTAACTTCCCCCAAAGTCCTGGTAGACACCAAAATAGAACTCAGGACTCTGGATTCCCAAAATTTTAAGAACAGAAATTCCCTTTCACAAAGAACTATCAGGAGGCCTTATTCAATTGTCTACCCAGAAATTAGCCATTTGCGAACTCTATCTTCAAAAAAATCTCAAGGTCACATTTTTTTCCTACTTCAGTTTCCCTTATATTCAGATAGATTCTAATTTTCAAAAATTTTAATGAGAAACATCTCAGTTGTACATACCACGACAGCTTTAAGTTTCTATACCAACTCCAGTGGCCAAAGAGTTAAGCAAAACCAAAGCATCATATTAAATGTGAAAAGTCTTATAAAACTCACAAAAATATCTCCATCAAGTTTATAGATTGGCATTTACTATATATTAGTCAAAGCTCAAACTAGGATCTAACATTTTCCTCAAAAAAATGAAAGTTTACATTATCTAGACAGATTCAGCATTGTTTAAAAAATATGCACAACAACCTCAACTGTGCAATAAATTTCTTTAAAAAAATTAAATATAAAACAGCAGACCTAAGTACTAAATAGAATATTTTAGTTTATAATCTATAGTTAAAGACTGGAGTATTTAACAACACTAAACTGGTTTTACAATTTGGGGCAAAGAGCAAAATAGGTATTATTAAGAACCCATACTATTAAATCAGTATCCTCAGAAAATCTACTAAAATTTCCCCATTTTTCTCAAGCTAAAATATGTCTATTCTTTAAAGTATCAGTCTAAGCCCTGATGCATAAGCCCTGTTAGCCTTAGCCAGGATAATTAGTTGCTACACATGCTTTTTTAAAAGAACATGAAGCAATAAGACTGGATGATATACGCCTTGGTTTTCTCATCCAGAGAATGAAATAATACAATTACTCAACTCATTGGTTTTCTATAATGATGTAATACCTATTAAGAGATTAAAACAGTGCCTTGCACATAAGTAACACTCAAATATTAGTGATTATTGGAATTATCATAGTCCTGAGACTACCTCAGAAGTACATCTAAAATAGCAGAGCAAATATTAATATTCTTGATAGATGTAGCTCCATTTAAGAGCATTATCAGGGTTCAAATTGTTACTGCCAGGGCCTCTCTAACTTACACTGCTGAGCCCTGTAGAGAAAATTACCTAAGAAATTGATCTTCGTCTGCAAAGACTGAATTTTTGCTCTTGGGTAGTCATGACAAGAAGTTCCCAATCTAAAGCCTTGCATGAAGAAAATCATTTGACAATATTGAATCTAATTTAGATCTAGTTGAGATAATTTATAAGTGATTTTCCCCTTCCTACATCTATACTATAAAGATGGAATTTCCATATGCATTTATACTTGGATCTTAGAAAACTATTTCAGATTGGAATCAAAAGCACAGTAGTCAAGTTTGTACTTGTGTGCTACTTTTGTAGGAGGGATGTAGAGAAGCAGGAAGAGATACACTGACATGTAGAGGAGCGGAAATGAAAATTGTCTGAATTCTTACAGGTGCTGGTTTCAATTTTGAAAGATAAAAGTCTGAGCCGAAAGGATTACTTTACAATACAGAGGATGCCACAGCAATGTGATTCTGTTTTCTTTTGACCAAGATATAATTTGATATTTAGCCTCGGGTTTTTAATACCTGATGATCAAGTGGGTCATGACATTTACTTCACAAACATTTATTTACCAATTCTAAGTTCAATTACTTGACTGTGTTGGTGACAGGAAGGTGGAAAAATCATGGTTTTGTTCTCATATATTAGGTGGTACTTGCCACTTATTAGAAGTACAAAGTGCTTGGAGTTTAAAAGAAGAGACTACTTCTATAAAAACCTCTGTAAAAAGGGTGACCATATTGGAAGTTAAGTCATTTTGCAACTTTGTATTACAACCAGGTAAATACTGCAGGATTCAATACTAAAAGATATTGCCCATGTGCCCTAATTTAAATGACATCACAGAATTCTTATAACAAAGTTTCTAAAGGTTCACAATTTTCTCAAGTCCTCTAGATCCATAACACATGGATCTGAAATCTCCACAGATTTTTGTGCACGTAATGAATTTTGATAATATGGTAAAGGTCAGAAATTCAAATAAGGTGATCAGGATGCTCATTAATTCTGAACATAATGAAATATCATGCTATTTAATATCTTTTCTCTTCTGTATGTTCTTTCCTTAATTTTCAAAGCAAACAATCCTCTGCTTTGCACTAACTTGTTTTGATTAATAAAGATCCTATAACTTATAAGAAAATCCAATACTTCACTGCATCATCTAACTGGATAGTCAACAGAGAGGATTGAGATTTAGCTTTAAATTTTTCATCTAAGGGAAAGTCATCCTTTTCTTTCTCTGCAGATCTAAATTGTAGATTACTCTGTAGGATATTTCCCAAGTAAATATATTAATTTCTGAGGATTAAGTAATATTAATTTTAAAAGAAAGCCCCTGGAATCACACCTACTCTCATTTTGTAAAACACTGAGGTCATCTTAACATGGGAAAACAGAAATGTGTCCTCAACCTCTGAAAAAAAAAATAGTATTAAAATAACATCTTGAGAATATAGTTATTAGTGAGAAAATTATTTCCAGTATTGAAAGGTATTCATTTTTTCAGTACAGTGTCACAGATTTAACACCTGTGTACCCTTTGAAGAAGGAAATTATAATGGGGATTCTAAGAAAACCTTAATTAAAATGGTATTATCTGTGTCTCTCCTTCTCCAAAGGACTCTTAAGAGTTCTTTCGAGTTCTATATACCTGTTTTTACGACATATTTTGAGCTGACACAATACCAGGAAGATCAGGGGCAGTCCAAGTCTCTCAAACCTTGACAAGATATACAGAAAAGTCAAGCACTATCTTTTATTTTTTGTTATTATTAAACATGCATCTTCTTGTTGATTCACATTCAAAAAGGTAATCTAAAGAACATATGGAGGATGGGATTGATGGAGGGACTCACAGCTGACATAGAGAAGGAAGAGAATCACATGTGCTTGGAAAAAATATTATGATCCCTTTGGTCTTCAGTCTCAGTAGAGAGGAGGAATCGGTAGGAAGCCATATTAGCCTTGTCCCTAATAATACTGAGTCCTAAATCCTGGGTTCCAGACAATTGAACCTCACTGTCACCCATCCCCCTTTGAACCTTGTCCATCTCTGTGTTTTTCTTTTTATCTTCTCTTCCTAGAGGACCCATCTCCTATTTGCTGGCTAACCACATACTTCTAAGCTTTCAAGGAGTTGAGTATCAATTCTACCTCCTCAACAAATGTGTCTTCTCACACCTACTGCGAGTGAGTTTTCCTCCCAGGAGCCCTCAGAGCCATTAACTCTAGCCTCCAAATCTGTCATATGTTTGCCTCCCAATGAAAAGTCTTTTATTCCTGCATGTACCATCTTTTACTCCCTTTCTTAATAATCCCTATTGCTTGAGCAACATTTCCTTATGGTGAAGGGGGGCACTGGAGAGGGGTCCTGAGTGTTGGTGGGATTGTATACATTTGGTAAGGAAAACGGAAGGGAATTCCAAGTCAAGGATTAAAGCTCCACCAAGAACTTTGACCTAAAGTGGGCAGGGCTTGCAGAGGGTAAAATGAGTATCCAAGACTAAATGTGGAGGGTCGTTTACACAGGGCACTGTCCTCACATTCAGATGACAGAAAGTCATTAACTGATACATACGATCTTATATACAGTGTATACAATGCCCATAATGGAAACACTTTTAAAAGAAAATATGATGAAATGAAATTATATGCAGAATGACAACCACAAACGTATGTCTACAAAATATGAATCTATCCAGCTAGACTGATCCTTTTCTCAACATTTCCTGTTTGCTATTTGCTCATTGATCTTGTTATGTGTTAAAGCAGACTCCAAAGGTTTGTGGAGAGGGAATTGAGTATGGAAGAAAAAAAAATCAATTTGAGGAAAATTTATTTATTAACTTTACTGACTTCTGTGAATTTTAGGAAGATTCCTCTTTTCCCTAATTTAGGACCTTGCTTGAGAATCACTGATTTGGGTCACTAGTGGAAAGTTATATTATATAGGTAGGGAGAGGTCAGCTTAGTCTGGATCTGCCCACATATAGTAAGTAAAGTATTTACTGCTTCTCCTCTGCCTTAAGTCTCAGCAGAATTTAATGTGCCTGAACAATGAATTCAGATATGCTGCTTTAAAATATGTATTTCCTCCATTCTTCCCTTGAACCATTTTTTTCTTGCCTAGTTGATTGGTGTAACTGTGTAAGCATTTGGCATTCCAGCTGAATGAGAACGAGATGAAATGGCAGTTCTCCCAGCCCTCTTATTTCACAACATAGAAGTAAAACTGGCAATGCAGAGAATGTCATAATTCAGATGTGTCAGTGCTGAGATGTTGGAAAGTGGTTGGGAGCAGGACTATCACAGCCCATTCTGAACCAGAGCTAAGAACAGGGATACTCTATTCTGCTGTCCAGAGTGACATCTACTGGTATCATCAAGTTCAAGGCATAACTGTAAAACATTTCTCCCCTTTGCCTTTGCAAATATATGCAGGAGACTGAAAAGCCAGTCAGTCATACAAGCCTATGTGGGACCAGAGCTTCAGGAAAGTCCTTGGCCTCTGGAAGAAAAAAAAGGCTTAGAACAGGTGAAATGGAGAGAAATGGGAATAATGTTATCTTTTATCTTTTTGAAGAGAGAACATGCTTTCCCAATCCAAAGTGTAGAGTTAGAAACTCCCTAATCTTACCAAAAATGGAGCCAATTTTCCAGTTTAAAGAGTGGGGACAATGCTCAAATAGGAAAACTAAATGGAACAATTCAAGTGCACAACTACATACCAACTTACATAGCAAGAGGCCTGGAGCTATTGCTAAGAGATCTGTGGCACCATTTCAACATTGAGTCTACTTTAAAAACAAATAATGAAGGAATTATCCAGAGATCTGCCTCCAAATATATCCTTATACAGTGATATTAAATGGCTATAACTCAAGCATAATAACCATATGCATGTCATGTATTAAATAGGCTGAGGAAAAATAGAAGTCTGGGGTGAGACCTTGCCTCTTAACAACTGATGGTCTTCTTGCACTAAATCACATCCACACACAAACATGTAACCAAGACCAGGCAATGAATGTTTAGTATCAAGTGAGAGGTTATTCCCTTTGCTCTCCATTCTGTAGTCTTTTCTTTCTCAGGTCCCTCCAACCCCCACAAAATTATCAAATAGGAATGCTTATTAATAGATAAGATTTTTATCCTTTATCTTATAAATATCACCTTCTTCCTTTCACAGTCTAACTTCTTCATTCTCCTCTTTGTCTAGCATGAATCCTTCAGCTCATTCCAACATGGTTCTGGCTCCACCATCACACTAAATCACAAACTCTTGCTAAGGTAGGAAATGACCAAAGCACACATCCAAAGGACACTTCTCGTCTTACTTAATGTTTCCTTCTTGCTTGCATTTGTTTGCTTTTGCTTGCCAGGTCCCTAGTACCCTTGATTTCATTTCTTCATTCCTAAATTCTTTTAGGCTCACGGAGTCCCTCGGTAGGCATTTGTACGAGAGGTCATGTTAGACACTGGGCACACAAAGGTGAACAAGATAAGCTCCCTACCACTAATTCCTCTTCCTCAAATCATCTGTCTAACACTTGAGATCCATGGATTTTTCCTGTCCTCAGACCTCCTCTTATGCAATAGAGTCTCTCTGAAAAGAGCTTATCCAGTATCGCTGGCTACAACTGCTACATCAATGACTCTTAAATCAGGGTCTCCAAGCCTCCCCTCTGTTAATCTCCAATTCTTGTTCCTAACTGCCAACTAAGAATCTCTATCTGAATATCTCACAGGCATACAAATGCTAATATTCTTTATCTTCTTCCCCAAAACCTATTATGCTCACATTATAACCTTGTCTTCAAATCTTTTTTTTTAATCTGTCATATATAACTGAATAGTATGTCCCACTAATTCTATTAAAAATTGTTTGGATGTTAAGTTTCCACTGTCAAGAATTTAAAGAATTCAAATGGCCTCCAATCAGTTTTTTTCTCACTAATGTTTCATTGTTGTAACCATCTTGAAAACTTCCACTAAAGAGTTCTTTTCGGAAACACACATCTGATCATGGCACTCTTCTACTACAGTTGTTTCCATCATTTCCTCTCTATAGCACAGAATAAATTTAAAATTCATTGCCAAATTTTTCTACATTCTTCATCCTCTCCCCCCTAGCCATGTGCCTCTCCAGGCTCATCTATCATTACTCCCTCAAAAACTCCCTTAATTGTAAACATGCTGAATGGTTTACTGTTCCCCAAACATAAGTGCTTATCCACACATGGATGCCTCTAAATAGGGTTTTCTGCACAGCTGTTTTCAGGGAAGCAGGTCACTAAGGCTATTTGAACAACTCCAAATTCGGTCTAGAAGCCTTGGCTTTGAGTAAAGTACTGGAGAGGTAGTGCATAGATAATAAAAGTTGAAGCACCAACCTCAAGGTGCAAAAATCCACCTAGTTCACTTCTCCAAGTAATTTTTCTAGAGGAAAAAAACTCTTAAGAAGTCAGGGTCACAGTGAGCCAATCTGATGCATTAAACCAGAATAATGAGAGATGGAGAATGCACCATAGAAAAAATGTCAACCAATTCTACTTGTGATTGCCATGTTGAGCTGGTCTTTGAGGCCAGACAGACTCAAATTTGGTTCTGAAAAGACCTTAAGACAGACATTAAATCAAATTTAATAATCTGTAGAAAGAAAGTGTCTCTCTACACTGTTGCTCTATTTTCAATCTCTATTTAAATTAATTTAATAAATAAGTTCCTGAAAGAGATTAACAATGTCATGAGGGCATTTCTCTCTTCTAATAACTAACAAGATGAAAAACCATTTTGCTTCAATTTCTAGAACATTTTTGTTTGAACAGCACAGGTTTAGAGAAACGGACCCATTCATACTTTGGGGCTCTCTGAGAAACAGTTATTACTGGACACTTACTATGTACCATGCACCGTTCATTCTAGGGACTCAACAAGTACTCATTTAATGCTCACAGTATCACCATCAGGTAGACACTATTTTATGACCATTTTACATATTAGGAAAATAAGGCACGGAGAAGTTAAATAACTTATCCAAAATTATAAAAACTCAGGGGCACCCGGGTGGCTCAGTCGGTTAAGCACCTGACCCTTCGGAGGCCATTTAAAGTTGTTCAAAGCTCAGGTCATGATCTCAGGGTGGTGAGATTAAGCCCCACATTAGGCTCTGCACTGGGGATGGAGTCTGCTTGAGATTCTCTCTCTCCTGCTCCCTCTGTCCCTCCCCACCAACTTGTGTGCATACGCAGGTGCAATCTCTCTAAATATACATATATATATATTTTTATATATATATTGTACCTCTAAATATATATATATATTGCACCTGCACCTCTAAACATATATATATATATATAAAAGCCCAGATAGAAAGTAAAAGACTTTGAAGCCAAGCGATACAGTTCCAGGGCCTGTGCTTGTACTAACTACATTATTTCATTGGTTTTTAATTTTTATAATAAACTTAAAAATCAAGCACAGAAAACACAATTATGGTTGTAAGTCAAAAGAACAAGACTATATGCATTGATGCTGTAAAATTAAGGGAGTGCAGGAGAAGACTGAAGGAAAGTGAGGTATGCTCTTCCTTCATCCTACATAGAAGAGAGCGACTGAACATAGCCCACAGCTAGTTTAATACATGAATTTTAGTTATAAGTGAACTCATTGTAAGACTAGGGGAAGTAATGATACAACTTTTAAAATGAGGACATAGAGGGAAGAAAGAAAGGTGGGAATTTTGTGCTGATTTTTCATCTTCAATAGCAAAGGAGTAATACATATTAGAATAAAATTAAGATATAGATAGACCTAAGTATACTAATCAGAAAATCTAAAACTGAAAGAGTTGAAGGCAGTTACCTATGCAGAGTGGAGCTTAGAAAGAGAAAGGGAAGGTAAAGAAAAATTTCATTTTTTTATATGCTCTTATTATTTTATCATTTTCTTTTCCTTTTTTTTCTTTTAAAGATTTTATTATTTATTTGAAAGAGAGAGACACAGTGAGAGAGGGAACACAAGCAGGGGGAGTGGGAGAGGGAGAAACAGGCTTCCCACCGAGCAGGGAGCCCAGGGCGGGGCTCGATCCCAGGACCCTGGGATCATGACCTGAGCCGAAGGCAGACGCTTAACGACTGAGCCACCCAGGAGCCCCTATTTTATTATTTTCAAAATAATTTGAATGACTCAAATGCTAAATTATTAAGTGATAAAGTTATAAAATGGTACTCATACATATATATAGATTCATATGAGACTATGTGTATGTCTATATAGGTGATTCCATACACACACAAGACAGAAAAGATAGATACACTGAAATAGAGATATTACAGTGATTCCTAGGAGGCCATTTTAATTTTCTTCTTTGGCTTTTCTTCATTTATATTTTTCTTAAAATACGTACATTATCTTGTCATTAAAAATACCTATTTTGGGGGTTGCCTGGGTGGCTCAGTCCATTAAGTGCAGGATGGAGTCCCACATCGGGCTCCTTGCTCAGTGGGGAACCTGCTTCTCCCTCTGCCTGCCACTCTCCCTGCTCATGCTCTCTAACAAATAAATAAATAAAATCTTTTTTTAAAAAAAAGAAATACCTATTTTTTTAAACGGTGTGGTTATGTTTATACAGTATTTGAGAAGGACAGAAATGGAAAGACAGTATTTATCTGATTAAAAGGAATTTCTTCTGTTAAGACATTTTTAAAAATGCTTTTAATCAACTCTTATTTAACCTTCTAGAACATCTAATTCTTCAGAAAGCTAGACGTATCTTTGATGAACTCCAAAGTGCCAAGATCTCAAGTTAAAGGAAAATTACGTTTATGTGAGAGTCATACTACAATGTGATATTCAGATATCATTCCAACTCTATACATTTCAGCTCTTCAGAAGTAGTCAACTTTTAACATTCAACCCTCTTATTAAAATATAAAGCTCATCTGGCTTAAATGCGGGTTTTCAATACTACCAACAAGAAAGTCCTTTCCAAGGTGGTCATGAAGGTGTTCCTTGTTAGTATAGTGGTGAGTATCCCTGCCTGTCCAAGGTGGTCATGCTAGATCACCCAAGATGGGTCACATGATCTGAGCTACTTGACAGCTATCTATCATGAATCTCAATAATGAAATAATTCTAACAGTAGACTCTTAAGAAAACCCAGTGACACAATGTTGAATTTCCAGCGAGATGTGGATTTTATAGTAGCTGAAGACCTTGATATATCATTCAGTGCTATCCTTTCCTTTCAGGCAGATAAAATACCATTATTACCATATTACAAATAAATCACCTGAGACCCAGCAAGGGTTAGTGACTTCTGCAGGTCATCTGGCTAATGGATGAGATGTCTGCTTTGCCATGAAAGAGTGTCTCTTGCCACAACACACTGTCTCGCTGGGTAATGGTGAAAGAGATGTGCTGGGGTCATGAACTTATAGATTTTTTTTTTTTGCTGGCTTGGTCCAGCAGACTGTTAACAACATGGCCCATGTGTAGTTCATCCTCACTTGGATTTCCAGCAGTTTCTTCCGAAACTTCAGAATCCCCAGTTCTAGTTGCAACCTCTCCAGATGTTTTCTCCCCAGGTGGCCTTCTACACTCAGGATCGCTCCCTTCTACTGAAGACCAGTGGCATCTCTGCTTCAGAACCTCTCACCCAGAAAGCCTGCATTCTCCCTACCCTCCCGGAAGGTCCTTTGTTCACGTTGGTGTATCAGGTTACCCTTCTGAATATGTGCTCTCATTTCTTCAGTTGTAAAGTCTTACCATTCTTGTTGTTTGCCAATCTCAAGAAATTCTCAGTTCTTTCACAAAACCCCAAAGGAGACAGCTAGTCATTCCCTTTTACTTAATAATTAAACTTTCTTTTTTGCTTCATCCTTTGGTCCTATGTAAACATCTGCATACTCAGTTCATCCAGGAACAGTTTCAATCTGTGCTCCTCTTGGGATATCAACTTGCATCCCCACCGTATAATACTTGAGGACAGTATGAACTGTGGTATCTATGTGCAAAAGTACCATTCACCTTTATTCAGTCAGCTAATAAATATCTTTTAAATGGTTACTGTGTATCAAATCTTTGGCTAGATGGTGAGGATCTGAGAATGAATCAAGTGAAAGTCATGTTCATGAACCTTAAGCATCTCACAGTCTGGGGCAGGGGGAGTGGGAACGCTGAGCTGTCAGGGCCATGTGCAAGCAGTCATCCTTCCGTGCACAAGTGCAGTGCTCTGGGATCAGTGTGTGTGTGTGACAAGGGCTCTGGCAACAGAGAAGAAAGCCGTATTCATTCCCTATGACATCTGAGCCGGGTTTCAAAGGATTAGTATAAAATCACCAGGTTGAAGGACAAGGACCTTCTAAAGAGAAGAAACATTAAGTTTAAGATAAGAGAGCCGATGGAGGAGTCTTATTGTGATTCTAATTATTATTTAATTCACTTTGCAAAGGCAGCCTGTGACGTGGCTTCCAAGGCAGGAGAGAGAGATGCTGCTGCCTGTAGTAGAGGCACAGCCTGGAGTGGAAGCGGAGTCAGACTGGCTCCCTCCCTGTGGGAACGGTCACCCTTGAATAAACCAACACTGCCGGGCTCCCGTGGCATCTTTTCTGGGCACAAATTTCATTTTAAAAGACATAGGGAAGCCAATCATGAAGAGGCAGAAACAAAAGCCATCTACATTGCCCTGCTGCAAAAACTCTCCTGTAGAGGAGATGTTGAGGCCAAGAAAACAAATAAAAGTTGTTCTGAAAGGAGAGGCAATTAAATTTTTGCCAAACATGACAGGAAGCTGAGAACTGAAGCAGACAGAGTAATGTCTATCTTTGGCACACCAGACAGGGAGGAGAAGAGTGTGTCTTTGATGGCAGACTTTATTTTAATGGTGCTAACTGACATTTTGAAAGGACATAAAAACACAGAGAGTAGAGCGCTCTTCAGGCTCCTGCTATCTGGGCTGCAGAAGCCCCCAACTCCCCCACCCCCTCACCCCCACCTCCGGGGTATTCATTTTCCCAATCTCAGGCTAACACAAGATAAGGTGCAGGAAAGAAAAGGAGCAAAATAAAACAAGTCCCTATCTTAAAGCAGACACATGAATCCACAAGATGCATTTAAGTTGAAAGAAAGAGAAAGACATTTCTTGGCTCCTGAAGGAGCCTCACAGAAGGGATCCTTGGTGGTTACAGAAGGGCAGAGTTATGTCCATCATCCGAGCAGTCAGCAAAGTGCATACATGTTTTTAACTGTTAGTATAGTGGTGAGTATCCCTGCCTGTCCAAGGTGGTCATGCTAGATCACCCAAGATGTTCTGCCAATGGCAGAACAGGCACAAAAGCTCTTTTTTTGAGAGAAAGAGAGAGAGAGAAAACATGGAGGGGGGAGGAACAGAGGGAGAAGGCAAGAGACAATCTTAAGCAAGCTCCATGCCCAGCACACAGCCCGATGTGGGGCTCAGTCTCACAACCCTAAGATCATGACCTGAGCTGAAATCAAGAACCGGATGGACGTTTAACTGAGACACCCAGATGCCCGAAAGCTCATTTCTAAGGCCACCAGTGACTCAAGTTTCAAAGCAAGCTCCCCTATGGCCTTCCCATAGGCACACAGCACTGAACAGCTGCCTATAGTCAGGAACCCAGGAACCCCAGTACTGAGGCATCTCAAACTTCAGCACATTTACCTCTCTCCTTGCTTCCCTAACCCTTCAGTCCTGTGCACTGATGGCAGGACTTGCATTTATTGTCTTATGATCCCCCTAAACCATTCTGTCCCATGAAAGAAGTTTAGATTTCAATATTTCATACATCTTCACTGCACTCTTAAAATCTCATGATCCAAATTTCTCCCTCTACCCCAAGCTCATGTAGACATTTCACTATATCTTTAAAATAAGGAGATTGAGAATCTCCACTATTTTTCTGGTAAGAGGATTGAAGGGTAGAAACTGGAAAAGTGCAGGAGCCAAGGCAAGTATGATTCAGAGGAATGGTCTATTTCCAGTCCTACACTGACCGACACTCACTTAAGCTCATTATGAATACATACTGAAGAGGAGAGGAAAGGTACAGGAAAATAACCCAGGTACCCACTCCATCGTTCTTGGTTTTCTCACACAAGGATTCCTTACAAATTCTCAACAACCAAGCACTTCCAACTCACTCTGACCTACTCCCTGTGTGCTACAGTTAACACAATCTGTCAGCAAATATTTACTGAGACCCACCACTCTGGGCAAGATTCTAAGTTGAGGATGTTGGAACAAAGAAGACACAGCATCAGACTGTAACATCACAGTCCTGGCAAAACATCATAGAAAGCACAAGGGCAGGGTGAGGGGAAGGAGTTCAGTTGGAGAAGACATCAGATGGAGCAAGTCGACCCACACGGGTAAGCCCCGAGGTCTCGGACTCTAGTCAGAGTCTAGTCCTAGCGAGGAGAGAGTGATAGGAATGCAAATCCCAGGACAGAGTATCTCTTCTCTAAGCCATCTTAGACTTCTTGCTGTCTGTAAAAACCAAGGACCTGGGGAAATACATGTATTCAGAAAGGGGTTCAAGGCCTCCTTGAACCAGGTAAAGCCTGCTGCTAGGAGTCAGGGAACAACCTACTAACTACTCCATAACCTTACATAGATGTGCTGTTCTTTAAATGGTCTATTTGCCCAAACACTAAAGTAGCTCACCTTGGCCCTGGCAGGTTTCAAAAGGACAATTGGGAAGGGGAGGGGAAGGAGGGGAGGATGAAGAGAAAATTAAGTTATTTCTTTAATGACTAATTATATACAAAAGCTCGAGGAAAACATAAGTTTCTGCATAAATTACAAAAAGCCTTTTCAACTGTTTTCAGAAATGCAATTTAGCCATAAAGAAAATCTAATTTTCTGAGATGATGAGAGAGAAGGCCAGTTTCTTAATTGCCTAACTGCTAAACACATTAGGAAATGGATGGAATTTCAAGATTGAGACGGGCCTAATATTATCTTTTGTTTCCACTTTATTTCAAAAAAAAAAATAGAAGGACTTGGGAAAATATGGAGCTATTTGTTATGAAGCAGAGTCTAAGAGAAATTACAGCTGAGAGAAACAGTGAATCATAAAAGATAGCAGATAAGGAGGAATAGTGAGAAACCCAAGTACCTCGAGATGGTGCTCCAAAACTAAATGGATATAAAATTAAAACATACATTTCAACTTTATTATTGGGGAATTGCTACAAGCAGCCAAGAGGAAATACTCTGTCTTTCCATTATTTTGCAAAGCACTCAGAGCAGTTTTCCAGACAATTTCAGCTCTTTACAAAATGCCCAGAAGCAGCAGATCTCTGCAGAAGAGGTCACACACTCATAGGTTTAAGATAGAAAGCAGACAGATTCAAGTCAATAGGAACATCAAATTAGCTTGCCGGTTATTGAGTGGAGAGGGCACAGGTATGCCCTGGTCCCTGAACTGCTACCACAGCAACACAGCTCAAGTCTGAGAGCAATCTAGAGAAAATATCAATTTGGTCAAAGAAAGAAAAATAAATTTATAATGATCCAGATTGACCATGTGTGTATTTTAATTTTCTGAAGGTTAAAAACAAATAGGTGAAAGAAGGGACTAGCGGTTTTTTTTTTTAAGTATAAGCCAAATTTTCATATGCTGCAATGATTTTTTAGTTTCTTAGATTTGTAAATTTCTTTTTATTTCCTCACTTATTGAAAGGCCAAAAATTACTCCTGTTTATAAATGAGAAGGGGTATGGAGAAGGGAGTGACCAAATGACCTGTCCGGGTCCTTCTAGTTCTGAAATTATATAGTTAAATGGCATTCATAATCACTGCTTTAAATGACCTGGCTTCACAAAATATGGTAACATTAACCATTCAGCATTTTTTTCAAAGGTACATATTAGGTCTTCAAAAGATCGTTAAATAAATGAATACTTCTTTGCAAAACTTTTTTTTTTACAGTGGGAAAACTTCCTATATAATAATAGGTTTCCCTAGAAATAAATGTACATATAGGAAATATATATCAATATATATTTATCATTTGTGTATTTTTAAATTCTATCATTCATTCCATATACATTAGCTAACATTCTTCTGTAGAGAAAACTTTTACTCATGAATTAGGCTATTTAGTATGCCATGACTATAGTTCCCACTGAAAAGCCAGGATAAATATATAATAATTTTTCTTTAATACCAACTTTCAGGAGTACACCTAATAGTCAATTCCAATAGTATCGACTCATTTTTTTTTCTGAAAGAAAGAACAAGATTTATTATGAGGAATTGGCTTATGCATTATGGAGGCTAAGAAGCCCCAAGATCTGGAGTCAGAAAGTTGGAGGCCCAAGAAAGCCAATGATACAGTTGCAGTTCGAATCTGAGGGCCTAAGAATCGGGAGAGTCTATGGTGTAAGTTCTGTCCAAAAGCCAGCAGGCTGGAGACCCAAGAAGATACCATGTTTCAATTCAAGTTTGAATGCAGGAAAAGACCAATGTCTCAGCTCAAGGCAGTCAGGTTAAAGGAGTTCCCTCTTACTCAGGAGGATCAGCTTTTTCCTCCTATTTACAACTTGAACTGATTAGATGTGGTCCACCCACATGGGGGAGAGCAATCAGCTTTACTTACTCAACTGATTCAAATTCAACTCATTTTTTGTTGGTTGGGTGACTTCTTCAGCTCAGGTCATGATCCTGGAGTCCCGGGATCGAGTCCCGCATCGGGCTCCCTGCCTAGCGGGGAGTCTGCTTCTCCCTCTGACCCTCTCCCCTCTCATGCTCTCTATCTCATTCTCTCTCTCAAATAAATAAATAAAATCTTAAAAAATAAACAAACAAAAAACACAAAAAACAAATTCAACTCATTTTTGAAAGCTTTTTTCTTCTTCATGGCCTCTTGGATACTTATGTACACTATCTGTTTCAATCAATATAGTCAGTATCCTTTTAGATTAACAAAATGTTCCAAATTTGGCCAATGAGAACTTCTTAAATCTTGCCCTCATAACCCTTTGACCCAACCTATTGGTCTTTGTTTCCCTGCTTTCTAGCACAACACAGTATCCTAAAGTTCACCTTGTATTTTTCTTTCCTCCAGCCTATAATCCTCCAGCCACTTCTCCAAGGAACCCTAATTGCTTTCTGTGATGAATGGTTTTTAGAAAACAAAATTTGGACAGCAAAATGGTGATTCCTGATAAAGTGCCATTACTCCCATGCTCTTACACTGGACAGAAATAGGAAATATAGCCTATCATCATGAATCAAACTGATATTCCAAAGGCAAATTTAACAGAATTTTCATGTAATTTTTGACTCAATAATTGTTTTTTCATACATTGAAAATCTCAGTGTAATTACTGAATTATTTTGCAACATAGTAAAAAAATACAAAATAACACTATCAATATTGCTACTACTAACATGTTTAAGATTTCCTCTCAGTTCCTTTAATCTCTAGACTATAGGCCACTTTTTGCTTTGTTTGTGTTCTTTTAGCATCAAGGAAGTTTAAATTTTGTTCTGTTGATTGTCTTTTTATTAATATTTTTGGTAATGCCCATAACACCTCTTTTTCTTCAGCCAAACCATATTGTTTTACTACTATGATAATGTTTTACCATTCTAATACCTTTTTCACCCTTTTTCCTTCTCAACCATGTACTTTAGTCAACATTAGTTTTTCTTCGTGTTTAATCTTTGTCCTCTTAAATATACCAAAGCTTCTGTTATTTGTTGGCTTTATTTTTTTGTTTGTTTCAAGTTTTTATTTAAATTCCAGTTAGTTAATACAATATTGGTTTCAGGAGTAGAATCTAGTGATTCATCACTTACATATAACACCCAGTGCTCATCACAACAAGTGCCCTCCTTAATCCCCATCACCCATTTAGCCTGTCTCCCCACCCACCTCCCTCCAGCAACCCTCAGTTTGTTCTCTATAGTTAAGAGTCTCTTACGGTTTGCCTCCCTCTCTTTTCTCCCCTTCCCCTATGTTCTGTTTCCTAAATTCCACATATGCGTGAAATCATATGGTATTTGTCTTTCTCTGGCTGGCTTGTTTTGCTTAGCATCATACACTCTAACTCCAACCACATGGTTGCAAATGGCAAGATTTTATTCTGTTTGGTGGTTGAATAATATTCCATTGTACATCTATACCACATCTTCTTTATCCATTCTTCAGTTGATGGACATATGGGCTCTTTCCATACTTTGGCTTTTGTGGGTAATGCCACTATAAACATCGGGGTGCATGTGTACCTTCGAATCAGTATTTCTGTATCCTTTTGGTAAATATCTACGAGTGCAATTGCTGGGTCATAGGGTAGCTCTACTTTTTAACCTTTTGAGGGACCTCCATACTGTTTTCCAGAGTGGCTGCCCACCAGCAGTACAAGAGGGTTTATATCCCACCAGCGGTACAAGAGGGTTCCTCCTCTGCATCCTTGCCAACATCTGTTCTTTCCTGTGTTGTTAATTTTAGCCATTCTGATAGGTGTGAGGTTGATCTCACTGTAGTTTTGATTTGTATTTCCCTGATGATGAGTGATGTTTAGCATCTTTTCATGTCTCTGTCTCGACTTTAAATAATATTAAAAGTATCATCTAATCTCCTTCCCTCCCATCTTTCTGTGTGTTTTAGTTATGGCACTCTTACTTTGGTATTACATTTAACACTAAATGAACTCTTCTTTAGCCCTTGTCCACAACTTTGAGATCTTTAATCTATAGTTAGATATATAAAATACTCACCACCAATCTCTTTGTCAAATTCTGCCCTATCTCTTTTTTATACAGCTCATCTTCTAGTAGTTTCCTTAGGAAGAGCTTCTGGGGACACTATCCCCTGAGTTCTTGCATGTTTCACACGTTTCCTACAGCCTTCGACTGGAAGGACAACTTGAATGGAATAACATCCTTCACCTCCTTTCTTGAGTACCTTAAAGATGTTATTCCTTTATCTGTTGTTTTGAATATTTGTTAAGAAATTTGATATCAATCTACTGATTTTATTAATGGTTTTGTCATTTATTTGAGTAAATTTACTTGAATATGCTTTCAACACTCATTCTGTCCCACTTTTTCTTTTCTTCTTCAGGGGAAGGACATATGTGTAACCCTGCATCTTGAACAGTGATCACAGTTGAATGCCATGAAAAATGAGAGCCACCTCTCTGGAGGTCCAATCGTCTAGCTGGCTGAGCTGTTGATAGCCAAAGGCTCTGACCCCACTGTCCCTCCTCAATATCAGGATCACATTTTGTAGTCTATCACATGCCATTACTCTTTTCCTTTTTTTGGATTTAGACCACAGTATTTTAATTGTATCACATTTTAATCACATTTTAGTTTTTTTTCCAGATTACCATAGGCTGGCAAAAGCTATTTTGACTGTCTTTCTCTTTCCTTGCCCCCAATTCTGGCTGATATGGATGGACCAATAGCTATCACATACCATCTTCTGAAGTCTCATTGTGAAACACATGAAAATCAATATTCTCCAGAGTAAAATTATTTATGTTGAGGGTCTCTTTACTCCAGAATTTCCATAATTTCACATCTTTGACCACAGGTTAATACAGATAAGCCTCACACCAAATCCTAAATTAGGAATGATTATTAGATATCTACTGCATGGAAGAAAGTACTAAAAGAAGTGGTACAATGAAGATTCACCATTATTTCCTTCAGTAAGTTCAGTCTAGTAAATCAAGTCACAGACACAACCCGTATATGCGTGTGTATTTATATACATATGCACACACACATGCAGATACACATACATATCTGCCGTCAAAATGTGCCAAGTACATTGAGGGCTTAAGCAAAAGAGAGATGATTCATAGTAGTGGCAATCCTGGGAAGCCTTTGTAAAATAATGGCCTTTCAGTCTTAAAGTTATAGAAAGGATTTAGGTGAAGGAGATCAGATGAGGTACATTTTAAGAAATTGAAAGTGCCTTTAAAGAAAGGGTTTAGAAAGAAAAAAGTTTGTGTAGGGAGTGGCAAATCGTAATGGTTTCATTTCAGTGAAACAGAACTAATACATTAACTACTCATAAATAATATTTTAAAAGGTGAACTGAATATTTTAGAACAAGATAAAATATCTGTACAAACAACATGAGGCCATCCAATATTTTGAGTACAAAAGTGATGAGTTTCCCAAAGATTACTCCTATAGCAGAATGCAAAATTGACTGAACAGGGAGAAAGTGGAGGCAGTAAAACTAGTTAAAAGGCAATTCCAATGGTGCAGACAAGAAAGGATAAAATGTATCCCTGGACATAAACAAAAACCAGAACCACCGATCTTTTTACAAGATTATACCTCTTTTTTATAGAAAAAAAAATATGTTTGATCAGAGGGCTTTATGGGATATATATTATCTCAGTCATCTACAAGAAAGGAAATGTATTTGTGATTTAGTCATAAGATCTAAGACCATTCCCCTGCTCAGTCATCTATGGAATAAATGATGCGCTCTGCACCATGACAAAGCAGGCTGATATACTGTTTTCACATTTAGAAATCTGAATTTAGCATCTGCAATAAAGAAACTAAAAATAAAGTCTACTCTAAAACTCGCGTTCCCTCCTTTCCTTTCTTACTTATTACAGCTAATTGTATCTCTTTCCCCTCTAAAACCAAATTCAAGACATTAACATTGCCCTGCAGTTATATTTTATCTTATGCAAGGATGGTCACCGACAATCTAAGCTAATCCAGGATTTTGTTAAATAAAAAGTCCAAATAAGGTCACTTAGGTTGAATAGAGTGATTTTAGCCTTCTATCAAATCAAATATGAAGGATTCACTTTTGCTAAAATTACCTCTATGGGTCTTTGCCTATAATGTGATGAAGGTCACTGAGTTGATTAAAGAGTTTGTGGCAATAATGGGGTCTTCTGCAGATGCAATCTGAAATGATCAAAAAATTGAGAGCAAAAGCAACTTAAATGGTTCAGTGGAGATCATATACCTGAAAAAATCCATCCTCTGTGCTGAATGATTATTCTTCCAATCAGAGAGGAGTCTGAGAATAGAGGGACCACATATTCTCCCTCTGAAACTTTCAGACATCAGAAACAAGTTTAAAAATGAAAGGTAAACGGTGATGGGAAAGCAGGGGAGAACTCTAAGTGTGGAAATCTAAGTTCCTGAAAGAATTAAGGAGCTGCATCCATGAAGTGTATGAGGGCAACATCCATTTGTCTGGAACATAGAAGAAGAGACAAGATGGGCAGCACTCACCTGTCAGCTCCCAGGCCTTACCTTGCTGGTTACCTAGTTGTGTATGCACATCTTGCCTCTAACTGGTCTGTAAGCTCCCTGAGGGCAAAAGTGCCGTATCAATTGTGTTTGTATCTCCAGCACCATCCACAGGACCGTGTATTCAGGATGCTTAATGTAGTATGTATAACTTAACCAACAGCCTTAGAAGTTTCTTTACCATCTTACAATAACTGAATCCCTTGAGGGCAAAAACTATCTCTTGTTCACCACTGTATTCCTCAGAAACTAATGCATAATGGACCCATAATAAGTATTTTTTATGTTCTACTGGCATGCATGCTCACACAGTTAAGTCTTAAAAATGAATGCAAAGATGGGATGCCTGGGTGGCTCAGTCGGTTAAGCGTTGGCCTTCGGCTCAGATCATGATCCCAGGGTCCTGGAATTGAGCCCTGCATGGGGCTCCTTGTTCATCAAAGGGAGCCTATGTCTCCCTCTGCTTGCTTCTCCCTCTACCTGCCGCTCCCCCTGCTTATGCACCCGTGTTCTCTCTCTCTCTCTCCTTCTCTCTCTCTGGCAAATAAATAAAATCTTTTTAAAAAAATGAATGACAAGAGGGCACCCGGGGGGCTCAGTTGGTTAAGCGACTGCCTTCAGCTCAGGTCATGATCCTGGAGTCCCAGGATCGAGTCCAGCATCGGGCTCCCTGCTCAGCAGGGAGTCTGCTTCTCCCTCTGACCCTCCCCCCTCTCATGTGCTCTCTCTCTCTCTAACAAAATCTTTAAAAAAAAAAATGAATGACAAGAAAGTGACAATATGCATAGTCAACTAATCCCCACCTATATATTGAACACTTCCTAGATAGGTAGGACTGTGCTAGCTAAGCCTTTTGAAGAACACTACTGCTAGAAATATCTACTACTTGATTTATACCAAGTAACTAGAGAAGGCACAATCTGCATATGTAAGATGATGCTGTGTTAAAAACATTCTTTCCCTAGCCAAGATGTCCATCAACAGATGAATGGATAAAGAAGATGTGGTATGTATA
>NW_027397072.1:67774629-67907854 GCF_003265705.2 Callorhinus ursinus | reverse complement strand
GGGGTGGCTGGGTGATAGACATTGGGGAGGGTACGTGTTATGGTGAGTGCTGTGAATTGCGTAAGACTGTTGAATCACAGACCTGTACCTCTGAAACAAATAATACATTATATGTTAAAAAAAAAAAAAAGAAGATAGCAGGAAGGGAAGAATGAAGGGGGGGAAATCGGAGGAGGAGTCGAACCATGAGAGACTATGGACTCTGATAAACAAAATGAGGGTTCTAGAGGGGAGGGAGGTGGCAGGATGGGTTAGCCTGGTGATGGGTATTAAAGAGGGCACATATTGAATGGAGCACTGGGTGTTATATGCAAACAATGAATCATGGAACACTACATCAAAAACTAATGACGTAATGTATGGTGATTAACATAACATAATAAAAAACATTCTTTCCCTACGGTTGGTCATGTGAAAAATATCTCAAAAAGTTAAAATAAATCAACGTCAGTCTCTAAAATCATGATGACTTTAAGAGTATTTATATTTTTAAGTATTCCTTTTTGTCTCTAAGAAATCAAGTCCTAGGATAGTAATGGAAGATTAGATAGTTCTAGAAACAATGAAAGAAAGGAAGGGAAAACCAAGTAATTTGGCACTACTCAGACACATGCACATGGATGCATGCCTGTGTGCAAGTGCGTGCGCGCACACACACACACACACACACACACACACACACACACACACAAAACTCTTCCCTTAGACAAGGTAAATAGCCTGCCATGAATCACAGCATAAATGCTCTTCTAGTCACCTGTGATTGTGATCTTACCAAATCCTGACAATTTTTCAGTAGGCCTGGCAGAAAGCAGTCTCTGAAAATGTCCTCTATGACTACACATGGCAGAAACCACCTCCATACTGTTCTGTGCATGGGAGAGAGAAGCAGCAGCTTGTTGTGTTAATAAAGGCTTACTTCACACACAATTAACTTGCTCACCAAACCAAAATGTTACACATCCCAACCCCAGTGTCTATGGAACCATGAAATTAGGTGTACAAAAGACTAAAAATCCAAATTCATAATTACAAAGTTTAGGGGGTGTTTTGCATTAAGTAGAAGAGAGTCCAGGATGCACTGTGCTTGAAACAGGTCATTGCTGACACGCACATGTACACCTTCATTCACGCCCAAATGTCTTTTGAGGAGCAGAGCAGACTAGGGTTGAATGATGCACAAAGAATGAAACACTAACTGCAGCCAAGTCCCAATCAATAGCTCAGAGTTATTCCACTGTTCACTTCGAGAAAGGTGGGGAAAAAATGACCCGAAACAAAACAAAAACCTTAGAAGAAAATCTTGTCAAAAGAAATGGGAGACCCAGAGCTTTCATTATAGACATTTTTGTGATACTGTCAGTCTTCAGAAATCAGTGCCATGCCAAAGTTTATCAATTTTAAAGAATAGGAATGACAGAGAAAGGAAATTGTTGTGTGGGTATTCTCTTTCAAATTCCCTAGTTACATCTCGTGAGTTAGTTTAAAATAATTCTCTGATGACCACCACTGCACTGGAGGAACTGGGAAATGAGGTGTTATGAATAAACACTCTTTCTGGAAAAAGATATGTGGGTTTAGTACTGGGTCCTCACAGATCCTATTTTGATCCATTCAACTTAACAAGCATTTGGGGGCCATTTCATTTCCCCACTATAGAGTGAGATGGTTGAACCACATTGTTTCTAGGGTCATTTCCAGTTTTAATGTTAATTTCTAGGTCACCAGTTATCTAAGCCAAACACACACAAATTCATATGCAAGGAACACACCCCATTGGCTCAAAACCTCCTAGGAATATCCTCCCTAGCTTTAGTATCCACCCCTAACTCAGCAAAATACAGAGTAAATAAAGTACCCATCTCTATTCACAGGGAGTGTTACTTTTTCACTAGCCCTCACTGTAGAAATCAAATTATTTACCTTCTTCATACTCTAGGTCTTAAGAATCACCTCTTCAATCAACACTACCCTAGCCCATCAAATTTTCAATCTGTAAATCAATTCTTTTATCCCCTTTCCAACTCAATTTCTTTCTCCTTGGCACTTAGCCCTCTGCATTTTAACTTATTAATCTGATCTATTGTGAAGGATAACGAGTTCATTGAGGACAAAGATTTTTGACGTTTTTTTTTTTTCACTGCTCTATCCCCAGTGCCTAAAATAATGCTTGGCACATGGTAGGTATTTAATAAATATTCATTAAATTAATTAACACACGAGTCCGTATTTTGCTCCTAAGACAACTGTGAACTAAATTTCCAGTTAACACTGCTAAGATTTCATCCTGTCTTCTTTCCTGTTATACATCTTCAATGTTCTACCCACTTTACAGATTGTAAAAGAACTTTTAAAATGCTAATTTTAAATCTTGGCATCAGGATCCTTCTAATTTTCAACATAATACACATTCCCAAGCATACTAGGCATCAGCAAATACAACACCCATGGCTCCTTTAAAACCCACCTAAAAAAGTGAATCAAAGTTAAAAATTCAAAAATGTAAAAATGGTTGAACATAAACAAAGAGCTAAGACAAAACAAGTTTTATTACAGAGATTCTTCTATAAGAATCTCAATTGAAGTGCAGGTTCAGGAGCCCTACAAACAGCGTGGACAACAGTCAATTAGAAATGTCTCAAGACCGTGACCATGGTTTAACACTGTGGTTTACCTTGAAAGATGAAAGGGGTTTAATGTCGGAGGAAATTGAGGCAGTCAAATGGTTTCAAAGACCGTTTTAAAATCTCCCCAAGTGAGAAGGAAGCAAGGTTACCTAAGCAAGGATGATGGGTGGATGAAAGCTGGATATTTGTGAGGAAGGTTCAAAACAGTAACTGGGAAACTCCCTAGGGAATTAAGGAGATGAATGACAGTGAATTTAAGGCTGTGACAAGAGCTTCATAATACACCAACTCAGAATTATTTGACTACCCCCACACATACAACCTTCAGGAGTCCTTATGTCCAATCATCTCCTCTATCTCACGAACAAGCAGCAAAAATTAAGGAAAATAAATTAATACTTTCATGTCAAGATTGAGAGTCAAAGTTCTAAGGATTCATTTATAATCTGCACAGTAGGGTAGAACATTCTAGATATACCCTTGTTTTACTTTAATAAAAAACAGATGAATGCAGACACACACCTTATTTCTGCATATAGAAAGGAAATCTACTACATGATAAATGGGAATGTTGAAAAAAAAAAAAAACTCCCAGAAAAAGTCCCCAACCTATTATCTCTGATTTGGGCTTTAGGGATCAGATATATTATCTTTTTAAAGTCCATCTGGAAAAGTTTCTTTGCTTTGCAAAATTAATGTTTGGATGATAAAAAGTAAGTCAACCAACTAAATTTAGTCCTTTTGACAGGAACGAAATGAAAGCAGAGACCCTCATCTTTGGCATTTGTGAAAATGAAGAGATTGCAATCTAAATTTATAATGTAGAATCTGTAAAGGTTCTACTTATTCTCATGTTTTGTGGATTGACTATATATAGCAATTATTTTTAAGAAGAGTAGCAGGAAGTAAAAAGAGGAGAGAAGCAAGGTTCTGCATTTTGAGCAGCTGTTTTTGACAGGAGAAAATCTTACACAGCCTAGGAACATAAAGAGACTCAATGAGAAAAGCAGACCACATGATGGAAAGAGCAGAGGGGATTTTAAATGTCAGTGCAAATGAGAGCAGCCTCTAGAGTCCAAGAGCATTAGCAGGGTAAACAGGACCTCTCCACATCCCACCCTTCCCTACTTACATTAATTAACATTGATCCACCCTGAAGTGGTAAGCAGATGTTGCCTTGCTTTTCCCAGGGCCCTCAAATGGGGCCATCTCAAATAAGAACCCTCACTCCTTCTACTAAAACTGATTTAACAGTCTTAATCCAAGAAAAATGTTCAACTTTCTTGTCCCAACATGCCCAAATCAAGCTGCTGGAATAATAAACGCACAAGCTTTTATAAGCGGTGGTTGAAATGGAGAGATGGGACTCTGGAGTGGTTGGGGTGTTCATAATTGTAAAAAAAAAAAAAAAAAAAGTCATTATATAGGAGAGACATTCTTTGGCACTTGAGTGTTGTCTACTCTGGTCCTAGCCCTTTAAGTAAATAAAGCTGGACAACCACTGCCACACTCACTTTAGGGACCCCTCAGAAGCCCAAATGTTCTTGAAACTTCCTGTAGCCCTGCTCTGACCTTTTCTATCTCCAAGTAGCCTTCCAGTTACCTGATTCCCACACTCTCCTCTCCTCCCCTCCTCCTGGTCCTCCAATCTCTTGGCTGTATGCCTCATACCCCACCCAGGCACTGCCTCGTTTTGATGACCCAATCATACCCGTTTTTCCAGTTGACTGATTCAGCTCATCCACTCACCTATCGTTTTTGTATACGCTTTGGTTTTCAATGTCCCTGAAGCTTCAGATAAAGGATAATCCCACTGGACAAATGCAAACTCTTCCTTTCCACTCAGAGAAGAGGTCCTAGACAAGAGCACCCATCTCCCAAATGGTGAAGGGTTTAGGTTTATGTAAATATTGCTGCAGTCATCTATAGAACCTCTAGATCATGTCCTCTATTCCATGTACAATTTAACATTTGGTTCACTGTAATGCTCTCCAACAACCGTACAGCCATGATTTTTGGTGATTTCAGTAAACACTACATAACTATCCAATAATGCCCTGTTTCCTTATTCCATGAACTTCTCGGCCCCAATGATCTTGTCCTCAGATCAAGCACCTACCCCCATGGCCAAATCATGGCATCACCACTACCTGGATCTCTCCACTAGTCTCAATTTTAATCATTCCATTTATCCATGCTTCTATCTAAATCCAAGCCTTCACTTTTGTACTAAATCCACATTCCACACTTAATCAGAAACTCTTCCCAGGGTGTTTCCCTGAAGTTTTCATTCTTCTTTCTCCTTTACATCATTCCTATCTGAACTCACATGCTGCAATATCTCTCATTCAAAAAGGAAGCTTCTTAATCTCTCAACCCCTACCAGCTTTATAAAAAGGCAACAAAACCTCTCCCCATGCCCCATCACACCCTATTCCATCCATCCTCCATTTTTTTAATAGTGCTTCTTATACTAGGGAAAGGAAAACTATGTATTTGTTTTTCATTTACACATCCTCACTGGAATGTAAATTTCCCAGTGGAAGAATGTGTTTGTTTTGTTCCCTTAAATATATCTAGTGCCTAGAACATGGAAGGCATGCAATTAATAGTTAATGAATGAAATACTGAAGGAGTAAATCAATTAATCTTTCATGCGAGACTCAAGGCATCCTCATGAGTTTGTCCCCAATAACAACCAATAGGCAGCATGGCTGTTCCCTCTTCTGTCTCCACTTCTACACTATCTTCAGATGTCTTGAACCAAAGTCATTTATTATCTTCCTTTTAGCTGCCTCTGTAGCATGTCAGACTCAACAAGCAAACCTGTTTTCTTGGCCACTAATTTTTCTAAGCATCATCCACAATATATTTCCCTTTTAGTTCATACTGTCCCCAAAACCCAATTCACATTATGACTGTTTGTGCTTCAATCATATTCACATAACATAAACAATATCAGAAATCATGCCCAACCACACTAGTCAACAATAGAAAATTAACATCTCCAGGGGCGGGAGGCAGCAAAGAGGGTGCTGTGATTCACAAGCTACTTGATTATTGCAGTATTACCCTTTATGTCTATAAGGATAATAACTTCAAGATGGTTTATATACCCATTAACTGTAACATCTAAATGAATCTTCTGATTACCATGTCTTATATGACAAACCACCTGTATTCTAGATTGCCAGGGTGCTAGGTGGGTGGATGAATGGAACAGAGAATATTAATATTATTAATTAGGACTTTAGAGACATCTAACTACTACAGAGTACAAATGTATGTAATCTACCTAAACTATGTGGGCCTTTTTGCAAAACTTCCTAGAACTAGTCTATTACTCAATTATAAATAATAGTGGTTAAGGAGTTAATATGAAACCTTAGGCATTGTTTTATAATAACTTGTCTCCATCATGAAGTAAGCACATGAAGCTAGTTTGTTACTTCATCACGATACAACAAATTACTCCTGATAACTCATACTACTCTTTACTTATGTCTCTTGAGAAGTTTAATAGAAACCATATTTTCCTTACTAATGGTGTTTACTCAAGCACTGGTATTATAGAGTTAATCTCATTTCCATCGATAAAGTCTTTGATTTGAAAGAGGAGAATGACACTTCAATATATACAGTGTGATTATTCATACACAATTCCTATCATCCTTGCAAGTATTTCTGTGAGAGCAAACAGCAAGAAAAGCCACACTGGTAGCTTCAAGATGGCAATATTCAGTACTCAGTGTTATATCGAATTTAATGTCAAAGATGAATCATTTGAAAACCTGATTAAAACCGTAAATAGAAAGCACCTAGTATTTGAGATAATCCCTTTAATACTATCTTATAGCCTTTGAAATGAAAAGGCAGCTAATAAGAAAAATGAAATCTTGTGAGGATGATTTATCAAAACCAAAACAAACTACTTAACCTCATTTCTGCACAAAAGCTGTTAACCTCCTGAAACAGTGCTGCTGCTGATTTGCTTAAATTAGAATTGTGTAAATTTGCTAATACTGAAATGTCACTCTACATCTCCCTCAGACTGAGAAAACTTATGAGATTTTGTCACTTTGGCAGGACACCGAATATTATATAATCAATACGTTTCTCCTAAATATACAAATGCAAAAAATTCATGCTATAGACCCACATACTCCATTGGCACAAGTTCTTGTGGGGCTAAATAATAGGGGTGATAATACCTTATTTAGAGACAACAGGTCTTTAGGACAGGAAATCTTCTCAAAGGCTAAAAATATAGGAACATGCAATAATTCTCCACTGTGTCTTTTTCTGCTAGAGTCTGAGGAATGATATTGACCAAATGCCACAGTGAAGAAACTTTAAGGATTCAGGTGAACCACAGTTAAGAAAGGATAGATCCAAATCAACACCTTTCACCATGAGGCCAAATCCAATTACACTGTCCCCTTCCTCCACCATGTAGTATTGATTACTTACAATTCCAAATATCTGTCTTCTGATATTTTATTTATAATATTTAGGACAAACCACTCTGTGTCCCCAAACAGGAACTTGGCACTCTCCTGTTCCATGCTCTGGTACATATGATTCCCAGCTTCTCAAATGTCCTGCACCAAATCCTCATAGCAAAATCCTAAATTCCTTAAGGGTTCATTTGATTCCCATTTCTTGTGTGACTGTGAAACTATAAAATGTAGAACAATAAATAAATAAATTGATTCTGAAAACATTTGTGACCAAACTCCTTTTTTATTGGTGAAGACTCAGGAACTCCAGAAAGTTTTCATAACTTGCTCAAGTATAAGAGGCAGGTATAGACTGGCTCCCAGGCCCATATCTCCCTAACTCCTAGTCCATATAACACCCTATGATCTCTCCAACTCAAGCGTAACCTCCTCTTTTCTTGATCTTCCCTGGCCTTGAATGTCCATTACGCTTGTTTGACAATCACCACGCACTGTCAGTCGCCTCTCACCCTGTGATCACAATTGTGACCAATACCCCCACTTGGATCCTCAGATTCTCTCCACAGTATCCAGCACAAATGGGCCTTCAATACCATTTGTTCCAACTTACAACATTTCCAACAACCAATGATCTTACTGTCTTATAGATTTGTTGGAGCCATGAACTCAACTGAAATTACATGTCAGCAACCTGTAAGATCAAACTTAGTTTTCTCTTAGTCCTAAAGTTCTAAAATGTAGGACTTGTTTTGTTTTGTTTTTAACCGGTATAGAAGGTCCCTGTGAATAAGTCTATATTTTGAGCCATAGATTTAGGAATTCTTTATTATCATTCTTTCTTCGAATTGTCCAGCATTGTTATCAGAATCCACATCTCCTGTTCAACAGGCAACCCTAAAGTGTCCATGCCATTCACACACTTCAGTAGCAGCAGGCCACTAAACATTCCCAAGACATGCCTTCAGGGGATACTACATTCCACATGACCATCGCGTATTTTGACTGCAACTAAAAAATTACTAGAGAATACTTAAATATAAATAGACCTATACAGATACAAATGTGTGTCAAAATATGAAGGTGAATTATAAATATTCATATATATTTTATATGTATACTCATGTATATAACTAAACTACCTTTCTCTGTTCCAAACTTGAGGTCAACAAACCTATTTTGCAAAAGAACAGAGAGTAAGTATTTCAGGCTTTTTAGGTCATATAGTCTCTCTGGCAACTATACAAAAGCAACCATAGCCAATATATAAATGAATGGGCGCGACTATGTTCCAATAAAAGTTGATAAAGACAGTATACTTGGCTCTGGCCATAGTTTCCTGTCCTTAGTTCTTGACCATTGTTTTTCTAAATGCAAATAGCTCCACACTGGCTGTGGTAAATTAAGCTTTGTGAATTACAAAAGGCATTGTCAAAAGTAAAATGGAATAGGAGAGGACAGGAAAATCATGGTATATAGCACATTGTTAGAATTAGTATTATTTTAGTAAACATTTTAGCTTTTTATACGTAGAGTTTGGTGAACAGGGTCGTGACCTGTAACAAATTTCTTCCTACAAGTCATGGTCATCAAAAAAAGCTTGGAAACCACTACTCTAGTCACACTGTTCTGTCCTACTCTGGTACCTGTTCTTGGAGAATAAACCCTTTAGTTCAGTCAGTGACTTAAGCAAGAAGTTTTAAGTTCATGAGTTAAATATTTGTAAATATCATCTTCATTACACTGTTCTGTGCGTGAAACCAAGATCCTACGGAGATTCCAACAGAGTAAACGTCAGAGCTACAAAAAAAGGTGGAGCCAGGTCATCAGGTGAAGAATCAAGTGATGCTCTGATCTGTGGCAGAGAGAATATGGGCTACAGATCAGGCAGTCATCACAGTTTCTTGGGAAGTTCCCCCAACTTCTACTGTGCTGATGTTGAAGAATCTGAGGAGTTTGACCCTTCAGTCTCCTCCTTCCCGGAGTCAGGTGGTGAGACAAAGCTGTCTGAGGTATCGCACATCTGTTCTTTTACTTCTTACCTGGCTGTCACTGCCCTCCCCAACTGGTCATTCCCGAAGGCACAGAGGATCTTGTCACCGAAGTAAGAGATGCTACCCTTGCTGCCAAAGCTACCACATGTGCCGAGGATAACTTCAAACACCTGAAGCCATGGAGCAAGGAGAATAATGGAGACCTTGTATGGCAAGTGGACAAATACACCTGTTCTTGCCTCTGCTGCTTCCTGTCAGTCAAAACCACCTCAGTGAACTTTGCACCAGACTACTTTCCCACTCCTGTACCAGACACCTGAAACTCTCATAGATCCATTTCTGTCCATTTCCACCTCGAACCCTGCCACACGCCCAAAGTTTCAGGAATCTCTGAATGGAGGTACCCAGGTGTCAGGTAGACCCATCCCATCCTCGCTGGGGACTAAGCCAAGGCTATTTTCTCATGAATTAACTTTCCCCATCTTCCAAACACATCAGATCTGTTCCCTTTTTTTGACAATTTACATCTGGCAAGTTTTACAGCCTTTGTTTTAGGGTGCTAAGACAAAGCTTTCAACATACTACTATTTACAGAAAGGTTCTTGGTCATATGCTCTTGCTTAAAATTCCTTTTTTTTTTTTTCTTTTTTTAAGAGAGGGAGTGGGGAGGGATGGATGGAAAGAGAGAATCTTAAGCAGGCTCCATGCCCAGTGCAGAGCCCAATGCAGGGCTTGATCTCACTACTCCGAGATCATAACCTGACCTGAAATCAAGAATCGGACACTCAACTGACTGAGCCACCCAGGTGCCCCGCTTAAAATTCCTTTTTTAAAATAAACTTTTTTATTTTAAAATAGGCTTTGATTTACAAAAAATTGTGATGATGGTCCAGAGGTTTCCCATATACCCCACACCCAGTTTCCCCTAATAACAGTTTACATTAGTAGGATACATTTGGCACAACTAATGGGCCAATACTGATAACATTATTATGAACTCAAGTCCATGCATTGTTCAGATTTCTCCCACTTAAAATTCCTTTTAGGGGTGCCTGGGCAGCTCAGTTGTTAAGCGTCTGCCTTCGGCTCAGGTCATGATCCCAAGGTCCTGGGATCGAGCCCCGCATCGGGCTCCGTGCTTGGCGGGAAGCCTGCTTCTCCCTCTCCCACTCCCCCTGCTTGTGTTCCTTCTCTCACTGTGTCTCTGTCAGATAAATGAATAAAATCTTTAAAAAAATAAATAAAATAAAATAAAATAAAATAAAATAAAATAAAATAAAATAAAATAAAATTCCTTTTAAGGTAAGAAACTTCATCAAACGTATGGCTAAGGAGCTTTGGTTTATCTCCCGGAAGAACTTTTCTGCTGCCATTGGCCTTGCTCCCGCCTCTAGCAATGACCACATGGTGTTGCAGCCTTACCTCTATCCCATATCTTGAGACTGTGTTTCTTTATGTGTATCCTCTAACACCTCTAAAGCTCTGCCAGAGATTTATCCTGCACCTCTTTGGCAAGAAGAATTTCCTGTTCGGCATTCAAGCCAGAAACCAATTCTCTGATTTCACGGTAAGATGCTAAGACACTCCCAGGTTTATAGTCCAACTAATCACATCAAGCTCCAAATCAGGTCAATTATGCTAATACTGAAGACGAATGTATATAGAGTCACCACTATCACTATCATCTTCAAACCGCATTTGTTATACAACCACCTGCTTATAATACAGCACAAAACAATTCACCACTGCGGACGCTCTCCTCTTGAAAATTACAACCCAAGACAGGTAAACCATAAAATGCATTCAAGGAACATAAAGGAATGTGTAAGGCAATATACAATAGTAGAATAAGATTCATACTAGGTAGGTGAATACTTTATGATTTGTTTGCCCTTGCTTACTATAATTCTCCAAGGAGAAAAACCAAAAGACAATGTATTTTTTAAATAGATAACCACCAAGCTTTACCTCGCAACTCGTAACCAGAAGCTGAAATCTCTCCAACTTATTGCTGTTTGATATGAAATATAGCGATGAGCTAGGATAATTCAAGGTTTCTACATAGAGTGTTATTTCATTAGTCCTGAAACCACCCAAAAGTCCTAGTGGTACAAATGGGCAGAAACAAACACTCTTGGAAATGTGCCACCAGGTACCAAATGAGTTTCCCCACACGGATAAACAGCCAATAGATCCAGATTCAAAGCTTTGCTAGAACTACTTCTTATTTACTGTTTGCTTATTTTTTCCTCAGATTTTGTTTAGTGTCTAGACAGTGCTAAGTGTTAAAGACGGCTGGCCTTACCTCCAGATGAGGCACAACAGTAATTGTTATGTTTAGATGGAAAATCTGAGCCCATTGGCAGACTCAAAGATGATGGAAAAGGCCACACTGGTATCTGTAATAAATCAGCACTCTGGATGTATTTTACGAACAGAAGTCTTCACGGCTGTTTAGGGTAACGGTAAGTCAGTAATATGAAAATACTCCTATTTTCATTCTGAATCATAACATCAGAATGCCCTTTATGCAAGCAGATTTGGGAGAAAGAAGAAGAGCAGAATCAGGGGACTATCTCCAACTCCTTTACTTATAAAAGCAACCCTCCATTTAACTATGTTTACTTTCTCTCGAAGTGTGTTATTAATGCTGCCTTTAAATAATGATCGGTCAGCCACATCTGTCATGACCCAAGGCTGTCCTGCCAACCATTATCTGAAACAGACAGTCTAGACACAACTAGTAAATCATGGCTTCTGACATGTTCACCATAGAAGTGTTTTCTTTGCAATTAATTTTCCCTTAATTTCTGACCAGCATTCATGGTAGAATCTGGCATATATTAATGGTCCTCTATTCACCCACAACTTCATTAATAATTGGGTAAAGTTAGCAGATAGAATTTCTTTCATCTCCAAAATGAGAACTGTTTTCATTTTAGAAAAAGAACAAAAACACAATATTTAATTGGGTAGTTGGTAAATATGGGGGCAAAAAGAGATATTAGGTACCTAAAGAATATATAAGGTGCCCAGGATACCAAAAGATGCACAGGATGTTTTTGGAGAAAGTTGGACATTACTGAAAGACACTGGTGAAGACAATCTAAAAATAGAGGGAAGTATCATCTTTATGGGTAGGAAGGTTCACTATTACAAAGGTATCAATTCTCTTTAAATTACCACAGCAGTAGAATCAGTGTAATTCAAACAAAATATCAACACATTTTAAGTAATTTTCACAAGCTATTTTTAAAATTTGAAAAAAAAAAAAGACCAGGAATAGACAAATTACTGAAGATGATCAAGGTAGAGAAATGTGCTCACACAATGTCAAGATCTATAACAAAACCACAGTAATTAGGATAGCATGTTCTTGGTCTAATGATAAATAGATCAAAAAGCAGAATAGAGAGTCTGTATGTTTTTAATTTACATAAATAGTATGATATTACATATAACATTGGACAAATTTTATTTTTATTAAACATTTGTAGTTTTTATATTTACCAATTTTGATACATTATTCAGACCTAGTAATTTTCTTTTATCTATGTAGTATTCCATGATGTGAATAGACCTTAATATTTCCAGTCCTCTATTTATGTTTGTTTAGGTTAGTTTTCAGTTTTCCACTAACACAGTAGTGCAGTGAACATTCTTGCTGTTTGTGCACCTGCATGAAGGCATATTTAGGATAATATTGTTTATATATAAGATATGGTAATCTTCAAAATCATACATCACCAAGTTAGTTTACAAAGGAATTATACAATTTACACTCCCATCAAAGTCCTCTTAGTCTATACCTTCACCAGTTTGGTATTTTCAAAATTTTTCATTTTTGCCCATTTGATACAGTGAACTTCTATTTTTGCTTTTCTTTCTTTTTTTAGTATTCATTTATTTATTTATTTGAGAAAGAGAGTGCACTTGAGCCGGGCCTGGGCAAGGATGTGGGGGTGGATGGGCCAGAGGGAGAGGGAGAAAGAAATTTTAGGAGACTCTGCGCGGAATGCAGAGCCTGATCTGATGCAGGACTCAATCCCAGGACCCTGAGATCATGACCTGAGCTGAAACCAAGAGTCAGCCACTTAACCAACTGAGCCACCCAGGCACCCCTATTTTTACTTTTATTTCATTTATTTGGTTACAATTGTGTCTGAGTATATTTATTAGTCATTCAGGTTTCCTCTTTAATGCATTACTTACTGATATCTTTTACCTTTTTTTCTATTTTGTCCTGACTATATATCATTGTCTCCCTTTTTATTTTTTTTTATTTTACAATATTCATACATACAAAAAAATTTTAAATAAAACCAAAATATTCATAATATATCTACTCCCCACATTATCAGAATTCTTTTTTTAGTACATTTGTTTTATATTTTCTTAAATAAAATCATTCCAAATAAGCTTGATACCCATGTATGCCTTCTTCATTCCATATTGGAACTAGGTTGCATACTTAAACTTTACAAAAATTTTACCACTCTGTGGGTATCACTTCACCGGTTTCCTTCTGTTTTATTTTTTTAAAGTTCATATTATACCTCATGCTGACACATGGAACACAAAATCACTCATTTTGGTTTTTTAAATACTCTATTATGTAACTATGTTATACTGTATTAATTTTCTTCTAAAGGACATTTAGACTGTTGTCAGTTTTTCACCATCATAAGCAACATAGCGCTTAACACTCTTGTTTGGATTTCCTGGCGTGCTTATATAGCTGGCATAGGCATTCTTCTTGTTTAGTAGATATTGCTCAAGTTCTCTCCAAAGTTGGTTTAATTTCCATCCCCTTCAGCAGTGGACGAGATCCCTCTTTCCCCATGCCCTCGGCTGTTGTACTTCATTTTCATATAGATACGTGTGATCAACTTAGCATTGTCATCATTTTTATTTCCACAATTATATTAGTGTAAAGTTGTACTTTGTGCTTTGACTTGCATTTCCTGATTATTACTTCAGTATTATTGCTAACCTCTAGAGGCCATTTAGGTGTCCTCTTCTCTGAATCATCTCTCCCATCTTTGCCACATTCATCCAGTGGGTTTTCCTGAACGTTAGACATTCTTGGGCTACTCATTCTTGGACAGTAATGTGTACCAAATACCTTCTTCCAGACTGACTTTTAATGTTATTTGTGTATTGCTATAAAGAGGTTTTAAATTTTGTTTTAGTGAAATGTAGCTATTTCTTTTATGGTTTGTGCTTTTTCTGTGCACTGTTTTAAACGTTTCTCTCTCCTCTGAGATTATAAAATATTCTCCCTTTACCCTTTTTAATTTTATATGTTGTTGTTTGATATTTTGCAGTTCTACCAGGAATAGATTTTTGTGTATGATATGAGATAGGGATCTAATTTTACCTTTCCTTTCCTATTTAGATAGCCAACTATGCCTACTCCATTTGCCAAATAGATCATCTCCACTGATTGATGACATGGTTGTCACCCACCAAGTTTTCATATATGTACGTGTGTATCTCTAAGTTTCCTATTCTGTTCTGCTGGGGACAGAGGAAACCTCGTACATTGTATCCCTTTCTTCTCCACCAGAGTTCAAAACCATGTAAGAGATATCCATATGTAAGGTCGGTGGAGACAAGATTATCTTATTCCTTGACAGAGACTGTTTAGTGCTTTGGGGTCCATTATTATTTGTTGGGGTTATGCATTTAAGTATTTTATTTTTTCCAGCATTTATTAGTGTTCTGGGTAAGACCAAGGTGTCTACCAGCTCAGGCGACCAGACTGATACAACCTGAAGTCAACATGAGGTAACTTGACAGTATTTACATGCTACTTGACAGTATTTGTTCTGAATGGGGCATTTGCAGTTATTTTATTCACCTTATTTTGTAGTTTCTGCTTACCATTTATTTCACTGCTCTTTTTGTTCCCCTCCTCCTACCTTTGATTAGACTGATAAAAAATTTTTTTCTCTTGTTCTATCTTTGTTGAAAAGCTAAAGATTGCAATTTTTTCTTAAGGCTCTCTTAAAGTGTTAAGATAGACTTAGAAAAATTCACAAATGAGAGTATAAGTTCTTCAATTTTATATACTCCTCCTGAAAAATATGATTTAATTGCCCTTGAACTTTACAACTTCTCTTGCTATAGTCTTAAAATTTAATTTTACCTTCTTTGTACTAGGGGGACAAAGCACCATCAATGGTTAAATTTTATGACTTTTTTTAGTGTCTATTATATTTGTAACTTACGCCTTTCCTCTAGGTTTACTTTTCTTCTTGATAAAGTACATCTATTTCCTTTATAAAGCACTGTGGATAGTAAGCTCTCCTAGTCTTTGTCTGATTTTTTCATGTTGCCCTCATTCTTAAAAAAGTATGTGGCTAGGTATGAAAGTCCAGGCTGACTGTTATTTTCCTTAGCTCCTTGAAGTGTTCTGGGAGTGCTTCCTGGTGATGAATAGATTCTGAGACCTCGGGACAGTGGCCAACAGAGTTGCCTCCAAGCAGGAAATGGGGAAGATTTGCTAGCCCCTAAATTGTTGTCCTTTTCAGAAAGTTTGTGACTTTTGGCCAGATGGACACTTGCTGGGCTACATGCACATCCATCCCCTCCTCTCCCACACCAACAAGCACACAACCACTTCTCTGGGCCAGGCTCTGAGCTAATTATTTCACACACAGTCTGACAATCACCTGACAATCTTATAATAATCACAGTACAACCAAAACCACTGGGGAAAATTAATTCTTAAAACCTGATTGCAGAGTTTCGATTACATCGGAGTCTGGTAGACTGAGTTCATAGAACCTCGATCTTACCAAAACCATGAGTAAATGCTGGGGGGAAAAAATGAACAGATACTTAAATGCATGGCCTAAACAAGTAATAACATAAAGAGGGACCCCAAAACATTAAGCAGGCTGAGCAAGGCCACCCAAGGTTGGAAGGTGCTGCAAAACTCCCGAGAGAGCTGATTGTGTGCGGCCAGTTCAGCCAGGGGCCTCTTTTTCCTCAGGTTATGCAAGGCCTGCATGCATACTTCCATGTCACCACAGATCCGGGCATCTTCTGGGCCCAGGCTACCCCAGTGCTGAGTTCAGGACATGCACGTGGCTGCAGCTTGCCCAGCTCTGTGCCTCCAAGCCTGGGCGACCCCTCAGGGCTAACCTCCAGGCTATTCTCTATTGCTCCAGCCACGGGGTACAGCAGGCATGGAGACTGCCACACTCCCCGGCAACAATTAAAAAAAAAAAAAAAGAAAGAAAAAATGAAACCTAGGTTTGTCTTTATGTCAGAGGCACAATATAGGAAAAAATAATATTTATCTCAGAAAACATAAAAGAAGTTGGATTACTTTGTCAGGATTTTTATTTCAAAACTGCCAGATTGATTCTTCATACATGCCTACATCTAGGCATAACTTTTAGCAATCTTATTTGGAAAGAAATGATATTTAGAGAAGGGGGAAAAAAAAACTCCGCTTCTGAAATTGGTACAGGAATGAAGCTGTACTTCATTTTAACCCTACTCCTCTTGCAACTCCCTGATTTCCAGCTCGAAATTCTGTGCATATTTTGGTAAAATTCTTTCAGTTGCGAGTGACAGAAAACCCAATTCAAACTGGCTGAAATGAAAAGGGAAATTTCTTAGAATAAATAACTAAAAAATCTCGGTCTTTTTTTCAGAGGTTCAAAAAGTCACTGGAACTGGGCCTTTCCCCCTCATTTTTATTCTATTTTTTTCCACGTTAACTTCATTCTTAAGGTCCTTTTTAACAACAAAACAGCTGTGCTCATATATTCATCCCTAAGCCAACCGCTGTGGCTTTAGGAATATAATGCTCTGATTGGCCACATCTGGGCCACACAGTCGCCACCCTGAAAGACTAGGTCACAGAGGGTTTCCCAGAGGAAAAAAAATAGGGTGATTTTATCCAGAAAATGGTGAGTAGATGCTGCGTGACCAGAACAATACATGAATACTGCAACCCTCAATTAAGTTAAACAATAATAGAAATTAACATACTTGGACTTCATATACAAATTCCGGGATACCCAAATCATTTTCTATTCTAAGGTCTTATTTAACTTGCGTTAAAGATAAAAGAAAAACCTATATTGACAGAAAGCTTTCTAGATGGTCCCCATTCATTTTCATCAAATGAAGAGGGCAAAAGAATGCAATTTCACAGGCCTTATGAAAACTTTGTGGCTGATGTTGTTCTACGGAATATGAAGAGAGAAAGCATTAAAAATCAAATACACAAATTCAGCCTGATCCCAGAATTCGGGTCTTGAGAAACAAAAACTGGGTGAGCCGACCAAGTGTAGTTCTCCCTCTCTGGTGTTTGTTGTTTTTATTTTTACATTAAAAATTTATGAGTGGTTCCTAAGAGACCTAAAGTAATTAGAGATGAAAAATCTTTAATTCTCAATGATTCATACTCCCTCCCATCTCTGTAGGATTTCATAGGAAACTGCTTTGACATATCATCAGCTGTAAATTACTTTAATGACTCCTCTACCACATTTAACTCCTACCTCTGAAAGTGATTTAGCTCCTTAATTTGTGCAACACCTGAACACATAAACATCAATACCATTCAGCCATCTAGAAGAATGTCATTTGCTCTAGTACTTAAAAGCAAATTAAATTTGTCTCCAAAAACTATTAGTCATTTTAACATTCATCTCCATGAAATCAAATAGTTTCAATTAGATTAATAGCACTGAATTCTTTGCAGGCATTTTCATAGATAAGAATTTTATTAAACGTGAAAAAGGTATTGCTAAAATAATCATATTTCAAGTACACTGATTCCTAATATATCTGAAAATTAAGGCTACCACTTGCTGAGTACCCTGGTGTGCCGAGAGTATTATATTCTCTAAAAGCATCTGAATGCATTGACAATGTGAATTGATTTTGAAAACATTAACTGATAAGGATTTTATTTTAAATCTTAAGTCTATTCGAAATGAATGTGCCCCTCAAAGTAACAAGGAAACTGTTATTTGTCATACTGGATACATTACCTGTATCAATTCAAATTTCAAGTATCATAGGTTCATGTCCTTGGAAAGTTTAGGCCAAATTTAAAAGAAAAAAGGTCACAGGTAAATATACTCTAATAGGAATGATAGCGCATACTTGTGAAGTGAAGCGATCAAGCATTTTTCTTACAAATCATGCTGCCAGTCAGTACCACCATATTGCTACTTCCACACCCTGCTTCTTTTAGTAATTCACCAAAGATTCAGGAAGTTAGGATTTTTTTTTTTTTTGCTTAAAACTGTCTCACATTTGCATAATGGTAAGATATATATATGCAAACAAGCACACATGCTCACATACAAATTCCACAAGCTTGTTGCTTTAGGTGGTGTGGCAGACTGAGATAACACTACTCTAAACAGAAAATAAGAAACAGCACTTAGTACCAAATTACATATGAAACAACACTGTGTATAAAATAAAGAATGCTCAATAAAAGGTGGGGAACAGAAAATAGGACTATTTTGGAATTTTGCTATGAAATAAATCAAGATGAAAAATAGAAAACCTTGAACATAATTATAATTAAAAGAGTAAATTAGAATATATTTCCAATTAAAAACTCTGTATTTATTAGAGAAATTTTGGAGTTAATACATCCACATTGGGAGACTAGCTAGCTGGAAATAAAGAGGCCTAAAAGTGACAATTACTCCTTAAAGTATTCTTTGATATCAAGAACAAAGATTTCAAAAGGCAAATTAAGGAAGACAATATATGAAGGAAAACAATATGAGCACTTTTTCATCCATAGCCTTAATCCTACCCACCCACCCCCACCAGAAGCATCCATGCTTTTACAGGCCATCTGTGTTCCTTTGAACATCCCTCTCACCCCAAACCCCTTAGCTCAGATACTACATTTTCTATATTATCTTTCCAGAAACTTTCTAGCCATTTTTCTTAGTTTCCCTTCTCTGTGTTCCCACTTTGTTCATGCTATGTTTTTAATAATAATAAAATTAATTATAACAATTAACATTTATGCAGGATTTATTCTACTTAGTCTTTTACAAACTCATGACAATGCTGAGAGATGATACTATTTGGTTTAAAAATAAATTATCTGTGATCTGTGGTGGTGCCATGATTGGCCATGGTCACAAGGCTAACATGTAATGGCACCAACTTTGCACCTGAAGCTCTCACATTAGATACTCCCTATTATGCAGCTTCCACTGACAATACTGACCCTGAGCATATTGGGTTGTGTTTAGCCGGTCTCCTGGATTGAAAGGCAGGCTTTGGAAGAGAGATCACTTCTCATTCATGTTTTCACATTAGAGATTAACAAAGACCCTAGCCCCTTGTCAACACTCAAATGTCACTGCTGAACGAGTGAATGAACGGATGAATAAACAGATCAATGAGTGTTTGCTCAACCATTTATTAATTAAATTTTTTTAGTAAAAACAAGACAAAGCTTATTAAGTTCTATACAAATACTAGGTGGCCTGGCATTCTGTGCTGTTTCTTACTACATTGTGTGCTGTGTGTGTGCATGTGTACTAATTAAAAAATAAATGGAAATTTTTCCAATGCACCAAATTAATTTTATCAGTTTTTCTTAGCCCTCCAACTTTCATCTCTAAGACTCTTTTTAAGTGCCTTTCTATTAAATTTTTTCAAAAGGATTTGCCTTTTAATGGGAAGTCTGCATTTCATCATAAAGATGAAACACAATGTGCTCAACTTATTCTGCTTTCTAGAAAGTTCTTTTTTATCATGAATACTTAGCCAGTAGAAAAGATAGATTCCAAAAGAAAATATATTTCAGGCATGAGAGGCCAGAGCTCTATTAGACTGAAAAGAATAAAAATGAAACCTCCGTTTCCAATGTACTGAAAGACATAATTTGCAAATGCTCCATTATCACTGAACTTCTGTTCCAAAGTTCATGAGAGCAGAACAAGAGAAGAACTTGCATATCTGAATAAAAAATCAGTCATCTCTGAGTTTAAGAGAAAGTTCAAATCATGAGGCTTTCCACACAGTCTTGATTATTCAGATAACATGACTTTTTACTCCAGTAACATTTTGTGTGTCCAATAGCAAACCGTTTCTAATACATTATTTTCAGAAATTCATTTTCAAAACCCCAGCATTTTCAAAATGTCAGTAGCATTAATAGTTCTGTTACAAGGTCTGTGTGTAAATACTGCTGATAATATCTATGGCAGTGATTCTTGACAGTGTGGGAACCCAAACCGTTCTGAGCAACTGAGCTATGGATCGTCTTCCTTTAAACACACACACACACACACACACACACACACACACACACACACACACTACATACATGGATAAATACCCCAAGTTTGCATGACATCTCAGGAGAGTCACACATGTCCTAAAGTCCACTCAGGGGCCCCACCTGTTTCATGGTTCTTTGAAATACCCATGCTATGAGAAAAAGTCAAGACTTTCTCCCTCCCCTGTTCTTCTCTATGAAGGAACCACTCTGAAAGACAAGGACACAATGGAGGCCTCAGGACGACACACAAACCCCATGTCATTAAGTGGTAGAACTTTTAGCAGAAACAGAAAACAGTTATCAGGACAATTAGATTTGGGGAAATATTCACTTCTCTCTCTTGAACTCCCTTCTGCAAGGCTCAGTTCTTCCTTCAACAAACATAAACTGGATTCCTACTCCAAGCCTCCACATCCTGCTGCCCCTCAAGACCTGTGCATAAGCAGTGGAATGGTAGGACTTGACTGCCTCTGAATGACAGGGTCCTTGTGACCATCACATGGGCCAGGGCATCTTGCCAGGAAGAGCAACCAGAGAGCCTGTAATCCCACTTCCTTACCAACAAAAGAGTTGTACAGGCACCTGGGCAGTCATGGTGCATCAATTCCAATGCATCTAGTATAGAAGCAGACACAAAATTCCCCTAGTTAGAACATATCCTGACCAAATCAATGATGACAGTAATGAACGTGGCAGATTTTCAGTTCAAAATATTACACTTCCAAATTGTGTTTATTCATAAATGGTGGAATCCCTGGAGTTATTTAATACCTATCTGGTCAGTGTTCATGAGGAAATATATTCTATATTGTTGTGGGTATTCTGGAATAATGATATTTCCTTAAATATTTTTGAAAGATAGCCAACTTAGAGAGCAACAAAAATTAAAGGTGGCTCATTAGATTTGCATTATGATTAAAGGTAAAATTACCTAATTGGGAATTTTGTGTATGTTATTTAGGAGTACTTCCTTCTTTTAAGATAATAAATGAATGTTTAGTATGCACATGGCAGAACTGTAGAACACTCCTTTGATTGGGGAGAAATGAGATAGTCCACAGAGGCAATCTAGAGAAAACTAATTAGGTTTCCCAGTTGCTCACTTGCGTTGGCTCATGTAGAAATTAATGTTAGGAAAATCTGAAAGGTGCAGCACAGCTGGAATCTGGCAGTTTAATTGCTCTGCACAAGAGACCAGTGATCCTGCAGGGTGTTGGGTGTACCTATATGTGCTCCAAGCAAAGGGCAAAGCCCTTGCAAAGCTCCATGCCCTTGACTGCTGGTTCATTCTCAATGGAGAGAATTGTGTCTAAGGGAGAGGGCTGTGGATTTTGCTCAATAGAAATCTATTTTTAGACTTATTCATTTGCTTCTCTTTAGATTCATTACAATTTTAACTCATATACCAGAACATTGTTTCCAAGGAAGCCCTGATTAATGTCTTCCATGGACAAACAGAACAGAAACAAGGCACATTCCTGATGAAGATTAACTTTACTTTTAACGATGCTCAGGATGGGAGCCCTGTTTATACACTGCAGCCCTGTGAAAAATTTGTGCCCCTTTACAAAGACACACTTCAGCAGAGGTGCTATGAAGACAGATTGAGCAAATTCAGGCAGATTCACATAAAAATGATTTCTTGGGTCTGCTTCATTTACACAGCATGGCTGAAGCTCAAACATATTCCGAATATTTTTGCCACATCATATGATAATACTGTGTAGTCCAAAATAAAGGGGAATTATTCAGTTTTAGCAGAAGTGTTATTTTAAGTAAAACAAATTTTATTAAATAGTAAGAGAATTGCATAGACTTGTCCAAATTCTTTTGTGCCATTTAAAACCTATACTCATTGTTTCAGAGAATTAATGACCCCCTTTTAAGAAATTTCACAGGACTTCTTTATCTTGGACCATCCTTAATGTATGAAAGCCATTCTCTGCATACATAGGAAATTGATTTGAATTCAACTTGCTGACTGCCTACCCTTGTGGGAAGAAAAAAAAAAAGACCTAGAATGAAGGTGGGAAATAGAGGGGGACTTTGGACAAATCACAGATCCTTTTAGTACTTTCTCATTTTATTAATTTCGAGTAATACCATCTGAGTCTTTAAGATAATGGAAGTAAAATTATGTTTATCATGCTATACAAAAGAAGTTGTATTCTGAATTAAAACATTAGTAAAATATTAAAGAGTTTTCACTTAAATAGAATATTAAAATGGACACTTGGGCTCCAGTTGTCTCAAGGGAGTTTTCTACTCAACTCTTGTATGTCAAAAAAGGACAAAGTAAAACTGAGTCTTTTCCTTGATTCTTTGCAGCATCGCCTGGCAAAATTTAAGGCAGAATGCTTGGCCCCTGAAAGGTATTCTCAGTTCATTATCCTAAATACTAAAAGAGGAAAATAAAACAAGTGAAGAGAAAAAGCTAACTTTAGGGCAGAAGCAGATTCTGTCTTAATACTTATTTTACTTGAGGAGATTCCTCTCTCAGTCTCCAAAAGAAGGCGTGGGGGGGGGAGGGGGAGAAAGGAGCTGCCTAGATGATAATAATGACCATTACTTCAAGTTGTTGGAGGAAATTCTTTCCACACTAAGCACTGGGAGCAATCTCATCTCTTTAATCACCACTCCAACGATCCTATCAAATGGCTTTCAACATTAGTAGAGAATCTAATTTCCTTCATTGTGCCAGGTGATAAGTATATTTATTAAGGCAGAAAAGAGCAAAGAAATTGAAGTAGAAAGAAAAGTCAGGTATCTTACGATGTTTAAGAAAACCCAGTGATTTGTTTTCTGGTATTTGGGAGAAAAGATTTATATTCCTTCTATCTCATCTGTATTTGTTATCTATTTCTGTGTAACAAATTACCACAAAATTTAGCAAACTAAAACAACAAGCATTCATTATCCCACTAGTTTCTGATAGCAAGAATCTGGGAGAAGCTTAGCTGGGTGGTTCTGGTTCAACTTTTCCCACTAGATTGCAATCAAACTTTCAGCTAGAACCATAGTCAAGACTCAAATGAGGCAGGAGAATCTGCTTCCAACCTCACCTATGTGGTTGTTGGGAGCTCTTACCCTCTCACTGATGGTTGACCAAGGACTTCAGTTCCTTTCTATATGGGTCTCTGGAGAGGGCTACTAACAACTTGGCAGCCTACTTCCTTGAGAGCAAGAGATCCGAGAGAGAGACAGACAGACAGACAGACAGAGACAGAGAGACAGTACCCAAGATGCAAGCTGCAGTCTTTTATAATCGAATCTCAGAAGTGAATTACCATCATTTCTGTCTTATGCTGTTGTCCACATAGACCAACCCTGGTACTACATGAGAGGGGTCTATACAAGAGGATGACTACCATAGGTGGGGAATGCTGGGGGCCATCCTGGAGGCTGGTCCCACATCATCTAACTTACAAGACATCTGTAAGAAAACTATAGGTGAGCCACAAAAAGGCTGGAGGCTCAGCTGATGGGATCTGGGCACAAGGGAAACTAATTATAAATACACCATCTTTCACCCAGGTTTCTCTCTCTTATCTTGAAGATAAATCTGTGTCCTCTCTCTACCTGTGAAGCCTGCATAACTGCATTAGCTAAGCCAGTTAGTCATTTCCAATTTCCAATTCAAATTCACCAAACATGCACTGTGGTGAAAAAGACAAGACACAATTTGAAGGGGGAGAAAAAGAGGAAAATAAAATCTTCCTAGGATAAATCAATCAATGTTTTTCCCAAAAGAAAGGAGACTGTCCATAGCAGGCTTGTACCTGGCTTCTCTAAGGCCAAGAAGGTACCTGGCTCAACCCAAGAACTACTCTTCATTTCAACATGTGAAACTTGAATTGTAGTAAGGTAAACCAATACTCTGAGAAGGGACTCTCCCTTTTCTTAGATAAATATTTACATATGAGACAAATATCAAACACCCTATAAGAATACAAAGAGAGGATAGAGCTATGATAATATTGCAGTCAAGCAGTACATTACTATTGAAATGTCTGTCTTCACAGTGTTACTGGAGGTGTTCTGAGAAGCCTCCCTGTGGGGTCTATTCCTACCTCCTGAGTTGACAACCACTATCAAATTATTATAAGCCATTATTACTGATGGGAGGGTCTTCCCTCTCAAAGGATTTAAGGAAGACAATCTTTGTGATAATGATTTCCATGAAATACTTCTACATAAAGAAGTGTGCTTACCTATTTATGTCCCATCTTGTGAAAGAAAGAAAGAAAGAAAGAAAGAAAGAAAGAAAGAAAGAAAGAAAGAAAGAAAGAAAGAAAGAGAAAGAATATTTGCTGTGATTTATCAGGACTTATAAAATACAACAAAAATAACAAGAACCCACTGTGAAAGAAAAATATATAAGAAAACTAGTTCTATGGGGGCATGAAACTAAACAAGGAGTGTGGTTGTTACAATGGGCAACAATTTTGGCCTTTAATGTTCTAGTGGCCTGACAACTTAAAAAGGCAATTTGGTCTCAATTCTGTTTCCATGAGAAAATTAACCATTTTCCTAGGAGAGGCATGTCTATTCTTAAACTAAGATCAGGTTTAGCATTGCACTGGGGATTCACATGAAGAAAACACTAATCAATAACATTTATATGATAAAAATAAGATGATGTGGCATTGAACTCTTTCTTATATTGACTTGATCAGAGCCCTGTAAAAATGAGTCCACAGGATCATATATAACAGATCACCACCCTAAATTACAAATTACATTGGAATCTCCTTTCAAAAGATAGTCATGGCTCCATGTAGGATAATTCTTTTCAGATGGGGTAGACCTCTGTTGAGATGGGTGACCTGTTCATCTCCTCAGCTAACACCAGAAATAGATTCAGGAAGACTAACTCCAGGGTTTGTGCTACTAACCTCCACATTATACTTCGTCTCATATGACGATGATAAGTTTGAAAAGCTACTAAATGCTCCCAGTTGTCTAAGGGTTCAGAGACCATACATACCAGCTGATGTATGGCCAGCAACTTCTTGGAATAGCTGAGGAGATGACCAGGTCACCCATCTCAACAGAGGTCTACCCCATCTGAAAAGAATTATCCTACATGGAGCCATGACTATCTTTTGAAAGGAGATTCCAGTGTAATTTAGGGGCATTCAGTTGCCCTAATTTAGCTTTACAAAGAAACACAACAAAAAACTTGTCTCAGAGCAGAAAAAAAAATAAAACTGATACTTCTTGGTGACACTAACTCCATTATATACATTCTTATGTGATCCAGGCATTGTCTATATAGGTCATCCCAGAAGAAAATCAATATACCAGGACCCCCGAATGAGTTCTCCCACCATAATTAATCTTTTGGAAGCCACATTTAACCTCCCCATTAACTCAAACACCACTTTTGTTAGCTTCCTGCAGGTTTTTGCCAAAACGCATTAATAGTACGTTTTCTAGCTATCCAGGAATCATGAAACTGTGCGCTGAGAAGGCAACTTTTACTATCACCTAATCCAATTCCTTTTTCCATAGAGGAAAAGACTGAGGCCCACGCAGGCTGAATGGCCTGTGCCAGCTCTCAAGTGTTACCAGTTAGTGGCAGAGTTGGACTCAAAACCCAGTGTTGCAGCTTTGTCCTGCCAGGCCTTTCACACCGTCACACCAAGTCACAAGTGGCTTCCAGGGGCACATTGGATTACTGAGCCTACAAAACATGCTTGGCCAAGAGGAAGGGGCAAGGCATGCCATAACTTTTTGAGTATTTATCACAGTAAAATAAACAGTCTCAGTTGAGGTAGGAAGGGTTCTCTGCTGAAATAAATACAATAATTTACTTCTGTGGGTAAAAAGGCAGCTCAAAATCCTCTTCCAAAATGGCCTTTCCTATCAAATAGCACAATCACATTTTCAGACCCTGTCCTTGTCATCTCAAGACATGAATATACTCATCACAGATCACTCAGATATTATGGACGTGCCAGCAGCAAGCTTGGAAAACAGCCTTCATTTAGAGTGACATTGTCTGTCACTAGGTAGCCCGAGGCGCCACTCTCCCAAATGCCAACCAGCCTCTGTGAGGGACTTTGTCCAGCTCCCTAGTCACCCCCAAACTGTTTGAAAATTCAACTGTTGAGAGTGCTATTTTGACATACAACAGCAGACTGAAAAACAGCTTTCTAAAGAAATAACAGGCAAGCAGTATCCTATAAAGCCCCTGCTTCAGATTTTAGGAAATTTGCCTGAAGAAAATTAAAATCTCTCTGAGGGCATAGCAAAAATTTTAACCACATTAACAAAAAAAACCTGCCCAAGAGGTTAATGGTTAGAGAAGACTTACAGGTTAAAAAGAGACATATGTTCATTATGTCATGTGTTCTGCTAAACTTGGACAAGGATGTATCTTACAACTTTTTAGGTCAGAGAAGGGAGATTTGGTAATTTAAAAAGACAAATGGGTTTTCACATAGGATTAGCGCATGAATACAGTAATTTTTTTTCTTAGTATAAAACCACCTAAACCCTTTTGAGTAGGTATACATCACCAAGGTTCTGATTTAACAAGATAATATAAAAACAAAAGGAACGGGGGTTATTCTAAGGGAAACAAGTCTTCCAGGATCACAGGGTGCTATGGACTAAATATCTGTGTCTCCCTAAAATTCACATGTTGAAACCCGAACCCCAAATGTGATGGCAATTGGAGGTAGCAGCTTTGGGGGGTAATTCGGTTTAGATGACATCATGAGGGTAAAGTCTTGTGATGAGATTAGTGCTGTTATAAGAGACCAGGGAGCTTATGTTCTCACCCTCCCTCCACCCCCTCCTCCCCACCTCTCCCTTCCATGTGAGGACACAGCAAGAAGGTAACCATCTGCAAGACCAGAAAGAAAGGTGTCAACAGAATCCCACCTTGCCAGAGCCCTGAGCTGGAATCTCCCAGACTCCAGAACGGTAAGATATAAATGTTATTTAAGCCACTCAGTCTATGGTATTTTGTCATGGCAGCCTGAGCTGACGAAGACACAGGATTTCCTATGTCAGTCATTGGTGCAACATTAACAGGGCCCAGGGCAGACTGAGTGAGGGACATGGTGGTGACTTCCCTTTCCAGAAGGGATACACAAGGTTTACTCTTTGAAATCTTTTGTTGATTTCATTTAAACCTATAGCATGAGCAGCCAATGCAATTCCTCTTGACTATAACCAAGTCCGTATTCAAATGACTGTGCTCTAGTTATAATGTAGAAACCTATGTACAGACTGAAAAGAAAAAGAAAAATATGGACCTCCTTTCTAGTTAGAGACTCACAAATGTTTAAGATTTACTTGCTCTAACTCTGTCGGATAACTTGAAAAAAAAAATTGTACTATCAATCCTTAAAAGCTTTAATTTGTATATGCACAGTGTTTGCTTCTCTCAAAATGTTTCTATGTCTGTAAGAGAAAGAGCTCAACTTTCTATTCTTCCCCTGCAAGCTTTCCTGACTCTGAAATTCCTTAATTCTTTCTCTCCTTTCTCAGTGGAAGTGCCTTTTCTTGGATCCAAGCTGATCTTCTACCTGCTTCCTGGACCCATTCCCCCCATTTCAACCATCTTTCTCTCTCTTTCCCCTGCTGATTCTGTGTAGCTTCTAAACATCACATCTTTCCCTTTAAAAATCAAAACAAGGGGTGCCTGAGTGGCTCAGTCGTTGAGCGTCTGCCTTCGGCTCAGGTCATGATCCCGGGGTCCTGGGATCGAGCCCCGCATCGGGCTCCCTGCTCAGTGGGAAGCCTGCTTCTCCCTCTTCTCTCTCTCCCACTCCCCCTGCTTGTGTTCCCTCTCTCGCTAGGACTCTGTCAAATAAATAAATAAAATCTTTAAAAAAATAAAAAATAAGTTAAAAAAATAAAAATCAAAACAAAACACCACTCACATACACTCCAAATCTCAGGTCATCTTGGCCTCAAGTGTTCTAAAAAGCAGTTCACACTCCATACCCGTCCTCTGTTCTCTCTTGTCTCCACTCAACTCACTGACTACTGTCTTCCACTCTTGTGTGTTCAGTAAATATTGCCTCAGCCATCAGAAACATTTCGGTATATTTCTTTCCTTGATGTCTCCACAGCATTCACAGTCTTTTACCACATAATCCTCCCTCACGGAGTTTTCTTAAATGTTTTCTCCTTTGGTTTCTCCTGCACCCCCCAACCCCCACCCCATTCAAGTTTCTGCCTACCCCGGGGTCACACCTTCTGGGTTGTTTTTATGGCTCACTCCCAACATGCAGCGATTCGGCCTGCTGATTCTAGAATCACACCACTTGAGTTTAATCCCTAGTCTACCACTTACCAGCTCCATGACCTCGGGCAAGCTGCCTCCCTGAGGTTCTCTCTTCTCCTCTATAAAACAAATATGATAGCAGCAACTATCTCATAGGATACGCTTGAAATTAAGTAAAATAGTGCATGTAAATCTTTTACACAGTGCCTGGTTCATGGTAGGTACACCATAAAAGTCAGCTGTTATATACGATTACCTACTTCTGTTCCCCATGGCTTCATCCTTGGCCCTGTGCCCTTATCCCTCTCTCTAGATAACCTCAACAAAACCCAGACTTCATCTATTTCTTGGATGGTAATGACTCTGATAGCTCTGTTTTTTGCCCAGACATTGCATCTAGGTGCAAGTCCTGTAAAGCCAGTTGTCTGTTGAACTTTTCTTCATGTATGACAAACACAAATAGCAAACTCTACATGAACAACACTGAACACGCTTGTATTTCCCTCATAAGCACTCCCTTCTTAAATTCCATCCTCAGTACACAGAAGCACCACCTCTCATCCACCCCCACCTACACCAAAGGTCTCCGAGTCAATCAGTGCCCAAATCCTGGTCATGTGTTTCCTAAATATCTCTCAAATGTTTCTCCTTCTCTCTCCATCCCCAGATTATTTTCCCTGTATCACCTCAATAAATTTAGTAATTTCTCCCCCTCCCAACTACCCTCTATTATTGCCATAGTGGTATTTCTAAAAAGGCAACATTTATTCTGTTTCTCTCCATATTTAAAATCCTTTGATGACTTACGATTTGATTTTTTAAAAGGTCAATTCCTTGACTTAGCATACAGGAGACTAATAATCTCTTCCCCTGACCCGTCCAATCATACCCACCACCACTACCCCACAAGCACTTATGGATTCCCTGTTTTACTCCTTCTTCCACTGTTCTCATTATGATCCCTGACTAGACCTACCTCTCAGGTATTCAACTGCACCTCATCTCTTCTAGCAATTCTTTGACAGCCTCCCTCTCAATGCTGGGTAAGTTGAGCTTCCTTTGTGAGCCAAAGCCCACTATGTTCAATGATCACACGGTATATAAGAAAAGATCTGGTTCAATTTCCTAAAGCCTAGCACAAGCTTAGCACATGAAAGATGTTCAATAAATGTATGCTAGTGAACAAATCCATGATTCTTACAATTCTCTTGTGCAGTACACAGGGCAAGTATAATTAATACCATTTCACAGAATAACTAAAGGAGAAGTGAAAGTCAACATATCAGTCTTGGAAGCCCAAGAGCTCAGTGACTTAGAAAAAAATAATGTTAATTTTTTACTCTTTGATATTGGGGGAGATGTGCCTCTTACAATCCTACAATTCCTTCAATTTATGGACTTTCTCTATTATTCCTGCTTGCAAATTGGTCAGTTCATATCTGAATTCATCTTTTTTTAAGTATCTTGAAACAGTAAACAGTAAACAGCAACCAAACCAACACACATTACTAACATTCTATTTTACACATCTTCTAGAGATACAAATTAAGTAGCTACATTAACTCCCTTCCAAATTATCACAGGAGACAGTTTACCATTTGTCTAGCCTCTGGTAACAGTTTTCTGCCAACCAGCACCCAACCAATAGGCTAAAGCCACATAGTATATAGGCTTGAATGCAGCAATCCCCATTTCAATGTCCAATATTTGTTTCTGTCAGTGTGGGCTATGTTATGCAGCAGTAACAAACAGCCTTAAAATTGCTGTTTTAAATTTTATTTCTCATTCACACTACATATTCAGTGTAGATCTGAAAGGTCACCTCTATTCATAGTCATTCAGAGACTCAAGGTATCCAACGTTCCACCATAACACATTTCCAAGATCACTGTGGCAGAAGTAGGGACATAGCAAATGGAACTTTGGCTTTTAAAGTCTCCAGTCATATTTTATTTTATTAATCAAACCAAGTCATGACTCTTTTGGGTTGGGATGTGCTATCCCACCATAAACCTGGAACAAGGAGAACCTGTATGTTTCTGCACAGTCCCAATTTAATGACCACCATAGTCACATAGTTATATAGTCACCGAGGTAATATTAAAATTCAGGTCCATGATTTCTAGCTTTTTCATTACTTCTGTTATCCATATTAAAAACTATAATGAAACTAAGCAAACATTTAACCCCCAAAGTGGCAGAAAGTATATACATATACACTTTCCTAGGGGTTTAAGTTGAAGAGAGAAGCTGAAAAATTAATCATTTCAAACCCTGAGCAGAGTAAGGTATACAAATAAAGTCTTGAAAACCTTTTTGTCTGAAAGTGATTTTCTTCTGTTTTCTGCTACTTCCTTCATCAGAACAGATGGTCACTCTGATCTTGCTGGTGTCTCTACACCACATCTGCTCACAATGACTTCCCAGATAGGATCACCAGATATAGCAAAGAAAAATACAAGACACCCAGTTAAATTTAAATTTATATAAACAAATAATTTCTTAGTATAGGTATGTTCCAAATGTTGCACAGGACATACTTACACTAAAAATTTATTTGTTGTTCATCTGATGTTCCAATTTAACCGGGCATCCTGTATTTTATTGGGTAATTCTATTCCCACAGCCAAGTCATCAAAGAACTGACCTAAATTAACTTCATGTCATATTTCTGAAGCTATTTTAAAGGTTATTTCCCTCCTCCCCCTAAACTAGGGCCTGTTCTTCAGTCCAAGTAAACCAAATTTAAATAGAAACATTTAGTCAATGAACTTGTTGAGAACCATGAAAAAACATTATCCCAAGTATCTTTGGCAGGATGGATGACTAAGCATTCCAGAATATAATTTAGGAATTGAATTACTCTTATCATATCAGTACACTGACAAACCTAGTCATTGAGTAGAGTACATTTGATGCCAATTCAGGGGAAGGGCAGACATGTTGCCTGTGCAGTCCTTGAGAGGCAATTCTAGCGACAGTAAATTTCAGAAGGGTTTTCTGCTTGTAGTGGAAATCATAACAAGTCATTGAAAATGAAGACCTGGATAGAAGGTGTAGTAGTAATTCAAGTGAGAGTAACCACTCTGGAGAGCCTAGTAACGTATATATTTAAGTTTTAAACACACACATACAAAGACATAGTGATTCCTTTTCTTATTATCCAATTATTTACACTCAGAAATGACTACATAATTTGGGAGACCTAGTGCAAGTTGAAATTCAAGTCCAGGGGCAGGGAAGAACAGGTGACCCCCAAAATTGCAACCTCCATGCTAAGATGTAGAGATTCCCAGATGGTAGGTGGGCAAGAAGCGACCCCCCCAACTCACTTTGCTGAATTGCCCCCTACAGAGTTGCCCACACAGGCATTATGGAGCTGCTGGGCACACGCCTAACCCCAACCCTCCCCACATCTATGCCCAGGACCCCTCTGACGGTAGTGAGCAACAATGAAAGATGCCTCCTTCTTCTCACCATCCAACCCCCACCTACCACATGCAAAGCATACATACAGACAACCCAGTCTCTGTCACGAGTGTAAGTCACCAGACATGACAAGGTGGATAAAGCTGAGGGTCCACAGGACATAAAGCTGAGACTCAGAAAACCTGTCCTGGGAAGGAGGTGGGACTCCGTGAACTGAGGTTATAAACCTCTACACATGCACCAGTGCCCCACTGAATTTGACTTACAAAACACAATTTCAAAGAAAAAATTATTAATCATTTCAACAGAAGGGACACAGACCATTAAACCAAAGGTAGGGCCCTTCTGAGCCAGGGGTCCTGTGAAGCCATCCCTGGTAAACTACCAGTCTTACTGCACACAGAAAAGCCAGTCATATGTCTCCTCATGGAATGTCCACAGAGAAAAGACATCCACATTCTGAAATTTAGAGTCTCAGAGCAACAGGTCTTAAGCAGAGGCCTCCCCTGGATGAGCCTAGCCCACCAACATTGAGCTCCCCAAACAACTTTTTATATCCTCATTTTCCAATAATGAAGGGACAGGTGCCTGGGTGTGTCAGTTGGTTGAGCACCTGATTCTTGGTTTCAGCTCAGGTCGTGATTGCAGGGTCATGGGTTCAAGCCCCGCATCAGGCTCCATGCTCAGTGCAGAGTCAGCTTGGGATTCTCTCTCTCCCTCTGCCCCTCCCCCACTCTCTCTCTCTCAAATAAAGAAACGAATAAAATCTTAAAAAATAATAATGGAGATTTTAACATTATGATTACCTAACATTTGGAGAAAATTTCCAAAGGAAAGACACAGATAAAGATTTTAAAAGAAAAGAAAAATGATGTTACAGGCAAAGAATAATTTAGGGGAATTAAAATCTAAAAACCTCCAGTTATTATTCTCAGAAATCTCAATGTGATATTTTATCCATAAAATAATAAGAGATTACTGAAAACAGAAAAGTCAGTGAAAAACCAAAAATTCTTATGTGTTGAAAATATATTAAGTTAAAAAAATCAATGTACAGTTTATAAAGTCACAGAATATCCCCCAAAAGAGAACAAAAAGCAAAGAAATGAAAAAGTATGCAAATGAAGAATTATTTCATATGAACTAAGCATCAGATTTTCTAATCTAATAGAAACTCTAGAAAGAATTAACAGAGGGAACAGAGAAAGAGAAAAAACATATAAGAAATAATACAAGGAAATTTCCCATAAGTGAAGGACATGAGACTTCCAAATTTAAAAACCCACTCTGAACGAAAAAGACCCATGCTCAGGCAAATATCTGTACAGTGTTGCAATACTAAGAATAAAGATGCTAAAAGCAGGGAAGGGGGTGCCCTGATGGGCTAAATGGGTGGAGGGGAGTGGGAGATATAGGCTTCCATTTACGGAATGATTAAGTCACAGGAATAAAAAGCACAACACAGGGCATAATAGTGCTGTATGATGACGGATGGTAGCTACGCTTGTGGTCAGCACAGCATAACATATAGAGACGTTGAATCATTGTGTTGTACACTTGAAACTAATGTAACATTGTGTGTCAACTCAAATTTAAAAATTAATTTAAAAAAGCTCAGGCATTGTCACTAACACTGAATAATAAGCTGATTGCCATCAGAGTGCTCACAGTAATAATAGATGTCTTCATTATTTTAAGGGGAAATAATTTTGAGACTTGAATTCTTATCCAACCAAATTATCAATAAAGTTTGATGGTGGAAAAAAATATTTTCAGACATGTTCAGAAAATTTACCCCTCATATACCATTTCTTAGTAAGTTCCCTGAGAACAACCCAAAACAAAAAGACATGGGAATAAGAAATGAGAGGAACATTCTAGAGAAGCATTGAGATGTCCCAAGTTAAAACTGGTCCCCAAGCCTAGAGAACAATAGTCCTTATTAGAACAATGTACGGATGGCCCTGAGAGGAAGATTTCTGGGAAGGAAGAATCCATAAATCCTTTACTGACAAGAGTTTTTTTGGGGGGTGGGGGGAAGGGACATGGTAAAAGCAAATAATGAAAGAAAATAAAATGCTTTTAGAAACAAAAACTGAAAGCTATATAAAAAGAAAATCAGAGTACTCTTGTTGCATGGCACATTTGCATAGTTACAATATTATAAATGCTGTTCGTTGATGTTCAACTTTTCCATTCAGCTTATTAACAAAGCACGTAATTGAAGTTCACACTGTAAAGAACAGGATCACAAAGTAAGCTGAAAGAGTGCAAAGGAAAACTGAAGGGAGAGGTAGCATTATTACAGAGGCAGGAATCCCAATGTGATATATAGAATTATAAGACAAGAAATAAAGCCTTAAGTACTTTAATTATACAGGTAGCCAGTAGAGAAACTAAATGTAATGTTAGGACTATATTGGGGAAAGATGGAGAGAGAAGGTATTAACTGTGTGAGTAAGCAGGAAATCAGTATAGTGTCTGAACCAGCAACCGATTACTAATGATATGGGCATAAATTATTTAGACATTGGGAGTTAATAACCACAGGCAACTGCTCAGAGTGGTTGCTCTGACAAGTGGGAATGGCGGCCACGGGGCAGACTTTGCATCTTATTATCCACCCTCCTTGTCCCTTATAATTTTTTAATAAAGGCATTTATTGCTTTGATACAAATATATTAAGAGGAAAAGGAAATGAAATGGGGGGAAATACTGAGGTAGATATTTATGTGCCATTACTAAAAATCACTAAGGCACATTATTGAATGATAAATGCATTTTAGAAAAAGGTATGTATAGAATGATCCCATTTAAGTTAGACACGAAAAACAATCCATCAAACAAAAAAATCCACAAGAGAACATTGTAGAACAGGTATGGGTAATATATGTAAATGTATTTAAAATTCATCAGAAACCATTTGAAGTGTCCACACCAGTGCTGTTACCTTTGAAGAAGGGGTGGATATTTGGGAATGGTTAGAAATATTGTAATATTTACAAAGGAAACAAATCCATGTATTAGTTTGTAATTAAAACTAAATGTTAACCATAATACTGACAGATCATGATCTATTGGTTGGTGAGTCCTGATTAGTGTGTAAAGTTTAGATAGCTTTGATCCAATTTCCTTTTTAATTCCTATAGTATTACAAGGAATTTGGCCTGTACGTAAATACTACCCATTAATACTGAAGACAGCGTCTTATCTTAAAAAAAAAAAATCAATAGCTCCTTCAATAGCTCTGCTATATCCTTGAATAATTAGAGTTGCCCTTTCTGATAATGTGTGTGCTGTTTAGGGAGGCATGCACACAATTTGCTCTGCTTTAATTTGTTTATCTATTGAATGTGGTTTAATTTTAATTATCCAGCCACCATTAGCATGTGCTTTTATGTAGAGAGGAAAGGCAAGCTTAAATGTGCACTATCTGAATATCACTGTTTATTACATTTACCAGTGGGTAAAATAACTTTAAAACCTTTGCAGGAATTTAGAGATGCAAATAAAACACTCACGCTTCCTTTGTGGTAGGGCTTGTGGATAGAGGTGAGTACGTTAAGCTTTTCAGAAAAACTCAGGTCAGTGGAGCAAAGTATTCTAAAGTCACTCTTGGAAGGAGGTAAAGCAGGTGGTTGCCGTTAGGGCCACCTTTTCCTGGGCTTCCCAGTATGATATCTACTTCAAATGTTCCATCCTGTTGTCTCTATGGGCCATTAAAGTACTCAGAGAAATTCCAACAAGTTGGGATGCAAATAACAACTCATTTAGTAACCATACTCTCTGAAGCACTGGTGAAAGAGATACTGTTTGCCAAAATCTAAGCACTAGAAATGATGCACCTGGGTCTAAAATGGGTTCTCTGCTAAAGTACCAAACTCTCAGCAGCTATGGGAAGACAGCAGGCTTAAGTCACCTCACACATGGGAAATGTTAATTTTGGAGAAAAGCCAGACATGCAGGATAATGATTCCAGAAATTTGGTCATGGGAGGCATGAAAGAAGCAGGAAGCAAGAGTGCTGCCATCCCTCCCTGCTGACCTCTACCTGACATCTGGGAGGACATTTTAGGGCAACAGATTGCAAAAGCGTGAAATTTCTAGCGTGACTTGGTTGCAAATGTGTGTGACCAGATTTCTCCCTCCCAGCTTCCCAGAAACTACTCAGAAACAGTATAAAGAAGGTAAGGCTAACTTGCAACTAGTAGATAAGTCAAGTCCTGAAGATCTAACACATAGTGTAGTGATTATAGACAACACTGTATCCATAAGCATCAAACTTACTAAGAGATTAGATCTTAATTATCCCGACCACCATGAGAAAGAAATGCTAATTATGTGAGGTACTAGAGGTACTATTTAATACTACAATGGCAATCATATTGCAATGCATGAATATATCAAATCAACGTGTGGGACCCCTTAAACTCACACAATATCGTATGTCAAATATATTTCAATAAAACTGTAAAGCCAAATTGATTTTAAAAAGAAAAGAAAGGAAAGGAAGGCTAACAGAACGGCCCCTCCCTGATTCTCCCCCACTGGATTTTGATTTCAAACTTTCACAGTGCCTTTAGTGTCCCTCCTCCATCCACCTTTTCCCTCTGAGGTCTCAGGAAATGGCACCAGGGTTAAGTTCAGCAAGTCAGAGAAGCAGCTGTCAAGGGGGAGCTGTGGCCCCTGCCTCTCCCTTCTCCCCACATCTCCAGGAGGCCTCTGCTGTACAAACCCATTTGCATCTGCTTGCTTTTTCCCCCACACCTCCTCACTCCAAAGAGAAATTCAATACTTTCACTTGTGCTCTGGATTCTCTCTCCCTTCCACGTCCTCAGGTTACTTCATACATTTTCCCTTTTGTGCTTCCTCTTCAGACCTCCCCTGTCCACAAGCCTCTCGGTGGATTACATCCACTTGTCTGTCCTTCCCCCTTGCCTGTTCCCCTCCCTCCAGCTATCACCTGCTCTCATGTTTCCCCTCAACAGCCAGACACAGAGACCATCTGACTATTTTCATTTCTTCACCATTCATTTGCTCTTCAAGGTAATCTTCTAACCCAGATGTCTCTGAAGGTCGTTAGGGAAGTCACAGATGTTACATCTGAAAATTTTTTTTCTGGTCCTGCCTCCCTCGGCCTCCGGAAAGCAGTTAATCATGACAGCCTCTCCCTCTTATGCACACTCTCATCCTGGTTTCCTTGACACCTTTTCTCCTGCTTTTTCTCTGGTCTTTTGGTCACTCCTTGATGGTGTTTTAGGGGCCCTGATATGTAATTCCATTCTCTTCCCACCAAAACCTGTAGCTAGCCATAAACAAATTCAAGAGCTGAACAACTGAAGATTAAAAACATTACTTTATTGTTTTTAATAAAGTCCTTTATTAAAGGACCTTATGCGTCCTTCTTCAAAGAATAACAAAGGCAAAATGCTAGAATCTGTATAATGTGATTTGATTTGTGAATATTCCTGGAAGAATACGTATGTTAGTTCTGTTTTACTATATAGTAATATTGTCACAAGCTTAGCAGTTTCAAACCACACATTTATTAACTCACAGTTTCTGTGGGTCAGGAATCTTGGCTTGGCTTATCCAGGCCCTTGGCTTCAGCGTCTTTTACAAAGCCGCAATCAGCTTGTCAGTCAGGGCTGGGATCTTACCTGAAGCTCCCTGGGGTAAGATCTGTTTCCAAGTTCACATGGCTGTTTCTAGGACTCAGTTCCTTGTTGACTGTTTGTAAGAAGTCACCCTTACTTCCCTCCACATGGTACTCTCCATACAACAGCTTACTTCATCAAAGCCAGCAAGGGAGAAAATCCATGGAGAGTCTGCAAGCAGGAAAGAAGTTACAACCTTAAGTAAAGTATCGCAAAAATAACATCCCATCACCTTTGCCATATTGTGTTGTTCAGAAGCTAGTCACAAATATGGCTCGACCTCAATGGTTGGAGAATACAGAAGGACATGGATTCCAGGAGGCAGAGATCCCTGGGGGCCATCTTAGAGTCTAACAAAAAATTATTAATGGGGCATACTTCTGGGTGGAGAAAGCCTTTCCCATTTAATTTACACTTGCTGATAATTTGCATTTTGATCCCTTTTATGCAATACTCTTTATTTTTAATGTATATATTTTCATATTGTTCCCTCTTGGACAGGAACAGATGAAACTGGCACTTTTCCACAGACATAAGGTATCACTTCTTTTGGCATAAGGTGAAGACGTACACAAGGTACTTGTTTCTTCACAATTCAAACAATATGCTAATGATATATGGGGAACACTGTTTGTTTGTTTGTTTGTTTGAACTCAGTTACTTAGACAATGCCTAAATTCTTTGGGATATTCTGATTATAAAAGCTAATCTAATGACAACCGAAAAGAGTTTGATGATAATTTAGAACAATTATTTTGCGATTAGAAATAATTCATACACTTTTGTTAATTCATTCCACAAATATTTTGAATGCTTATTACATACCTGACATTGCATCACTCCTATCATTAAATAGCATTTAAAGACAAGTATAGTTTCCTAATTCAGTCTTTGATTAGAGTATTAAAATGAATTTTCTAATCTTACAAGAAAAAAATGATGCTAAAAAGGTTAATAGGAAACCAAGACTCCAAACTATTTTTCCTCCTTAAGGTATTTTGATCCCATCTGTCACCATACCGTTGGCATAGATGAAAGGACCCCAAACTTGCTTGATTCACAGCACTCTTCATGTCCCAGTAATTTTATGGCACCACTAGAACAAAAGAATTATCTAACCATTCCATTTATTTAGGTTAGGTCCTGAGAACTTAACAAATATTTATGTTCTAACAACTTAGTAGACATCTGAAAAACTAATACATATAAGTTCAAATTTAAAAAAATGGTATTTCCACATTTCCCAATGTGAGGTATGCACTTCATTGGCATTACACAGCTTCTCTAACTTTGAAGTCAGGTCAGACCCTACCACCCTCGTCTGCAGTTTGTTGGTTCACAGACTTGTCCCCATACCTGGAGGACAAGGCAAGACCAAGGAAAGAGGCAGACCACCCCAGGTGGGTAGGTGTCAGGTCTAATAAGCAAGGAAGCTTCATGTGGCTTGTCTTGAACAGCCTCAAAACAAGTTGATCTCTGCAACCACCTACCAGAATCTTAACATTTTATGTAGGGGCCTTAAGTGGATTTAGTCACGTATACTGTCCATATGGTCTCAACAACACTTCACTCTCTCTCAAGGCTATCTCTTTAAAACAGCTCCTAGTATGGGAATGCTGGATGGAATGTCCATTCCAAGGACAGGGGATGGGATGAGAAGCTTCCAATTGCCTGGGTCCCGCTCATAGCTCAACTAGGAGTCACAAATTCTCATGACCTCCTCCAATATGCTTCACAGTGATATCCCCCCAAGGTGCTTATATTTTGTCACAGCAACCACGGGTTTACAAAGACAGGATCTAATTTTTTAAAATGAGTACAAGCTAAAGTTAAAACTGTGAACTACCTTGTTTCAGTAGTTCGTGAAGTATCCAACAGATGTTGAGTATTGCTGTTTCCTTCAAAGATCTAAAATATGCTAAGGCACCCCCTGTGAATTTACTGCAGTGTACCAGGGTCCAAAGGCACCCAGTTTGGGAAGCTAAGGCACAGATGTAATAAATATTTAAGAAAAAGAAAATGCACAATCGACATTCACCTCTCTATTGGATATTGCTACAGTAATAAGTTCAACTAAATCCAATTTGATCCCTGACATATTAAAACCCCAAATCAGGGTAAAATGGGAAAATGAACAGAGAAATTACAATCTAGAGGGTCCAAGAAATGTACTTTTTATTTCTGGGAGATACCAGTCATGTATAATATATAGGAAAATGCCTGTACCCCTAAAAATTCTGTTACATTAACAAAGCCATTTATTCTTTTGGTTTCAAACGTTATTATTTGGAATATAACTGAACCTACCAGCATTCTGGACAGGTGGGTTCTAAGTTAATCAAGACTTCTGAAGAGTTTGAGTTACTTGCAAATCGTTATATACTAAAGACTATGCATAATGTCTGAATTCTTATTCCAGATATGCACAAGAGGACAGAGGCTCTGCTTACCCTCTTATCTTGGTATTCACTCAGTGAGAGAATTTGTTCTGTACCAAACCAAGTGCATAGTCATTAATCTCTTCTGAACATAACTGACCATTGTCCTTTTGACCTTCTTCCTCAGTCTAGGGATGGAAATTTCTCCTGCCAGACATTTTGGTGAACCTACAAAAGTACCCCTACCAGAACTCCCTCTCTGTGGAGAATGAAATTAGGTAAGGCCTGTAAAGTGAGAAACAAACTGAATTCATTTAACTGAATTGCCATCTGACCAGTAAGTCTCATCTCAAAGCACAAGCAGAAGTTTTAAGGCAGAACTAGCATCAACAAGATGAGCTGTGCTCTCAGTCTGCATGGCAGAGGTAGATGCTGACCGTGCTATTACCAAAAGGTGAATCCGTGAGTCAACTTCTTTTTTGGAACTGTCTTAGTTTCTGTCTCACATTAAAAAAAAAAATAGCTTGTCTATGTCTAAACACTTCTATCCATCTCTGCAGAAGAATTTCTATTGTACAGTTGTGTGATTAGAATAATAAACCTTTTGGTGGTTGGAAAGTCTGAAGAAAAGAGTTTTTCATAGTGACATCTTCAAAGCATTTGGCATCTGTTTTATCTGTGAAGTCCAAAGTCACTTTACAGAAGGCAGGAAGTATTAGGAAAAATTAGACAAATTAGGCCACATTTTCTAGAATAAAACAATCTGAGTGTGAGACTGTCACATTATGGTATCTCTCTCTGCCTCAGCATAGAAACATCATTGACTCATGAACCAAAGCCTGCTTGGCAGATGTGCTGGTCTCTAAGGATCTTCTTCACACAAACCCATGCTTTTAATTTACTATACCTTTGGTGGTTCACACACACTCAGGTCAATCTAGTCTCCAAAGAGAAAGCTTTCTTTATTTTGATAATATGCATCATTACCTCCCTCCTGAGCATTTACTACCCCAATTTGCGTACCAAATTGGAATTCATTCATAAATAGAGATACATGGAAATATACACAGGCTTTAAACTTAGTTCAGTCTGGATTTGACCCCAATCCTGCTACTTTCTAGCTGTGAAACCATGAATAGAGTGCATAACTACTATGAGCATCGGTCTCCTCTTCTATAAAATCTTTACGTCACCATGATATTTGAAGAAGTAAATGCATTCAGTGTGCCCATTAAACAACATTTATTAATGATATATTCTCAAATAAGTCTTAACTATGTTGTCTAGAAATTTAAAGACTGTGAAAGCATAAGAAATTTTCTAGACCCTCTCCTGACCTTGAGGACTTCCTCCTCTTCCAGACATCTTTTAAGATTACAAAAACTAGTCATCTAACCTGAAGGATCCAGACCTACTTTATTCAAGGCAAGGTTTGGAGATATGAAATCTGCCCTGACCTGACAACTACAAGGTACTCAGGAAGTACTCAGGACAGAAGCTCAGAGGTGCTGGTAAATTCAATGACATTAAAGAACAGACAGGAAAGCCATGCCCAATTGAGGTCCTTACAGATCTCAGTAATTGGTATTCTCTTGAAAAATCAAATTCTATTAATCATGAAAATGGTACAAATACATTAGTGATAAGTCCATTTTTCCCTTGCAGATATTAAAATAAAGCAGGAAATATTTCCTGATTTTCAAACATTAAAACAAGGGAAGGAATGGTTTGTTTTATACTTCAAATGCATTTTCTCTAAACCATATTCTATTTTCACTATTAATTTGATGCATCTGTTATTTATTGATACTCTCTAATTTTATGATGAATTTCTTAAAATATTTTCTCATTTTTAAATATTTCAAAAACATTTTAGCTGAAACATTCTGGTAGCTAATCTACATTGAGGTATGCACCTTCTTCTAGAAATCCTGCCATTTGTAAAGAATATTACTGACAAACTTTTGAACAATTATAAGGTAAATATCATGTGGAAATTAAGTTCATTTCAGTCAATCACCACCCTAGAGTTATATCTATAAAGCTGTTGTGAGATATTTAACTACAGCTGTGTAGAATCATATAGAGCTGATTTTAGAAACTGGATTTTGCCTCATGTTAGCTCCACTCTTATTTAGTAAAAGAACTGGCTAAATCTGCTAACAGAAGAATTTTTCTCACACAGTTTTTAGGAATTAGTAAGTGGACACCTCAAAAACAATCAATTAAAAAATGGCAGAAGAGGGGCACCTGGGTGGCTCAGTCAGTTACGCGTCTGCCTTCAGCTCAGGTCCTGATCTCAGGGTCCTGGGTTTGAGCCCTACATCGGGTTGCCCGCTCAGCGGGGAGTCTGCTTTTCTCCCTCCCTCTGCCTACCCCCCAGCTTGTGCGCACGCTCTCTCTCTCTCTCTCTCTCTGAAATAAAAATCTTTAAAAAATAAAAAAAATAATTAATTAAAAATGGCAGAAGAAACGAACAGACATTTCTCCAAAGAAGACATAAAGATGGCCAACAGGCCCATGAAAAGATGTTCAACATCACTCATCATCAGGGAAATGCAAATCAAAACCACAATGAGCTATCACCTCACTCCTATCAGAATGGCTAAAATCAAAAACACAAGAAAAAGATGTTGATGAGGATGTGGAGAAAAAGGAGTACTATTGTGGGAATGCAAACTGGTGCAGCCACTCTTGGAAACAGCATAGAGGTTCCTAAAAATCAAAACTAGAACTACCCTACAATCCAGCAATGATGCTACTGGGCATTTACCCAAAGAATACAAAAACAACAATTCAAAGGGATACATGCAACCCTATATTTATTGCAGCATTACTTGCAATAGCCAAATTATGGAAGCAGCCCAAGTGTCTATCAATAGAGAAATGGATAAAGAAGGTGTGGTATCTATATATACAACGGAATATTATTCAGCCATAAAAAAGAATGAAATCTTGCCATTTTCAGTAACATGGATGGAGCTAAAGGGATTATGCTAAGTAAAATAAGTACAGAAATACAAATACCATATGAATTCACTCATGTGTGGAATTTAAGAAACAAGACAAATGAGTAAAGGAGAAAAGAGAGAGAGATATAAATCAAGAAACAGACTCAACTACAGAGAACAAAGTGATGGTTACCAGAGTGGAGGTGGGTGGGGGGAATGGGTGAAATAGGTGATGGGGATTAAGGAGTACACTTGTCATGATGAGGACCGGGTGATGTATGGAATTGTTGAATCACTATATTGTACACCTGAAACTAATATAGTCTATATGTTAACTATACTGGAATTAAAATTTTTAAAAAGCATTCATAAATAACATCACCATAAGTAACATCACAACTCAAATAATAAACAGATGACAACTATGAAAATAAAAATGTATATAGTTATTTATGTTACTATGGAAAAAGGATTTACATACATGAGATATGCTTGATCATGTTCATTTCCTCTGTTCTCCATACATCTTTAAGGGAAAAGAATAGAATCTTCATCTTTTATGAAGTTTCGCAATAATGTCCTTAATTAGTAGAATCTAAGCAAATGATATAAACCAATTTAGATTGCCATAATGAATTTGTGTATGAACAAAATGTTCTTCAGAACTAAGGAATTCCAATATTAATAAGATTGATACATAGGATTGTTTACAGTGAGTAAAGGTGAGCATGTCCCTTTCAATAAAGCCTAGAAGACCTATTAATACAGAATATATTAACTCCATCCATTGCCCCAGTACCTTCTCCTATGATGTTATTATCACCAAGACTTTCTTACATGCCACCTTCACAGGATTTAGCTCAAGCCTGCATAGCCAGACATATGGGCACACAGTCCATCTTCTCTATATATGTCACCTTTTCTAGGTATTGTTTCACTTCAGATTACGTTAGGACCAAAGACACCAGTAAACAGTGAGCCTTCCTTTTTGACACCTTGAAGCATAATGGAGTTGCCATACATTCTAACCTCATATTAACAACATATATTTAGTCCCTAATTGAATTCCTCACTGACTCGTTTAATGCCATTTCCATCTTAGAAATTTAAGGAACACCTATGCTACAAATTCAAATAATGACAGATTTCTAAATTAAAGAAGACTGCTCTTCACAATAAATTTTCTAAAGAAAAATATCTATGCCCATAAAATTTTGGAAGATTATACTTCAAAATTTTAATAACTATTATTTATTTGGAAGGGAACTATTTCTTAGTTTTGTTTTTCTGTTTCTTACTTTCACTACAATGGACATATATTAGTAACTATTTTAAAACCTTTCAAAAAAAAATAAGACTGCTGTCCAGAAATTAATGTAACTTATACAGTATGAAAAAAAAAGTCCTCACCATTACCACCAAAAGATAAAAATGAGGTTTTAATCTAACAACATTCTAAATTTAACCAGATTAATTTCCAGATTTTCATTATATATGCTATCAAAAATCACCCAGAATTCTAAAAACTCTTTCCTCATTAAAAGTCCATAAGAAATGATTATGTACTTTGTAGCTATCTATTAATGAGAAAAAAAACAAGCAAAACCATTTTTATTAAACTAATACAAGATTTCTTTTTACCCAGACTGTTGAAAAGTCAGCAGGGTCAGACGCAATTATAAGTAGAAATGGACCAGATGTGATTTCTAAGTTGGAGAGATCAGGCGGCCAAAATTCATAATACAGCAGCTTTCAAATATTGATGAGTGTCTGTAAAAAGAGCAATAACATGAGAAATGATGGACTTTGGAGGAAGGGTTTTGAAGAAGAGTGAAATTTATAATAGAAAATTGAATGAAGCTTAATAGAATGGCTGATTTTTCAATGGGCAGTTGAGAAAGGATAAGTGAAGTGGAAAAATTAGAATTGTTTCCTATAAAACTGAAAATACAAAAGAATATGCACTCTGACTTGTATAATGTGGAGGACACATAAATATTGAATTGTGCTTATAAATAATACATTTAAAGCATCTTAAGATCCATAAAAGAAACCTGTAGAGAAGAAAATGCAACTTATCCAGAGACATTGGAGTATCCTCTAAAGAAATCAAAAAGTAGCATCATGACCACAAGAAAAAAAACAGGGCATAGTTTGAAAGTATGTGTATCATTGCTGCCCCTCAATTCACATACTTTATAAATCAACTGGGTCTAAGTTTATCTATTACTCATTGGGTACCTGCATATTCAGAGATTTTTAAATGTGCATAAGAAAGCAAACAAAACCATTAGCAAAGTATATGACAATTCCAAATTAGGTATAACTTATAAAGATGATTCCTTCCATCTCCACTTAACCTATTAAAACTGCCAAAGAGTGCAGTTGGAATTTAAACTTCTATGGGTTTCAAAAAGCATGGGAAGTTTAAGCTTTTTGTAAATCAGGAAACCTGGTTTCCTTGCTGGGCTTCCAACTTCTCGTATGCAGGATATAGAGACGGTGTGAATACAAAGGTCCTTTCCAAATCTAACTTTACTCCACAGGGTAAATGAAATAAGGGCTCTTGCAACATGTTATATATTGATGCACACATATACATTCTGCTTCATTGGGCTAAAGATGACTTGCTATAATTCTGTCCAGGTAGCCATTGTTAAAGTGGTTTTCTTAGTAGGGTGGCAGACATCAGAATGTTGGGCCAGGGACTGCCATAAATTGTTATATGTGACATGTAGACACGACCTTTTTTATCAATGATACAGAGTTGAGGATTGGGCCTCAGACAACCTAAGATGGACAAGGGGAACTCTGAATTAAGAGTATATTTTTTTTTCATTTATTTAATTGTTTGTAGAAGTTGACTTTTTAAGTTCTTTGAACTCAGAAAAACTGAACAACTTGCTCTTTCTTTCATTTGGGTTTCCCAAGTACTCACTAAGATTCTTTGGTTCTTAGCACCAAGATGTTGAGACATTTTTAACATAAAATGGATATTTTTATTTCAAAAATATGCTAGTCAGAAAGGACATTAATATAAACTACAAATAAATCAACTAAAAAAATTATTTCAGGGGCACCTGGGTGGCTCAGTCAGTTAAGCATCTGCCTTTGGCTCAGGTCATGATCCTGGAGTCCCAGGATTGAGCCCCACATCAGGCTCCCTGCTTAACGGGGAGTCTGCTTCTCCCTCTGACTCTCCCCCCGACCTCGTGCTTTCTCTCTCTCACTCACTTTCTCTCAAATAAACAAAATCTTTAAAAAAATAAAAATAAAATATATTTCAATATATACAAATGCATGTGCATGTCCACTAGAAGACATAATGAAGTAAATCAGATGCTTAAACTTACTAGTTTGAACTTAAGAATATCAAAGTTATTCTATACACTGAAGAATGAAAAAATGAAAACACACAGGTACCAGTAAGAGTAAGAATAAAATCTAGTGGTAGAATAAGTTATAACAACGGATTTAATTGTATATGATTAAAGAAAGAGCAAAATAACACAAACTTTTAAAAAGAGCAAAATTAATTGAAATAGGAGTAATATACCAAAGCAAAGTATAGATTGTCACGAGGAGAAAATGTGCAGGTATAATACACCTGAATAGAAACCATAGGATCTACATGAATGACGAATGAAATTTTTAATATTCCTGTGAGGTGCAGGATTTTGGCTTAAGGTGCAGAACTATCCCATGTATGGCAAGGTATTCAGCATTCCTGCCTCCCACACACTAAATACTAGACGCAACCTTGGTTATAGTGACAAATCTAACCTCGATCAGATCTAATCTTCCTTTTATATAAAAAGAATTTTTATGTCTCCATTGCTGTTCTCAAATAAAGGTCATATAAAGTTTCTTGCCCATATGAACTAAAAGTTCAATATAAGAGAGAGGGGCAACATGGTGGAGGAGTAGGAGACCTAAATTTCATCTGGTCCCAGGAATTCAGCTAGATAGAGATCAAACCATTCAGAACACCTACAAACTCAACAGGAGGTTGAAGAAAAGAATAGCAGCAACTCTCTGAACAGAAAAGCAACCACTTTCTGGAAGGCAGGACATGTGGAGAAGTGAAACCAGGAGATATTTGGGAAGATAGACCACGGGGAGAGGGAGCCTCCATTAGCTGCTACTGGCAAGTGATAGAGACGCGGAGCACAAATCAGAACTTTGAGAAGTCTGCTCCGATGAGGGACGTCGCTCTAGTGGCTAAGTGGGGGAGGGGAGCTGGGGCCCTCACCGGGACAGTGTGGTCTCAGGACCCTTGGGGTCACAGAAAGACCAGGGGTGCCTGAGTGCAGAGCTCCCAGGTATCGGAGTGGGGAAGCCTTCTGCAAAGATGGAGCTCAGGAGTGGGCTCTCAGCTCGGGGTTGCCATAAACCATGATCCATGGCACAGTGGGGCCACTGCTCCTCCAGCAGGGACCCAACAAGTAGCAGATCCGGGGAGATTCCCCTTCCTCCCCTGGGAGGAGCAGCACAGGAGTGCACCGCAGGGATCTGCTGGGTTTGGAGACTCCAAACGGTGTCAGGTGCCAGAAATAGAAATGCTCGGTCACAGGACGGGTGAGCACGGAGTGCGGCCGGAGACCAAAGAAATGGCAGTGATTGATTGCTTTTCTCTGGGGGTTAACTAAGGAGTGGGGTCCCAAGTTCTCAGCTCCTCCGGGGCGAAGATTGGGAGGCTGCCATTTTCACTCTCATCCTCCAAAGCATTACAGAAAGCTTACAGGGAACAAAAGCTCCTGAGAGCAAACCAGAGCAGATTATGTACCCCAGACGCCAGCAAGGACTGGGCAATTCCGTCTCCGGCAAAGACATTTGGGAACCATGGCAACAGGCCCCTCCCCCAGAAGATCAGCAAGAACAGCCAGCCAAGACCAAGTTTGCCGATCAATGAGAACAGCAAAACCCCAGAGCTAGGGGAATACAGCACAGAGAATTCATGGCTTTTTTCCCATGATGCTTTAGTCTTTCAAAGTTAATTTTTTAAATTTTCTTTATTTTTTCTTCTATTTTTTTAGTTGAATTTTTCTTTCCTTTTTCAAACATGTTATCAATTCCTTTTCTAAAATCTTTTTTAATTTTTCAATTTTAGTCATATTCTACCTCTTCATTGTATTTAATGTTGTTTTTTGTATATTTATAAGTTTTTCTTTCTTTAAAATTTGGGGATAGAGTTTCTTCTAACAGACCAAAATATACCCTAAATCTAGTATATGATGTTGTCCGAGTCTCCTGCCTAATCACATTCTCTTTATTTTTTTCATTCCTTTTTCAACCAGTTTCTTATCAATTCCTTTTTTAAAATCTTTTTTTAAATATCATCTTTACAGTCATATTCCATCCCTTCATCGTATTAACCCTTGTGTGTGTGTGTGTGTGTGTGTGTGTGTGTATATAAAATTTTTCTTTTTTTTAAATTTTGGTAAGCAATTTCTTCTAACAGACCAAAATACACCCAAAATCTAGTGTGTGGCTCTGTTATATTCACCAGCCTGATCATATTCTTCCTCCCCCCCTTTTTATTCCCCCGTTTCAGGTCTCTTCTGATTTATTTAGTGTATATTTTTCTGGGGTCATTGTTACCCTTTTCTCATTTTCTTAGCGTTTTGTTCTCTCATTCATCTATTCTCCTCTGGACAAAAATGACAAGACAGAAAAACTCACCTCAAAAAAAGAACAAGAGGCAGTACCGACTGCCAGGGACCTAATCAATACAGACATTAGTAAGATGTCGGACATAGAGTTAAGAATCATGATCTTAAAGATACTAGCTGGGCTTGAAAAAAGCATGGAAGTTATTAGAGAAACGCTTTCTGGGGAAATAAAAGAACTAAAATCTAACCAACTCGAAATCAAAAAGGCTATTAATGAGGTGCAATCAAAAATGGGGGCACTAACTACTAGGATAAATGAGGCAGAAGAGAGAAATAGTGACATAGAAGACCAAATGATGGAGAACAAAGAAGCTGAGAAAAAGAGAGATAAACAACTACTGGATCATAAGGGGAGAATCTGAGAGATAAGAGATACCATAAAATAAAACAATATTAGAATAATCGGGATACCAGGGGTGCCTGGGTGGCTCAGTCGTTAAGCATCTGCCTTCGGCTCAGGTCATGATCCCAGGGTCCTGGGATCGAGCCCCGCATCGGGCTCCCTGCTCAGTGGGACGCCTGCTTTTCTCTCTCCCACTCCCCCTGCTTGTGTTCCCTCTATCACTGTGTCTCTCGCTGTCAAAAAAATAAATAAAATCTTAAAAAAAAAAAAAAGAATAATCAGGATCCCAGAAGAAGAAAGAGAGAGAGGGGCAGGAGGTATATTGGAGCAAATTATAGCAGAGAACTTCCCCAATTTGGGGAAGGAAACAGGCATCAAAATCCAGGAGGCACAGAGAACCCCCCTCAAAATCAAAAAAACAGGTCAACACCCCAACATCTAAGAGTAAAACTCACAAGTCTCAGAGACAAAGAGAAAATCATGGAAGCAGCTCAGGACAAGAGGTCTGTAACCTACAACAGTAGAAACATTCGATTGGCAGCAGCCCTATCCACAGAGACCTGGGAGGCCAGAAAGGACTGGCATGATATATTCAAAGCACTAAACAAGAAAAATATGCAGCCAAGAATACTATATCCAGCTAGGCTGTCATTGAAAATAGAAGGAGAGATAAAAATTTTCCCGGACAAAAAAAAACTAAAAGAATTTGCAAACATGAAACCAGCCCTACAAGAAATATTGAAAGGGGTCCTCTAAGCAAAGAGAGAGCCTAAAAGTAACATAGACCAGAAAGGAACACAGACAATATACAGTAACAGTCACCTTACAGGTAATACAATGGCACTATATTCATATCTTTCAATAGTTACCCTGGATGTAAATGGGCTAAATGCCCCAATCAAAAGACACAGGCTATCAGATTGGATTAAAAAACAAGACCCATCAATATGCTGTCTGCAAAAGACTCATTTTAGACCCAAAGAAACCTCCAGATTTAAAGGAGGGGATGGAAAACACTTTACCATGCTAATGGACATCAAAAGAAAGCTGGGGTGGCAATCCTTAATCAGACAAATTAGATTTTAAACCAAAGACTGTAATAAGAGATGAGGAAGGACACTACATCATACTTAAAGGATCTATCCAACAAGACGATCTAACAGTTGTAAATATCTATACCCCTAAGATGGGAGCAGCCAATTATATAAGCCGATTAATAACAAAAGCAAAGAAACACATGGACAGCGATACAATAATAGTGGGGGACTTTAACACACCCCTCACTGAAATGGACAGGTCATCTAAGCAAAAGATCAACAAAGAAATAAAGGCTTTAAATGACACACTGGACCAGATGGACTTCATAGATATATTCAGAACATTCCATCCCAAAGCAACGGAATACACGTTCTTCTCTAGTACACATGGAACAGTCTCCAGAATAGATCACATCCTGGGTCACATATCAGATCTCAACCGGTACCAAAAGATTGGGATCATTCCCTGCATATTTTTGGACCACAATGCTTTAAAACTAGAAGTCAATCACAAGAGGAAAGTTGGAAAGAATTCAAATACATGGAGGCTAAAGACCATCCTACAAACGAATGAGTGGGTCAATGAGGAAATTAAAGAAGAATTAAAAAAATTCATGGAAACTAATGAAAATGAAAACACAACTGTTCAAAATCTTTGGGATGCAGAGGAGACGGTCCTAAGAGGGAAGTATATCGCAACACAAGCCTTTCTCAAGAAACAAGAAAGATCTCAAATACACAACCTAACCCTACACCTAAAGGAGCTGGGGAAAGAACAGCAAATAAAGCCAAAACCCAGCAGGAGAAGAGAAATAATAAAGATCAGAGCAGAAATCAATGAAAGAGAAACCCAAAGAACAGTAGAACAGATCAACGAAACTAGGAGCTGGTTCTTTGAAAGAATTAACAAGATTGAAAAACCCCTGGCCAGACTTATCAAAAAGAAAAGAGAAATGACCCAAATCAACAAAATCATGAATGAAAGGGGAGAGATCACAACCAACACCAAAGAAATATAAACAATTATAAGAACATATTATGAGCAACTCTATGCCAGCAAATTAGATAACCTGGAAGAATGGGTGCATTCCTAGAGATGTATCAACTACCAAAACTGAACCAGGAAGAAATAGAAAACCTGAACAGACCTATAACCACTAAGGAAATTGAAGCAGTCATCAAAAATCTCCCAAGAAACAAAAGCCCAGGGCCAGAGGGCTTCCCAGGGGAATTCTATCAGACATTTCAAGAATTAATACCTATTCTCCTGAAAGTGTTCCAAAAAATAGAAATGGAAGAAAAACTTCCAAACTCATTTTATGAGGCCACCATTACCCTGATCCCCAAACCAGACAAAGACCCCATCAAAAAGGAGAATTACAGACCAATATCCTTGATGAACATGGATGCAAAAATTCTCACCAAAATACTAGCCAATAGGATCCAACAGTATATTAAAAGGATTATTCACCATGACCAAGTGGGATTTATCCCTGGGCTGCAAGGCTGGTTCAACATCCACAAATCAATCAACGTGATACAATACATTAACAAAAGAAAGAACAAGAATCATATGATCCCCTCAATAGATGCAGAAAAAGCATTGGACAACGTACAGCATCCTTTCTTGATCAACACTCTTCAGAGTATAGGGATAGAGGGTACATACCTCAATATCATAAAAGGCATCTATGAAAAACCTACAGCGAATATCATTCTCAATGGGGAAAAGCTGAGAGCTTTTCCCCTAAGGTCAGGAACGCGGCAGGGATGTCCACTCTTACCACTGCTATTCAACATAGTATTAGAAGTCCTAGCCACAGCAATCAGACAACAGAAAGAAATCAAAGGCATCCAAATCAGCAAAGAACAAGTCAAACTCTCACTCTTTGTAGATGATATGATACTGTATGTGGAAAACCCAAAAGACTCCACCCCAAAACTGCTAGAACTCATACAGGAATTCAGTCAAGTAGCAGGATATAAAATCAATGCACAGAATTCAGTGGCATTCCTATACACCAACAAGACAGAAGAGAGACAAATCAAGGAGTCGATCCCATTTACAATTGCACCCAAAACCATAAGATACCTAGGAATAAATTTAACCAAAGAGGCAAAGGATCTGTACTCAGAAAACTATAAAATACTCATGAAAGAAATTGAAGAAGACACAAAGAAATGGAAAAACGTCCCATGCTCATGGATTGGAAGAACAAACATTGTGAAGATATCAGTGCTACCTAGAGCAATCTACACATTCAATGCAATCCCCATCAAAATACCATCCACCTTTTTCAAAGAAATGGAACAAATAATCCTAAAATTTGTATGGAACCAGAAGAGACCCCGAATACCCAGAGGAATATTGAAAAAGAAAAGCAAGGCTGGCGGCATCACAATTCCAGACTTCCAGCTCTATTACAAAGCTGTCATCATCAAGACAGTATGGTACTGGCACAAAAACAGACACATAGATCAATGGAACAGAATAGAGAGCCCAGAAATGGACTCTCAACTCTATGGTCAACTTATCTTTGACAAAGCAGGAAAGAATGTCCAATGGCAAAAAGACAGTCTGTTCAACAAATGGTGTTGGGAGAATTGGACAGCCACATGCAGAAGAATGAAACTGGACCATTTCCTTACACCACACACAAAAATAGACTCAAAATGGTTGAAAGACCTAAACGTGAGACAGGAGTCACCAAAATCCTAAAGGAGAACACGGGCAGCAACCTCTTCAACCTCAGCGACAGCAACTTCTTCCTAGAAACATTGCCAAAGGCAAGGGAAGCAAGGGCAAAAATGAAGTATTGGGATTTCATCAAGATAAAAAGCTTTTGCACAGCAAAAGACACAGTCAACAAAACCAAAAGACAACCGACAGAACGGGAGAAGATATTTGCAAATGACATATCAGATAAAGGGCTAGTATCTAAAATCTATAAAGAACTTATCAAACTCAACACCCAAAGAACAAATAATCCAATCAAGAAATGGGCAGAAGACATGAACATACATTTTTCCAAAGAAGACATCCAAATGGCCAACAGACACATGAAAAAATGCTCAGCATCGCTCAGCATCAGGGAAATCCAAATCCAAACCTCAGTGAGATACCACCTCACACCCGTCAGAATGGTGAAAATTAACAAGTCAGGAAATGACAGATGTTGGTAGGGATGTGGAGAAAGGGGAACCCTCCTACACTGTTGGTGGGAATGCAAGCTGGTGCAACCACTCTGGAAAACAGTATGGAGGTTCCTCAAACAGTTGAAAATAGAGCTACCATACGATCCAGCAATTGCACTACCAGGTATTTACCCCAAAGATACAAATGTAGGGATCCGAAGGGGTACGTGCACCCCAATGTTTATAGCAGCAATGTCCACAATAGCCAAACTGTGGAAAGAGCCAAGATGTCCATCGACAGATGAATGGATAAAGAAGATATGGTATATATACACAGTGGAATATTATGCAGCCATCAAAAGGAATGAGATCTTGCCATTTACAGTGACGTGGATGGAACTGGAGGGTGTTATGCTGAGTGAAATAAGTCAATCAGAGAAAGACATGTATCATATGACCTCACTGATATGAAGAATTCTTAATCTCAGGAAACAAACCGAGGGTTGCTGGTGTGGTGGGGGTGGGAGGGATGGGGTGGCTGGGTGATAGACATTGGGGAGGGTATGTGCTATGGTGAGCACTGTGAATTGTACAAGACTGATGAATCACAGATCTGTACTTCTGAAACAAATAATGCAATATATGTAAAGAAAAAAAAAAGAAGATAGCAGAAGGGGAAGAATGAGGGGGAGACGAACCATGAGAGATGATGGACTCTGAAAAACAAACTGAGGGTTCTAGAGGGGAGGGTCCTGGGGGGATGGGTTAGCCTGGTGATGGGTATTAAAGAGGGCACATTCTGCGTGGAGCACTGGGTGTTATGCACAAACAATGAATCATGGAACACTACATCAAAAACTAATGATGTAATATATGGTGATTAACATAACAATAAAAAATTATTTTAAAAAAAAGAATTAATAAGATTGATAAACCCCTGGCCAGAATTGTCAAAAAGAAAAAAGAACGGACCCAAATAAATAAAATCATGAATGAAAGAGAAGAGATCACAGCTGACACCAAAGAAATACAAACAATTATAAGAACATATTATGAGCAACTCTATGCCAGGAAATTAGATACACTAGAAAAAATGCATGCATTCCTAGAGATGTATAAACTTCCAAAACTGAACCAGAAAGAAATAGAAAACCTGAACAGACCCATAACCACTAAGGAAATTGAAGCAATAATCAAAAATCTCCCAACAAACAAGAGCCCAGGGCCAGAGGGCTTCCCAGGGGAATTCTACCAAACATTTAAAGAAGAATTACCTCCTATTTTTCTGAAACTGTTCCAAAAAATAGAAATGGAAGGAAAAGTTCCAAACTCATTTTATGAGGCCACCATTACCTTGATCCCAGGACCAAAGACCTCATCAAAAAGGAGAATTACAGACCAATATCCTTGATGAACATGGATGCAAAAATTCTCACCAAAATACTAGCCAATAGGATCCAACAGTATATTAAAAGGATTATTCACCATGACCAAGTGGGATTTATTCCTGGGCTGCAAGGCTGGTTCAACATCCGCAAATCAATCAACGTGATACAATACATTAACAAAAGAAAGAACAAGAATCATATGATCCCCTCAATAGATGCAGAAAAAGCATTTGACAAAGTACAGCATCCCTTCTTGATCAAAACTCTTCAGTGTATAGGGATAGAGGGTACATACCTCAATATCATAAAAGCCATCTACGAAAAACCCATAGCGAATATCACACTCAATAGGGAAAAACTGAAAGCTTTTCCCCTAAGGCCAGGAACACAGCAGGGTTGTCCACTATCACCACTGCTGTTCAACATAGTACTATAAGTCTTAGCCTCAGCAATCAGACAACAAAAAGAAATAAAAGGCATCCAAATCGGCAAAGAAGTCAAACTCTCACTTTTTGCAGATGATATGATACTTTATGTGAAAAACCCAAATGGCTCCACCCCAAAACTGCTAGAACTCATAAAGGAATTCAGTGAAGTGCCAGGATATAAAATCAATGCCCAGAAATCAGTTACATTTCTATACACCAACAAAAAGAGAGAAGGGAAAGAGAAATTAAGGAGTCGATCCCATTTACAATTGCACCCAAAACCATAAGATACCTAGGAATAAACCTAACCAAAGGGGCAAAGGATCTCTACTTAGAAAACTATAGAATACCCATGAAAGAAATTGAGGAAGACACAAAGAAATGGAAAAATGTTCCATGTTCATAGATTGGAAGAACAAATATTGTGAAGATGTCAATGTTACCTAGAGCAATCTCCACATTCAATGCAATCCCCATCAAAATACCATCCACTTTTTTTCAAAGAAATGGGACAAATAATCCTAAAATTGGTATGGAACCAGAAAAGACCCCGAATAGCCAGAGGAATGTTGAAAAAGAAAAGCAAAGCTGGTGGCATCACAATTCCGGACTTCCAGCTCTATTACAAAGCTGTCATCATCAAGACAGTATGGTACTGGCACAAAAACAGACACACAGATTAATGGAACAGAATAGAGAGCCCAGAAATGGACCTTCAAGTTTATGGTTAACTAATCTTTGACAAAGAAGGAAAGAATATCCAATGGAAAAAAGACAGTCTCTTCAACAAACGGTGTTGGGAAAATTGGACAGCCACATGCAGAAGAATGAAACTGGACCATTTCTTCACACCACACACAAAAATACACTCAAAATGGATGAAAGACCTAAATATGAGACAGGAATCCATCAAAATCCTTGAGGAGAGCATAGGCAGCAACCTCTTTGGCATCGGCCACAGCAACTTACTCCTAGAAACATCGCCAAAGGCAAGGGAAGCAAGGGCAAAAATGAACTATTGGGACCTCATCAAGATAAAAAGCTTTTGCACAGCAAAAGAAACAATCAACAAAAGCAAAAGACAACTGACAGAATGGGAGAAGATATTTCCAAATGACATATCAGATAAAGGGCTAGCATCCAAAATCTATAAAGAACTTATCAAACTCAACACCCAAAGAACAAATGGTCCAAACAAGAAATGGGCAGAAGACATGAACAGACATTTCTGCAAAGAAGACAAGCAAATGACCAACAGACACATGAAAAAGTGCTCAACATTGCTGGGCATCAGGGAAATCCAAATCAAAAGTTCAATGAGATACCACTTCACATCAGTCAGAATGGCTAAAATTAACAAGTCAGGAAATGACAGATGTTGGTGAGGATGCAGAGAAAGCGGAGCTCTCCTACACTGTTGTAGGGAATGTGAGCTGGTGTAGCCACTCTGGAAAACAGTATGGAGGTTCCTCAGAAAGTTGAAAATAGAGCTCCCCTACAACCCAGCAATTGCACTACTGGGTATTTACCCCAAAAGATACAAATGTAGTGATCTGAAGGGGCACATGCACCCCGATGTTTATAGCAGCAATGTCCACAATAGCCAAACTATGGGAAGAGCCTAGATGTCCATCAACAGATGAATGGATAAAGAAGATGTGGATATACACACACAATGGAAAATTATGCAGCCACCAAAAAAATGAAATCTTGCCATTTGCAACGATGTGCATGGAACTAGTGGGTATTATGCTAAGTGAAATAAGTCAATCAGAGAAAGACAAGTATCATATGATCTCACTGATATGATGAATTTGAGAAACAAGACAGAGGATCATAGGGGAAAGGAGGGAAAAATGAAACAAGACGAAACCAGAGAGGGATACAAACCATAAGAGACTCTTAATCTCAGGAAACAAACTGAGGGTTGCTGGAGTGGAGGGGGGTGGGAGGGATGGGCTAGCTGGGTGATGGACATTGGGGAGGTTATGTACTATGGTGAGCACTGTTAAATGTGTAAGACTGATGAATCACAGACTTGTACCCCTGAAACAAATAATACATTATATGTTAATAAAAAATTTTTAATTTAAAAAAATTTTTTAAAAGTTCAATATATCTATATCCAGGGCCAAATATGAAGGAAAAACAAAAGGAAAGTAATTTATAATAAAATATTACGTATTTCCATATGTAAATGCTTGAGCGAGGCCTTGTTGGAAGTCATGATGACCTAAGCTGGTATTTACTCCTGCCACTGATGAGTAAGTTTAAACTTCAAAGTTCACTTATATGGACAGTATGGAAAATGAAAGAAGGAAGATAAGGACACTTATTTGAGTGGACACTCAAATAAAAATCTCCATTAGGGTAAGTCAAGTGGTCTTATTTACACCTGATGAGAGAAAAAGCAAAACGAACTTAATTAAAATAGGGATAACAAGTGAAGACAAATTATAGATCATCCAAGTAAAAAAGATGAAGTAATACGGTATTCCTGAAAACAAGCTGTACAACCTATATAAAATATCCAGTGGGATATTAGAAAGTTACATAGAAAAGGAATTCATTTTTGTTGTATGGGACCATCCCTCATATTGCAGTACATCTATCATCTTTGAACCCACACCCTAAATGCTAGTATTAACCCCCATTATTGTGACAACCTAATACACTCCCACAAATCTTCCAAACACCCTGATGAGAACTACTGATCATGCTCGGATGGAGTGTCACTACTTAACTTCCGTAAGGATAGGTTCTGTAGACTGGCTTAGATTCTGACTCCCATCCTCACCCCTCAGTTGTTAAGTTCCTCTGACATCCAGTCTTTCTAACCCACAAAACTTACCTTAACTGTAATTGGCTTTTGAAAAACTTATTCTCAATTATGACGGAAGGTTTGTGAGAAAAGGGACTGTCTTGTTCACTCTGCCATATCAAACGCCCAGCATTATATATGTTCCATAAATTTTCTTGAATTAAATTCAGGATTTTTACTTCAATAGTGCAGCTGGATTCCTTCTACCTGCACTATTTGATATAGCGCAAATTTAGACTAATTAAAATAAATGAATATTTTAAACAATGCCAAAATAAGGCAAAACATAAAGAATAAGATTTATTGGCTGGAAAAAATTGAAATGGAACATCTAGATAGCTGATGTCAGTCTGTTTAGGCCTTTATAACAGAATACCATAGCTTGGGTGCCTTATAAAAAACAGAAATTTATTTCTCCTAGTTCTGGATGGTGAGAAGCCCAAGATCAAGGTACCAGCCTATTTGGCGTCTGGCGACAAATCACTTCCTAGTTCAGACTACTGCCATCTCCCTGTGCCCTCACAGGGTGTAAGGGGTAAGGCAGCTCTCTGGGATCTCTTTTGTAAAGGCCTAAGTCCCTTCATGAAGGCACCACCCTCATGACTTAAACATCTCCCAAAGGCCTCACCACTTCCTAATACCATCACATTAGGATTAGATTTCAACGTAAGAACTTGGGGGCAGGGTAGGCATAAACATTTAGTCTGTGTTTAACTTGCAAAAATATGTAACATAACTAACTTTAAAGAAAACACAGGGTAAGAAAGTTCCTAAAATGTTTGGGTTTTTAAGAAATTTTTTAATCCATTTTTTGCAGAATTAAAAACTCACAAAAACATCAAGAAGATCATTATGATTTTAAATTATTTAGAACCTAACAAAGATTCATCTTTTTAAAATTGGAAAAAATCTGAAGAAAATAAGATACTTTAAGAAAAAAATTACAAAATGCCTTATATCAATTAAAAGTTATCAGTTCAAGTACACAAGTTACATTCTCCATCTGGCCACCAGTTATCTGATATCACTGGGTGGTTGTGACCTGGCTCTGATACGTTATTATTAATTAAATCCAATTTATTATCATTTGCTAAAGTGCTTTTTTCAGATTTCCTCAGTTTTTGCCTAATATCCCTTTTCTGTTCCAGGATACCAAATTACACTTAATCATCATGACTCTTTAAGCTCCTCTAGACTGAAACAATTTCTCAAACTTAGTTTTTGACGACCTTGCCAATTCTGAAGAATGCTACTGAGTATTTTGTAGAATATCCCTCTATTTGGATTTGACTGATGTTTTTCTCCTATACTGCAGTCATGCATTTGGGGGAGGAAAGTCACAGAGGTAAAGTGTCATTTACATCACATCATATCAAGATTACATACTATCAACATGACTTACCAGTGTTGATGTTGACCTTGAGTACCTGGATAAGGTAGTGCTTGTCATGTTTCTCTACTATAAAGTTACTCTCCCCCCTACTTCCTTATTGTACCCTTGGGAGGAAGTCACTAAGCATAGCCTGAGAAGGTATGCTTCATGTCTTAAGGCAGAGTTACCTACGTAACTGCTTGGAATTCTTTCACAGAGATTTGTCGATTTTCCCTTATTTATTTATTAACTCATTCATTTATTAATTCCATCTTTTATTTGTACCAGTATAGACTCAGGGATATTTACTTTATACTTTAGAATATAAACCAATACTACTTTATTTAGTTGCTCAATTTTTTTTTTTTTTTTTTTTTTTAGATTTGGCCTTTGAGAGCTCTTTTAGTTGGCTCCTATGACCCTTTAACATACCTCCATCAATGTGGTCTTGGTTTTCTGCTTGTTCATCTGTTTTGCTTCATTTTTTGGTCATTCCTTACTTTCTAGTATTATAAGATGCTCCAGGTTCATCTTATATATCCCTTTTCCAGCTCTAGAATCAACCATTTCTCCAAGGAGCTCTGATTCCTTTTATTGGATACTGCTATTTGAAACCAAGGTCTGGGCACTGAGAGTGCTCATTACTTATGGGCTGTCATTGCTTCTAGGGTCTCCTAGCTGACAATAAAGAAATAAATGTGCATATACTAAGCTATGTACGTACGCATATCTATAATACCTGTCCATAAGCATCTAGAGTAAACAAAATAGAGGTTCATTCTGATATCTCCAACTCTCATCTATTACTACCTGCAGCATTCCAGCCTTTTTCCCATTGCTTTTTCTGCAGTCCCCGACTCCAACAGAGAGCAAGCATCCACAAGCCACTTATTTCATTGTTTAGTTGCAGTATATATGCATAGTTGTTCCAAAATTGTTAACCTGTACTTAAAACATATTTCTCAAAGATCTATAACATAGCTAAAAGCTAATAGCTAGTTTAAGAGACCAATAAATACATTAATTAGTATCCTATTTATACTTTGTTCAACTTTAATCATGTATATTAAGTAATAGTCCAGTACTTTTGATTCAATCCTCAGTGGTCATCAATTAATATTAATGTGCCTCAATTTCACTTGTCAGCCAGGACCAAGAATCAATTTTTTCATGTAAGAATGATTGTAATCACTACGCACGATCTCATTTAAATTAACAAACTGATGTTTTCCACAATAAGTGTATAGATAGCATCCTGATGCATCAAGTCACTAATAATTCTTCCCAGCTTCAAATATTAGTTTCAGATACTAGGGAAAGGACTAAGAAAAATGATGTTTTTGTGTGCATTAAACATTTTTCTGCCACCATAATGAAATTTTTAAGAATAAATAAATAAATAAATAAATAAATAAATAAATAATTTTAAAAAATAATATTTGGGGCAAAATTTAATCTTTTGTGCTGCTATAGGCTCCATGTTTCTGTATAAAGTTAATCTCTTTAAGAATAGCAACATTTTTTTTTTTACTGAGCACACACTATTGGCCGGATGCCCTTCAGATGTGTTTCATTTATTACGCACAATCCTCTTACCAGGCCTACAAGGTAATTATACCATCCCTATTTTAGAGATAAAAGAGAGAAAATTATGTTTCCAGGTTGAACATCCAGTAAAAAGCAAAACAAGTCTATGATTTCAAAGGCTACGCTCTTTCCACTATAGCTGGTAGAGCATTGCAAAGAGTGTTCTGGGATACCAACGTCCATTTATGCTCATTCATATAAGCAAAGAGACAAATTTAGAATGAAAAAAATAACATGTTCACTCTTTCCTGAATTTCACTTGGGACCTTGTGCAGGTAATAAGCTCAGGTCCCGAAAAGAAAGTAATGCTAACAAATGACCTTGGCAAAGTCAGTGAATCAGTAACCCTATCAATATTCATTTTAGTCACCTCTAAAATTGGAAAATAAATCTGGCAACACAATAAAAGAGTTCCTGCTAAAAGCTGAGCTTTCTTAAATTCATTAACAGTTTTCTTAGTCTTGCTTTCTGAAAAACTCCACAAAGGAAGGAAAACAACTGACAGAGGATGTCAACATTAGAAAAAAAAAAAGTACAAATAAGCAAAGAAGTTTTCTAATTACTACTTGTTTACAGGGCAAGCTCATTTTAATTTCCTTGCTTTTTTATTTCCTGACAAATGGCTTCTTTTTCATTTGGGCCCAAACAAAATATAAAGTATACAAATGAATTAAAATTGTTTCTCTCCACACATTGTACTAAAAATTTGGGAAGAGGAGGACAAAAACACATCAGCTATAAACATGAACTCTTCTCCAAATTAATTCAGAAGGCATTTTGAATTTTGTTTTCACTTATGAACAGAGTATTCATAAATGTGCTTTAATACTACAACTGAATCTTTTTCTTTATATAAGAAAGAAAAATAAAGGAGATGCAATCTTAGACAAAGAAGATAGTAGCTGTCTACCTGGATGCACTGAGAGTGCCAGGGTCTAGTTAGAAACCCACTGTTTTTATTATCTAGAGTTAGGAAGAAAATCTCTTCCGAATAAACTCACACTTTTGGATCTTTTTTGACTAAGCCAATTATGAGTTTAATCTTCCATTTAAAATGTCTAATCCAGGGTGAAGAAGATGTGTTTTATACTTGCATAAATAAGCCACATTTCAGACAGGGTAACCATAAAAGGCCACATGAAAAGAACCCTATAATAGAGGATTAGAAAAGACCCCATGAACGCAGATTCTGGATTCCCATGCTATTTAAAGAGCTCAGCCTCTTCTGTGATTGTGTTGGACTCTTGGGGGCTGGGGCACAGAATTTGAAGGGTATTCACTGTAGACTCATGCTCAAGTGACAGGCTAGTTAGGTATGGTATAAATTGGGGAAATTAAACAAAAATTAAACAAAAATTTTCCAGATCTCAGAATGATAAACCACGTGTAAACATCTACAGCCTCAATAAAAGCAGCTTAATTTTTTATTTAAAAACAGCTCATTTTCAGTGCGTTGAAATAGCTTAAGATTCCCTTCTATTTGATATATAAAGAAATTTTTAATGGTTGAGTGTAGCCTAGAATATCCTAGTCCAATAGAATTTTCTGAAGTAATGGAAATGCTTCATAACGGCTGTCCAATATGGTAACCACTAGCCCTATGGGGCTACTGAGCCCTTAAAATGTAGCTGCTGTGACTGAGAACCTGAATTTTAAATTTTAACTAGTTTAAATTTAAATAGGCACATGTGGCTAGTGGCTACCATATTGGATAGTGCCAACCTATAAACCAACTCTACTTTTATCTCCTAAGGGAAATATAAACATATATATAAATATTAAACTCTCAATTACAATAAAGAACAATACCTTCATGTTAATAATATAGATTAATATAAGTAACTCAGCCTTACCAGAGTTATTAGTTCATTTTATTAAAGGAAGTAAAAGTATTTAAATTTTTAAGACATGTCATTTGGTTGAATGCAATGCAAAATATTCTATTCAATACCATCAGAATTCTGAGTAAGACAGAAAACTTATTTATTAGTTCCACTTATGTAAATTGTTCTCTTTACAGACTCCATGGACTTTTTCCATATGAATGTTACTGTTTCACAAAACTTTACTTCCCAACAGCAAGTACTGGTAATCAGATCTATGTTTCTGCATGTAGGTTGCCATTAAAATGTTCAAAAGGCAGCCACCCAATAGCTCCACATGTATTCAGTCTAAAAGAGGCTTATAAGCAATCCTTCTGGATTTCTATCATCTTTTGAAATAAATACAAAATGCTATAGGAAACCACTCCACCAACAGATTTACCTCTCACTTCTAGAAGGTGATTAAATAAAATTCAAAGCTCTGTCAAAGCCTTGGCCTAAATAGACTATATAAATTTGCTATGGTGGATGGAACTTTTCCAGTGAGACATGTATTAAGAAAAAAACTACTTAGTAGTCTAGACGAAAAACCTGAGAGGCCTTGGCTATCAGTTCAACCAAACTTATACTCTTCAGTGACACCTGAAAAATCTTTCTGACCCTGAGTTTTCTCACTTCAAAAATAACCTTATCTAAAACTCCACTTAAGAGACTTCAGCAGGAAAAAAAAAAACACATATAAGAGGAAAATGTAATTTTAAGGGGTACGATTTCATAGTAGCCCCACATGCATACACTATCAAAATTTGGAAAGGACCTACATGTCCATGAAATGCTATGCTTCATTTTAAATTACCTCTATGTATTATCATAGAAAAGAAGCTCATGACATACTTTTGACTAAAGAAAAAAAAAAAGTAAGGCATAAAAGTGTAGAGAGAGAAAAAGAAGTTTCCAAAAAGATGTTCAGCAAAATAGTAACAGTGGTTAACACAAGGGTATGGTATATGGGGGAGTTTTTATACTTTGCTTTTACCCTGTTTTATTTGAATTTTTACATCTAGTATAAATTATTTTCTTTTTTTTTAAAGATTTTATTTATTTATTTGAGAGAGAGAATGAGAGAGAGAGCACATGAGAGAGGGGAGGGTCAGAGGGAGAAGCAGACTTCCTGCCAAGCAGGGAACCCGATGCGGGACTCGATCCGGGGACTCCAGGATCATGACCTGAGCCGAAGGCAGTTGCTTAACGAACTGAGCCACCCAGGCGCCCTAAATTATTTTCTTCAATAATTTTAATAATGTATTTACAAATGAGGGAGAGAGAGGAGATTTATTTTAAGGAACTGACTCACAATTTAAGCAATGCAGAGGCTTGGTAAGTCCTAAAATCTGCAAGGTAGACCAGCAGGCTAGAGACCCAGGAAAGCGTTTTAGATTAAGTCCAAAAGCACTGTTGGCAGAATTTTTTCTTTCTCAGGAGAGATCAGGATTTGTTCTATTAAGACATTCAACTGATCAATTGAGGCCCACCAACATTAAGCAGAGTTGTCTGCTTTACCCAAAGCCACAATTTGAGTATTAATCTATCCAAAGAAAAGAAAAGAAAAAACCACCTTCACAGAAACATCTAAAATAATGTTTGCCCAAATATCTGGACAATGTAGCTTAGCCAAGAAAATTAACCATCACATTGGTTTAAATCCTATATTGTTCCAATGGGATATAAATGTGAGTGATATAAAAATATTAATTTAAAGTTTTACACAATCCTGCAAATCCATAGAAGTATCAGTTTGAATTAAAGTCTTACTCAAACATTTTATTATTAAAGAATTACAAGGGACACCTGGGTGGCTCAGTCGGTTAAGCAGCCGCCTTTGGCCCAGGTCATGACCCCAGTGTCCCGGGATCGAGTCCCACATTGGACTCCTTGCTCAGCAGGGAGCCTGCTTCTCCCTCTCTCTCTCTCTGCTTGTGCTCTCTCTGTCAAATAAATAAAATCTTAAAAAAATTACAAAACTGAGTTTCCTATATTCCTTCTCCTGTCTCTTTAAACCTCCAATTCCATTTCCACATCCATCTTTATTCCCTTTACTTCCAGAGGTTTCTCTTGTCAAATATTTTGTAGAGAAAAACAAAAACCATCAGACAGTGTATTTGTTTGCTAGGGCTGCCATAACAAAATACCACCAACTGGGTAGGGTAACAGAAATTTACTGTCTCACAGTTCTAGAGGCCAGAAATCTGAGATCAAGGTGTGAGAAGGTTGGTTCCTTTGAGACCTGTGAGAATCTGTCCCATGCCTCTTTCCTAATCTGTGGTGGTTTGCTGGCAATCTGCAGTATTCCTTCGTTTGTAGAGGTATCACCTCAATCTCTGCCTTCATCTTGAAATGACATTCTTTTTGTGTATACGTCTTTGCATCCAAATGTCCCCTATTTATAACGACATAGTCATCTGGGATTAGAGTCCACACTTAATGATCTCATCTTTACTTAATCATCTACAAAGACCTTATGTTCAAATAAAATCTCATTCACCAGGACTGAAGATTAAGACTTCAACATTTTCGTGGGAAATACAATTCAACCCATAACTCCCTTAACCTGGAGTTACCAACTCTACTAGCATCCATCTTTCAGTATCTATTCTTCCTTCCTGTTTACTGCTATAATGGAGAACATGCCCAGCCTCCTAAAGAAACTAATCCATTCAGGTGTGCTCTTGATCCTGTCCCTCGTTAATCCATTTACTAAACCTCCATTGTCCTTTATTTTCACTATTTGCCTTTTTATTGGCTACTTCTCATACACCTTCCCATCCATCTTGAGTTTACAAAGAGAAAAATTTCACCTTTCCTGAATCCTCCAGCCCTCCTATTGTCCTTCTCCTCCAATTCTCTGCCACCTCTCTTAGCAATGTCTCCACAAAATGCTTGGATGCTTCAAATCATATTTGCTCTTCATCCTGCTCCAATCTTGCTGCCATTCCCACACCTCGATTGAAACTACTCAGGTTCAGGTCATAAATGAACAAGTTTCTACCAACTTAATTGATCACAGAAAATTCATCACTTGATACGTTCAGGACCACTCTATTCATTTGACTTCCTTATTTTGGTTTTAATCTTTCTTATTCACTATGTGGTTATTCTCTGAGTAACTTTTTTAAATTAACATTTTTAATATGGTTTTGAATTTGCATAATAGATTCAAAGACAGTACTGAGATTTCCCATATACCACATACCCAGTTTCCCTTACTATTAATAGGGTACATTTGTAATAACCATTGTACCAATATTGATATATTAATCTTATATATATACTTTATTCAGATTTCCTTCATTTTTACCTAATGTCCTGCTGTTCCAGAGTCTCATCCAAGATGCCTCATACATTTTGGTCATCACACCTCCTTAAACTCCTGTACCTGAGGACAGTTTACCGGACTTTCCTTGTTTTTGATACCTTGAAACTTTTGAGGATTACTGGTGAATATTTATTTAGAATGCCTCTCTACTGGAATTTTGCTGATGTTTTTCTCATGATTGGACTCACGTTCTGTGTTCCAAGGAGGAGTAATAAAGAGGTTAAGTGACATTTTAATCTCATTATATTAAATGTACTATCAATATGACTTACCATTGTTGATGTTGACCGTTATCATCTGGCTAAAGTAATGTTTGTCAAGTTTCTGCATTGTATAGTTACTCATCACCCCCCTCCATTTCCAATTCTTTCCTTCCAATCTTTGGACGGAAAACACTATGGACAGCCCACATTTATGGGGTGAGGAATTATGTTCTACATCTCCGATGGTAGAGTACCTTCAGAAATTATTTGGAATTCTTTTGCACAGGAGAGCGGTCTTTTCTTTCATTCTTTCTTTCTTCCTTCCTTCCCTTCCTTCATTTTACTGTGGACTTACGGTTATTTTATTTGGCAGCATGATAATCCAATACTACCATACTTATTTTATTGCTCAAATGTCCAGCTTGGTAATTACTTCATGGAACTACAGAATATTCCAGGCTCATGGTCTACATTTCCTACAATCAGCCACTTCTCCAAGGAACACTTATTCCTTTTATTCTCTTCACTTTTTGGGAGCCACTGATCCTGGGGACCTTCTCATAGGCTATCTTAACTTTCCATTCTACATTCTTTTCCTTAGATGTCTCAGCCACTTCTATGACTGCCATCTAAATGAATTCCAGTTCTGTGTTTTTAAGACCTCTCTTTTGAATCCATTATGTATTTAACTTCTTATTGAACTTCTGCATTAAGATATCCCATATATAACTAGACTAGAACTCAACTTATGTCTTCATAACTGCTTCTCCTGTCCCTTTTCTATTCTTTTATTATTATCTTACCACTATCCATCTGGGTATTCTCACCAAAAGCCTAAATTAATTTCAGATACATTTCTCCTATCGTCACATATAAACAATCACCCAGTCCTGTTTAGTCCCATTCTTTGATTCCATTACTGCTACCCAAACCCAAGGCACCATCATCTTTCAGAATATTAAAAGGGTTTTCTAAATTTTTTCAAATTTCAGTGTTTTATCCCCTTAATTCATTTCCCACATGTCAACCAGAGCATTCTTCCAAAAATATAAATCTGATCGTGTATGCTAGTCAACTTTTGCTGTTTTGCTGAAGTAACAATCCAAAATTTCAGCGGCTTGCAACAAAAAAGATTTTCTCACTCAATTATATGTCAGCTACAAGTAACACTTCTCTGCTCTACATGGTTTGTTTATTTATTTATTTATTTTGTATTCTAAGCTCTCCTGTTTTTACATTCCATAACTAAAGAAAGCCTCATTGAAAAAACTCCACATCAGTGGGATGGAAAATCATACACCTCCCATAGAAAGCGCTACAAATTTGAGGCACTGCAAATAAGTGAATATGCATAATTCTTTCTCAAGGAAGTCAGCAAATAACTGGAGTCAAAAATACAGTTCACCACAATCCATCATCTCACACACCAATGTTTGAAGACTTCCCTTCAGGATCCATAAAGTTTGAAAGTTGCTAAAAGAGTAAATCTTCAAGGTTCTCTACACACACACACACACACACACACACACACACACACACACACACACGTAACTGTGTGAGGTAATGAATGTGTTAATTAACCTTACTGTGGTAATCATTTTTCAATATATGCATATATTAAATCAACATGTTGTATACCTTAAACTTACACAATGTTATAGGTCAATCATATCTCAAAAAAGCCAAGGAAAAAACATTTTAAATAAGTTTTTTTTTTTTAAAGAAAAGAATACAAGGCACATAGCTGTTCCTGATCCACAGCAGTTTTGAAATCAGAGTGGGAGTAATTTCATCCTCAGAGATCCGTCTCTAGGGGTAAGAAATGTGTTCCCTATTTGTCCCTGGTCTTACTACTATAATCTACTGTGCCCTGTGGCTCTCACCTTTACACTTTTGTATATCTTTCCAGTTCCTTTTTCCTCTTGATCACATCTATAAAGGGTACTGCAGTGCTTCTTGCCTGTATAATGTTGGAGGCTCAAAGGTTACTTTAAGTCTAGAATAGGCACAGCCATTCTAATATAAGATAGAGGATTTTTTTTTTTTTGGCTATATACAGTCTATCAAAACTTAGCTTTTTTTTAAACTTAGCTTTTTTTAATTGTGTGATTCAATGTACCTCAATTTGTTAAAAGACACATCCACATTTCTTTTTGAAACATGCTACTTTCTCGCCAGACTTAATTTTAAGTACTTTGAGCTCATCAACCATCTGTAGAAGAGTTATGCCCTTAGTCTGTTTTCCTGAGCCATTTACTACACATGAAAGCATTTAAGTTGTCCTTATCAGTGAAGGGGTTTTAACAAAGGACAAAATACCTGTCTTTCAAAGCATTTCTCAATTTTGGATATAAGAAAGAGTTGCATTTTTCGGGTGCCTGGGTGGCTCAGTTGGTTAAGCGACTGCCTCCAGCTCAGGTCATGATCCTGGAGTCCTGGGATCCAGTCCCACATCGGGCTCCCTGCTGAGCAAGGAGTCTGCTTCTCCCTCTGACCCTCCCCCCTCTCATGCTCTATCTCATTCTCTCTCTCAAATAAATATTTTTTTAAAAAAGAGTTGCATTTTTCAATGACCCAGAAAAAAGCAAAAACAAAAATTTAAAATAGTAAATAATAAAAAAAGAAAAAAGAAATAGGGAAACAAATCACATATATTTTTAAGTCATTTCCTTTGTAGACCATGCCAAAATTCTTTCTTCATTTTAGGGTTAAGCATGGACTTGCTCTTCTTTTTGCAGGTGATTTTAGACCAACCTTAAGCCAATTGCTAGCTCTTCTCTCCTCTTTCCTGCAGTTTTTTAAAGCCTGTCTTTTAATGCCACAAAGCCTTGCAGGAGGGCGGGAAGATGAGAGATTACTCACTGAGATTTGATCTTTCTTTTTTTCTCTTTTTTTTATTTTTAGTTTTTTTGAAATTTGGGCATTCTCTGACTTCAAGCTATTTTAAGTGATTTTTGTGTAGTTTTATTTTTTTCTTACCATGCTGTGTTATTTGGGAATGAAATTTGTAATACAGGGAACTAGGCAGCTAGAATCGTCTTCAGCTACCCTACTACTACATTTAAATCTGTAAGTGCATATATATTATCAAACCTAAAAATCCATCAAATGTAAGGGGCACCATTATTCTATGCACCACTGAGAAATAAAACATGTTTTCAATTAAACTACAACAAGACATGAAGCCCACTTTTAGTGACGTCAAAACTGGGGAAGGGGAGGTATGTCTTAGAACAATGAACTACTATATATACATTTTAGAAGTATGTATTAATAAAACTTTATGGCAGTATGTCAAAAATTCATTTCTTACATATTGCCAAAACCAAGACTTAAAAGTCATGTTGTTTCTGTTTTCTAAGTATTATTTCTCTATATCCCATTTGAGCTTCAATACCACAAGAAAAACCAAACATGTGATAGGAATATTGGAAATGCCAGCATCACTGAGACCTCCAGGGTAAGGGGTGAAGACTGAACTCTATAAACACTCTCAAACAATGAGACGGGGGAGTTTCTGGGTTGGGGACATATCCACATTCTGGGAAGATGGTGTACCCCAAATCCATGAAGACAAAAGCTCCTGCATTCAAGACCCTTCCAGAGCCCACCCTAAGTGCCTCTTCACCTAACTGTTCATTTGTATCCTGTGTAATAAACAAGTAAATATTAAGTAAAGTTCTTTCTTGGGTTCTGTGAGTCATTTTAGCTAATTATCACATCTCAGTGGGGCCTGTGGGAAACTGCAAATTTGTAGTCAGCCAGACAGAAGTTTGGGTAGCTTAGACACACCATTTGTAGCTGGTATCTGAAGTTGAGGGCAGTCTTGTGAGGTTTGATGCTAATTCCAGACAGACACTGCCTAAAGTGAATTAAATTTTAAGACCCTGATGTCCAAGAATTTGAGAATTGGTGTAGAAAGACACCACATATTTGGTGTCAGAAAGAGCCTCAGAAGACTATAAAAAGAAAAGTGTCTTTTGAATCCTCCAGAAGTATCCGTAAAGTGAGGATACACATCCTTCCCCTTTCCTCTTTTTTGATGCCAGGAAAGTAAACGTAATGTTCAGAGCTCCAGAAGTCATTCTGTCCCCCGTCCATTCCTATGGAAGTTACATACCACAGACTCACAGGATGAAAGGAACCTGGTATATAAACTATAAGCTGCCATACTAGTGCTGGACTGCCTATTCCCACATTCTACATGAGATGGAAAAAACTTTCGATCCTGCTTAAGCTAATACTGGTACAGATTTGTGTGAAACACAGAGCCAAATCTAAAAACAAATGATACAACAAACCCTGGAATGAAAGAATATGGGATTTTTTTTTACTACCCATGTTATGCTCCAAGTATTCAGTCTAGATAAAATTCCACGAACAAATTCAAGTTAGAAGAAAAGAAGAGCACACATAGAATCTGCCTGAAATACTAGAGTGTGCTTTGTTTTTGTTTTTGGTTTGGTTGGTTTTTGTTTCTTGGGGCACTTCACTGGCTCAGTCAGCAGAGCATGTGACTCTTAATCTTAGAGTCATGAGTTCAAGCCCCATGTTGGGTGTAGAGCTTACTTAAAACAACAACAAAAAAATTTTTAAATTAAGGTATTTGTTCCTTAATATACTGACCCATTATTTCCATTTCTCCATTGTATTCTATCAGCCCAAGAGTCCCTATAGCCCAACTCTTTCTTGGTCTTCAATTTTCTGATACAGAAGTTAGGAGAACAAAAGTAGCAGCATAAAAGAATCATTGAAAAGCACAGACTCATGCATTTTCAATAGCTCATCCCCTAAACATCTTTTTCTTAAGGAAACAGTGACACTCAGGAACTTAAATAAATTTATCAATATTAATAAACTATAATTAGCACAGATTGAGTGATGCCATGTGCTGGGCACTGCACTTAATTATTTATTTCCATTTTCTCATTTAATTCTCAAAACAACCTGGTGAAATGGGACATATTATTATCTCCAGAGAGAAAGAAAATGAGCTACAGAAAAAAGACAAATTAAGACATTTGTCCACATGACACAGCTAATAAGTCTTACTACTGTCAGGCTCTCTGCTCAATGGGGAGTCTGCTTCTCTCCCCCCTCCCTGCTCTATTTCTCTCTCTCAAATAAATAAATAAATCTTAAATTAAAAAAAAAAGTCTTACCACCTGGCTTTGAATTCCAGGCAACTTGCCTCAAGACCACTATATAACCCCTACACTACACTGCCTTCCTAATGGGGCTAAAGATCATATCATATGTTTCTAATCACTTATACTCAGGAGTTCTAGGGGTTTTTTGGACACCTTCATTCTCTGAACAAATCTTTTCTCAAAATATGGTCCATAGAGCAGTGGTGGTTCCAAGGGTCAAGCAGTCCTCAGGCAATTTATTTCAGAGACAAAAGCATGGAACAATGTTGTTCACATTCATTTCATTACTTTCACAATGTGCATAAAAGATGGCCATAACAAAAAAAAATGATATTTTTGTCATTGAGAGTCAGTATAACTGTACTGCCCTTGAAACCAGCCTGGTCTTAGTGACTTATTTCATCAACAGAATGTAAAATTGATTATCTGGGACCTTTAAGTCTTTGTTACTAAAAGTCTTAAAAGTTCCACCTGTATTTCTTGAGACAGTCACTCTTGGATCCCTAAACCACTGTATTAGAGACCCACCTACCCTGTTTCACACACCACAAGGAAAGACATTATGACTACCTGGAAAGTAAGGAGGTCCCAGCTGATCTCAATTTTCTAGTCACTCCCACTAAAGTACCAGGCATATCAGTAAAACATTTTGGAGTCCCCAGCCCAGCCATCAACCCTGAGTGCCAGGGCGTAAACCCAGACAGTGCCATGGGAAGCAGAAAAATCAACCAGCCAAACTCTGCTCAAATTCTGACTCACAGAACTGTGAGATGTAGTTTGAGGTTGTTTTAAGGCACTGAGTTTTGGAATAGTTTGTTACACAGCACTAGATATCCAGAACAATAAAATTAATGATTTTTACAAAATCCCTGTGAGATTCTTACCAGTCATTAAGTCTGTAAAAGTCACAGAAGAGCTTCAAAGACAGCACTGGTCAGTTTATTTTGGCTGATATTTGTTGACAGCATGCAGTCAGTCAGTCTGAGCCAAGACATTGACATTTCTCTGTAATTGTTTTCAGTTGTTAAATTTATTCTTTTGTTGGTACTGTAGTCCATCATTATGCCACCAATTCCCCCAAATAGAACAACGGCTCTAATATCGTGCATGGGTGAATAAATTTAAGTTTGAAAACTGTAACATAAAAAGTACAACCCATAAGAATACCATAAACATAGTTGAACTTGACTTCAGAAAGACCACAGAAAGGGAATCTGTACATGCTCAGTTAAGTGAATCTGTAAGTATGAGGATTTAGCATAAACAGTCCAAACAGCAGAGTGGGAATACAAAGTACAATGATAATTATCTAAAAATTGGGTTTTCCTGGACTGATGATTCATTCCTCTGTGCACTGTCTGTATTAAAATAGCAAAGAGTGACATGCGGCCATTTTAGCCATTTTCAAGCAAAGCACGACAACCTTTCCAGCAAATAAATTAAGTTTGTCCAGAACAAGGACTAAATGATTGTACTGGTTATGGTGCTTGGTTTAAAGCAACTGAAACAGACTCTAATATAATAAGCAAATGGGTTTTTTTTTTTGAAAGACAATTAAGAACTTAGTAAAGAATCAGCACAAGACTGAGGAAAAAACTTGAAAAGGGTAGAAACAAAAATATCCCTGAGGATTCTGCATTAGATGCTTAGGCAAGAACGACACTCTCCTTTCCTGAGTAGGAGGCCTACGGAGAAAATTATCAAACTTATTACCAAAAAAGCTGTGTTGGAGATTGTGACTTTCGAGAAGCAGTCTTCCCAAATTAGACTTATCACCTCTCTAACTCCAAAGCTGTACAACCACAGATCTCCCTGGACGAAGGCAAGGCCATTCCTATGAGGGCAGGAGCAGAGCTGAGGACAGCCCTTCTGAGAAGAACCCAAAGCAGGGCTGATGTAAGCATACCCACTTCCTTCTTCAAACTCACAAATCACAGTCCTCTCCTTCCTAAGAGGAGTGGGAGTCATTACAGTGCAATGAGAAAGGCCAGAAAGCTTTTAACACATGGAAAATGAGATATGGAACAGAGTGTTCCCCATTAGAAATCAAACTACACAAAAGTCTGAGCTCTTGCTGATGCTGCCGAAGCCACAGCCATGAATCGTACCATGCCCCCTAACAGCATGCCTTATGTCCCTGTTTACTTCACTCCTTACCACAAGAAGCCCTGGACTCCCACGCCATCCCTCTTCACCTGAACTCTCACCTGCATACAGTTCTGTACACTGCCTAATATGGATTAGCTACCCACCCCACATACTCTGCAAACCCTTGACCTTCTGGGAAATCAAGTGCCATCAGCAAAATGCCTTCATCATAACCCTTCACTCCAAAAATTTGCTTCACCTTCTTGCTCTAAACAAAATCTTGCTGTCCCCCAACAACTTAATTTAGTGGTTACTATTTTTTCCAAATTCAACAACATGAGGCCTTATAATTTCCTAAAATCTTCATAAATCTTCCTTGAAGCTCATACCATCAGATCACTATTGACCCTTCATTATTGCTGTTAACTACAGACATCAGAGTCACTCTCCCTCCTTTCCTAAAGGTTTCAGCTCTCAGAGGCTGCCACTCTTTCTCTACCAGTACGCCTGTCCTAATTTATTATTTCTGTATCCACATAAGTTATCCTAATAATACCCTGCCCTCTAATTCACTGACCTTATTTCAGTAATTTTATCTTCCATCCCACCTTAGTCACCTATTGTGTGACTATATCTTGAACCTTGTTAAACTCATAACTAAATAGATTTGACAATGTCAATTTCAAAATCCCACATGGCTTCTATCAATCCACCTCATTCCCTCAAGGGCCAAAACCACTTCATGACAATCCACTGATGCTACTATCTTTCTGCTGTCCACACATGAAGGTCCCCACTTCCCTCCTAAATTGGCTTGGATTCCATGGCCTAGCGTTATAACCACTCTTTGTATATACCTCAATGCTCATTCTCTCCTTTCATCCTAGAACATAGGCAAATCCCAACTCTGGCCAACTCCAACTCTTTGTATTCTTCATCCCTGCCCAAGGAATTGTATGTAACTTACGAAAAACACAGAACTGTGTTGACTGGACTCACCCAGAATTCATCACCACAAACCAACAAGCCTCTGTGCTGCATGACAGTCCTGTTGTGTTTTCCTGGTCATTTGTTTTTCCCATCTGTCCTCTATAAACAAACTTGCTTCTTCAGTAAAAAAGAAGAAGGAGGAGGAGGAGGAGGAGGAAAAGGAAAATTGTTTAGGTTTTCATGACTTAATATGTCATCTTATCTGCTTTAGACCCATATTCTTGGCCTTCTTACCTATTACAAAGGGAGATCCATCAGTAAAATATGGTGTAATAGCCCTCAAATTTAAAAAAAAAAAAACTCTCCCTTGACCCACATTCCTCTCCAAGTTTATTATTTCTCTTTTCTCTTTTAGAGTAAAACTTGAAGATACTATCCACATTTGCTGTTGTCACTCATCTCTCTATTCCCCAAACAGGCTTTTGTTCCTTCACTCCAAAATAATTACATCTATGAAAGCCACCAGTGACCTTCATCTTGCCTAATCCACTTGTCAATTCTAGGTTCTCATCTTATTTGACCTATCAGTAGGATTGACACAGTTGCTAACATCCTACTTTTTTCTCCACTTTTTCTTCTTACGTTCACCTTTTGGCTTCCAGGATATCACTCTCTCATTTTTTATTCTGCTTCACTGGTCACTCACTACTTACTGTATCTTCCTCATCTTCCTGATCTCCAGATATGAGCATGTTGCAGGTCTCATTTTCAACCTTCTTCTCTTCATGCTCTTCTTCACTCAGTCCCTCGTGAATCTCATGCAATCCCATGACTTTAAATGCTGTTCATCTGCTACAGACTCCTTGTATCCCAACCTCTCAGCTAAATATCAGACATATTTTCCAAGTCCCTATTTAATTCCCCAGTTTGGAAGTCTGGGGTGGGCGGGGTGGGGGGGGGGGGGATTCTCAAACCTTCACATATCCAAACCAGACTCTTTGAATCAATGTTCAAAATAAAATCTACTGCTCTCTCAACTCCTTTCCCTTCAGTTTCTCAGGTGAAAGAAGAAACAACAACAACAACAACAACAACAAAACACATTGCAATCATCTTTCACCCTTTTATCTCACACTCTACTTTCCAACAATCATTCAATACTTCCAGCTATCTACCATTAAAATATGTCTGGAATCTAACACTTCTCAATACCTCCTCCACTATCTATCAATGAAAACTTCTCAAAGTGCAATCCCCAGATGCAGTATTAACATTACCTGGCAAATTGTTAGAAATTTTAATTCTTATGCCCCTCCAGACTCATCAAATCAAAACTGTGCGGATAGAGTCCAGTAAACTGTTTTAACAGACCCCCTTGGTGATTCTGAAGCTGAAGTTTGAAAACACCACCCTAGACCAAGCCATCATCAACTTTAATCTAGACTATGCCCAAGAGACCTATAAGACACCCCACTCCTTCCACCCATGGCTCCTACAGATTATTCACTCAACAGATCAAGTTATCTTTTGAAAATACAAGACATTATGTGACTCCTCTTCAAGCCCCTCCCCCATTAAGTTTCCCTTCATACTTAGAAAATAGGAAGCCTGAAATAATCTGCCCCCTGTTATTTCTCTGACCTGATCTCCTACCCTTCCCTTTAATCTACTCTGAGCCCATAGCCGTCCCATAAACAAGTCAACCATATACCCATTTAGAGTCTTTGTTCTGATTATTTCCTCTGCTCTTCCTTCAAATATGTGAGTGCCCTTGTCCTTCCCTTGCTTTAGATCTCTGCTAATTATCACTTATAAGAGAGGCCTGTCCTGTCAATCTTATCTAGAAAACTACCTTCCAGAAATCAATCTAACTTCTTTATGTTTCTTCATAGCATTTATCACCATGTGACATATAATGTTCACTTACTTTTTATTACCTGTATCCACCTACTAGAATGTAAACATAATAAGAACAAGGACTTTGTTTATTCTTGCATCCCCAAAGCCTAGAACAATATTTAGTACTCCAAAAGTTTTTGGATAAATGAAGAGAATATGGCTCACTAAAAATGCAAAGTTCCAAGAGACAACACCTGACGGGTTGACAGAATCCTGTGCCTAGTCCTAAGTATGCTAGCATGGTATCTGTGAATATGTGATCCCCTTGGAGGAAGGTGTGAAACTACTGTAAAGTCTGTATAAAATGGAAGAACCTCCAAAGCTAAACCCAGCAAAATGGGGAGTGCTTTAGCTAAAAGCAACAGATGGTTACTTCAAAAATGCTCTCCAGTAGGAAACTGATTAATGAGGTTAAGTCAGAAAACACACCAAAACTCTGGAGATATTATTCAAAGATGTGATCCTTAGAGCAAAAATAGGTACCAGTTAAATAATTTCCAAGAGGCTTTTAAAAGTAATCCAAAAGTTATTGTTAAGTATTATGCATGGAAACAAAAGAGAAATCAGTATTATCAAATAATCTAGTAAAATATCCCACAAAACACAAATACATAGTAGGCTGAATAATGGCCTTCTAACATATCCAGGTCCTAATCCATGGAATCAGGGAATGTACCCTTATAGGCAAAAGAGAATTTGCAGACATGATTAATTAAGGATCTTGAGACAGGGAGATCATCCAAGATTATGAGTGAGACTTAAATGTAATCATAAATGTTCTTGTAAGAGGGATCAGAGGGAAATTTGACACAGAACAAGACAATGTGAGCTTAAATCAAAATGCTTCACTGCTGGTTTTCAAAATGGAGAAAAGGGCCACAAGCCAAAGAGTCTATCTCCAGAAGCTAGAAAGGTAAGGAAATGGATTCTGGCAGAGAGCCTCTAAGGGAAACAAACTCCTTGCCAACACCTTGATTTCAACCCATTGAGGCTGATTTTAGAATTGTGACCTCTGTAAGAGAATAAATGTATGCTATTTTAATGCACCACATTTGTGATAATAAGTTACAGTGGCCAAAGGAAGTTAAGACAGCATATATACAACATTAGAACTGTATTACTGTCACAAGGGTATACCATGAGACATGTGAATTTAGAGTTGAACAAAACCACTTATGTTCAGAGGATGAATCAACATCAGAGGATGTTGATATAGATGTTATTCATATACAAGGGAGATGTGCCAAGTAATTTTTTGTTTTAATGCTAAAAACTCAGGAGCTGAAATGAAGACTAAGGAAAGATACATTGGAATCAGTACTGATCAGTATCCACTACGTACACAGCATGGAACAACACTACTAAGGGAATAGTTTCTCCTGAATGTCATTCCACACACAGCCTTTACAAAGAACAGGTTTTGGTCCATTGTACTTCATTCAGTGTTAAAGGAAATATCACAGATACAAATACTATTAAATTGAAGCCACTGAGTACATGACATTTCAGGGGGCTTTGGAAAAAAAGTAAACACGAATGCACAACCCTGCTGATCAACATTGGATTATGCTCCCTGTTGAGAGGAAATGTACTTATATGAGTTTTTTAAATTAGAGAAAAAATAGTATTCCTTCATGACAGTGATAATTAGAGAAATAAAAATTCTATTATTTTATGTGACTGGATTAAGTAGCCTACTTCAGTAATATATTCAGAATATTTAGTAGCTTGAACCTAAGATTTCTAAAACACTATGATTTTTTATATGTTGAAGATAAGATACTTTCTTAAAAAGACAAAACTGCAACATGAATGTATCAATCTAAGATAATTTTATTCTTTCCTAACACTTGATTTTCTTCATCCATTGGGAAAAGATGATAATGCATTATTGGATATATTTTTTAGGTTAAAACCAAGCATTTCAAAAGTGTGAAATTTTCCAAAGCTGAGTATCACTGACCATCTATTCTAAGAAACATTCAATCCTTCTGTTTTCAAGGGTGGTATGTTCATTTTGAGCATTTAACCCAAAGCTGAAGTCTTCACTAAGAGATCTCCCTGTAATTTCTAGATTTATATTCTATCCTAAAATTTGATCTGACAGTGCCACCTTATGACAGTCACCTTTTTCAATGATCTGTAATAGTGTTTTCTAATGTAAAAGAATAAAAGGAGTAAGAAAAAAAAATATCTGGATGTGAGATGTGATCTATGGCTTCAGGTAGCTATAATTTAATAATATATACATTATTCAAAGACTTAAATATCATCCCAGTAATTAAATAAATCAAAATTATTTTCCTTTTATAAATATCATGCTTGTATTTTTATTGTTCCAAACTTGTTTAATTTATTCAAAATTGGTGATTTAGCTGTATATTAAAACATACACTGTTTTGACTAATCTGGGTCTTTGAGTTTCCATATGAATATTAGGATCAGCTTGTCAATTTATGTGCTACCCCTGCCCCTGGCCATCTTAGCATCATTAAGTCTTCCAATCCATGATCATGGGATGTCTTTCCATTTATTTGGGTCTTTAATTTCTTTCAAGAATGCTTAGGAGTTTATTAAAATGTAAGTCTTGCATTTTTGTTAAATTTATTTCTAAGCATTTAATTATTTTTGACATTATGAATGGAATTGTTCTCTTTATTTCATTTTCAGATTGTTCACTGCTAAACTATAAAAACAGAACATTTTTGTGTATATTGAATGTGTATCTTGCAAACTTGGTGCACTCATTGATTAGTTCTAATAGTTTTTGGTGAGGTTTTTAGTATGTACTATCATGTTATACTACCATGTTATTTGCAAATAGAGATAATTTTATTTCCTTTATAATTTGGATACCGGACACATATTTGTACAAGTTTGTTTGTAAGCATATGCTTTCATTTCTTTTAGATACTTAAAAGCTGATTTCTAATTTACAAGATGAATTTGTTTCTAAGATATTTGCAAACTAATTCCCCAACTTTTTTTTAAAATTCTATACCGCCAATGTGTATTATTTCTAGTTGCTCCATGTATTCACCAATATTTGACATTGTTGTTTTGTTGCTGTTTGTCATCCCGATGGCTGTTTTTATTGATATCTCACTGTAATTTTAATCTTAATTTCCCTGATGATCAACAATGGTCAATTTTTTTTAAATGGACTCATTGCCATTTTTACAGCATCCTTTGTGAGATGTGTGTTCAAGTCTTTTGTTAATTTTTAATTATGTTGTAAATTTTTTTATTATTGCATTATAGGAATTTTTTATATATTCATGATATATATTCTTGGCCATATTTATATGTTGTGGATACAGTCTCCTAACTTTTGGCTTTCATGTTCATTTTCTTAATGATGACTTTTGATGAGCAAACTTTTTTAATAATGATAAAGTCCAGTTTATCACTTTTACTTTTAAATATTAGTACTTTCTGAGTCCTGTCCAGGAAATTTCTAAGGTCCTTTAAATATTCTCCTATGTTTCATTTTATAAGCTTTATAGTTTTGCACTTCATGTTTAGATTTACGATTCATACCACACTAATTCTTTTTTAAATCTTTATTTTTTTTAAAGATTTTATTTATTTGAGAGAGAGAGAGAGAGTGAGGGACAGAGAGAGAGCACAAGACAGGGGGAGAGGCAGAAGCAGACTCCCTGCTGAGTACGGAGCCCAATGTGGGACTCGATCCCAGGATCCCAAGATCACGACCTGAGCCGAAGGCAGGCACCTAACTGACTAAGCCACACAGGTGCCCCCATATAACACTAATTCTTATATGAGATTGAGATTGTGGTTTATATTTTTCCCTATGGATATCTAGTTGTTTCCTCATTATTTGTTAATAACCTATCCTTTCCCCACAGACCTTTGCTAATAGTCATTTTAGCATAGCACAGCACAGACTCTCTCATTTTCAATGAACTGTTTAATAGTTTTCATGTCAACACTGTCTTGATCAGTGTAACTTTATAATAAAACTACAATAACATAGTGGAAAATACCCAAATTTGGTTTTTTTTATAGTTTTATATATTCTTGGTTTAATGCATTTCCAAATAAATTGTAGAGTTTACTTGTCCATTTCAGCAACAAAACATCTGCTCAGATTTTGACTGATATTGTATTAAATCTATAGATCAATTTGTAGATAATTGACATCTTAACAATATTGAATTTTCCACACCATAAATATGGTATTTATTTCCATTTATTTAGGTCTTTAATTTCCTTCAACAGTCTTTTGTCATTTTCAGGGTAAAAGTCTTGTAAATTTTTAATTAATTTTATCCCTAAACTTATTTTTATTATTTTTATTAGTGTGATTTCTTTCCTAAAGACCCAAAAGTATTCAGTGCATATTTCCAGTTTCTTTACTAAGTAACACCCTCCCTACCCTCTCATAAATTCCAAATGCCTTAGCAGCCCTGACTCTGATTTTTGTCTCTTTAGCTTATTGAGACTACTGACTTCTGTTTCGACTGTACTGCCCTGTGCCACAGTCTGGAAAGTGACTCCAAGCAAAAGTTGGTCTCATTTTATGTGATTATATTCCTTCAGGAGCCAAAGTCCTTCACTGCCTGGTGATCAGTATCTCGAAACGGTTATTTCATCTACTTTGTCCAATCTTATAGTTGTAATGACGGTAGGGCTAGGTTTAGCATTAGTTTCTTTATCATGGCCAGTAGTAGAAATCCATCAAGTTGTTTTTTTACTTTAATTTTTTATTTAAATTTTTAAGTAATTCTTTTGTTGTTATTTTTAGTAATTAATTCAGTATAATTGTTGAAAATTTTAAAATCATAAAGGGTTTCAATCTCAATAGCCTGGCTTGTTCAGCATGTATGCCAACCTTCTATACAGCAGAGGACAGAAAACTTAAGACTATATTTGAATATACACTTGAAGCTTGGGCTGTATATGTGAATTACATTCTACCAATCAGATCTACTTTTATGGAAAAATGCCTATGACATGTGGGCAGAGAGATAGCATGGAAGTTTTCCTGATGAAAATGGTAGTGGCTCATTCCTAGATTGTAGCTAAGGCAAGGTTTTCCTTATAGCCAGCAGTTTGTCTATCACTTTCTGATTTGTGGATTGAAACCAAACTGGTTTGATTCTAGAACCAGAAGTTAAATGAGCAGTTTTTCCCAGTTTCCTGACAGAGAAAGATGTAACATTTCCATCAGTAATCTTAGTGCTCTTCTGGGAGTTTCTTCTCGAGGTCCACCCTAGACTCCACCAAAGCGTTTTTTTAAATGTTAATAATCTGCAGGAAACCCCAAATGATAGCCTGATTTCTCCTCAGGTTATTTTTCTACATCTTGTTCATGCACTGTGTGTCTCAGATAGGCAAAGGTGATAATAGATGAGGTAAGAAATACATATTTGCCCCCAATTTCATGAAAATTGCTAAATACTATCATTTCATAAGCATGATCTGTCAAGCTCATGGTATAGAAATAAACAGTAAGATGAATTATGACAAGTCTAAGTAAGTGAGACTTTTCCTAAATTTATAAATGGGCCAAATTTAATATTCCAAGGGAAACTGTTATGATGATTATTTAGGGACGGCATATCTAATTTCTGGATTTATAGAAGCCAAATCTCACAGAAGAGTTGATTTTATTGCAGTGACAAAATGATCTCTTGTTTCTATTTCTATTATTCTGAACCATTCCACAGATCAGGTTAGAAAACAAATGAGGCAATTCTTTAATATACAAAAATTCCGGTATGACACACATCATCCTCACATTGCAAGAACAGTTGGGGAGGAGGGGGATGGATTTTAATGAAAAAATTGTCTAAAATTTCTGACAAGTTTAGCTTGGTCTAAAGTTTTGATTCACACAAATTTAATGAAGAAAGGGCCACATCAAATTGGAAAATTAAACTGTACTTATAAAATAGAGCAGACCCATGAAGTTTCTTGTACCCAACATCTTTTCATACTATACTTGTCCTTTAGGATTCAGATAGTTTTTAATTGAATGAAAACCAGACAACAGAAACATGAAAAATAGCATAATGGTGCAGTCCAAACACATTGTATGTAGGATCAACCAAACAATTCTGAGTTAATCTATGTTAGTTAAAAGTTTAATGTTTATATGTTAATATGTGTAATGTTGCATCTACACATATTATCCTAATATAGCTTAGATTATAATCTTTGTTTCCTAATACCTCTTCTGATATGTCTCAGCCAAGTGGTATTGTCTGACTATGAACAGCCCACATTTCCAAACTGGGCTGAGTTGGTCCAGAACATTGGATCCAAAGTGTTATTCTGCTAACTCTATTATTTAAAGCATTATTCAACCATAGTTATGTCCTATTATTAACTTGACTATGCTCCCCAAGAGTGGACCTTCAGTAAAGCAAGCTTCTCACAAAACTGGCACTCAATTCTCATTTCAAAATCAGACAAATATAAATAAAAATCCACAGATTTAAATGCAGAATAGTACCAAATTATTGTTAATGTTGATCAAAACATAGTAGATCCTAACAAAATAAGTTAAATAATCTGAACAAAATCATGAACCTTTCAAGTGTGTTCTTCTAACTCTGCTCATAACTGAAAGGGAACGGAAACTCAACTTTTTCCTCAGCCTGCCTCAGGCCACTATCCCTTTAGAAAATGGATGAGTCTGCAGGCACCTGGGTGGCTCAGTCAGTTAAGCAGCTGCCTTCAGCTCAGGTCATGATCCCAGGATCCTGGGATGGAGTTCCATATCGGTTTCCCTCCTTGGCGGGGAGCCTGCTTCTCCCTCTCCTTCTGCCTGCCTCTCTGCCTACTTATGCTCTCTATCTCTCTGTCAAATAAATAAATAAAATCTTTAAAAAAAAAAAAAAAAGAAAATGGATGAGTCTGGGGTGCCTGGGTGGCTCAGCTGTTAAGCGTCTGCCTTAGGCTCAGGTCATGATCCCAGGGTGCTGGAATCAAGCCCTGCGTTGGTCTCCCTGCTCCACGGGAAACCTGTTCTCCCTCTCCCACTCCCCCTGCTTGTGTTGTGTCTCTGTCAAATAAATAAATAAAATCTTTAAAAAAAAAAAAAAAGAAAGAAAATGGATGAGTCTGTGCCCATGGCCCAGGCAGTGTAGATTGAGGCATGCACCTCCACAATGTTCCCGTTAGACTGCTAACTTTGGTCCAAATTCATCTGGATTACTTAAACGTATTGTTTCAAGGTAAATGTTCCATTCATATTCAAACTAGAACTCACACTTATAATGAGCTCAACCAAATGAGAATCTGATAATAGCATTACAGTTAGAAATGCATTGATAGAATAACTGCTCTTGTTTTAAGTGGAAAAAGTGGGAAACTCAAATAAATTTCCCTCCTGCTTTGATTTTTATGTCACATTCTCTTGGTGAAAGCAAGTCACAGGCCAGCTTGGATTCAAGGGATAAGGAAATAGACATCATCTCTTGACAACAAGAGCTGTAAAATATTTCTATTTTCCAATCCATCACCATATTTCTAGTATGAGGATAAAGAAAAACGAAATTGTTTGAAAAAAAGAAAAAGAAGTCTATACTTCTATTCACAGTTAATGATGATTAAGGTTATTGCTCATTCCTACCAGATTTTTCTTTGTCTTTCTCTTATTTATAAAAGATAGGGTCATGTCCATATCATCTTTACTTAACACATTACGAAAGCTTTTTAATAACAAAATGTATCTGCAGCTTCACATTTAATATGGGTATTCAATAATAAACACTAGAATCACTTGAACTGTGTCCTATTTCTGGATATTTTGATTATTTTTGTTTTCTCCTATAATAAATAATGCTACAATGAACATGACTGTAGGTTTACTTTCATGTTTGCCTTTGACTTTGTCCCCTAAGATAACTTTAAGGAAGTACACTTAAAAATTATGTACATTAATACTCCTTTTACTAGGTTACCAATGTACATAGTTTAAAAGCTAAACAACTATAGGATTCTTCTCTTACGGCTCATTCCACAGAAGTAATTATAAGAGTTTTAGATGTTTGATCTGGCATATATATTTCTACTTAAGATGCCTCTATTAGATAATATGTTCTCATTCCTATTTCTTGTTTTTTTAATTATTTGATTAGATGTCTATGAAGTCATCATTATTTTCGATATAAATTCCTGGAAAGAACTTTACAGCACCTGGTCAGATACATCAGAACATCTATCAGGGGTGCCTGGGTGGCTTGGTCAGTTGAGCATGTGACTCTTGGTTTCAGCTCAGGTTGTGATCTCAGGGTGGAGGGACTGAGCCCCACATCAGGCTCTGCACTCAACAGGGAGTCTGCTTGAGATCCTCTCCCTCCTCTTCTGCCCTTCCTCTGCTTTCTCCCTCTCTCTCTTAAATAAATAAATAAATATATAAACATCTATCAGAACTTTCTTCTTGAATACATTCTTCCTGGAGCTCTTTAGATTATCTGTACACCATTGTCATTCATTATTCTAGAAACCCCCTTTGCCCTGAACTTGAGTTAGATCCCTGGTTTCATCTATCTTATGTTTTTACCAGGACTGATTTATAACTTTTTTGAGTAGAATATATTCTCCAATAATTTCCCAGGAAATTCCAAGAAGATAAATCATTGAAAGCCTCTCAATAATTGAAAATGTTTATATTCGGTGCTCAAATTTGATAGCTGGCTTGATTTGTTATGGAAATGTATTGGAAATAATTTTTTCTTCAGAGTTTAAAGTTGTTTTTTCATTGTTTTCTAGCTTCTGGTTTTGTTGCCAAAATTTCTCTTCCCATTTTGATTCCTAATCCTTGTTTATACTTTTTAAATTCTCTTTACAACCTTTTAGAATATTCCCTTTATTCCTGGCGCCTTGGTATTTCATGATTACATGCCCTGATACAGGTCTTTTAAAATTTATACTTTGGGTCACTCTGTCAGCCCTTTCAATCTGAAATTCATGACTTTGTGACCTGGGAAACTTTCTTGAATTGCTTCCATGAAAAGTCCTCTTATTTTTTCTGTTCTCTCTTCCTATAACTCTTGTTATTCAAATACTGTACTACCTTGCAACATCCTTTGTATTCATATCTTAGGTGAAAAGATATTACTTCTGAATACTCTGTCTTCATTTTGTCTTTATTGGAGATTTTCTCAGTGTTATATTTAAATCTTAATTTTGTTTTGTAATTATCTACCATCATATTTTGAAATTTCTCAGGGCTTTCTTTGCATTTCTAAATCCTCTTTCTTTCTCTCTCTCATTTAGTGATACTGAATTCCCTTCCCAACTATAATACTAGTTTTGTCTTTTAAGTTTTTTTCTGTTTTCAATGCCACTGTCATTGCTGTTCCTTTTTTGTTTGTTTTAGTCTCTGCTTTATGTGAGAGGGCGTCTCAAGTGTCTCCTGATTCTAGTCTCCATTGATATTTAAGAATGGAAAGCTCAAGGTGCCTGGATGGCTCAGTTGGTTAAGTGTCTGACTCTTGATTGCAGCTCTTATGATCTCAGGGACAGAAGATCGAGCCCTGTGTTGGGTTCCGTGCTGGACATGGAGCCTGCCCAAAATACTCTTTCTCCCTCTCCCTCTGCTCCTACCCCCATCCATCTCTTAAAAAAATAATAATAATAATGGAAAGCTCACTGTTCAGGCAGGGCTGGATGATAGATATATTTCTTCTAGGATGGGTCTTGTGAAGCTGAGTAACTAGGCTATTTTGTTAGAGGATCTCCAAATTTTAATATCAATCTATTTTTCTTGAGGTCAGGCATTTCCCCAAGGAAGACTCCTCAAACTCTTTCTGGGACAGTAAACTTGGAGACCATTTTCTAGGATTCAAAGGAGTCAGGGAACTAGAGGGTGCACTGTTCTAAATGCAGATTTGTGATTATCCTTTTCTCAGTAAAGGACCTAATTTTTATACCCAGATGTATTCATTGTCATCCAGCCCAGAGACCCTGAGGTTCAATCCCACCATAACACTGCATCGGAATGTTCACATTATTTTTTAAGCTGGAGGTACGTTTTCAGTGTGAGGATTCCAAAGAATTGTTGCATGTGTGAACTTCTCATGCAAGATATTGAGGTCAGCCACATAAAGGAAATATATTTTTAGGGGGTATATTATCAGTTACCAGGGTCCTATTATGGTTTGATGTTTGGACAGTGACAGATTTTCTAAATTTAGATTATGCACATTCTATCACCTTTGAATATGGCCACATATAAATATATTACATAAAATTTTACATTTTATGTGAGGGCTCATTTACATGTGAAGTAGAAATCAAAGTAGGAGGGAAATATCTTTTTTTTTTAAGATTCTTTTTATTTGACAGAGAAAGAGTGTGCACACAAGCACGGGGAGCAGCAGAGGGAGAGGGAGAAGCAGGCTCTCTACCAAGCAGGGAACCCAATGCGGGGCTCGATCCCAGGACCCTGGGATCATGTCCTGAGCCAAAAGCAGATGCTTAACCGACTGAGCCACCCAGCACCCCAGGAGGGAAATTTCTGCATCAGTTTCCCTCTTTTCCCACTTAAGACAAAGGCCTAAACCTTGGCCTCATTGGGAGGAAAACCTTCTCTACCAATTTAATGTGTTTGGGGGCCTGTGAATTAATTGACAACATACATATTAACAGGAGAAAAATTTAATTCACATGCATGTTGGATCACTTGATAAGGAATGGATTACCTAACAGCTAGGAGTAAAGTTTAGATACCAGCTTAATAGGGGAAGGTGGGAGAGATAGGGTTTCTTTGAGAAACATACACTTCTAGGGTGACCAAATGGAAGATGTGGAAGCTTCTGATAATGTTTGTTTATTCAATGTCTCATCCCAGTGCTAATGGTCAGTCTCCTCCTTGGCTGGAAGCTCCCTCAGAGAGATTTATGGCAGTTTCATTTTCAGAAAATTCTGTATTTAATCAGATAAGGCAGGCTTAGGAAGCTTCTTTATATATAGGCTGTACCTCAGTTTTCTTCAGTTTTAAATAATCTTTATACCATTCTGGTGTGTTGGGGTCTCTTCAGCCTCAAGAGACTGTGAGCTTCTCCTCTTTCCCAATGTCTCATGCTTGCTGCTGGTCACCATGGGAACAAGCCTGGGCTAGCTTGCTGGAGAACAACATCCCATGGAGAAAGCCCCAGTCCTCCCAGCCAACCAAGCTGAGGAAAACAGCTAGTCCCAGCCACAAGGGCTGAATTTAGACTCATGAGCCAGACCAGCTGTGCACAGTATGAAATACAAGGCCCAGAAAAGAACCATGACCAACTCAGCCTAGCTAGACTGCAAACCCACACAATCATCATTGTTTGAAGCTACTAAGTTTTAAGTGTTTTGTGATGTAGGAGATATACTTAGTAGAGAAACGTATTATTTTTGAGAAAATAAGGCAATAAATTATTTATTAGAAAACAACTAATGATAGTTTAATCACAAAAGCTCAATCTTTGGTGACATGAAAAAGTTCATCTCAAAATGATGGGCAAGGAATTTATTAAGATTTTTCCAGGTTGTCTCTACACTGAGAAGAACAGAGATGATACTAAATGTAAAGCCAAGAAAAAGAACCTTTCTTTTTAATGCAAGGCATAGTAATTAATGTGAGGGTCTTACTACACCCACTGGGTATTACAGAGCCTTCACAAGAATCCCAGAAGTACTAAATAGCCTTTCAGTACAAATCAGAACAATGTATTTGAGAGATTAAAGAAGATAAAATCATAAGGGTAAAATCCTTAGATATTAAAAGAGGAGGTGATGGTGAAGAGGATGTAGCAACCACATGCCCTGAGTTTGCCCTCAACTGCTACGGCCTCAAAGGGTTCATTACTGAGAAGACCACTGTTTCTCAGCCTTAGGTTTCACACAGAGATTACTAGCTTGTTTTTTTATTTTTATTATTACCACTACATACTCCAGCCATTACTGTTGTATAGGATTGTACAAGTGGGTATACTGATGGAATTTTAATCCTTTCCTAGATGCATCTGGCATTCAACACTGCCAGTTGGGATAGGCAACTAGATGGGAAAAGCAAGTCACTTCTCCTCCCCAATGGTCACTTTGAATCACATTACTATTCAATAAAGATCCTAGCAACCAGGTTATTGTTTAAAAAAATTAAAAGATTTAGTGAATTTTCTTTTTCCTGATTCTGCAACAGAGATGCTGGGAAGCATAGTATGTATGCAAAATATACTGTATTGCAAAGTTATTTTTATTCCTTGCAAGAGCCATTTAGCATTGTTTTGTTTTGTCATTTGTGTTTGAGAGAGAGAGCTAGTAATTTATTTTACAGAGATTGATGGGATTAACCCCAATCATTTCCATTCTTAAGGCAATGTTGGTTGTTTTAAGTCTAGCTGATCCCTGAAATGACACATGACATCTTCTGGTGGTGAGGATGAGACACTTTTAGTGATAAAGCTCCTTTCACAATAGAGAAAGGGTCACATGGTAATTAGAAATTATACTGTGTCACAGTGTGAAATAAATAACTGTCTACCTTTCTTTAATTACATCATCTAAAGATTACACAGGGGTGTAAAAAGGCTGCAAATATTATTAAAACATTAATATGTTAATCCATTAGTGAATAAATTCATTTTAAAATTCTTATTATTGTTTTTGTGTTCATACAATATATATTTTCTTCAAAAAAATTTTTCTGAATACCCAAAGACATCAGTACTCTCTTAAATACTTAAATTAACTATTGTTAATTACAACTTAATCTACCAAATTACTGCTTTGAGACATACTGTAGAGCTTGGTATTAACCTCTTCCTGATATTCTTATACTTTTACTATATCCTGAAGCAAAGAGATAAAGAAGTTCTGAAAAATCCAAAGGGCCTGAATATGTGCTACAATAAGTTTCTCAAAGCACGCGCTTCATCTAGGTCTAGTAAAAGTCATGAATATTCAGGATTCAGGGAAAAGATATGTAAATTTTTTCAAATCAGATTAGCAGCTTGATGAGGGCACCATTTTTTTTTAAATGCAAACTTCTGCTGCCTCAAGACTGTAATATTCCTTGGGGTGCCTGGGTGGCTCAGTCATTAAGCGTCTGCCCTCAGCTCGGGTCATGATCCCGGGGTCCTGGAATCGAGCCCCACATCGGGTTCCCTGCTTAGCAGGAAGCCTGCTTCTCCCTCTCCCACTCCTCCTGCTTGTGTTCCCTCTCTCGCTGTGTCTCTCTCTGTCAAATAGATGAATAAAAAATCTTTAAAAAAAAAAGGAAAAGATTATAATAGTCCTTCTAGGACTCAGCAGTAGTTTATAAAGCAATGATCTACAGAAATGAATGGCTTCTTATAAATGGACTGGGTTTTTTTAAAGATTTATTTATTTATTTGAGAGAGAGTACACACATGGGAGCACACACTGGGGGTGGGCAGAGGAAGAGGCGGGGAGAGAGAGAGAATCTTCAGCAGACTCCCTGCAGTGCAGGGCTCTGATCCCACGACCCTGAGATCATGACCTGAGCCAAAATCAAGGGTTGGACACTCAACACACTGAGCCACCCAGGCACCCCATAAATGGGCAGTTTTTATTGCAGGAATCAGAAGTTTTATAATTACTTCTACACATACTTTAACAGTACTGATCACAAGCCTCACTTTAAACAGCTGTATGTTCTTTCTTAATTATGTCACATTTAAGTTCCTAAGACATTTGCTCCACATTACCTGTAAAGTTTGAAATTATAATATTGAATATTGAGTCTATAAGCCATATCTTGTAAAAAAAGAAAAGAAAAAGAAAAAGAAAAAGAAAAGAAAAGAAAAGAAAAGAAAAGAAAAGAAAAGAAAAGAAAAGAAAGAAAAGAAAGAAAGAAAGAAAGAAAGAAAGAAAGAAAGAAAGAAAGAAAAAGAAAGAAAGAAAGAAAGAAAGAAAGAAAGAAAGAAAGAAAAAGAAAAAGAAAGAGAAAGAAAGAAAGAAAGAAAGAAAGAAAGAAAGAAAGAAAGAAAGAAAGAAAGAAAGAAAGAAAGAAAAAGAAAGTCAGTCAGTCATGTTTATAAAGAAATAGCTACTCCTAAGAGGCTGAGAAGTACTCTATCAGGCATGTCACATAATCCTCATAAAACATCATGAGACATATTATTCTCACATTATATACATGATGTACATGAAAATTAAATCTCAAAAGTAAAATAATTCATCTAAAAACAAACAAGTTGTCAATAGCAAAACCAGAATTTAAACCAAATATAACTCTAGATTAATTATGTTCTATCACCTCCTTTGAACAACCTCCAATCTCTTTACAAAGTTCAAGTCCACAGATTCTGCATTAAATTACACAGTTGAAGAAATTAATTCACCCACAATCCCATGATTTGACTTCTACCGATAAGGGGGATGAATTATGTCTTTGTGGCCTAGGATAGTCCCATATTATGCCTATAGTGCCTCTGTAATTATTTAACATGGTTATTTCACTCTAAAGAGTATCCTAGTTAAGGTAAAAAAGTTAATGGTCACTCTACTCATGAGAGCTATTTTTTATGTTTCGTTAACTGCATGCAGCCTAGTAGAAATTAATTTCACAGAAAAACATTCCATGCTCATGGTAGAACAGATATTGTTAAAATGTCTATATTGCCCAAAGCAATCTACACATTTAATGAAATCCCTATCAAAATACCAACAGCATTTTCCACAGAGCTAGAACAAACAATCCTAAAATTTGTATGGAACTACAAAAGACCCTGAATAGCCAAAGCAATCTTGAAAAAGGAAAGTAAAGCTGGAGACATCATGATTCCAGATTTAAAGTTATATTACAAAAAAGTGGTAGTGATCAGGACAGTATGTATGGGCACAAAAATAGACACACAGATCAACAGAACAGAATAGAAAATCCAGAAATCACCCACAACTATATGGTCAACTAATCTTCAACAAAGCAGGGAAGAATATCCAATGGAAAAGAGACAGTCTCTTCAACAAATGGTGTTGGGAAAACTGGACAGCCACATGCAGAAGAATGAAACAGGACTACTTTCTTCTACCATACACAAAAATAAATTCTAAATGGATTAGAGACCTAAATGTGAACTAGGAAACCATTAAAATCCTAGAGGAGAACATAGGCAGTAACCTCTTTGACATTAGCCATAGCAACTTCTTACTAGATGTGTCTCCTGAGGCAAGGGAAATAAAAGCAAAAACAAACTATTGGGACTTCATTGAGATAAAAGCTTCTGCACAGCAAAGGAAACAATCAACAAAACTAAAAGGCAGCCTATGGAATAGGAGAAAATATTTGCAAATGACATATTTGATAAAGGGTTAGTACCCCAAATCTATAAAGAACTTCTCAAACTCAAAACCCAAAAAACAATACTCCAGTTAAAAAATGGGCAGAAGACATGAATAGACATTTCTCCAAAGAAGACACAGAAATGGCCAGCAGACACGTGAAAAGATGCCCAACATCACTCATCATCAGAGAAAAACAAATCAAAACTACAGTGAGATATCATCTCAAACCAGTCAGAATGGCTAAAATTAATAACACAAGAAACAACAGATGTAGGCAAGGATGTGGAGAAGGGAACCCTTTTACACTGTTGGTGAGAAGGCAAACTGATGCAGCCACTCTGAAAAACAGTATGGAGGTTCCTCAAAAAGTTAAAAATAGAACTACCCTACAACCCAGCAATTGTACTACTAGGCATTTACCCAAAGAATACAAAAATACTAATTGAAGGGATACATGCATTTTCATGTTTGTAGCAGCATGATCAACAATAGCAAAATTATGGATAGAGCCCAAATGTCCCTCAATTAATGAATGAAGAAGTCATATATACATACACAATGAAATATTACTCAGCCATAAAAAAGAATGAAATTGTGACATTTGCAATGACATGGAGGGACCTAGAGAGTATTATGCTAAGCAAAATCAGTCAGAGAAAGATAAATACCATATGATTTCACTCATATGTGGAATCGAAAAATAAAAATAAAAACATCATAGGGGAAAAAAAAGAGAAAAGCAAACCAAGAAACAAACCCTTAACTGTAACAGAGAACAAACCGATGGTTACCAGAGGGGTGGTGATCGGGGCAATGGGTGAATAGGGGATAGGGATTAAGGAGGACACTTGTGATGAGCACAAGGTGTTGTAACAGAAGTGTTGAATCACTAAATTGTACACCTGAAACTAATATTGTACTGTTTGTTAACTAACTGGAATTTAAATAAAAACATCAAAAAAATAAGTTATTTTCACAAAGATGGTGGTAAATCTGTATATGGGGGCGGGGGGTTCTGTTTCATGTAGCAAGGCAGATCAGATACCCTGACTCACTTGACAAAAAAAAAGATAAAAATAGTTTTAAAGTTTTCCTTCACAAAAGTTCTTAATCTTTGCCTTGAAGGCAATAGTGAACCTAAGTGAACTTGGATTTTCAACATCTCACAGATATCAAAGGAATGGAGACAAAGACCAAATATAAAATTTAATAGAATGAGACATCCCCAAAAGCTGTACCAGAGCCATTATTCAATACTGAGTAGATATTAACTGTTCCACCAGGGAGTGTAAAGAAACCCTAAAAGAAAGTTGGTACCGAGTATTTTTTACCCCAAAGAGGTCTCCCTATGATTTTTTTTAAAGATTTTATTTATTTATTTGACAGAGAGAGAGAGACAGCAAGAAAGGGAACACAAGCAGGGGGAGTGGGAGAGGGAGAAGCAGGCTTCCTGCTGAGCAGGGACCCTAATGCAGGGCTTGATCCCAGGACCCTGGGATCATGACCTGAGCTGAAGGCAGACGCTTAATGACTGAGCCACCCAGGCACACCTCCCTATGATTTTCCAGCCTGAATTCATACCACCTTAAAAGAAAAAAAAAAAAAAAGGTGATCACTAGAGAAATGAGAAAAATGGTACAAATCTTTAGAGAAACCCACCCTTGAAACAAACCTCAAAAGATTTCCACAGATCAACTTCTCAAAAACATGAGAACAAAGTCAAAAATCATACAACATGCAAGGAAACAAGGTACCATGAGTGAAAGCCAACAGAAACAATAGCAGAATCAGACCCAAAAGTCATCTAACATTATAATTATCAAAAATAGATTATGAAATATAATTAGTATGTTCAATAAAATTATGAAAAATATGAACAAATACCAAAAGACCAAAAGAATGACTAGCAAATTTGAATAAAAAGTCCAAAGTACTTCCAGAAATGCCAAACATAATAGTTAAAATTCAAAAACTCAGTGACTTGCTTTAACGATATCAAGATATTATAAAACTACAATGATCAGCATAATATAATAGTAGCACAAAGCTAAGAAAAATAAATAAGAACTTAAAGAGTAAGATGACAATGTAGGAAGACCCTGAACTTCCCTCCTCCATGGACACACTGAATCTACACCTACATATAGAGCAATTCTCCCCTGAAGAAGAACTGAGGGCTGACTGAACAGCTTCTATGCAACAAAGGATAGAGGGACCACAAAGAGAATGGCAGGAGAGACAGAGGTATGGTAACCATAGGAAACTCACCCCCAGTTCTGGGAACTTCAGTGAGGAGGGATGGTTCTAAGAGACGCTGAACTGATTCACCTGCCCTGGAGCACATAAAAAAAGTCACAGTGTAAAAGGGAAACTAGAATATAAAGGAAAAGATCCAGAGCATCTACCAAAGTGTGAAGTAGCTGTGAGGTCAGAGGTGCAGGCAAGCACCATTGTCTATGACCCCCACTCCACCTTGATAATGCAAATGGAAGCAAGGTCTGAGTGCCCTAACCAGCCTGCTACCTCAGCGAGCCACAGGCCCCTAGGCCACACCAGTCCTAGCCAACTCCCCAAGGCAGCCCTGCCATGTGCACCCACTAGAGCTTAAGCCATCTCATAAAGGCAGACCCAGTGCATCACACACCAGGACCTCCCCACCCCCATCCCCCTGACGGCACTCACTACAGCTCCAGTCATCTTGCCAAGATAGCACAGGGACAAAACACCCCAGAACACCCCAGGCCCACATCCATATCAGCTACAGGTGACTCATCAGGGTACCCCTGTATGGAGTGCCATGGGACCACATGATGTGCTCCTGCTTCAGCTCTTTCTGTCCCACCAGGGAGCCCCCTGTATGGATCACACCAGGATCACCCAGCTAGTGCCTGCTTCATCTCCAGCCTCCCCACCAGAGTGCCTCCTGCGCAGACCATGCCAGGACTCCTAGCAAGCATCTGCTTCACCTCCAGGTATCCTGCCAGGGTGCCCCCTTTGAGTTTTCCAAGAACCCCAGCCTGCACCTCATTAAGCTTCAGCTGATCTGCCAGGGTGCACTCTGTGTGGGGAACCCTGGAATCCCATGGCCCATGCCTTCACTTCCAGCCATCCTACCAGGGTAGCCCCAGTACAAAGTACTCCAGAACCCCCAGCCTGCTCCACCCTATTGCTCCAGCCAGCCAGCCAAAGCTGCCAAGTAATTGCAGTCTACATGGAGGATATTACTACACAAAGCCATTCCTTCAAAACTAGAAGTAGCTCTTCTGCCTGATTGATAAAAACAAACATAGTAAGTTTAAAAAAAATGAGGAAACAGAGGAATATACTCCAAATAAAAGAATAAGACAAAATTTGAGAAAAAGAACTAAACAAAACAGAGACGGGCAATGTACCTGATAAAGAGTTCAAAGCAAGGCCATAAAGATGCTCAATGGACTTAAGAAAGGAGGAACTCAGTGAGAATTTCAACAAAGAGGCAGAAAATATTTAAAGAGAACCATCAGAGGTGAACAATACAATTACTGAAATAAAAAAATAAGCTAGAGGGAATCAAGAGCAGTTTAGAAATAAATCAGTGATCTGGAAGACAGGGTATGAAAAGTGTTCAAGCTAAAAAGCAAAAAAAATTTAAATGAGGATAGGTTAAGAGTTGTCTGGAACATCAAGTAAACTCACATTGGCATTATATGGGGGGTCCCAGAAGGAGAATAGAGAAAGGGACAGAAAACTTATTTGAAAAAATAATAGCTGAAAACTCTTCCACCTTGAGGCAGGAAACAAATATTTAGGTCCATAAAGCACAAAGAGCCTAAAATAAGACTAACTCAAGGAGGTCCAAAACAAGACACAAAATAATTAAAATGCCAAACATTAAAGATAAAGAGAAAATCTTACAGTAGCAAGAGAAAAGCAACTAGTTACATACAAGGGAAGCACCATAAGGCTATAAGCAGATTTTTCAGCAGAAATTTTACAGGCCAGAAATAAGTGGCATGATGTATTCCAAGTACTGAAAAGATAAAGTCTATAATCCATTTCATAAGTTTACAGTGGTAATCCTGGAAGAGATATAGCAAGCATGGAACTCAAATCCATATTGAAAGTAAGTATATGGGCCCCACTATAATGGAAATGGGCCCATGGAGTCAACCTGCCACCAGCTAGTTTGCGGCCCTCAAAGCAATGATGCCATATCTGGGGCTTGGTGTCTGTCTTTGCTTTGGTAGAGAGGGCCCTTAGCATTGTTTGCCATCAGTTCAGCTTTGTGGAACATAAATCCGTATTATTGAGGACTATATTCAAATTTATAAAATTATGAGGCCTTCCTTTGGTTTTCTTTCTTTTTTTATTTATTTCTCATAAAAATGAACTGGGTTCAGAAAAAAAAAAGCCTATAATCAAGCATACTCTAATCAGCAAGTTTATAGTTTAGAATTGAAGGAGAACTAAATTTTCCCAAACATACAAAAATTAAAGAAGTTCATCACCACTAACCCTGACTTACAAGAAATGTCAAAGGGATTTCTCTAAGCAAGAAGAAAGGCCATAATGAGAATAAAAAATATATACATATGAAAGGAAAAAAATGTCACGAGTAAAAACAAACATAAAAGTCGTAAATCAATCACTTATAAAGCGGGTAGGAAGGTCAAAAGACAAAAAAAATAAAGTCAGTTTCATCTAAAAATTAGTTGAGACTAACAAAATTAAAAGGTGTAAAATATGACATCATATACATGAAACATGGAGAGGGTGTAGTAAAAAATGCAGTGTTTTTAGAATGTGTTCTAACTTAAGAGACCATCAACTTAAGATAGACAGTTTTATATTCAGGATATTATATATAAACCCTATGTAACCTCAAACCAAAAACTTTTAATAGATAAAAAATAAAGAGAAAGGAATCGAAGCAAAACACTAAAGGAAGTTTATTAATAACAAGGGAAGAGAGAAAAAGAAGAAAGTAACAGAGAAGAACTACAAAAACAAACAAAAAACAATTAACAAAATGGTGATAAGTATATACCTATCAACAAATGCTTTAAATGTAAATGGTCTAAATACTCCAATCAAAAGACATGGGATGACTGAATAGATTAAAAAAGCAAGACTTAACTATGAAACTCACTTCAGAACTAAAGACACAGACTGAAAGGGAAGGAAAAAGATATACCATGTAATTGAAAGTAATATAATAAATAAGAGTTGGACGGACAACCCTTTTATCAGACAAAATAGACTTTAAAACAAAGACTGCCTACTCTGGGCATTTTGAAGACATGTGGTCTTCTATAACAGACTTCTTTTACTTAACCTGTTTTCAAGGTTTATCCATTTTGTAGCATGTATTAAGGAAGATACTTCCTTCCTTGTTTTGACTGAGTTATATTCCATTATATGGATATATTTGATTTTCTTCATACATTCACTACTTCATAGACAATCGGGATAATTCCACTTTTTAATGACTATAGATAATACTGTCATGGACATGTTTGTACAAGTTTTTGAATAGATACAGTTTTCATTTGTCCTGAGTATGTACATAGGAGTAGAATTGCTGGGACATAGGGTGACTCTATGTTTAAAATTTTCAAGGACTGACAGGATAATTTCCAACACAGCTATACCCTTTACATTTCCAAGAGCAATAAAGAGTCCCAATTTCACTACATGCTTGCCAACGTTTACTATTCTTTGTCTTTTTGATTATAGCTTGTAAGTTCAAATTTAGTGAGTTCCCTAGGAGTTTCTATATACAATATCATGTCATTTGCAAATAGAAATAATTTTCCTTCTTCCTTTCCAATCTGGATGGCTTTTATTTCCTTTGTTGCCAAATTTCCCTGGCTAGAACCTATGATATAATATTGGTTATAAGTGGTGGGAGCAAACATCCTTATCTTGTTCCTGATCCTAGTGGAAAAGAATTTGGGGTTTTAACAGGAAGTGTGATCTTAATTTGGGGTTTATTGAAGACATCCTTTATCACATTAAGGAACTTACCTTCTGTATCTACTTTACTCAGTGTTTTATGAAAGAATGTTAGGTTTTATCAAATCCTTTTTTTTTTCATGAATTGAGATCACCATGTAGTTTCTGTCCTTTTTTATATTTATATGTTGATTTTATGTTAAACCAGCCTTGCATTATTGGAATAAATCCCAGTAGGTCATAGTTCACAATCTTTTTAATTTTCCACTCAAGATCTCATTTATATCTACTAAAACCACAGCCTTATATAACTGTGCTGTTACTAGCAGATTGCTACTATTTTCAGCATTTCCATCAAACTGAGCTCTAAGTTAAATCATATACCCATAAAACCCTGGAAAAAGAGGTTTTCCAGGAAACCACAAATTTGGGGGGGAAAGGTATTTACTGTGTTCTGGGGATAAAACATTTAACCGAGCTCCAAAAGATGTCAGTCCTCATTGATTGCATGGTTGCTGGCAACTACTATGCCACTAAGCTAAGAAAGGGGAGAGGATGGAAATAGCTTAGGTTAAAATATCAAGGACCCTCCTTTCTTACCTAAAACCAGTATTTTCTCTTAAATATATTCCTGACAGCTTGTTTTATGTCTTTGGTTAACTTCCAGAGTTCTGAAATGGTTGTTTTTGTTGTTTTCACAGATTTTCCTTATTTTTGTGGGAGACTGAGTTCACTAAGGTCATCAATTGGTTGACTCTCCACCAATCCAGAAGTTAATCCCACCCACATACTACGGCCTGACTTAAGAGGATGGTGTATGCACAACTGAAAACATGACAGTTGTTTTGATTCATCACAATCACTTTGCATAGTACGTTACAGGAATTCAAAGTGGATATGAATACAGGGCCGTTTTTCATAACTCATTCAACAAATATTTATAAAGTATCTACTAAACATCAAGAAATAAGACCAGACTCCCACACTCAACAAGGGTCAGGTCCACTTGGAGCAGAGGAAATAGCTGCTGTTGAGCATATATCATTTATCACTATTATTAGTCATATCATATGTCATATGATATTGTCATGTCATATGTCGTATCGTGTGTCATATGTCGTATTGTATGACATATTTTAAGTTGTATCGTATGTCATATCATATTATAACATAGACAGTGTGGGGAGATGGTATAATCTCCATCTAAAAGACAACACCCTAATTTTAAGTTCTGAAGGATAAATAAGACATTTCTAATGGACCCACTGTAGGAGAACATTCCTTGGTAAAAAGAACAGGGAGTTTAGAGAATGAAAGATCATGTTCAATAAATGATTACTGTTAAAGGTCTGATGATTCCTGCCTATTCAGCGTAACCCAACCCAACACAATCAGGAATCAATATTTTTAAAAACTGAATAACTAAATCTCTACTTGACCAATATTTTAATCCCTGATAAGAAAAGCTTCATAACTAAAGGAAACAAAAAACATTCTCCAGAATAGATCACATCCTAGGTCACAAATCAGGTCTCAACCGGTACCAAAAGATTGGGATTATTCCCTGCATATTTTCAGACCACAATGCTTTGAAACTAGAACTCAGTCACAAGAGGAAAGTCGGAAAGAACTCAAATACATGCAGGCTAAAGAGCATCCTACTAAAGAATGAATGGGTCAACCAGGAAATTAAAGAAGAATTAAAAAAATTCATGGAAACCAATGAAAATGAAAACACAACTGTTCAAAATCTTTGGGATGCAGCAAAGGCGATACTAGGAGGAAAGTATATAGCAATACAAGCCTTTCTCAAGAAACAAGAAAGGTCTCAAATACACAACCTAAACCTACACCTAAAGGAGCTGGAGAAAGAACAGCAAATAAAGCCTAAACACAGCAGGAGAAGAGAAATAATAAAGATCAGAGCAGAAATCAATGAAAGAGAAACCCAAAGAACAGTAGAACAGATCAACGAAACTAGGAGCTGGTTCTTTGAAAGAACTAACAGGATTGATAAACCCCTGGCCAGACTTATCAAAAAGAAAAATGACCCAAATCAACAAAATCATGAATGAAAGAGGAGAGAGCACAACCAACACCAAAGAAATACAAACAATTACAAGAACATATTATGAGCAACTCTATGTCAGCAAATTAGATAATCTGGAAGAAATGGATGCATTCCTAGAGATGTATCAACTACCAAAACTGAACCAGGAAGAAATAGAAACCCTGAACAGACCTATAACCACTAAGGATATTGAAGCAGTCATCAAAAATCCCCCAACAAACAAAAGCCCAGGGCCAGATGGTTTCCCAGGGGAATTCTACCAAACATTTAAAGAAGAATTAATATCTATTCTTCTGAAACTCTTCCAAAAAATAGAAATGGAAGGAAAACTTCCAAACTCATTTTATGAGGCCACCATTACCTTGATCCCCAAACCAAAGACCCCATCAAAAAGGAGAATTACAGATCAATATCCTTGATGAACATGGATGTAAAAATTCTCACCAAAATACTAGCCAATAGGATCCAACCGTCCTTAAAAGGATTATTCACCACGACCAAGTAGGATTTATCCCTAGGCTGCAAGGTTGGTTCAACATCCGCAAATCAATCAGTGTGATGCAATACATTAATAAAAGAAAGAACTATATGATCCTCTCAATAGATGCAGAAAGCATTTGACAAAGTACAGCATCCTTTCTTGATCAAAACTCTTCAGAGTATAAAGATAGAGGGTACATACCTCAATATCATAAAAGCCATCTACGAAAACCCCACAGCAAATATCATTCTCAATTGGGGAAAAACTGAGAGCTTTCCCCCTAAGGTCAGGAACACAGCAGGGATATCCACTCTCACCACTACTATTCAACACAGTACTAGAAGTCCTAGCCACAGCAATCAGACAACAGAAAGAAATCAAAGGCATCCAAATCAGCAAAGAACAAGTCAAACTCTCACTCTTTACAGATGATATGATACTTTATGTGAAAAACCCAAAAGACTCCACCCCAAACCTGCTAGAACTCATACAGGAATTCAGTAAAGTGGCAGGATATAAAATCAATGCACAGAAATCAGTGGCATTCCTATACACCAACAACAAGACAGAAAAGAGACAATCAAGGAGTCGATTCCATTTACAATTGCACCCAAAACCATAAGATAGCTAGGAATAAATCTAACCAAAGAGGCAAAGGATCTGTACTCAGAAAACTATAATACTCATGAAAGAGTATTTTATACTTTGTGTCTTCCTCAAAGGAAGGAAGACACAAAGAAATGGAAAAACGTTCCATGCTCATGGATTGGAAGGACAAATATTGTGAAGATGTCAATGCACCTAGAGCAATCTACATTCAATGCAATCCCCATCAAAATACCATCCACTTTTTTCAAAGAAATGGAACAAATAATCCTAAAATTTGTATGGAACCAGAATAGACCCCAAATAGCCAGAGGAATACTGAAAAAGAAAAGCAAAGCTGGTGGCATCACAATTCTGGACTTCCAGCTCTATTACAAAGCTGTCATCATCAAGACAGTATGGTACTGGCACAAAAACAGACACATCGATCAATGGAACAGAATAGAGAGTCCAGAAATGGACCCTCAACTCTATGGTCAACTCATATTTGACAAAGCAAGAAAGAATGTCTAATGGCATAAAGACAGTCTGTTCAACAAATGGTGTTGGGAAAATTGGACAGCCACATGCAGAAGAATGAAACTGGGCCGTTTCCTTACACCACACATAAAAATAGACTCCAAATGGTTGAAAGACCTAAATGTGAGACAAGAGTCCAACAAAATCCTAAAGGAGAACACAGGCAGCAACCTCTTCGACCTCAGCCACAGCAACTTCTTCCTAGAAACATCGCCAAAGGCAAGGGAAGCAAGGGCAAAAATGAACTATTGGCACTTCATCAAGGTAAGAAACTTTTGCACAGCAAAAGAAACAGTCGACAAAACCAAAAGACAACCGACAGAATGGGAGAAGATATTTGCAAATGACATATCAGATAAAAGGCTAGTATCCAAAGTCTATAAAGAACTTATTAAACTCAACACCCAAAGAAAAAATGATCCAATCAAGAAATGGGCAGAAGAATAGTCTCTCTAATTTCTCTTTCTACAGTTGCATTGTTAGCGTATAAGAAAACAACTGATTTTTGTGCATTGATTTTGTATCCTGCCACATTACTGAATTGCTGTATGAGTTCTAGTAATTTGGGGGTGGATTCTTTTGGTTTTTCCACATAAAGTATCATGTCATCTGTGAAAAGAGAGTTTGACTTCTTCTTTACCAACTTGAATATCTTTTATTTCTTTTTGTTGTCTGATTGCTGTTGCTAGGACTTCTAGTACTATGTTGAACAACAGTGGCGAGAGTGGGCATCCTTGACATGTTCCTGATCTTAAAGGAAAGGCTCTCAGCTTTTCCCCATTGAGGATGATATTCGCTGTGGGTTTTTCATTGATGGATTTTATGAACTTGAGGAATGTTCCCTCTATCCCTATACTCTGAAGAGTTTTATTCAGAAAAGGATGTTGTATTTTGTCAAATGCTTTGTCTGCATCACTTGAGAGGACCATATGGTTCTTCTCTCTCCTCTTATTAATGTGTTCTATCACATTGATTGATTTGCGAATGTTGAACCACCCTTGCATCCCGGGGTAAATCCCACTTGGTCGTGGTGGATGATCCTTTTAAGGTATTGTTGGATCCTATTAGCTGGATTTTGTTCAGGATTTTGGAATCCATATTCATCAGGGATATCGGTCTGAAATGCTCCTTTTTGAAGGGGTTTTTGCCTGGTTTGGAGATTAAGGTAATGATGGCCTCATAGAATGAGTTTGGAAGTTTTCCTTCTGTTTCTATTTTTTGAAACAGCTTCAGTAGAATAGGTATTATTTCCTCTTTGAATGTTTGGTAGAATTCCCCAGGGAATCCATCAGGCCCTGGACTCTTGTTTTTTGGGAGGTTTTTGATCACTGCTTCAATCTTGTTACTGGTTATTGGTCAATTCAGGTTGTCAATTTCTTCCTGTTTCAGTCTTGGCAGCTTATAGGTTTCCAGGAAGGCCTCCATTTCATCCAGATTGCTCAGTTTATTGGCATATAGTTGTTGATAATAATTTCTAATAATTGTTTCCATTTCCTTGGTGTTAGTCGTGATCTCTCCCCTTTCATTCATAATTTTATTAATTTGGGTCCTTTCTCTTTTCTTTTGGGTAAGTCCAGCCAGTGGTTTATCGATCTTATTAATTCTTTCAAAGAACTAAGTTCTAGTTTCGTTGATCTGATCTACTGTGTTTCTGGTTTCTAATTCATTGATCTCTACTCTAATTTTAATTATTTCTCTTCGAGGGGCACCTGGGTGGCTCAGTCATTAAGCGTCTGCCTTTGGCTCAGGTCATGATCCCAGGGTCCTGAAATCGAGCCCCGCATTGGGCTTCCTGCTCAGCCAGGAACCTGTTTTTCCCACTCCCGCTCCCACTGCTTGTGTTCCCTCCCTCTCTAGCTGTCTCTCTCTCTCAAATAAATAAAATCTTATAAAAAAATTATTTCTCTTCTAATGTGTGGCTTAGGCATCATTTGTTGCTTTTTCTCTAGTTCTTTAAGGGGTAGAGTTAGTTGGTGAATTCAGAATTTTTCTATTTTTTTGACTGAGGCTTGGATGGCTATGTATTTCCACCTTAGGACCGCCTTTGCAGGATCCCATAGGTTTTGGACTGATGTGTTTTTGTTCTCATCGATTTCCATGAATTAAGTTCTTCTTTGATTTCCTGGTTGACCCAAACATTCTTGAGCAGAGTGGTCTTTAGCTTCCAAGTGTTTGAATTTCTGCCAAATTTTTTCTTGTGATTGAGTTCCAGTTTTAAAGCATTGTGGTCTGAGAATATGCAGGGAATAATCTCAATCTTTTGGTATTGGTTGAGACCTGATTTGTGACCCAGTATGTGGTCTATTCTGAGAAAGTTCCATGTGCGCTTGAGAAGAATGAGTATTCTGTTGTTTTAGGGTGGAATGTTCTGTATGTATATCTATGAGGTCCATCTGGTCCAGTTTATCATTTAAAGCTCTTGTTTCCTTGTTGATTTTCTGCTTAGAGGATCTGTCCATTGCTGAGAGTGGAGTATTGAGGTCTCCTACAATTAACATATTGTTATCAATATGACTCTTTATTTTGGTTAACAGTTGGCTTATGTAGATGACTGCTCCCATAATGGGGGCATAGATATTTACAGCTATTAGATCTTCTTGTTGGATAGACCCTTTAAGAATGATATAGTGTCCTTCTGTGTCTCTAATTACACACTTTAGTTTAAAATCTAATTTGTCTGAGATAAGAATTGCTACCCCAGCTTTCTTTTGAGGTCCGCTGGCATGGAAGATGGATCTCCATCCCTTCACTTTCAGTCTCGATGTATCTTTAGGTTCAAAATGAGTCTCTTGTAGGCAGCATTTGGATGGGTCCAGTCTTTTTATCCATTCTGCAACCCATTTACAATAGCACCAAAAACCGTAAGATACCTCAGAATAAACCTAACCAAAGAGGTAAAGGATCTATACTCCAGGAACTACAGAACACTCATGAAAGAAATTGAAGAAGACACAAAACGATGGAAAAATATTCCATGCTCATGGATCAGAAGAATAAACATTGTTAAAATGTCTATGCTACCCAGAGCAATCTAGACCTTCAATGCCATCCCGATCAAAATTCCAATGACATTTTTCAAAGTGCTGGAACAAACAATCCTAAAATTTGTATGGAATCAGAAAAGACCCCAAATCACCAAGGAAATGTTGGAAAAGAAAAACAAAGCTGGGGGCATCACATTGCCCAATTTCAAGCTATATTACAAAGCTGTGATCACCAAGACAGCATGGTACTGGCACAAAAACAGACACATAGACCAATGTAATAGAATAGAGAGCCCAGATATGGACCCTCAACTCTATGGTCAAATAATCTTTGACAAAGCAGGAAGAAACATGCAATGGAAAAAAGATAGTCTCTTCAATAAATGGCGCTGGGAAAATTGGACAGCCACATGCAGAAGAATGAAACTCGACCATTCTTTAACACCATACACAAAGATAAACTCAAAATGGATGAAAGACCTCAATGTGAGACAGGAATCCATCAAAATCCTAGAGGAGAACATAGGCAGTAACCTCTTTGACATTGCCCACAGCAACTTCTTTCAAGATACATCTCCAAAAGCTAGTGAAACAAAAGCAAAAATGAGCTTTTGGGACTTCCTCAAGATAAAAAGCTTCTGCACAGCAAAGGAAACAGTCAACAAAACGAAGAGGCAACCCACAGAATGGGAGAAGACATGTGCAAATGACACTACAGACATGTGCAAATGACACTACAGATAAAGGGCTGGTATCCAAGATCTATAAAGAACTTCTCAAACTCAACATCCAAAAAACAAATCATCAAGTCAAAAAATGGGCAGAAGATATGAAAAGACACTTCTCTGAAGAATACACACAAATGGCTAACAGACACATGAAAAAATGTTCATCATCATTAGCCATCAGGGAAATTCAAATCAAAACCACATTGGGATACCACTTATACCAGTTAGAATGGCAAAAATGGACAGGGAAAGAAACAACAAATGTTGGAGAGGTTGTGGAGAAAGGGGAACCCTCTTACACTGTTGGTGGGAATGCAAGTTGGTACAGCCACTTTGGAAAACAGCATGGAGTTTCCTCAAAAATTTAAAAATAGAGCTACCCTATGACCCAGCAATTGCACTCCTGGGTATTTACCCCAAAGACACAGATGTAGTGAAAAGAAGGGCCATATGCACCCCAATGTTCATAGCAGCAACGTCCACAATAGCCAAAACTGTGGAAAGAGCCAAGATGCCCTTCAACAGATGAATGGATAAAGAAGATGTGGCCCATATATACAATAGAATATTACTCAGCCATCAGAAAGGATGAATACCCAACTTTTACATCAATAGGGATGGGCCTGGAGGAGATTATGCTAAGTGAAATAAGTCAAGCAGAGAAAGTCAATATTCATAGGGTTTCACTTATTTGTGGAACATAAGGAACAGCATGGAGGACATTAGGAGTAGGAAGGCAAAAATGAAGGGGGCAGGGAATCGGAAGGAGAGATGAACCATGAGAGACTATGGACTCTGAGAAACAAACAGGGTTTTAGAGGGGAGGGCGGGGATTGGTTAGCCCGGTGATGGGTATTAAGGAGGGCACGTACTGCATGGAGCACTGGGTGTTATACAAAAACAATGGATCATGGATCACCAAATCAAAAACTAATGATGTATTGTATGGTGACTAAAATAATAAAATTTAAAAAAAAAAAAAAAGAAAGAAATGGGCAGAAGACATGAACAGACATTTTTCCAAAGAAGACATCCAAATGGCCAACAGACACATGAAAAAGTGCTCAACATCACTCGGCATCAGGGAAATCCAAATCAAAACCTCAATGAGATACCACCTCACGCCAGTCAAAATGGCTAAAATTAACAAGTCAGGAAACAACAGATGTTGGCGGGGATGCGGAGAAAGGGGAACCTTCCTACACTGTTGGTGGGAATGCAAGCTGGTGCAACCACTCTGGAAAACACTATGGAGGTTCCTCAAAAAGTTGAAAATAGAGCTACCATATGACCCAGCAATTGCACTACTGGGTATTTACCCCAAAAATACAAATGTAGGGACCCTAAGGGGTATGTGCACCCCGATGTTTATAGCAGAAATGTCCACAATAGCCAAACTGTGGAAAGAGCCAAGATGTCCATCAACAGATGAATGGATAAAGAAGATGTGGTATATATATACAATGGAATATCATGCAGCTTTCAAAAGGAATGAAATCTTGCCATTTGCAACGACGAGGATGGAACTGGAGGGTATTATGCTGAGCGAAATAAGTCAATCAGAGAAAGACATGTATCATATGACCTCACTGATATGAGGAATTCTTAATCTCAGGAAACAAACTGAGGGTTGCTGGAGTGAGTGGTGGGGGGTGGGAGGGAGGGGGTGGCTGGGTGATAACACTGGGGAGGGTATGTTAACACATGGGGAGCGCTGTGAATTGTGTAAGACTGTTGAATCACAGACCTATACCTCTGAAACAAATAATACATTATATGTTAAAAAAAAAAAAGATAGCAGGAAGGGAAGAATGAAGGGGGGGAAATTGGAGGGGGAGTCGAACCATGAGAGACTATGGACTCTGATAAACAAAATGAGGGTTCTAGAGGGGAGGGGGTGGGAGGATGGGTTAGCCTGGTGATGGGTATTAAAGAGGGCATGTACTGAATGGAGCACTGGGTGTTATACGCAATGAATCATGGAACACTACATCAAAAACTAATGATGTAATGTATGGTGATTAACATAACGTAATAAAAAAAAAGAACAAAGATAACTTTGTCATTATTACATAAACTTAAAAGTTTCATAATTAGGAGATGATGACTGTGTTAGTTATGCTGTATAATCATAGTCAACTTTGGAGTTTGTCAGTGTATGAATTCCTAATTACTTCTGGTGAGTCAAAACTGTTACTAAAACGTATTAAACTCCTTAAAATGATTAGATCTAATTTTGTTTGAAAAATAATGTGGGAGGAAGAAAAATAAGAAAATCAGCTTGGTTTTGACCTTCCATCACACACAATCTGAGCTGCTCTGGTTAATGAGGACAACACCAAACTGGAAGAACAGCTTAAAGAAGCTCTTTGACCGAAGAAGATAACAGGAGAGGAAGAAAAGGGGAGTATGTCAGAGGGGGAGACAAACCATGAGAGATGATGGACTCTGAAAAACAAACTGAGGGTTCTAGAGGGGAGGGGGGGAGGGGGATGGGTTATCCTGGTGATGGGTATTGAGGAGGGCACGTTCTGCATGGAGCACTGGGTGTTATGAACAAACAATGAATCATGGAACACTGCACCAAAAATTAATGATGTAATATATGGTGATTAACATAACAATAAAAAAATTAAAAAAAAAAAGAAGCTCTTTGACCTCATAGAGCTGGAAAGACTTAATGAGGGAGTTGCAAATAAGATTTCAAAATCCAGATGTCTCTTTGCCATATCTCCCATGGCATGGTGTGCACCTCATGGAAGAAAAGTGGATCCTGCAATGTGGCATTTACACCAAAGCTGCCTTTGGTAAAAGTTAATAGAACACATGTTTCACAAGACTTGAAATTCATGATGCAATGTTTTCAAGGGCTATCAGTGATACTACCCTCTCATCTCAAATGTATGAAACCAATTCCAAATGAGAGGAGTTCCAAGGCATGCCACTGCCTGGTAGTAAACAACACTGTGCTATCATCATGTATAGGACAAAATTAGCATAGGTAGAGGGAAAAGTCCAAAGACAAAGAAAATGCTCACTGTAACAAGCAACAGAATTTAAATTTTAACAGCAATTACATTCCCTATCAAAAATAATAGTATTTGTCACAGAACTAGAATAATACTAAAATTTATATGGAACCACAAAAGACTCTGAATAGCCAAAGCCATCTTAAGAAAAACAAAGGTATCACAAGATATCAAATTCAAGATACAAAGCTATCAAAACAGTAATGGTACTGGCACAAAAATAGACACATAGATCAATGGAACAGGATAGAGAACTCAGAAATAAATGCATACTTGTGTGGTCAATTAATCTATAATACAAGGGCCAAGAATATACAACGAGAAAAAGACAGTCTCTTCTAATAAATGGCGCTAGGGAAACTGGACAACTACAAGGAAAAGAATTAAAGTGGACCACCCTCTAACACCTTTCATGAAAATAAATTCAAAATGGATTAAAAACCTGAATATAAAACCTGAAACAATAAAACTCCTTTAAAAAAAAAAAGTAGGCAGTGGGGCACCTGGGTGGCTCAGTTGGTTAAGTGGCAGCCTTCGGCTCAGGTCATTAATTCCAGGGTCCTGGGATCGAGTACCACGTCGGGCTCCCTGCTCAGCGGGGAGCCTGCTTCTCCCTCTCCCTCTGCCTGCCTCTCTGCCTACTTGTGCTCTCTCTCTGTCAAATAAATAAATAAAATCTTTTTTAAAAAAAAGGTAGGCAGTAATCTCTTAGACATCAACCTTAGTAATATTTTTCTAGAGATGTCTCCTGAGGTAAGGGAAACAAAAGCAAAAATAAACAACTAGAATTGCATCAAAATAAAAAGCTTATCATGGTATAATGTACAGAATTATCAAATCACTATTTTAGACACCTGAAACTAATAAAACATTGAATGTCAACTCTTAAATTTTTAAAAAGCTAAAAGCACTTATTATGTCACATAACAAGAATCTGTAGAGAGATTGGTCCAGAGTTGGTTAATTTAGTAACATAATCACATCATGAAGGACCAGAGTGCTCTCTACTTTGCCATTTTCAGAATGTTGCTTTCATCTGCAAGTTTGTCACATCAAGATCATAAGATGGCTGCCATCACTCTAGACATCAACCCAACAACCAACCATATCCAAAGCCCAAAAGGTAAGTGATTTCACACAAATGTCTACCGTGGAGGGAAGACCACGGCTTCCATATATGACTGCACAGATTCTATCTCACAACCTCAGAGAGGCAGTCGAGTAAACCATAATGAGTAGGTACCTTGTACAGACAATCATCGTTTGTAGGCAGCTATTATAATACTGTAAACAGCTCCAATAATATTTAATTACATGAGGCTAAATAAATTCTTCTGCAATGTCAAGTTTGCAGGTAACTTTAAGTATTTTTAAAGGGGTAAAAATCATGTGTAGAAGTTGTAAGTAGAAATATAGGGTAAGTCTATGGCCACACCGCCCTAAACATGCCTGATCCCATCTGAACTCAGAAGCTAAGCAGGGTTGGGCCGGTTAGTATCTGGATGAGAAAAATATACAGTAATTGGTCATTTTAATTTTCACATATTGGTTCTCAGTTATTCAAACTCAACAATTCCAGTGCTTACATTTTTTTTGTCCCCAGAGAGTGTCTGAAAGTGAACATAATTAGTTGTATAATTTCAAGTCATTTTCTTTTCCATAACTGTAATCCTTCATAGCATAAGATCAGAGGCTCCATTTTTTCCTAACATGGCATTAAACCACCTTTCAATTGTCACCCTTAAATCAAAAATACCCCTAAATGTCAACTTATAAAAATTTGACAAGTTACTCCATTATTCAGGTTGTTCTTAAAATGATCAACCGTGGTCTCTGTGAGAGAATACACATTTTCTCTCATAAAAACTAGTGTAATGGTCACAGCAAATCATTTTTTTACAGAAAATATTTTCATTCCTGCTGATATGTAATTTCAATCACAGCCAAACCCAAGTATTTAAACTCAGAGGACATGCTGAAGTGAATTATTTATTAACTAAAGTCTATTATCAACCTTATCTATTCCTCCCCTAGATTAGTAATTTGGCATTACTTCAAATGGCAGAGGCACACAGTTATTGGTGGCTTGTCCAGGACTTAATAAATACATGAACAGAGATAACCATGACCCCATCACTCTAGCTTCATAAAGTCTAACTTTTATGACTGCTATTCAAGTGCACCCGGCCCTCAGCATGGCTTGCAGATTTATTTAACAGAGAATGATAACAATCATGCTGAGTTATACTATACTGAAATTAAGCTTAGGACCCAGGCTTTATTCTTAGTAGTCATTAATGTGTGGATTTCTGTCATGGGTACTTGACATAGGATTCCCAACCCATCCAAAAGAAAACGAATTTCAATTCAGGGTTTGTGGCTTGTTTTAAGCAAGAAAGAGATGTAAAGGAGATGAGGGCTGACCCCTGTGTTGGAATATTGGCAAAGACCTTCAATCCACAGGTGGGAAAGAGGGTCAGTAGGCCCTTCAGTAACAGGAAACCAGGGGAGAAAATTGCAGCAAATGACCCCAACTAGCATGTTAGTTCATTTCATCTTTCAGGGCAGACCTTTTATAAATACTTTTCTACTCAATATACGCTCCATTTCTCTCCCCACCTGCCCCAATTCTAAAAACGTGTAATCTATCATTTTAAAAATAATGCTGCATTGAGAAACCTAAGAAAGTCTCCAGTATCTTAAAATAACTCTAACTGTGGCAATTGCCTGATTTTGAAAGGCGTTACATTATTCTGTGCCACATAAAAGTCACGTTGTTGTATGGATAAGCCTTTTCAAAGATTTAATGGCTTTTTCAAAAATGTCCTCCTCATTTTTCTGAGCCACCTGGGGAGAATTACTTTTCCCAGTGCCTCTTCTTATGCCCCACCAAGAAACAAACACCTTCTGTAGGATCCCACCCAATTTAGAGCTCACCTTTCAGTGAGAATGCAAGACAGTTTCTACCTGAAAACCCTGTTTCAGAAGGAGTTACTGACAATGTGCTCACATGCAAAGATCCAAAAGTTAAAAAAAAGTTCTTAAGATGAACTGAGGACCCTGACTTGTTTGTTTGGTTTTTTTTTAAGATTTTATTTATTCATTTGAGAGAAAGAGAATGAGAGAGAGGGAGCATGAGAGCAAGGAGGGTGAGAGGGAGAAGCAAACTCCTTGCTGAGCAGGGAGCCCAATGCAGGACTCGATCCTGGAACTCCAGGACCATGACCTGAGCCGAAGGCAGTTGCTTAACCAACTGAGCCACCCAGGCCCCCCCGCCCGACTCGCTTTTAACAACACTAGCTCCAATGTGTACCTCCAGATCCAAAATCTTTAACATCTTAGCTAATAAAATATTTCATATACATCTACCAATTGAGTCCTGATGATAGGCATATAAAGATTAAAGTCAGGTATCTCAAAGTTAAATTTGCTTTAATTTTGAGTACTTGTCTTCCTTTCTATCCTACTGATAACCAGAGTAATGTTTTCATGTGAGAGAGAATTAAAAACATCAAGAAAAATAAAGAATTATACAAAAACTAAAGGTTATGAAGCAAACAAAAATGTAGTATCACTCTTGAGCAAGTGTTGGAATATTATAAAGAGGGAGCAAGAGAGACAGAATTCTTTGTGCTTGATATCACATTCCTTTGAGAGGCATGAGGTTAGTATCAACAGATTCCATTTCTTTTCCTAAGAGCCCAAATATACTCATTTTACAGTGAACCAACACTTACATATTCCTAATACTGTAAAACCTACTTTCTGCATTTTCATTTTTAGAATCAATCTGTGGACAAAACACAGCACACTTAATAACCACATCTGAAAATACTAACTATACCTAGACCTCTAATACCATGCTCAAAAACAAACTCCAGAGAAGAGTTGATTATGAGATTTAAAAGATACCATTTATAAAATTAAAAACAAGTATCAAACTGATGAGAATTATATTAAGAACTTCTAAATCAAAAAGATTGATAAATGAAAAAAGATAAACAAATATTATGAAAAGGTAATAACAGAATAAAAAAGATAAAGATTCTCAAATTTATTGGTAATTATGGAAAGGTAAATTAAAACTACAATAAGGCATCATTTTTGTTGTAGCAGGTTGAGAAAAATTAAGATGACCAATGATGTCTAGTATAAAGGAAGGATGTGGGGATCAGGCATTCTCACACGCTATGGGTGGGCATGTAAATTAGCAAAGCCCTTCCCATAACAACACAGTGCTATCTAACATAATTTAAAATGCTCATGCCTTTTATCTTTTATTTTTACATGTAGTAATCTATCCCAAATATTATTCCACCTGGTAAAAAAGCATATAAAAAGATTTCATAACAGTAAAAATTGGAAAAACCTTAACTATCCCTTAAACAGGTGAATGGCTACATCAATTATGAGGCATTCATTTTGTATGCATTAACCTGAAGAGATATGCCTGAAATATTCTTGAAAACAGTAACAGTCTAACAGTGCAATATATAATAGAATTGTTTTTTAAGAACTGAACATCTGTATATATATTCTAAAACAGCAATGTTTCCAAGCCCTAGTCATCATTTAAAAATGTAAATCATAAGCATTTCTTTTTTAAAAATATACACATATATACATATGTATGTATGTGTGTGGGTGCACATTTGTATATAAACTGGAATGCTCCCCCCATCCAGGGTTACTCTAGGTCAGGAAAGAAAGCACAATAAAGGATCATAGTTTTTAATAAGAATGTCTTCACTATAATAAGTGAATTAATAAGTAAAAGGCAGAATGAATCTTAGTTTCAGGTATACAGTGGTGATACATCTCTGTATGTTATGCTATGCTCATGTAGTTACCATGTAATGTATGTGTAGTTACCATGTGTCACCATGCAACACTATTAAAATATAGTTGACTATATTCTTTATGCTGTGCCTTTTATTCCTGTGGCTTATTCATTCCACAACTGGAAGCTTATATCTCCCACTGCCCTTCATCCATTTTGCCCATCCCCGACCTCCCTTCCCTTTGCCAATCTGTATTTACAGGTCTGATTCTGCTTTTTCTTTGTTTATTCATTTGTTTTTTTAGATTCCACATATGAGTGAAGTCATATGTTATTTGTCTTTCTCAGTTTAACTTATTTCACTTAGCATACTACCCTCTAGGTCCATCCACATTGTCACAGATGGCAAGATCTGATCTTTATATAGCTGCATAATATTCCATTGTATGTATATGCATATCCATGTACACACATATGTACCACATCTTCATCTGTCTATCAGTGGATACTTAGATTGCTTTCCCATGTCTTGGCTATTATAACTAATGCTACAATAAACACAGGGGTACATATCTTTTTAAATTCATGATTTCATGTTTGGGGGGTAAATATCTGTCAGTAAAACTATTGAGTTATACAGTATTTCTGGTTTTATTTTTTTTTTTTGAGGAATCTCCCTTAACCAAGGAGATGAAAGAGCTGTACTCTGAAAACTATAGAACACTGATGAAAGAAATTGAAGATGACACAAATAGAAAGATATTCTATGCTCATGGATTGGAACAATTAATATAGTTAAAATACCCATTCTATCCAAAGCAATCTAGAGATTTAGTGGAATCCCTAACAAAATACCAGTAAGATTTTTCACAGAACTAAAACAAATGATACTAAAAGTGGCATGGAACCACAAAAGACCCAGAATAGCCAAAGCCATCATGAGAAAGAACAAAGCTAGAGGTAGCACAACTCCAGATTTCAAGATATACCACAAGCCTATACTAATCAAAATAGTATGGTACTGAAACGGAAATACACACATAGATCAATGGAACATGAAAGAGCCCAGAAATAAATGCACCCTTATATGCTCAATGAATCTATGCCAAAGGAGGCAAGAATATAAAATGGGGAAATGAGTTTCTTCAATAAATGGTGCTGGGTGAACTAGATAGCTACATGCAAAAGAATGAAACTAGACCACTTTCTTACACCATGCACAAAGATAAACTCAAAATGGATTAAGGATCTAAATGTGAGACCTGAAACCATAAAAATCCTTCAAGAGAAAATAGGCAGTAATTTCTTTGACTTTGGCCATAGCAGCATTTTTCTAGGTACACTTCCCAACACAAGGGAAACAAAAGCAAAAATAAATTACAGAGACTACTTCAGAATAAAAAGCTTTTGTACAGCAAAGGAAACCATGAACAAAACAAAAGGCAACCTACTGAATGGGAGAAGATATTTGCAAATAATATATTTGATAAAGGATTAATCTAAAATATATGAAGAATTCATACAACACCCAAAAAAATCTGATTAAAAAATAGACAAAAGATCTAAATAGATATTTTTTCCAAGAAGACATATAGATGGCCAAGAGATACATGAAAAGATGTTCAACATGGCTAATCATCAGGGAACTGCAAATTAGAACTACAATGAGATCACTTTACACCTGTCAGAATGTCTGGACTCAAATAGCTAAGAAATAACTAGTGTTGGCAAGGATGTAGAGAAAAAAGACCCCTCATGAGCTACTGGTAGAAGTATTAATTGGTACAGCAGAATGTATCACTTAATGAAGAAATAAAGGTAAGGATCCTGCTTCAACTCAAAACTGTCAATTATTACCAGTAAAAAAATTATATTGAAACACTAAATCACCAAAGGAAAATACTACAATAAAAAGCATAGTAACCAATATTTTATCAAATGGTTAAAATGTTACACAATTTTCTTTGTTAATTGTTGAGCTCGAACAAGACTTTTGAATATTTTGTGCATAGTTCATTTAATAATGAACCAGGTAACTGTGCTTTACAAGTGCAGTGGGCACACTTCTACACAGAACTGTCACCTTCTCTGTGTTTTCTAAAGTTTCAAGGAGTTCAAGTATATCAAAGAATTATAAACAAATGGACAAATCTGTAACTGGTAGTTTTAAAAACAATGCCTAACTATAATATGTTTTAACCACAAGCTGTCTGGAAATGGACTTAAAGAATCATATTCCACCAGTATATAATTAAAGACAAGTCCTGCATCAGCCAGAGAAGCCTGATGTACTTAGGGCAGATGACTCCAAAGATCTACAGTTTTATTCCAGTTGAGACTAAGGACATTACTCATTTTATTGCACTTCGTAGATAATGCATTTGCCACAAGTTGAAGGTTTATGGCAACCTTGCATCAAACAAGTCTATTGGCACCATTTCTCCACTGGCATTTATTTACTTCGTGTCTCTGTGTCACATTTGAGTCATTCTCACAATATTTCAAACTTTTCCATTATTATTGTATTTATTATGATCATCTGTGATCAGTGATGTTTGACTTTCCTACAGTAATTGTTTTTGGAGCATCACAAACCATCTCATAGAAGGCGGTGAAATTCAATGATTAATGTTTGTGTTCTGACTGCTCCACTGACCAGCTGTACTCCATCCCTCTACCTCTCCTCTGGCCTCTCCTTTCAGTATCTTCATGATATTGAAATTCAGCCAATCAATATCCCTACAATAGCTTCTAAGTGTTCAAGTGAAAGAAAGAGTCCATTGGCGCAGCTAACTTCACAGTTACCTTATTTTAGAGAAATTGCCACAGCCACCCCAGCCTTCAGTAATCACCACCCAGATCACTCAGCAGCCATCAGCATTAGCCAAGACCCTCCAGCGGCAATACTTCAGCAATAAAGTACTTTTTAATCAAGGCATGTACATTTTTAGATATAATGCTATTACACACTTAACAGACTAGAGTCCAAGTATAAACATAATTTTTATCTGCACTAGGAAACCAGAAAACTCATCTGACTCACTTTATTCCAATATTCAATTCATTGCAGTGGTCTGAAACCCAACCTTCAATAACCCTGAAGTGGGCCTATATTAACTTGAGTTCTACTCAGACCGTGGTCTGGGAAAACGTTCTTAATATATCTCATTTAATTGTAGCATAATGAAAATGACCTTTTGCTCAAATTCAGACATGAAATAGATCATAGAGATGAAAGTTATAATCCTGAACACTTCCGAGGGAGCCTTCACATTAAGAAAAACGTTTTCAATCCCATTTTAAAGATGAAGCAACTTGAGCTGAAAGAAGAAATTACATAGAAAAGTTAGTCTGAAAACCTAGTCTTTATATAAGAGCACCAATTTCTCCAGTCTACTGTGTTATGTATTGTTTCCTAATTCATTCTATGGTAATAATGTTCCTTGGCTGTCCTACTTTAGTTCATAAAAGCATTAATAAAATTAGTTCATAATGAGGTAGCACATAGAGACAGGCATTCAGTACCATCTATTTGAATTAATTTTAACAATCAGAATTCTCCCTGTCCAGTCTTCCCAAATCCCTGAACTTAGAGTTCATGTAATTCATACTGAGCCTGTATCTTCTGTGTTTAGTTCTCTTAAGAGAAATCTATAAAATGATTAAGACTATCACAAAGATTAACATTAACTTTCCTTTCATCTAAAAGTATGATGCATTTCCTCCCCTCCCTCATAACTTTGTCTTCAGTTCTTGGAAATGATCTACTTGCCCTGCTAGATAATTTGACTTATGGTGCCCTATCAGAAAGGACAAGTTTTCTCAGAAGTGGATATATACAAAAGTCCCTCAAGCATGTTTTGTTGTTTTTTTTTCCATTTTTCTTCTTCAAGTTCTTATGTATTAAAAAAAAAAATCTTTTCTTCGTAATTCTACAGTTGTTTAAAATGCTTAAAACTCTGAAGAAATTCAAGGGTAGAAAACATTCTGTTTCATATCAGATCATTAAGAAACCATCTAGCTTTGGGCTATAAAAAAGCACATTGGGTTACCCATTCTACCCTTTTTTCTAACAGTCTAGAGTCTCTGAAGAATAATGGTCCTGACTTTTACTACCTTATCCGCCTATCTTCCAGAAGTCACTTTAATCGACAGTTTGGATTAAACAACAGGGGCAGCTAGAAACAATGCCATAAGGATAAGAGACTAAAGCTGCTGAAATCTTGAGCACACTTACCCTGTCCTGAAATAGATCAGCATAGTACAGAGAAAGATTAGGAGACATGTCCATGTCCACTTCAGAATTGAATTCAGCAAAACTTGCCCGCTCTTGAGTGCTATATACTTTTGCTTTTACAGCTCAAATCCTGCCAGAATTAGGTTTTCCTGGAATCAGGCTGTGGTGATCATTATCTGGGCATTGGAAATCTTTGGTTATACACAAGATTTCCTGAAATGGGATCTGACTTTATGTTCTTCAAATCACTGAAAGGTAATGGACAAAGTATAGCTAACAAATAATAATTTCGAGTATTACAGTTATACTCTATCACTAATTTTTCAGGTGTTAAAAAATAATTGAGTAAATTTAAAGAACAAATTGACTTTATTCAAGGATTTGTGAATCAGGCAGCATCCCATCTAGCAAATAGAAAGGAGTTTCAATGAGCTGTACAAAATACAAGTCCTCTATAGGCAGAAGGGTGGCAGTGACAAAGAAAAAGTAGATTATCTGACCTCTGGAGGATGGACAGGGCCTATCACATGGATTACCTCACTAGTGCCGACCAGAAAAGTACAACTGCCTAGTTAAGATTACATTCCTGGGAGGCAATGAAACTGCAATTAGGTTAGGTAGTAAGTCTTGGTATGCTGATGTGGGACTTAGCACAAATGACTCCATTTGAGGACTGCTGTTTCTTTTTCAATACACGGTATCTCTTTATATTATCCTTACCATAATCCATGACATGAGTATAGTAAATACGACTATCTATATACTTCACAGACAGGTCTAAAGTTACATGAATGGTGAAAGAAGGGGTAAGCCCTGGTGTTCTTATTTCTTTTCCTCTTCACTATTTCTTTTTTATTCCTATATTACGACTCCTTGTTTTGGTTCCCATATTTCTACAGCTCAGTGCAGACCATGCAGGGTTAAAATGAGGAATTCCTTGTTTCAATAGAAAGCACTCAGTAAAGATGAGTTTTGACTGAATTATTTATACAACCAGCAAGATTCATTCACTTGTTTTCTTGTCTGTATATCTGTATTTTTCTGCCTGTTGTAGGAGTTTCCATCTCTAACAGCAAGAACCTGTGCCTTTTTACAAAATACAGTACATAGAGAAAATCCCAATCCTTCCTTCAAATAGTATCTTTCAAAAAATTTTTTGAAAATGTTATTTCTTGTCCATAGGTAATGAGATTGCACTAAAAATACATTGTTGACTTTCCATAGCAGACTCTCCATGGAAATATAGACCAGATTTGTCCCTAAAGGGACTCCACTATTATCTTGAGAAAAGGGAGTTAAAGAGAAAGTAGCTTTTAAAAAGCCACGGGATTAAATAATTCAAGTGAAAGAGATCTTATCTACTGCAAATCCCAATTAAACACATGGATTTCCACTTGGAATGACTGTGTCTTCAAACAAAGGTGTTATTTGAAAGAACACAAAAGGAAAATGTTTTACCTCTTCTTATACCCAGGAGCTGAAAATATTTAGTTGAGAAGAGCTGATTTGGTGGGGGGGGGGGGTACTAAAACTGGAAAATATGCATATGCATGTAAAAATTGGGGATTTACATTGCAATTGACTTTATTCTCTCCTTTTTTAATAAAGAACCTAAACACACTTCAGATTTCTTAGATATATAAACAGTCCTCTTACTACATCAAAACCTATCAGATTTTTAAGGTGAATTTAAGTCTTTTAGATCACCTAAAGTGGTAGGGAGGAGGATTTGTACCATGAGCAAACTCTCATGTACATTTTAATGGCACTTTAGTAGTTTAGTTCTTTTAAATCATGTATTTGCCCATTCTAATCAAGTTACCTTGAGCGACTACACCCACTGAATTAACTATGGCCTTCATAGACAGCAAGGCAGCTGTAGCTTTTCAAATAATACCTTCTAATCTATGCCATTATTAAATTTACAATCTGTTCCAATAGCTCTCCTTTTAGTATAGACAGAAAACTCTCACAGCTTTCTCTCTTACCACCCCTCCCATTTTCCTTCTAGTCTTTACACATTCTTATTGAAATATTTTAGTTGCCCAAAGTGTCCCCATTAGTAAAGACTTTAATGAAATTAATTATAAATGGTAACTAGAAAAAAAGCCTTTTTTCAAAAAAGGTAGTATTTTCTATTTTAGCACGAATTTAAAGAAAATTCACTCCTGTAACAGCATTTCAGGATTTTAGCAGTTCATCTTCCAGTTACATTTAAAACTTAAAGGGAGAAATAGTCATCTTTAATGAGATAGCAGGGAAGCACTTCTGTGTAAACAAAAAGGAATTCATTTGTAAATGTAGAACTTGCTTGACAGAAGGGAAAATTTTAACAAAACAGGTTTGACCTGTAAAAAACAAAAACAAAGAAAACACCCAGTCCTTCAGAACTATTTTCTAAAAATACACATATGGCATTAACCATAGAGATCAAACAAGACCTGAGCTCAGAGACTGAGAATACTAACTTATAGCTGTAAAGCTTATGGATGAAGTTTCATATTTTTCTGTTAAAAAATTCACTCTGGGGGTCAGGAAGATCTATTCCCATCCCTACTTTGCTAAAAAAATCTCTGACGCTGGGCAACTCTCTTCATTCAGGTGGCTCAATTTCTTTACCAAAAAAAAAAAAAATGGCAGACATTCTGCTTTATATGGTTGCTTCTGACACTATTCATTCTGATAATCACAAATTGTGATAGATGTCCAATTGACTTCAGTTCTAATAAATATACCAGATTAGATAACTGAAGTTCTACTTTTAAAAAATTTTTAAAAAGACAGTCTGGGGGGTGGAGCAAGATGGCGGATGAGTAGGAGACCTGGATGTCGCTGGTCTCAGGAATTCAGCTGGATAGGGATCAAACCATTCTGAACACCTACGAACTCAGCAGGAGATCGAAGAAAAGAATAGCAACAACTCTCTGAACAGAAAAGCGACCACTTTCTGGAAGGTAGGACATGCGGAGAAGTAAATCCGAGGCAATATTCGGGAGGATAGATGGCTGGGGAGGGGGCCTCCATCAGCTGCTACAGGCAAGTGATAGAGCCACGGAGCACAAAATCAGAACTTTTAGAAGTCGGCTCTGTTGAGGGACATCGCTCCAGTGGCTAAGCTGGGGGTGGAACCCTCATGGGACAGTGTGGTCTCAGGACCCTCGGGGTCACAGAAAGACCGGGGGTGCCTGATTGCTGCAGAGCTCCCAGGTATCAGAGCGGGGAAGCTGGCTGCAGAGATGGAGCTGAGGAGCAGGCTCTCAGCTCGGGGTTGCCATAAACTGTGATCAGTGACACAGTCGGGCCACTGCTCCTCCAGCAGGGACCCAAAAAGCAACAGATCAGGGGAGAGTCCCCTTCCTCCCATGGGGAAGAGTGGTGCGGGAGCGCACAAAAGGGATCTGCTGGGTTTGGAGACTCCACACAGAGGCGGGTGCCAGAGATAGAGGCACTCGATCACAGGCCTGGTGAGCACGGAGTGTGGCCGGAGACCAGGGAAAAGGGAGTGATTGACTGCTTTTCTCTGGGGGCAAACTGAGGAGCGGGGCCCCGAGTTCTCGCCTCCTCTGGGGTGGAGATTGGGAGGCCACCATTTCCACTCTCATCTTCCAAAGCTGTACGGAAAGCTTGCAGGGAACAAAAGATCCCGAAAGCAAACCCGAGCAGGTTACTTAGCCTGGACCGACAAGGACGGGGCAATTCTGCCTCCGGCAAAGATATTTGGGCACCACAGCAACAAGCCCCTCCCCCAGAAGAAAAGCAAGAACAGCCAGCCAAGACCAAGTTTACCAAGCAATGAGAACGGCAGAACTCCAGCGCTAGGGGAATACTGCACATAGAATTCATGGCTTTTTTACCATGATTCTTTAGTCTTTCAAAGTTAATTTTTTTAACTGTATTTTTTTTTATTTTTCTTTTTCCCTTTTTCAACTAACATCTTATCAATCCCTTTTTAAAAAAACATTTTTATTTTTCATTTTGAGAGTCATATTCTATCCCTTTATACTAGTTACCCTTATTTTTGGCATATATATATAAGTTGTTCTCTTTTTAAAATTTTGAGATACAGTTTCTTCTAACAGATCAAAATTATGGCTTTGTTCTAATCTCCGGCCTGATCACATTCTCTCCCCTCCCCTTTTTTTCTTTTTTTTTTTTAATCCTCTTCTTTCTTTTTTCAAACAACTTATCAATTCCTTTATAAAATTTTTTATACTTTTCATCTTTATAGTCATATTCCATCCCTTCATGGTATCAACCCTTATTTTGTACATACATAAGTCTTTCTTTCTTTAAAATTTTGGGAGGCACTTTCTTCTAACAGACCAAAATACACCCAAAATCTAGTGTGTGGCACTGATCTATGCACCAGCCTGATCATATTTGATCAAATTCTGTTTTTTTTTGTTTTGTTCTCTTTTTGTATGTTTTTATATTTTTCTTTTTCTTTTTTTTTCCTCTTTCTTTTTTTTTTCCCTTTCTTTTCCCCGGGTTTCAGGTCTTTTTTGATTTGTTTAGAGTATATTTTCTAGGGACATTGTTACCCTGTTAGCATTTTGTTCCCTCATTCATCTATTCTCCTCTGGACAAAATGACAAGACGGAAAAAATCACCTCAACAAAAAGAACAAAAGGTAGTACCATCTGCCAGGGACCTACTCAATACAGACATTAGTACAATGTCAGACCTAGCATTCAGAATCATGATTTTAAAGATACTAGCTGGGCTTGAAAAAAGCATGGAAGTTTTTAGAGAAACCCTTTCTGGAGAAATAAAAGAACTAAAATCTAACCAAGTTGAAATCAAAAAGACTATTAATGAGGTGCAATAAAAAATGGGGGCACTAACTGCTAGGATAAATGAGGCAGAGGAGAGAATCAGCGATATAGAAGACCAAATGATGGAAAATAAAGGAGCTGAGAAAAAGAGAGAAAAACAACTACAGGATCACGAGGGCAGAATTCGAGAGATAAGCAATACCATAAGATGAAACAATATTAGAATAATTGGGATCCCAAAAGAAGAAGAAAGGGGGGGCAGAAGGTATACTGGAGCAAATTATAGCAGAAAACTTCCCTACTTTGGGGAAAGAAACAGGCATCAAAATCCAAGAGGCACAGAGAACCCCTCTCAAAATCAATAATAATACGTCAACACCCCGACATCTAATAGTAAAACTTACGAGTCTCAGGGACAAAGAGAAAATCCTGAAAGCAGCTCGGGAGAAGACATATGTAACCTACACTGGTAGAAACATTAGATTGGCAACAGACCTATCCACAGAGACCTGGCAGGTCAGAAAGGACGGCATGATATATTCAGAGCACTAAACAAGAAAAATATGCAGCCAAGAATACTATATCCAGCTAGGCTGTCATTGAAAATAGAAGGAGAGAGAAAAAGCTTTCAGGACAAAAAAAACTAAAGGAATTTGCAAACACGATACCAGCCCTACAAAAAATATTGAAAGGGGTCCTCTAAGCAAAGAGAGAGCCTAAAAGCAGCATAGATCAGAAAGGAACACAGACAATATACAATAACAGTCACCTTACAGGCAATACAATGGCACTATATTCACATCTTTCAATAGTTACCCTGCATGTAAATGGGTTAAATGCCCTAATCAAAAGACACAGGCTATCAGATATGATTAAAAAACAAGACCCATCCATATGCTGTCTGCAAGAGATTCATTTTAGACCCAAAGACACCCCCAGATTGAAAGTGAGGGGGTAGAAAACAATTTACCATGCTAATAGACACCAAAAGAAACCTGGGGTGGCAATCCTCATACCAGACGAATTAGATTTTAAACCAAAGACTGTAATAAGAGATGAGGAAGGACACTATATCCTACTTAAAGGGTCTATCCAACAAGAAGATCTAACAATTGTAAATATCTATGCCCCTAACATGGGAGCAGCCAATTATATAAGGCAATTAATAATGAAAGGAAAGAAACACATTAACAACGATACAGTAATAGCGGGGGACTTTAATACCCCCCTCACTGAAATGGACAGATCATCTAAGCAAAAGATCAACAAGGAAATAAAGACTTTAAATGACACACTGGACCAAATGGACTTCAGAGATATATCCAGAACATTCCATCCCAAAGCGACAGAATACACATTCTTCTCTAGTGGCCCATGGAACATTCTCCAGAATAGATCACATCCTAGGTCACAAATCAGGTCTCAACCGGTACCAAAAGATTGGGATCATTCCCTGCATATTTTCAGATCACAATGCTTTGAAACTAGAACTCAATCACAAGAGGAAAGTCAGAAAGAACTCAAATACATGCAGGCTAAAGAGCATCCTACTAAAGAATGAATGGGTCAACCAGGAAATTAAAGAAGAATTAAAATTCATGGAAACCAATGAAAATGAAAACACAACTGTTCAAAATCTTTGGGATGCAGCAAAGGCGATACTAGGAGGAAAGTATATAGCAATACAAGCCTTTCTCAAGAAACAAGAAAGGTCTCAAATGCACAACCTAACCCTATACCTAAAGGAGCTGGAGAAAGAACAGCAAATAAAGCCTAAACACAGCAGGAGAAGAGAAATAATAGAAATCAGAGCAGAAATCAATGAAAGAGAAACCAAAAGAACAGTAGAACAGATCAACGAAACTAGGAGCTGGTTCTTTGAAGGAATTAAAAGGATTGAAAAACCCCTGGCCAGACTTATCAAAAAGAAAAATGACCCAAATCAACAAAATCATGAATGAAAGAGGAGAGATCACAACCAACACCAGAGAAATACAAACAGTTATAAGAACATATTATGAGCAACTCTATGCCAGCAAATTAGATAACCTGGAAGAAATGGATGCATTCCTAGAGATGTATCAACTACCACAACTGAACCAGCAAGAAATAGAAAGCCTGAACAGACCTATAACCACTAAGGAAATTGAAGCAGTCATCAAAAATCTCCCAACAAACAAAAGCCCAGGGCCAGAGGGCTTCCCAGGGGAATTCTACCAAATATTTAAAGAAAAATTAATACCTATTCTCCTGAAACTGTTCCAAAAAATAGAAATGGAAGGAAAACTTCCGAACTCATTTTATGAGGCCACCATTACCTTGATCCCAACCCAGACAAAGACCCCATCAAAAAGGAGAATTACAAACCAATATCCCTGATGAACATGGATGCAAAAATTCTCACCAAAATACTAGCCGATAGGATCCAATTGTCCATTAAAGGGATTATTTACCATGATCAAGTGGGATTTATCCCTGGGCTGCCAGGTCGGTTCAACATCTGCAAATCAATCAGTGTGATACAATACATTAACAAAGGAAAGAACAAGAATCATATGATCCTCTCAATAGATGCAGAAAAAGCATTTGCAAAGTACAGCACCCTTTCTTGATCAGAACTCTTCAGAGCGTAGGGATAGAGGGTACATACCTCAATAACATAAAAGGCATCTATGAAAATCCTACAGCGAGTATCATTCTCAATGGGGAAAAACTGAGAGCTTTCCCCCTAAGGTCAGGAACGCAGCACGGATGTCCACTATCACCACTGCTATTCAACATAGTATTAGAAGTCCTAGCCACAGCAATCAGACAAGAAAAAGAAATCAAAGGCATCCAAATCGGCAAAGAACAACTCAAACTCTCACTCTTTGCAGATGATACGATACTTTATGTGGAAAAGCCAAAAGACTCCACCCCAAAACTGTAAGAACTCATACAGGAATTCAGTAAAGTGGCAGGATATAAAATCAATGCACAGAAATCAGTGGCATTCCTATACACCAACAACAAGACAGAAGAGAGACAAATCAAGGAGTCCATCCCATTTACAATTGCACCCAAAACCATAAGATAGCTAGGAATAAATTTAACCAAAGAGGCAAAGGATCTGTACTCAGAAAACTATAAAATACTCATGAAAGAAATTGAGGAAGACACAAAGAAATGGAAAAACGTTCCATGCTCATGGATTGGAAGGACAAATATTGTGAAGATGTCAATGCACCTAGAGCAATCTACACATTCAATGCAATCCCCATCAAAATACCATCCACTTTTTTCAAAGAAATGGAACAAATAATCCTAAAATTTGTATGGAACCAGAAAAGACCCTGAAGAGCCAGAGGGATGTTGAAAAAGAAAAGCAAAGCTGGCGGCATCTCAATTCCAGACTTCCAGCTCTATTACAAAGCTGTCATCATCAAGACAGTACGGTACTGGCACAAAAACAGACACATCAATCAATGGAACAGAATCGAGAGCCCAGAAATGGACCCTCAACTCTATGGTCAACGAATCTTCGACAAAGCAGGAAAGAATGTCCATTGGGAAAAAGACAGTCTCTTCAACAAATGGTGTTGAGAAAATTGGACAGCCACACGCAGAAGAATGAACCTGGACCATTTCCTTACACCACACACAAAAAAGGACTCCAAATGGTTGAAAGACCTAAATGTGAGACAGGAGTCCATCAACATCCTAAAGGAGAACACAGGCAGCAACCTCTTCGACCTCAGCCACAGCAACTTCTTCCTAGAAACATTGGCAAAGGCAAGGGAAGCAAGGGCAAAAATGAACTATTGGGATTTCATCAAGATAAAAAGCTTTTGCACAGCAAAAGAAACAGTCTACAAAACCAAAAGACAACCAACAGAATGGGAGAAGATATTTGCCAATGACATATCAGATAAAGGGCTACTATCCAAAATCTATAAAGAACTTATCAAACTCAACACCCAGAGAACAAATAATCCAATCAAGAAATGGGCAGAAGACATGAACAGACATTTCTGCAAAGAAGACATCCAAATGGCCAACAGACACATGAAAAAGTGCTCAACATCGCTCGGCATCAGGGAAATCCAAATCAAAACCTCAATGAGATACCACCTCACACCAGTCAGAATGGCTAAAATTAACAAATCAGGAAACGACAGATGTTGGCGGGGAAAGGGGAGAAAGGGGAACCCTCCTACACTGTTGGTGGGAATGCAAGCTGGTGCAGCCACTCTGGAAAACAGTATGAAGTTTCCTCAAACAGTTGAAAATAGAGCTACCCTACGACCCAGCAACTGCACTACTGGGTATTTACCCCAAAGATACAAATGTAGGGATCCAAAGGGGTACGTGCACCCTGATGTTTTAGCAGCAATGTCCACAATAGCCAAATTGTGGAAAGAGCCAAGATGTCCACCGACAGACGAATGGATAAAGAAGATATGGTATATATATATACAATGGAATATTATGCAGCCATCAAAAGGAATGAGATCTTGCCATTTGCAGTGACGTGGATGGAACTGGAGGGTGTTATGCTGAGCGAAATAAGTCAATCAGAGAAAGACATGTATCATATGACCTCAGTGATATGAGGAATTCTTAATCTCAGGAAACAAACTGAGGGTTGCTGGAGTGGTGGGGGGTGGGAGGGATGGGGTGGCTGGGTGATAGACATTGGGGAGGGTATGTGCTATGGTGAGTGCTGTGAATTGTGCAAGACTGTTGAATCACAGATCTGTACCTCTGAAACAAATAATGCAATATATGTTAAGAAACAAAAAAAGAAGATAGCAGGAGGGGAAGAAAGCAGGGGGGAAATCGGAGGGAGAGACGAACCATGAGAGACGATGGACTCTGAAAAACAAACTGAGTGTTCTAGAGGGGAGGGGGTTGGGGGGATGGGTTAGTCTGGTGATGGGTATTGAAGAGGACACGTTCTGCATGGAGCACTAGGTGTTATGCACAAACAATGAATCATGGAACACTACATCAAAAACTAATGATGTTATGTATGGTGATTAACATAACAATAAAAAATTTAAAGGAAAAAAAAAAGACAGTCTGTAAAAAGCCTTTAGAGCTCTAGGGACAAATTTCAAAGTAGGAAAGACATTGTTTAATATTGTTTTCTTCCAACTGGCCATTTCATTTTTTCAGCAAACACTCCTCCATGTAATCTAGTGAAGCTACCAAGTTGAATAAAACACAATTCCTGCTCTTCATTTGTCACGTCTACTGTAAGGGAAACAGAAATGAAAAACAAGTTATGGCAAAGGTATGATAAAGTGCTGTAACCAAAGTATGAACCAGGAACAGAGATGAAACCATTTCTCTTCCCAGAGACAACATGGAAAGCTTCCTAGAAAAATTGACAGTATTATATAATAATGGACTCTGGAGCTGGCCAAGTTGAGTTCAAATCACAGCCTACTATTTATGTGCTGGGTGACCCTAGATTTGTTATTTAACCTCTCTGTGCTTCAGTTTCCTCTTCTGTAAAATGAAGGCAATAATAGTACTTATCTCATAGAGTAGCTGTGACAATTAAATGAATAAAAATATGTATAAGTGCTTCGAACAACACCTTGTTCATACTAAGCACATATAAGCATTAGATCATATTATTTTGAAAAATGATTAGCTGTTGGTAGAAAGAAAAGTATAAGGGGCATTTTGGGCAGGGAGAGCAATATACATAAAGTGGGTTTTTATATAAAGAAAAAGAATGGTGCATTCAGAAAATATTGAAGAGTTCAACATAGCTAAAATATTGGGTATACCTGGAGGAGTGGGGAAAGATGGAGCCAGGACAATTTCATGAAGACTTTCGGCAACAGTGTTTTGAGCACTTGCGATTGAAAATTTTAAAAGGCAAAAAATATTTATCTAAGTTCCTGTGACGATTCTTATAGGTGTAAAAAATATAGTTTTTAGATAAAGGAATTTTTTTAATCTATGTTTTAAAGTTAGAAGTAGGTAGTAATTTCAATAGCTTGCACCAATAAGCACATGGTTAGATTGGTGGTTTCTATTTTCTCAAACAGTAAAACCTAAATGATAAACTTTATATTTTAGTATTGCTTCAAGGTTTCGGTTTTAAATCTCAGAAAATAAAATTGTAAACAATAAATATATCCTGCATTTATTTGCACAAATATTTCACTCATATACCACTTTTATTTCCTATTCATTTCTTTAAGTTTCTTTCTATGAGAGTGCATATGTTAGCTACAGAAATACATAGCTTGGTATCACAAAACCTCTCAAAAATGGTAATAGGAGGAATTTAAACTTAACACAAATATTAAATAATGATCTAGATATAAGCCCTCTAAGAACTGTGGTTTTGGGTGGCACCTAGGTGGCTCAGTTGTTTAAGCATCTGACTTGGCTTCTGGTCAGGTGTTGATTACAGGGTCATGATCTTGGCGTTGTGGGAGATGAAGCCCCAATTCCCACTCAGCATGGAGCCTGCTCAGGATTCTCTCTCCCACTTCCTCTGCCCCTCCCCCCACTTGCAAGTACATTCCTGGGCTCTCTTGTTCTCTCTCTTTCTAGAAAAAAAAAAACTGTGGGTTTTGGGGTAGAATTGTGAGATTCATTCTCTAATGTGCTAGTTATCAATACTTCATATTTAGGGTAGGAGTAGATCACAATGAATTTTATCAGATTTTTATTTAGTGAAGAAACAAAAGCACCCCTCTAATACTCATGAAATATTCCAGGAATTCTTTTGATGCATCTAAAAAATCTTCAAGCTATAAATAAAAATAAACCTTACTTGAAAGGTGGTTAAACACAAAATCAGTACTCTAGGGAAAAGAACAAAAGTCAAGTCTCTGTCCAAGTGCTTTGGAATCTGAAGGCCAAGAAGAAAGATTAAGTAATAAAATTTTCTTGAATATTTGAGATAATGCTACCTAGTTGATAAAAACTGAGAATCTTGTTAGCAAGCTGCAAAGAAGTCCCCCATTAAAAAAATACTTGAAAACAGATGTTGTATGTTTGTATAAATGTATAAAATCCCTGTTGATATATTACATCACTTGCAAAATTCATTGAGTCTATTGCCCTTTACCATATACTTTGCCAGAAAGCAGGGTCCCATTTACCAACAGGCTCCAGAAAATCCACAGTTGATAAAAGCTCTACAGTGGCAAAAATATCTGTTTTACATGTTTACTGCATTCACAAAAAAACTACTTGCTATTTATCATTCTAAATGCCCTAGGTTGTATGTTCACACAACCTTTGTCCTGGGCTAGATACAGCTCTCAGAATTTCTGAGATTACAGGGAGATGTCTGAAAAGAAATAAGGAACAGATATGTACTGTTGGCCCCAGACCAGTGGTTCTCAAATACATTCATCTCAGGACCACTTTACTTTCTTAATAATCATTAAAGACCACAAAAAGCTTTGGTTTTGTGGGTTATATCTAGGATATTTACCATATTCAAAGTTTTAAATATACTTATTTAATAATTTTTTCAGAAACAGTAGTAGCCCTTAACATGTTATCAGAGATATTTTTATGAAAAATAGCTTTATTTTCAAAACACAGAAATAATGAGAAGGGTGACATTCATATATTTTTGCAAATGTATTTTAAATAAAAGGCTTAACAGAAGACTATTGGTTTCTCATCCAATCTACTAAACTATGCTCTCTTTGTTGAGAGATATTAAGAAAACCTTAAACAGATATTTAGCTGAAAGAGGGAGGAGTATTTTAAATAGCCATTTCAGACATACGTGAATATTACTTTTTTATACTATATCCCAACTTATCTATACTTTCTTAAAGTTTAGTTGCAATTTCAAATTTAGAACCATATCAATGGCCTTTTCATACTCTGTTACATTAAAATTGTTATCTTGTGTTTTGAATGGCTCTTTCATGCACACATGATTTTGTGTATCATGCTTTGGTTATTTGGAAAATATTGGTTCACTGAGTTATGCCTATCTTTCAAAAGTTGACACCTTTCATTATATGATACCAAAAAATCAATTTTGTTAATATTACCACAGATCTATGGTGTATATATTTATATATATACACACAACGTAATATTCAGTAAAAAAAGGAAGAAAACCTTGCCATTTGCAACAACATGGGTGGAGCTAGAGAGTATTGTAGTAAGAGAAGTCAGTCAAAGAAAGACAAATACCATCTGATTTTACTCATATGTGGAATTTAAGAAATAAATGAACAAAGGGGAAAAAAGGAGAGAGACAAATCAAGAAACAGACTCTTAACTATAGAGAACAAACTGATAGTTACCAGAGAGGAAGTGGGTGGTGAGGGGATGGGTTAAATAGGTGATGGGGATTAAAGAGTACACTTGTGATGAGCCCTGGCTGTTGTATGGAAGCGTGGAATCACTATACTGTACACCTGAAACTAATACAACACTATATGTTAACTAACTGGAATTAAAATTAAAACTTTAATTAATGTATTACCACTCATCAAAAAAGCTTTTCAAGTATTGGGAAACTTTGAAGCTCACATTGGCAAATGCAGTTTTTCCAAATTCTAATTTTCACTCGAAATCTCAAATTTCATCATTGGCAACAATTGCCATGAGTTATTTACTTAAGAAACACCATTCATTTTCATGAAAATGGCTATCTACCAAATGCATGAGTATGAATAACCATAATTTGTACTTCATTCAAGTAAAAATGGTGATCCTTGATAAGTGGGTATTTCAGCTTGCAACTCAATCACACAAATCCTTTTCTTCAGACAACCATCATACTTCAGTAGGCAACAAAAATGCTTCATACATCTGTTCATTTTTAACACAAAATATTTTTTTAAACAAACATGTACTCATGAATCAAAATTTAATAAAATTAGTGGTTTTTTTTACTGCTTCATTTTTCCTTTTAATAACATATGTATGGTAGTGGAAAATACAGTTCACTACCAGTAGTTTTATTGTTCCTTTTGCACCAGAATTGCAGTGAAAATGGCAAATAATATTTTAGTATCGTTAGTACTAAGTAGGCTTAACCTCACAAACCTTTAAAAAAGGTCTCAGTAACCCCAAAGAGTCCACAGACTACAATTTAGGAACAGCAGACCTACCCTCCTATTCTTTGCATGATTCACATGACCTCAAATCTCTCCTAGTGTTTCCCAGTACATCTCCTGTCTATTTGCAAAACCCATCAAACTTGAAAATGAGAACAGCCAACCCTAGCTATCTCTGCTGCCCGAAATCCAGCTACTAGTTGACTGTACCCCACTCTAATTGCTAGCAAGGAGACCATTAAACTGATCAATAAATTAGTGGTCAGGCTATTTTGTTCTGTAACACACTTGTGAGAAACTATAAAACTAAACCATACCAAGAAAATGATGAAAATTTCTACCTGTGGTACATATCTGAAGGAAGTGAAAGCAGAATCTCGAAGAACTATTTGCATACCCATATTCATGACAGCACTATATTCATAATAGCCAGGAGGTGAAAGCAACCCACATGTCCATGCACTGAAGAATGGATAAACATAATGAGCCATATACATACAATGAAATTTTAATCAGCCTTCACAAGGAAGGAAAGCCTATCATATGCTACAACATGGATAAACCTTGAAGACACCATTCAAAGTAAAATGAAAAGCAGAATACTGATGCACACGTAAAAAAAATTAGATATTGTATGATTCCACTTATGAAAGGCATCTAAAAGTAGTCCAATTCATAGGAATAGAAAGTAGAACGGTGGTTGCCAGGAGCCAGGAGAAAGAGGAATGGGAAGTTGTTCGGTGAATATAAAGTTTCACATTTGTGGCCAACAGTTACATGAAAAAATGCTCCACATCACTCAGCGTCAGGGAAATACAAATCAAAACCTCAGCGAGGGGCACCTGGGTGGCTCAGTCATTAGGCATCTGCCTTCGGCTCAGGTCATGATCCCAGGGTCCTGGGATCGAGCCCCACATCGGGCTCCCTGCTCAGCAGGAAGCCTGCTTCTCCCTCTCCCTCTCCCACTCCCCCTGCTTGTGTTCCCTCTCTCACTGTCTCTCTGTCAAATAAATAAAATAAAATCTTTAAAAAAAAAAAAACTCAACGAGATACCACCTCACACCAGTCAGAATGGCTAAAATTAACAAGTCAAGAAACAACAGATGTTAGCAAGGATGCAGAGAAAGGGGTACCCTATTACACTGTTGGTGGGAATGCAAGCTGATGCAGCCACTCTGGAAAAGAGTATGGAGGTTCCTCAAAAAGTTGAAAATAGAGCTCCCCTACAACCCAACAATTGCACTACTGGGTATTTACTCCAAAGATACAAATGTAGTGATCCGAAGGGGCATGTGCACTCCAATGTTTATAGCAGCACTGTCCACAATAGCCAAACTATGGAAAGAACCCTGATGTCCTCGAAAGATGAATGGATAAAGAGGTGGTGTATATATATACAACGGAATACTACTCAGCCATCAAAAAAATGAAATCTTGCCATTTGCAATGATGTCGATGGAACTAGAGACTATTAGGCTAAGTGAAATAAGTCAAACAGAGAGAGACAATTATGATATGGTCTCACTCATATGTGGAATAGAAGAAACAGTGCTAAGGATCATAGGGGAAGAGAGGAAAAAATAAAACAAGATGAAATTAGAGAGGGAGACAAACCATAAGAGACTCTTAATCATAGGAAACAAACTAAGGGTTGCTGGAGGGGAGGTGGGCGGGGGATGGGGTAACTGGGTGATGGACATTAAGGAGGGGATGTGATGTACTGAGCACTGGGTATTATATAAGACTGATGAATCAGGGAGATAAAAAAGATGGCAGAGGAGTAGGGGACCTTATTTCAACTGGTCCCCTGAATTGAGCTGGATATCTACCAGACCACTCTGAACACCCACAAAATCAGCCTGAGATGTAAGAAGATAGATCTGGATCTCTACAAACAGAATATCGCAGCTGGTTGGTTTCGAGGTATGAAGCGGGGAGCTGTGATTCTGCGGGCAGATATCGGAAGATAAACGGAAGGGGGAGGGATCCATGGGGTTTCTGCACCACTGGTGAGCAATAGCCTCCCATGCTAGGGATGGAGCACAGACTCACAGACCCCTAGCAGCGGGGAAGGGACTTTAGGGCAGCCCCCCGGACTGAAACCCAGAGCACTGGGGCTGTGCCTGCAAACTGGAGGCAGCTGGCAGTTTTAGAAGCACAAAGGGCAGAGACATGCCCTGACAGGGAGGCGAGGACTGTGAGCATTGCTGAGGGGAGCACAACCTGGCACACTGCAGTCTATAGCAGCACAGACTGAAACGGAGATAGTGTGGCCTGGAGAGCTCACTAAAGAACAGACTGCGAGGGCGCCTGGGTGGCTCAGTTGGTTAAGCGACTGCCTTCGGCTCAGGTCATGTTCCTGGAGTCCCGGGATCGAGTCCCGCATCGGGCTTCCTGCTCAGCAGGGAGTCTGCTTCTCCCTCTGACCCTCTTCCCTCTCGTGCTCTCTATCTCTCATTCTCTCTCTCTCAAATAAATAAATAAAATCTTTAAAAAA
>NW_027397072.1:67769158-67774529 GCF_003265705.2 Callorhinus ursinus | reverse complement strand
ACAACTCTACCCAAACAGAGTTGCCTGAATAATAGCATGGCAGGCCCCTCCCCCAGAAGACAGGATGGGAGAACAAGAGGCTGGCAGCCTTAAGGTTCTATAAAACAGATGCATCTTGCTTGGGTTGTGGTCAATAATTTGGACTCTGTACACTCCTTCAACCACCCCTCAACAGAATGACTAGGAGGAGGAACCCCCAAAATAGGAAAGACTCAGAGACTGTGACTTTTGCCACAGATTTACAAACGGATACAGATATAAGCAAGACATCAGAAATGGACTTCAGGGTAACAGTTATGAAGACGATAGCTAGAATGGAGAAATCGATTAATGGCAACATAGAGTCTCTAAGGGCAGAAATGAAAGCTAAACTGGCAGAACTTAAAAATGCTATCAATGAGATCCAATCTAATCTAGATACTCTAACAGCTAGGGTCAACGAGGCAGAAGAACTGGTTTACCCTAGGGAGAATAATTGGCATATAGTTGTTGAAGTTGTTGAAGAGATCACGACTAACACCAAGGAAATAGAAACAGTTAATAGAAATTATTATCAACAACTACATGCCAATAAATTAAGCAACCTGGAAGAAATGGATGCCTTCCTGGAAACCTATAAACTACCAAGACTGAAACAGGTAGAAATTGACAACCTGAATAAGTCAATAACCAGTAACGAGATTGAAGCGGTGATCAAAAACCACCCAAAAAACAAGAGTCCAAGGCCTGATGGATTCCCTGGGGAATTCTACCAAACATTCAAAGAAGAAATAATACCTGTTCTCCTGAAGTTGTTTCAAAAAATAGAAGGAAAGCTTCCAGACTCATTCTATGAGGCCAGCATTACCTTAATCCACAAACCAGGCAAAGACCCCATCAAAAAGGAGAATTTCAGACTGATATCCCCAATGAATATGGATTCCAAAATTCTCAACAAAATCCTAATAGGATTGAACAATACATTAAAAGGATCATCCACCATGACCAAGTGGGATTTATCCCCGGGATGCAAGGGTGGTTCAACATTCACAAATCAATCAATGTGATAGAACACATTAATAAGAGGAGAGAGAAGAACCATATGGTCCTCTCAATTGATGCAGAAAAAGCATTTGACAAAATACAGCATCCTTTCCTGATAAAAACTCTTTAGAGTATAGGGATAGAGGGAACGTTCCTCAAGTTCATAAAATCCATCTATGAAAAACCCACAGTGAATATCATCCTCAATGGGGAAAACCTGAGAGCTTTCCCTTAAGATCAGGAACATGACAAGGATGCCCACTCCCGCCACTATTGTTCAACATGGTACTAGACGTCCTAGCAACAGCAATCAGACAACAAAAAGAAATAAAAGGCAATCAAATTGGCAAAGAAGGAGTCAAACTCTCTCTCTTCGCAGATGACATGATACTTTATGTGAAAAATCCAAAAGACTCCATCCCCAAATTACTAGAACTCATACAACAATTCAGTAATGTGGCAGGATACAAAAATCAATGCACAGAAATCAGTTGCTTTCTTATACCCTAACAATGCAACCAAAGAAAGAGAAATTAGAGAATCAATTCCATTTACAATAGCACCAAAAACCATAAAATACGTCGGAATAAACCTAACCAAAGAGGTAAAGATCTATACTCTAGGAACTACAGAACACTCATGAAAGAAATTGAAGAAGACACAAAAAGATGGAAAAATATTCCATGCTCATGGATCAGAAGAATAAACATTGTTAAAATGTCTATGCTACCCAGAGCAATCTAGACCTTCAACGCTATCCCAAACAAAATTCCAATGACATTTTTCAAAGTGCTGGAACAAACAATCCTAAAATTTGTATGGAATCAGAAAAGACCCCAAATCGCCAAGGAAAATTTTGAAAAAGGAAAATTTTGAAAAAGAAAAATCTGGGGGCATCGTGCTGCCTGATTTCAAGCTATATTACAAAGCAGTGATCACCAAGACAGCATGGTACTGGCACAAAAACAGACATATAGACCAATGTAACAGAATAGAGAGCCCAGATATGGACCCTCAACTCTATGGTCAAATAATCTTCAACAAAGCAGGAAAAAAAATGCAATGGGAAAAAAGGCAGTGTCTTCAATAAATGGTGCTGGGAAAATTGGACAGCTATACACAGGAGAATGAAACTCAACCATTCTCTAACACCATACACAAAGATAAACTCAAAATGGACTAAGACCTCAATGTGAGACAGAAATCCATCAAAATCCTAGAGAACACAGGCAGTAACCTTTTCAATATTGGCCATAGCAACTTCTTTCAAGATACATCTCCAAAGGCAAGGGAAACAAAAGCAAAAATGAACTTTTAGAACTTCATCAAGATAAAAAGCTTTTGCACAGCAAAAGAGTCAACAAAACAAAGAGGGAACCCACAGAATGGGAGAAGATATTTGCAAATGACACTACAGACAAAGCACTGATTTCCAAGATCTATAAAGAACTTCTCAAATCAACACCCAGAAAACAAATAATCAACTCAAAAAATGAGAAGACATGAATACTTTTCAAAAGAAGACATACAAATGGCTAACAGACACATGAAAAAATGTTCATCATCATTAGCCATCAGGGAAATTCAAATCAAAACCACATTGAGATACCACCTTACACCAGTTAGAATGGCAAAAATTAACAAGGCAAGAAACAACGAATGTTGGAGAAGTTGTGGAGAAGGGGGAAGCCTCTTACATTGCTGGTGGGAATGCAAGTTGGTACAGCCACTTTGGATAATAGTGTGGAGGTTCCTCAAAAGTTTAAAAATAGAGCTACCCTATGACCCAGCAATTGCCTCCTGGGTATTTACCCCAAAGACACAGATGTAGTGAAAAGAAGGGCCATATGCACCCCAATGTTCATAGCAGCAATGTCCGCAATAGCCAAACTGTGGGAAGCGCCAAGATGCCCTTCAACAGATGAATGGATAAAGAAGATGTGGTCCATATATACAATGGAATATTACTCAGCCATCAGAAAGGATGAATAACCAACTTTTACAACAACATGGATGGGACTGGAGGAGATTACACTAAGTGAATAAGTCAAGCAGAGAAAGTCAATATTCATATGGTTTCACTTATTTGTGGAACATAAGGAACAGCATGGAGGACATTAGGAAGGGAAAAATGAGGCAGGGGGAAATTGGAGGGGGAGATGAACCATGAGAGACCTTGGACTCCAGGACACAAACTGAGAGTTTTAGAGGGGAAGAGGAGGTGGGGCAGATGGGTTAGCCTGGTGAAGGGTATTAAGGAGGGCTGGTAATGCATGGAGCACTGGGTGTTATATGAAAACAATGAATCATGGAACACTACATCAAAAATTCTCTGTCAAATAAATAAAATCTTTAAAAAAAAACTAATGGTGTACTGTATGGTGACTAACATAACATAATAAAATAAAAAAAAACTGATGAATCACTGACCTCTACCTCTGAAACTAATACATTATATGCTAATTAACTGAACCTAAATTAAAAAAATATAATTAAAAAAGTTTCAGATTTATAAGATGAAAAAGTTCTAGAGATCTGTTTCACCACATTGTGAGAATACTTCATAGTATTAAACTGTACACTAAAAAATGGTTTAGATGGCAACTTTTAGATATTTTTACCACTATAAAAAAAAAATCAAGTCTACTTCTGTATACCAGCCATACACACAATAATGTACAGTGTATGTTTCCATTTGTATCAAGTACTAAAGGAGAGTAAACTGATCTAAAGTCTGTAAGAATGCATACTTCTTTTATACTTATAAAATTTATAATTTTATATTTATAAAATATATTTGCTTATAAACATTTCTCAAATTATATTTATAAAATTATAAATCAAAGTACAGAAGTGATTATCAATAAGGTCAGAATCAAGGTTACTTTTAGTGTAAAGAGAGGGGTTTACTGGTTCACAAACTCAGGACTTTCTCTGGTAAAATTTGAAACTGACCCCATGCACAGAGAGCAAGGAGAGACCAAACAAAAAAGCAGACCATTCCATAATGGTTGGTGGCAGGTTTAATAAAAGAGAGCTTACCTATGAGGCTTATCTTGGGCAGCTGCAAGGATGACAGAGTTCTGTATCCATCTACCAGAATCTTAAAAGTTTATAGAAAGGCCTTAATGGCATTCAGTCATGTAACCCACTGTTCTCTCAAGGCCATGTCCTTGAAAATGGGGTACAGTGAAGAGGACATACATTCCAAGGACAGCAGAAAGGGGTAAAGAGCCTCTGACTGCCCAGGTTTAGCTCAAAAATCAACCAGTGGTCACATCCTCCTGTTGACATCTTCAGCAGGGCTGTGATCAGGACAGGACAGAAGAGTAGCTTCTGGTGATGCTCTATTTCCCCGCATTTGTGGTGGAGACAAAAGAATTTATGTTACACGGATTTGATAAGGGTAAATCTATGTGTCAATGCATTTTTCTGCATGTGTTTTATTTTTTACCACAACAAAAATAATTTAAGAAAGAAACTGAGGTACTGAGACCACATAAGTTTTCTGTATGCACATAACTTCAAGTGGCCAAGCTGGAGAACTCAGGTCTCTAGACTCTAACTCCCAATTTTGTAGCTACTTGTAGAAATAAAACTTGAGTCATGGGCATTAGGGTCTGAAAGTATTAGACTTGGAAAAGATCATAACGACACATAAGTAAGGATAATCTAAAACATAATTCACAGAAACCAGGCAACAGCTCAGGCCAACAAGCGTTGGCTGGACACGTAAAATGTGCAGACCCTATACTAGACACTGAAAATGGAGAAATAAATAAGACATATTCCCAGCACTCGAGAGTTTTCTAATATGGTCAATGTATCATTGTAACACAGCATGGTCAGAATTATGACACAAGCATGATGTGGAAGCACAGCTGGGAGATCTTGGCATATGTTGGGGTAGGAGGTAGAATTCGGATTGTCAGGGCTTCAGGGTCTCCTACTCTGTGATTCAAAATTAGAATTAGTTGAGTTGACAGCATCAGGGAAATCCAAATCAAAACCTCAATGAGAGACCACCTCACACTAGTCAGAATGGCTAAAATTAACAAGTCGGGAACCACAGATGTTGGCAAGGATGCGGAGAAAGGGGAACCCTCCTACATTGTTGTAGAGAATGCAAGCTGGTGTAGCCATTCTGGAAAACAGTATGGAGGTTCCTCAAAAAATTGAAAATAGAGCTCCCCTACAACCCAGCAATTGCACTACTGGGTATTTACCTCAAAGATATAAATGTAGTGATCCGAAAGGGCACGTGTACCCCAATGTTTATAGCAGCAATGTCCACAATAGCCAAACTATGGAAAGAGCCAAGATGTCCATCAACAGATGAATGGATAAA
>NW_027397072.1:67665288-67768758 GCF_003265705.2 Callorhinus ursinus | reverse complement strand
TCCAAAAAAAAATGAAATCTGGCCATTTGCAATGACATGGATGGAACGAGAGGTAATTATGCTAAGCAAAATAAGTCAATCAGAGAAAGACAAGTATCATATGATCTCACTGATATGAGGAATTCTTAATCTCAGGAAACAAACTGAGGGTTGCTGGAGAGGTGGGGGTGGGAGGGATGGGGTGGCTGGGTGATAGACACTGGGGAGGGTATGTGCTATGGTGAGCGCTGTGAATTGTGTAAGACTGATGAATCACAGACCTGTACCTCTGAAACAAATAATACGTTATATGTTAAAAAAAAAAAAAAAAAGATAGTAGGAAAGGAAAAATGAAGGGGGGGGAATCGGAGGGAGAGACGAACCATGAGAGACCATGGACTCTGAGAAACAAACTGAGGGTTTTAGAGGGGAGGGGGGTGGGGGGATGTGTTAGCCCAGTGATGGGTATTAAGGAGGGCACATACTGAATGGAGCACTGAGTGTTCTACGCAAACAATGAATCATGGACACTACATCAACAACTAATGATGTGGCGCACCTGGGTGGCTCAGTTGTTAAGTGTCTACCTTCAGCTCAGGTCATGATCCCAGAGTCCTGGGATCGAGCCCTGCATCAGGCTCTCTGCTCCACAGGAAGCCTGCTTCTCCCTCTCCCACTCCCCCTGCTTGTGTTCCCTCTCTCGCTGTGGGTCTCTCTGTCAAATAAATAAAATCTTTAAAAAGAAAAAAAACTAATGATGTCATGTATGGTGATTAACATAACATAATAAAATAAAATTTAAAACAAAGAATTAGTTGAGTTGAATGAGTTGAAAACGGTAAAGAGTGGGAAGGATCTTCATGACAAGGAAGATAACGTCAGTAGAGCTGAAATAAAGAAAACCTGTAGTATGATGCACATTGCAGGATCATGAAATGTGAGGGGGGAAGTGGAGAAGATGAAGCCAGAGGTAATTAGAGGCCACAGTATGCAGGACTGCACAGGACATTTGAGAGGATAGACTTCTCCCTGCCTTGTAACAGGTTACCATCTCATAGTCAACAGGCAACATCATGCCAACAACTAGTTATCAAGCCTTGGGTATGTCATTTCTACCGTCAGAGTCTCAGATTCTTTATTTGCTCAAGGGGGAGCTTGAACTAGATAGCCTCCAACATCAATTGCTCCTAGATCTGCTTCTAAAGTTTTAGTAAGCAGTATCAAAGCTAGCATTAAGTTTGTCATTAAAACACTTCTGTTTAAAAATAAAAATAAAGAACCCATCCTGTCCATCTCACAAAAAAAAATTTAAAAAATTGAAAGACTTAAATAAAGAACGACAAATGAAAATGTCTTATCAATTGCTTTATCAATTGTAAGAATTACTAAATGCAAACCACAACTATGTAACGTTCAAAATGTCTCAGGCATAGTGACAGTATTTCTTGAACTCTTAACTCTACGCCAGATACTTTACCTATATTCTCTCATTTAATCCTCAACAATTTCTAGAACTGGCCTTACTGCCTTCATTTTAAATATGAAGAATCAAAGGTTTGGTAATATTAAAAAAGTCATGCAAACTCAACAACAAGGAGGTGGCAGAACTGATGTTAAACAGGTCTTTCTCTCCTAAAGCTAATTTTCTTCATGGGTTTCCAATATATTAGGATTCCCATGTAATGGAAAGAACATGCTATTTCTCAAAAATTCATATACAAAATTTACATGAAATCCAGTATTTCTTTTCACAATTCTGTATAATGTTTATGCTTCCCTTTGCTTACTTAGAAAAATAGGAACACATGACAATAATAGCTTTCAGCAACTGAATTACTGTTTGTCCAGAAATTATCTGTTCAGAATAAATGAAATTGTATTTAAAACTGCCCAGGCATTTTTGAGCACTTTAAATAAGCATTCACTCTACGTTTATTCATGTATTGAGGTAAGCACTGAAATACTAACAAAAAAAGAGAGGAGGATAATACTAAGATGAAATGAAGAGGCTCCTGAAAATGACAATCCACAAAGCAGTCAAAGACACTAACAAATCCTGATTTCTCAAGGATAAGTTCTGAGGAAGGAAAACAAAGATCATAATGCCTTGGTTGTTGTTCTTCAACAGTAAAATAAATAATCAAATAAAATAAGGTAATTTCAGTGATTATTCCTGGGAAATGTGACTGCTTGATTCAGTCATTAATTTTCCCCCACCTTTAAACCTTTGTTCCTATAAGAAAACCCCCCCAAAAAAAAAGTTTTTCCACCCAAATCTAACAAACATTTAAGTCTATGGTGAGCCTTTTAATTTCCAAACCAGCCAAAGGCATATAATGAGCATGACAGCCCAAAGAACAGTGAATGATAGAACAAGAGCTATGAGACAGGAAATGCACAGAGCAGTTCAAACCTTAATGTAATAGCACTTCTCAAACTTGAGTGTCATCAGAATCCCCTGCAGGGCTTGTTAAACCACAAGTTACTGGACCTCACCCCCAGAGTTTTAGATTCAGTAAGTCCAGGTAGAGCCCAAAACCTTGCATTTCTATTACTTTCCCTGTTAATACACTCTGAGAACATTGGTGCTTGGTTTTGGAAGTGAAGTTCCATGTACAACTGTAACCAGTACCTAGCTTCATCATTGATAGAGGACTATCTTGCAGGTGTGTAGTGGACAGTTAATAAACAGACCTTTTTAGTTATTTGCTTAATGGAAAACTAATCAAACCTAAATGACCGGTAAGATTAACTGATAGTGTTAAAGTTAGCCAGAATTCTAAGTTTGAATTTTTGCTATAAATAATAAAAAATCATAGCATATATTGAGAAATTGCTATTTTGCTAGGAACCCTGCTACATATTTTCCTTTATTTATTTTTTTAAGTAGGCTCCACCCCCAGTGTGGAGCCAATGCAGGGCTTGAACTCACAACCTTGAGATCAAGACCTGAGCTGATATTAACAGTCAGTTGCTTAACCAACTGAGCCACCCAGGTGCATCCATATTTTCCTTTGTATACTGTATTTCATTTAATCTTCATTAAAAATCTAATACATGAGAGCAATATTTTTACATTATTATTGTTATCCCCAGCTTGAATAACTGTGCTTAGAGAGATTCTATCACTTGCCCACGTTCACATTGTTAGGAAGTGTTGAAAGCAAGATTTAACCTAGGCATTGTGCCTCCAGAGTTGGAGCTCTATTGCCTCATAATCTATGGCCTCCTGAGAAAATGGCACTGTGTCTTTCAGCAATAAAATTATGATCTCAAACTTTAAACCAAAATGTCAAACTCTTAAATCTACAACCAAAACGTAAAATAATTTATGAGAGGAACATAGACACAAGGTGGCACAGGATACCAGAACTGCTAACCACAGGAATGTGTCATGGTTAGGCCACTGTAAATTTAAAAAGGGAAAGTTTAGTGTGTAGAAAATTTATGGAACTGATTTGTCCATCCTTTGGTTAGGACCTTTGCAAGATTTTCTCCATTTTCACTGAAATTTAAAATTCTATGTTAGATAGAACTTACGAATGAGAACAAAATCCCTGGGCAGTGGATTTAGAAAATGTTCAAAGAGTATAGAAAGCTCTGTCATGCTCAAGATACTTAAAAGACTGCAGTGTTCAAGGGAAGGTCAGAGTATCAGCAAATGGATGTAGCACAAAGACATGGCATCCAGGGCCAGACATAATCAGGAGTCTAGGCAACAGATAGGTATCATCAAGAAGATATCCACAAATATTTTGTCTGTATTGTGGATGGAGAAAAACAGGATAGGAAGATTTAAAAAAAGAAAATGAAATCTTGTCTTAGAACACCTTGATAAACTGACCCAGGAGGAAGTGATGGAAAATATTACTAATCTTAATCAGAGGAACTGAATTCCAGGCAAGGTGAAAGATTCATAAATATCTACCTGGGAATTTATTGGCCAGCACTACAGATGCTAACTTGGCTTGGGGGAAACAACACAGTATTAGAGTTGAATTCTGCCAGATTAGAGAGACAAAACAAAAATCAATTAAGTAAACTGCATACACTCAACTTGCAAGTAATCTACTGTAGGACTGAATTTTCATGCCTATCTGTGGAAATTGAGAAGGTAGCAGAACCTAGAAAAATGATACAGATGCTGACACTCTAAATTTGCAAATAAAGTAGTGAAAGGAAGTACAAATGATCTAGAACCTTCTATGGAGTTGGAGTACAAAAGGATTGCTATGACAGTAAGTATATTTGAAGGTCATAAATTGAACTCAGCTTCTTAGTCTCCCAAATTTGAGATGAAATCTTTTCCAAACCCAATACATAAAGAGAGTAATATACCCTAGAAGGCAATTACAAGAAGCAGGCTTGCAAAGATTTCGGATTTTTAAAACTAAAGTCTCCATCTTGGCTTTGGAGCTAGAACAAAAGTAGGGTTTTTTCCCCCTGCTTAGAAAGAAAGCTTAGGAAAAGCATTAATAATTTTTTTTCAATGATTTCTATCACACACTTAGAAGCTCAATCAAAAACCCCATCATGTCAAAATGATTAGGACTTACAAATGCACATTTCTAGCCATTGCAAACTTTGTAAATTGTGATAAAAATAAATCTCCAGAGTATTTTAAAAAATATTCCCACTTATACTGTTATATACTAGTACTAATTTTTTTTAAAAAAATACAAGAGGTTTAGTCTTTAAAGAGTAGAATTTCAAGTAAATGATTTTGGTCAAGACTATGAATAATTTATACTTACTGTTAAAAGTATGCCAAAATTGCTTAGAATTCAATCAAACTGCTAATCACCCCAAGATCTTCTGACATCAATGACCTGACTTAACCTAGGAAATTCTAAATGTAATAATAGAATATCAACTTGATACTGCAACCTGAGAAGCTAGACCATGCTTTTCTAGAATCACCTGTAAGACCTCTCCTTCTAGGAAGATGAATTAAACATACTCTCCCCTATTTCCTATGCCAAGCCAAACTAAAAATCCAAATATTATAGATCAAACAAATCAAACACAAGAAAATTCTGAAAGGTAAAGAGAAGGCAGGGGTGCCTGGGTGGCTCATTCATTAAGCGTCTGCTTTCGGCTCAGGTCATGATCCCAGAGTCCTGGGATCAAGCCCCGCATCGGGCTCCCTGCTTGGCGGGAAGCCTGCTTCTCCCCCTTCCACTCCCCTGCTTGTGTTTCCTCTCTCGCTGTGTCTCTCTGTGAAATAAATAAATAAAATCTTTAAAAAATAAATTAAAAAAAAGAGAGAAGGCAGAATGGCTAGTGACTTTTGGATCCCAAGGAATAAGACTATACTGTTTCCTGGGTTTTCTTTGTTTCTCTTATTTGCCAGATTTTGATCTAAAGCTGGCAACCCAGAAGTACCAATAGACAGAACTCACTCCCTCAAAAAAAAACCTACAATGAAAGTCTGTTCCATCTAGTCAAAGGGCCAAGAGAGGTCTAGCAAAATTTTTCAATCTTTTAGCAATAACCACTCCACTACAGCAAAATATAACAGAAAAAGATTCTGCCACATTCCCACCCCCACCAACAAAGACTAAATGGGTAGCCTAGACTTCATCCCTTGTGAGGCTGAGATGAGACACCTCCAGCATACTGATTGGGATAGTGAGAAGGCCAAGCAGGGACCCTAGATTTATACCTTCACTGCACTGTAACAAGGCATCCCAACCATCACCAACCCCTCCCCCTCCTTCAGTGTGGTGTCACAGGAAGCTGAGGAGAAAGCTAAGATTTTCATCCCTTCCAAGCAATAAGAAGCCCCCTCCTCCTGCAATGTCAGTGGCAATCACATGAATAAGCAGAATCCTACCTCAACCCAGAAGTAATAAATTGTCCTCTAAGGTGGGTGCCAATGGAAGCCAAATAGAAACCCGAACTTCTACCTTGCCTGGCAATAATGAGACAGTGCACTCACTTTTCCTGTTAGAACAGTGTGAGGAACCAAACAAGACAGGTGTAAATAAAATCTAGGGCCTCAAAATAAAATACCTAAACTACACAGGTTTTAACTGAAAAATCATTTCTCACACCAACAACCAAGAAGATCTCAAACTGAATGGAAAAAAAAAAAGACAATCAGCAGATGCCAATACTAAGGTGAAAGAGAGGTTAGAATTATCTGAAACACATTTCAAAGCAACTATTATGTGCAACTCATATGTGGAACATAAGGAATGGCACGGAGGACCACAGGGGAAGGGAGGGAAACCTGAATGGGAAGAAATCGGAGAGGGAGACGAACCATGAGAGACTCTGGATTCCGGGAACCAAACTGAGGGTTACAGAGCGGAGGAGGGTGGGGTGATGGGGTAACCAGGTGATGGGTAGTAAGGAGGGCACGTGTTGTGATAAACATGGGGTGTTACATGCAACTAAGGAATCGCTGAACACTACATCAAAAACCAATGATATACTATATGTTGGCTAATTGAACATAATAAAAAAATAAAAATAAAATAAAGCAACTATTATAAAAATGACTCAATGAGTAATTGTGAAATATATTTGAAACAAATGAAAGTCTCAGCAAAGAAATAGAAAATTATAATAAAGAAAAAGAAGACATAAAGAAGTACCGAGTGGAAATTTTAGAACTGAGAAGTACAATAGCAAAAAAATTCCAATGGATAGGCTCAACAGCAGAATGGTGAGGCCAGAGAAAAGAAGATGCTAGAAAATAGATTAATAAAAATTACTCATTCTGAATACAGAAAATAAACAGACTGAGAGAAGTGAATGCAGCCTTGGGGTCCTATGGGACCATACCAAAAGATCTCTGCATTCATATAAACAAAGTAGCAGAAAAAAAGAGAAAAATGCAGGACTGAACAAGTAGTTGAAGAAATAATGACAGAAAACTCAAATTTGGCAAAAGACACAAGCCTAGAGATTCAAGAAGACCAATTCAAGCGAGTAAACACCAAACAGCAAAAAGTCCAAGAAATCCACACCAAGACACATCATAGTAAAGCTTCTGAAAACTAAAGACAAACAGAAAGCCTTGAAAAGTGTGAGAAACATAGTTCTACCTAGAAAGGAAAAGAGATTTTCAGATTTCCTTCCTGACACTCTAAATTTGACAATCTAAACTCCAGAAACCATGGAGGCCAGAAGAAAGTAGCACAGCATTTTCAAGTGCTGAAAGAAAATAACTGTCAACTCAAAATCCCATATCGAGCAAAAACTTCCTGTAGGAATGAAGGGGAAATCAAGACATTCTCCAATAAATGAAAACTAAGAATTTTTGGCAGCAGACACACCCTAAAAGAATGGCTCAAAGAAGTTCTCTGAACAGGAAGGAAACAAGAAGAAATCTCAGAATTTCTGTACATAAAGAGAAGGACGGCCCAGAGGGCAGAGGTGAGAGCCATAAAGTATTATTGCCAGGTCTTGAAACCTAATGGAGTTTGCCCCGCTGAATTTTAAAATTACTTTGGCCGGTGACTCATTTTTCCTTCCATTTTCTCCCTTTTTTAATGGGTGTTTTTTATAATTGGTGTTGTATACTTGTCCCACCATTATATTTTGGATGCAGATAACTTGCTTTTGCTTTCTAGTTCCACAGGTCCGCAGGTCCTCTCCACAGGTGGAGAGGAATTCTGCCCCTAGGAGCATAACACTTAGAGTCTCATCTATACCTAACTGAAATGACTTAAATGATGAGGTCTGGGGCTTTTGAGCTGATGAGATTTAGATGACACTTTGGACTTGGAATGGATGATGTAATGGGTTGAGACTTTTGTGTACGCTAGGATAGGATGAATGTATTTTGGATATGGGATGACCTGAATCATTTGGATATGGAAGCCAGGGAAAAAACAATTCCTGTGAAGGAATGGGTCCTAAGCCCAGAAATGCAAGTGACCTCTAAAAGGTGGAAAAGAACCTCCAGAAAAAATGCAGCCTTATTAATACCTCAGAGTTTTTAGCCCAGTGAAATAGATTTCAAACCTCCGACCTCCAGAACTATAAGTTAATAAATTTGTGTTGTTTTCTTTTGGTAAATTCATGATTTATTGCAACAGCAACAGGAAACTAAAACAATCAGGAAGAAATAATGTGAGAAGCAAAAATATGGCTATATATAATAGATATTCTTTCTCTTCTAAAGCTCCAAATTATTTTTGATGAAATAAAAATATAACACTGCCTGATGTGGTTTTCAATGTATATTAATTTTTTCAAGTTATTATAAACCAGGGAGGCTAAAGGATATAAAGGAAAGTAAGGCTTCTATACTGCACTAGAAGTGGTAAAATGACAGGTAGACTCTGAGGAGCTACAAATGTATAATCTTACACCTAAGGCAACCACGAAAAGAGCTATATAAATAAACTCAAAAACACTATAGATAAATCAAAATGGAATTCTAAAAGATGCTCAAATACTACATGAAGGAATAGAAAATGAGAAAGAAACTATAAAGAATAAAGAGAAAAACAAAAATTAAAATAGCAGACTTGAGCCCTAACACATGAATAATTATGTTAAATGTAAATTATGTAAATATACGAATTAAAGACAGAAATTGACAAGGTGGATTAAAAACATGACCTGACTATATGTTGTGAATCTCTGAACTGCTGTAAATTTCTGCAGAAATTCACTTCAAATATATGTATATAGGCAAAGTTAAAGTAGAAAAAGTGGGAAAATATGTAAAATGAAAATATTAATCAAAAGAAAGCACAAGTGGCTATATTAATGTCAAATAAAGTAGACTTCAAAGCAAATTACCAAAGAGAGTGACGTTACATAATGATAAACTGTCAGTCCACCAAGAAGACATAACAATCCTAAACATATATGCATCAAAGAATAAAGTTGTGAGATATGTGAAACAAAAACAAGCAGAACTGAAAGGAAAAAGAGATAAATTCACAATTATAGTTGGAGATGTCAACATTGTGTCTTAACAGTGAAAAAAAAAAAACTAGACATAAAATTTGCAAGGATATGGAAAACCTCAACACCACCATCAACCGGCAGTATCTAATGAACATTTACAGAACATTCCACCCAAAACAAAATACACACTATTTTTCAGTGACCAAGGTCCAAGATAGACCCTGTAACCAGACAGAGAGTAACCCTCAGCAAATTTAAAAGGGTTGAAATCAAACAACGTATGCTCTTCGACCACAATGAAATCAAATTAGAAATCACTAACAGAAAGACAACAGGAAAACCTTGAAATGCTCGGAAACTAACGAATGCATTTATAAATAATCCGTAAGTAAAGAGGAAGTCTCAAAGAAACTAAAAATATACATTGAACTTAGTGAAAATACAACATATCAAACTTTGTGGGGCACCAGCAATTAAAGTAGTGCTGAAAGTCAAATTTATAAATTAAATGCATCGATTAGAAAATGAAACAAGTCTAATATCAACAATCTAAACTCCTACCTTAAGAACTTAGGAAAAAAAGAGCAAAATAAATTCAGAGCAAGCAGGAAGAAGGTAATGATGAAGAGCAGAAAGCAATGAAATTTTAAAAAGGAAAACAGAGAAAATTAATGAAACAAAGAATTGGTTCCTTGAAAAAGATCAATAAAATTGACAAACCTCTAGCAAGACTGCCTGATAAATCAAAGTGAAGATACAAATTATGAATGTGAGGAATGAAACAGAGAGTATCACTGTAGATCTTCAACACATCAAAAAGGATGTTAAGGAAATACTACAAACAACTCTATACTTGTAAATTTGGCAACTTAAATGAAATGGACCGATTTCTTTAAAAATACAAACTACCACAACATATCTGATATGAAAGAGATCATTTGACTAGCTCTCTGTAACAACTTCGGAAATTGAATCCAGAATTCAAATACTCATAAAAAAGAAATCCCTAGGACTAGGTGTTTTTACTGGAGAATTGTACCAGATGTTTAAAGAAGAATTAACAACAATTCTACACAATCTCTTTCAGATAATCGAAGAGAAGGTAACACTTCCCAATTCACTTTAGGAAACTGGTATTACCCTTATACCAATACAAGACAAAGAGAATACAAAAAAGAAAAAATAGACTAAAGACGAGTATCCCTCATGGACATAAATGCAAAACCCCTTAACATAATATTAGCAAATAGAAGGTAACACAATATAAAAAGAATTAAACACCAAGACCAACTGGAGTTTATAACAAGATGTAAGGCTGATTCAATATTTGAAAACTAATCAATATAATTTAACATTTAAACAAGCTAAAGAAGAAAACTCCCAATGATCCTATAAATCAATGAAGAATAGCATTTGATTGCAGTGTTTTATGTCAATTAGATATCAATTTTTAAAAAGAAAGAAAAGCATTTGGAAAAACTCAACATCCATTAATAAAAACTTTCAAAGAAATAGGAATAAAAGGGAACTTCTTCAACTTGATAAAGAGCATGTACAAAAAGCCTTTAATAAACATTATATTTAATGGTGCTATACTGAATACTTTCTCCTAAGATGCAGAACAGCATAAGGATGTCCACTCCCACCACTCTTCTTCACCATAATACTGGAAGGTCTAGCCAATGAATTAAGTAAATAAAAGGCATACAGATTGTAAAGTAAAAAATAGGGGCGCCTGTATGGCTCAGTCAGTTAAGCGTCTGCCTTTGGCTCAGGTCATGATCCCAGGGGCCTGGGGTCGAGCCCCTAGCTGGGCTCCCTGCTCAGAAGGAAGTGTGCTTCTCCCTCTCTCAGCTCATGCTCTCTCTCTGTCTCTCTCAACTAAACAAATAAAATCTTTAAAAAAAAAAAAGGAAAAAATAAAACTGTGCCTACCTGAAGATGACATGATTGTATATATAGAAAATATTAAGAAATCTACAAAATCTCTTAGAACAAATGAGTTCAGTAAGATCACAGGATACAAGATCAGCATACAAAATTCATTAGCATGTCTACATACTAGCAATGAACAGGTAGACAACAAAATCAAAACTTCAATACCATCTACAATCACTAAAAAAAAAACTGTATAGATCTAACTAAACACATACAGTCTTGCACACTGAAAACTACTAAATGCTGTTGAAAGAACTCAGTGAATATATAAATAGAGAGACTTAATGTGGTCATGGATTGCAAGACTCAGAACAGTAAAAATGTCAATTTTCCCCAAATTAATATATATTTACAGCAAGATATTTTATAGATATAGACTAAATTTATTTATCAAGGCCAAAAAATTGCAACTACTAAAACAATTCTGAAAGACTAAAATGGAAGTAATCTGTCTGATTTCAAGACATAAAATTATAGCAACCCAGACTGTGTGAGATTATCAGAGGGACAGGGATAGGTCATTAGAATAAAGTAGAAAACCCAGAAATAGGCCCACACAAACATATTCAACTAAATAACCAAAGTTCAATAGCAATTTAATGGAGCGAAGATAGTCTTTTCCACAAATGACGCATACATAGGCCCCACATCCCTGAAAGCATCTTGACCTAAGTCTCACCCCTTATACAAAAATTAACTCAAAATGGACTGGAGACAAACATCAAAAGCATGACTATAAAACATTTAGGAAAAACATAGAAGAAAATGTTCAGAATCTAGTGTTAAGCAGTTATTAAATTTAATGCCAAAAGCAAGATCAATAAAAGAAAAAGTTGAAAAGTTTGACTTCATCAAAATTAAAAACATTTGTTTTGTGAAAGATCCTAGAAAGAGGATGAAAGAAAAACAAGGTACAGCCTGGGAGAAAATATGTGCAAACCAAAAGACTACTATATAAAACATATAAAGAACTTTCAAAATTCAACAGGAAAAGAACAATCCAAAAAGGTCTCAATAAAGAAGATACACAGGTGTCAAATAAGCATAAGAAAACATGCTCTACATTGCATGTCATCAGGAAAATGCAAATTAAAATGAGATGCAACTACACATTTATTAGAAAGGCAAAAAATCTGGAACACTATCAACACCAAATACTGGTGAGGAGGTGAAGCAACTAAAACTCTCTTATCTTGCTGATGGAATACAAAATGGTATAGCCACTTTGGAAGATAATTTGGTGGCTTCTTACAAAACTAAACATACTCTTATCATATGATCCAGCGATTGTGCTCCATGGTATTCACCCAAGGAGATAAAAACTTATATCCACACAAAAACTTGTACATAGATGTTTATAGCAACTTCATTCATAGTTGCCAAAAGTTGGCAGCAAACAAGATTCACTTCAGTAAGTGAATGGATAAACTGTGATACATCCAGACAATGACACGCTATTCAGTGCTAAAAAAAATAAAAGGAGCTATTACCTGAAATTCTTATTACCAAGTGAAAGAAGCCAATCTGAAAAGGCTTACATACTTTGTGATTCCAACTATATAACATTCTGAAAAAGGCAAGACTATTGACAGTAAAAAGATCAGTGATTGCTGCATGTAGCAGGATAAGGAGAGGGATGAATAGGCAGCACACAGAGGAATTTTTAGGACAGTAAAAACGTTTTGTGATATTATGATAGATACATGTCATTATATATTTGTCCAAACACATAGAATGTATAATACCAAGAGTGAATAATAATGTAAACTACAGACTTTGCATGATGATATGTCAATGTAGGTTCATTAGTTGTAATAAATGTACCACCCTGGTTGAGTATGTTGATTAGGGGAGATTGAGATGTGTGGTAGCAGGGAATTTGCAGGAAACCTCTGTGCCTTTCCTTCAATTTTTTGGTAACCTTAAACTGCTCTAAAAAATAATAATGTCATAAAAATTCCAATTAGAAAATGGGCAAAAGACATGAAGAGATATTTCACCAAAGAGAATATGCAGATGATAAATTAACACAAGAAAAGGGATTCAACATCTAGCTATTAGAAAAATGCAAAATTAAAACCACAGGGATATGTCACTACACACCAAATGGCTAAAATAAAAAATAATGACAATACTCTATGCTGGCAAAGATGCAAAGAAACTGGGTCATTCATACATTGCTGGTGGGAATATAAAATTACACAACCACTCTGGCAACGTTTCGTAGTTTCTTTTAAAAATAAAACCAACAATGCAGAACGTGCCATGGAGCACTGGGTGTTATGCACAAACAATGAATCATGGAACACTACATCAAAAACTAACGATGTAATATATGGTGATTAACATAACAATAAAAAATTTAAAGAAAAAAAATAAAACCAACAAAACAAACCTGACTATACTTGCAAATACCATACTACAAAGCAACTGCACTCCTAGGCATTCATTCCAGAGAAATGAAGATTTGTATTCACACAAAAAACTTATACTAATGTTTATAGCAGCTTTACTCCTAATAGTTAAAACCTGAAAACAATCCAGATGCCCTTCAATGGATGAATGATTAAACAAATTGTGGTACATCTATACCATGGAACACTTCCCAGTAAAAAGGAACAAATATTGTTATATGCAAGGCATGGATGACTCTCCAGAGAATTACAATGAATTTTTTAAAAACTCAAACTCAAAAGGATACACAGCATGTGGTTTCTTTATAGAACATTCTTGAAATGATGAGATTTTAAGAAGGGAAAACAGGTTAGTAGATCCTAGAGGTTAAGGAAGGTTTGGGAGCCAAGTACATGTGGCTTTAAAGGCGAACCTTGAGGAATCCTGGTGGGGATGGAAAAGTGCTGTGTCTTGACTGTATCAGTGTCAACACCCCACTCATCATATTGTTTTGCAAAATGTTCTGCAAAACTGGGAAAAGATACAGAGGGTCTCTTTATTATTTCTTATAAATGCATGTCAATCTAAGATTATCTCAAAATAAAAAGTCATCATTTTTTAAAAGAATCCCCTGAAATGCTTTTAAAAGTGCAGATTCTCGAGACCCACCCCCAAAGGGGCTCATTCACTCAGTCTGGAATGGGATTTGGTAATCTGTGTGTTTAACATACACTTCCCGGTGATTGGGATAGCATGGTCCATGGACCCCAGTGAGAGGAACGGTGAAGTCACCCTCAGATTGATATAATAAGCCTCCAACTAACCTGCTTTCTGTAAGTCAGCACTGCTCCTACTAGTTGGAAGAAAGCAAACAAACCATTAGGAATCAGATCTCCATGTCCAGGCTTTGCTGTCACCAATCAGTTGCTTTCCAATGTCCACACCACATAACAAAGGGCTTCCTCCACAGAGAACTGCCCCGAGGGTGGGGTGCTGCCTAAAGGGACTGGATCTTGTACTCATTCTCTTAGCAATGCATTGGGGAACACCACAGCTTACCAGGTGCTGAAAATGTGAAAAGCAACCTTTGTGAGTAAACTGTATCCAGAATTGTAATTTAGCTACAAATGCTGTCTAGGTAACATAACAGAAAATTATGTTGTCACTCCCACATTTCAGTGAATTTTCACCTGCTCCTTCAAAGAAAAAAATAAAATTACATATTTCATAAAGTGACTTTTCCTTTCAGACATGGGTAATGAGAAGAGAGAACATATTCTAATCTTGTCAAACATTTAGGTGTAATTAGAGACAGGCTACTTTATGAAACTGATGTCAGTCTGATATAGAGGAACAAGGTCTATGTAGATAGAAAAAATGAGACTCAAATGAGAATAATAGAGATTATCCTTGGATTTGAAAAAGAAAATTAGTAGCTACACACCAAGTTATTTGCCTATCTTTTGCTTTGGATTCTCTTTATTTTGTAATTACCAAGTTCAGAATACAACTCTAGGAAAAAATGATGGATATTATACTAGACTTCTGAATACTGCTCGAATCCAGATTTCTCCCTCCCCAGGCCTAAAATTGGCAGCACTAATCAAAGGAAAATGGACTGATCAAGAGAAGTGAATGTATTACATTAAGTAATGAATATACAAAATGCATTTTCTTAAGAGATTTTTCTAAAAGAAAAGGCAGAGCCGTAAGACAAAGCATATTTGGGAATGGTTTGCATTTTTCTTTTATAAAATTATAATGTGTTTTATCAGTAGAATTAGACAAGCATGCTTCAGCCATGAAGAAGAACATGTGCTGGTCAATCAGACATTAAAGAGAATGAGGCATGATAAAAAGGAAGCTAGTGTTCAGCTTTGATATCCTTATAATCACAAGTGAAGAAGAGGCACTGGGGATAAGTTAATATGGAGGACAATTACCAAGATCATGTAAGAAAAGGTTTGCATTATAGGCTAGAATTTTTTTTTTTTTCAGACAGGTTATATCCATGAATTTTGAGAATTTGGAGGGCATGGTGTCTGCTTTTCATTAGCCAGGCTATAAGTAGTATGAATAAGCCAACATGTCATGAGTCAAGATGGCTTTGTCTGTCCTGCCTGGCAACATCTCCTACCTAGAGATGGCAGAGCCAACTGTCCTGTCAGTTTTCACGGGCTGAGTTCAGTTGCTCCTTGCTGACATCAGAGAGATATATCTGGCCAAGAAAAGAGGGAACAGATAGCATGGGGTAATGCTGCCCAACTTTTTTCATGCCAAAGGACACTGAGAGAATGCTAATATTTATATATCACACTGAGGTAATGTGAAGGAGACTGAGGAGCCTCTATAAGGGGCCTGGTTAAAAAATCATTACCCCTGGAGGCTGCTGGGAAGATGGCAGAGTAGGACGTCCCTGGGCTCACCTCTTGCCGCATGGCCGCCTAGAGAGCACCCACATCGGCAGAAATAACCCAGAAAGCAGCCCAAAAACTGGCAGAACAGACTCTCCGCAGCCCAGCATAGACAAGAGGCCACAGCGAAGCAGATCCACCCCCTCCAATAGCTCTTGGCAAGATCCCATCAAAGCGGTGCCATAAGCCTGGCAGTGTGTGTGCGGCCCAGACAAGGGCCAGCACCACTCCAGAGTGAGTCCTGCCCCAGGGAGAGGGGAAGATAACCACACACCTGTCTGACTGTGACCCCAGCAGTGGGCTGGGGGCAGGTAGTGGGTCTGACTGCAGGCCCCACCCACCAAAAGCTTCTCAGGGGACTACACAGGGACAGTGCCTGCAGTTTGGTGCTACTGCATCTCTGGCAAATGCCTGGTATGACTCAACTCAAGCCCAAGGCAGCCCAGGAGCAGCCCACTAACACCATGGGCACCAGACTCTGCCCACAACAGGCAGAGAGCCATCACAGACAACAGGACTGAAGGCAAACACATCCTAGCGACAACGGTAGGACACCCCTGGAGCAACACACATAGGAGACACCCCCTGAAGCACCAGGTTCTGGGGAACAGACATTGCACTGCAGGACCTCTTCTTCATAAAGCCACTACTTTCAAGTGCAGGAGACATAGCTGACTTTCCTAACACAGAAAAACAGACAATGCAAGAGACAGAATGAGGAGACAGAGGAATATGGCCCAAATCAAAGAACAGGACAAAATCAGAGCAGGAAACCTGAGCAAAACGGAGGTACATAATATGTCTGATAGCAAATTTAAAGTAACACTCATAAAGATACTCGCTAGAATTGAGGAAGGAGTGCAGGACCTCCATGAGACCCTCAACCAAGAGATAGAAGACATAAAAAAGAACCAGTTAGAGCTATTGGACTCACTAAATGGAAATAAAAATAGACCATCTGGAATAAATAGCAAGCCAGAGGAAGAAGAAGAAAGGATCAGCCACCTGGAGGACAGAGTCATGGAAAGCAATCAAGGCGAGCAGATGAGAGGGGGAAAAAATACGCAAAATGAAAATAGACCCAGGGAACTCAGCAACACTGTCAGGCATAACAGTCGCATGATAGTGATCCCAGAAGGAGAAGAGTGAGAAAAGGGGGCAGAAGAATTGTCTGAAGAAATAATAGCTGAAAACTTCCTGATGAAGCAAAGAGAAATACAGATCCAGGAGGCACAGAGAGCCCCCAACACAACCAACCCAAAGAGGTCTGCACCAAGACACAAAGTAAATAAGATGGCCAAAAGTAGTGATAGAGAATTTTAAAAGCAGCAAGAAAGGAAAGCAGGTACATACAAGGGAAACCCCATTTGGCTATCAGTGTGTTTTTCAGCAGAAACTCTGTAGGCCAGAAGAAAGTGGCATGATAAATTCCAATTGCTACAAGGAAAAAATCTACAGCCAAGAATATTCTATCCAGCAAGGCTTGCATTTAGAATAGAGGGAGAGATCGAGTTTCCCAGAAAAACAAAAGAGCAAAACCAGCCACAACCCTGTCACACATGATGCCATCGGCCTGTGGGTCCCAAATTCACAGTCCAGCCCCCTCCTGCCCAAGTCAGCAGGCACAGCCTGCCACCTGCTAAATGCCAAGTCAACACACCTTCACCTCAGATTGCCAAGGTCTCAAATTGACACTCTTCCCCTCAAATTCCAGCCCCTGTGCTCAAGTTTGTGCAGAAAAGTGGGCATAATTCTAACAGCAGAATGAAGCAACCCATACATCTAACTATTTCTGTGGAATATAGAATGCATAAAAGGAGTGTGCTAAGCTGAGTACATCTCCAACAAACACATCAAAGAACAATACATACAGCATGATTCTGGTTAGTAAAAAAAAAAAAAAAAAAAAAAAAAAACTGGAAAGAATAAAACAAGATGAAACCAGAGAGGAAGACAAACCATAAGAGACTTCTAAAGCATAGGAAAGAAACTGAGGCTTTCTGGAGCAGCAGGGGGGGGGATGGGGTAACTGGGTGGTGGGCATGAAGGAGGGCATGTGATGGAAGGAGCACCAGGTGTTGTATGCAACTGATGAATCACTGAACTCTACCTCTGAAACTAATAATACACTATATTGTTAATTAATTGAACTTAAAATTTAAAAAAAGGAAACCTCCCCCCAAAAAATCACTACCCCTTCCTTATATAATTAAGAAAAATAAAATACAGAGTTAGGGAAGGTATTATATATAGAATTTTTATAAAACTTCCAATTATAAATCTTTCAACATTTTTAAAGAAGCCATTTTAACTATTAAAAAAAACTTGAATTAACAAGTTATATGCATGTGGTAGTTTGAATAGTTTTATTCAATTCCTGTTCAAGACACTTTAATGATGATCTCTATAAATTTTTGATGGGTACCATCAGTAAGAGACTTTATTAGATCATTGTTTTATATGCAGACAATTTTACTAGACGAGTTTTTAAAATGTGAATCCTTTTATGCAAGCATTCAAAATTTTAAAGAGTTGAAATTAAAGAATTTAAGAGCTCTTCCCATGACAAGTGTTACTGTGCAATTTCTTAGAATAACATGAAGAAATTTAAAATCCAATTGAATTTTTCCTATCAACTATTTCAAAATAATGATGAAGCTCTGAATTGCGGAACACATGTATTAGTAAGACAGAAGGCTGCAGTTAGTTTGGACACAGGTGATAAGACCCATCCCTAGAGAATGGGCAGAAGTATGTGGTAGATGACAAGAAAGTTCCTGGATTTCTGTCACCAGGAACCCCTGCTCAGGCTCCCAGTCCCATCCCCATCCCTAGCTGGCATCATGTTTATCTGTACCTTTGGCCTGTGCGTCTACAGTATGAGATCATCCAAGAATGCGTGGACTTCACATGCATAATGGGCAGCAGAACACTCTGCAGCAGGCTGCTGGGGGAGATCTGGCAAAGGTAGGCACGCCCCAGGCCAAATGAGTACTGAAGTCCTTCACCACCCTCGGCGTATGTGGGGGATGTGCTGACAGAGCTTCTGCTCCTGGCCACCCTCTGAGAAGCCCTAAACAAGACTGCTCCCTCCAGGGACAGCTGCCTGAAGAGTTTCCATTCACCCCAGCTTCCTGAGGGACGAGATGATGAATATCTTCTCACACACAGGGAACCTGGTAAGATGTTCCAGGATATGGGGTAAACAAAATTGTACAGGTCTAAGTTTATTCTTCCAGGATATGTTTACACGTACTGATGTGCATTGCTTATCCACTGGCCTTCCAGGGTCTCACCTTTCTCATGGCTAAAATGGAACAGGGCAGCAGACCTACCTGGTTCTCAGTAGCATGGTGTGAATGTCCAACGAGCTTCCAAATCTGAGCGTGAAATACAGAAAGTTCTCCAAATGAAACTCATCAACACAGCATTCACTCACTCACTCATTCAAGTGGTATTTCTTAAGTACCTACTATGTGCCAGGACATGTTTTAGGCACTAGGAATAAAATAATGAACAAAAACCGAAAAAATTTCTTCCCTCAAAGAATTTAACTTCCATGGAGAAAGAAATTGTGTTTAAATAATAAAGAAATTATACAGTATTGAAGTATAATATGTGTTATGGAGAAAAAGGATTAAGAAAGATAAAGAGCCCTAGAATGGAGCAAAGTTGGGGGAGTTTGCAATTTTAAATACAGTGGTCAGAATAGGCCTCACTGAGAAGGTGATGTTTGTGCAAAGACTTGAAGGGCCTGAGGAAAACCGCTTTGTGAATATCCAGGAGATGCTTACAGAGAGAGAAACCGTAGGACTCTGGGGTGAAAGTATGCAGGGCATTTTCAAGTAACTGCAAGGGGCCACTGTTACTGAAGCAGAATGGAGAAGAGAAAAAGCAGTCAAGGATGAAGTTACACCTCCATGTACGGTGCAGGGAGTAGATCCAGTGGAGACTTAGGGGACACTGGCTTCTGCGCTACATGAGATAGGCATCCACTGGAAGTAAAAAGAGGAAGAGACGTGAGTTAAGTCTTAACAAGATCATTCTGCTTATTTGCATTGAGAATAAACCATAAGGAGGCAGAGTAGCATCAGAGAGACGATTTAATTCAGAGGCAGCTGCAATAATATAGCTCAGAAGTAATGATGGCCTGGACCATGGAAAGAGCAGTGTAGAGGGCATGAAGTAATCAGATTCTGAATCTGTTTCCTACCCAAAATTTTCTATTAGATTGGATATAGGGTATGAAATAAAGACAGGAGTGAAGGGCAAGTCCAAGGTGTCCGACTTCAATGATTAAAATGAGAGCCACCTACTGAAACAGCAAAGTTGGAGGACAGATGATGTCCAACTCAAGACTTACCATATAAAACTACAATAACCCAAAAAGTAGGGTATTGATTAAAAAATAGACAAATAGATCAGCACGGCAGTATAGAGAGCCCAGAAACAGACCCCTATCCATGCAGTCAAGTGACCTTTGGCAAAGGAGCAAAGGCAATATGATAGAGCAAAGACACTCCCTTCAGCAAATGGTGCCAGAACACCTGGACATTCACAGGCAAAAACATGAATCTAGACACAGACCTTAAACGCTGCACAAAAATAACTCAAAATGGATTGCAGACCTAAGTGTAAAGCTCAGAAGTACAAAACTCCTAGGAGATAACATTGGAGAAAATCTAGATGACCTAGGGTATGGCGATGAATTTTTAGATACAACACCAATGACATGATCCATCAAGGAAATGATCTATAAACTGGAAAATGAAATGAAAGACTTCTGCTCTGTAAAGACAATATTAAAACAAACAGAAGTCAAGCCACAGACCGGGAGTAAATATTTGTTTAAAACACATCCGATAAAGGACTGTTACCTAAAATATACAAAGAACTCTTAACATTCAACAATAAGGAAACAAACAAACCAATTGAAAAATGGGCCAAAGACCTTAACAGACACTTCACCAAAGAAGACATACAGATAGCAGACAAGCATATGAAAACATATTCAACATAATACGTAATCAGGGACTTTCAAATTAAAATGACAATGAGGGGCGCCTGGGTGGCTCAGTTGTTAGGCATCTGCCTTCGGCTCAGGTCATGATGGATCCAGCCCCGACTCGGGCTCCCTGCTCAGCAGGAGGCCTGCTTCTCCCACTCCCCCTGCTTGTGTTCCCTCTCTCGCTGTGTCTCTGTCAAGTAAATAAATAAAATCTTTAAAAAAAAAAGAGAGAGAGACAATGAGATACCAATACACACCTGTTACAAAGGCTAAAATCGAGAACACTGACACCATCAAATGCTGATGAGGTTGTAGAACAATAGGAACTTTCCTAAACTGGCTGGAAATTCAAAACGGTATAGCTACTTTGGAAGACGGTTTAGTGATTGCTTACAAAACTAAACATACTTTTATCATATGATCCAGCAACTTGTGCTCTTTGGTATTTACCCAAGGCATCAAAAAATTTATTTCCAGGGGTGCCTGGGTGGTTCACTCAGTTGGTTAAGCATCGGCGTTTGGCTCAGGTCATGATCCCACGGTCCCGGGATTGAGCCCCACATCAGGCTCCCTGCTCAGTGGTGAGTCTGCTTCTCCCTCTGCCCCTCCCCCTGCTCGTGCTCCCTCCCTCTCTCTCTCTCTCTCTCTCAAATAATTAAAATCTTTAAATAAAAAATAAATTTTTTTAAAATGCTTATTTCCACACAAAAAAATCTGTACACAGATATTTATAGCAGCCTATTCATAATTGCCAAAACTTGGAAGTAACCAAGATGTCTTTCAGTAGGTGAACGGATAAGTAAACTGTGATACATCAAGACAACAGAATATTATTCGGTGCTAAAAAGAAATGATCAAGCTATGAAAAGATACAGAGAAACCTTCGGTGTATATCATTAAGTTAAAGAAGCCCATCTGAAAGGCTAGACACTGTAGAATTCCAACTATACGACATTCTAGCTAGGCAAAACTACAAAAACAGTAAAAGGATCAGTGGGTGCTGGGGAAGGGGCAGAGGAGAGGGAGGAAAAGATGAAAAGGCAGAACAGATTATTTTAATTGCCCTTAAAACTATCTGTGGTATAATGATGGATATGTGCTAATATGCATTTGTCTAAAACCATTGAATATACAGCACCAAGAATGAAATCTTACAGACTTAGATGATTTTGACATGTCAATATAGGTTTATTCTTTGTAAAAGATGTGTAATTCTGGTAAGTGATGGTAATAGGAGATGCCATGCATGTAAGGGGGTAGGGAGTATATGGGAATCTCTGTACATCCCTCTTAATTTTATTGTAAACCTATATCTGCTCTAAAAAAGTAAGATCTTAAAATTGAAAAAAGGATTTAAAGAGAAAAAAATTGAAAAAAGGAGTCTTCATTTATTGAGATGCAGAACAGATCTATGGAACTGATCTGGAGATCAGTTTTGGAATGTTAAATTTGAGAAACATTACTATCCAAGTGGAAATGTTAAGTAGACATATGTATCTAGATAGAGTTTAGGAAGAGGAGAGAGAGCTGTAGAAGTATCAATGTATGAAACCAAGAGAATCTTTTTTTTTTTCAAGATTTTATTTATTTATTTGAGAGAGAGAGAGAGAGAGAGAGAGAGAGCACTAGCAAGGGGAAGGGCAGAGGGAGAAGCAGACTCCCAGCTGAGTGCAGAGCATGATACAGGACTCAATCCCAGGACCCCGAGATCATGACCTGAGCGGAAGTCAAATGCTCAACCAACTGAGCCACCCAAGCACCCCTGCAACCAAAAGAATCTTGCAATTAAAAGTTGATTTTTAAGAAAAGAAACAAAGTAATAATACAAAATGTCTAAATATATGTAAATCCATGAAGTCTAAGAAAGGGTCCTTGAAAGGAGTGATGAGTACTTAGGAATTGTCATTAACCTACCTTAGGTCCTGAGAAGTTTTTCTAAAATGCAGATCTAATTACGCCACACCTGTACTCAAAACTCTTAAATGGCTGCCCAGACTATAGGAATGAAGCCCACACTCCTTAGCATGACTTGTGCCTTCATCACCGAGCACTTGCTTAATCACTCATTCAGCCTCATTTCTTGCCACAACATTCCCACTACTCCCACACCTCCATTAAGGCATTCTCCACCTGAAAGAGACAGAATGACTTTTTAAAACCTGGTGTTTGCAGCTATCTGGTTTCCCCTCCCCACTGTCTTACCCAAATTACCCTGAATTGCTTTTTCAAGTTTCTGATTATATATCATTTCATACTTCATTCTAAATGCTTTTTAACCCACTAGATTATAAACTCTGTAGGAGGCAGTGTATTTGTTTCTTGTGGCTGTAACAAAGTACCACAAACATGATGGTTGGCAAGAGAAGTTTATTTTCCCACAGGTCTGGAGATCAGAAGTCAGCCATCAGCTTCGCTGGGCTGCCATCAAGGTGTTGATAGGGACCTACTCCCTCTAGAGGTTCTGGAAAGAATAGTTCTCATGGCCTCTTCCCCTTCGGGAAGCTGTCCTCCCTCTTTGGATCTTGGCTGCGCATCACATCATCTTTTCTACACCTGCTTCCATCATCCCATTGCCTCCTTCCTCTTCTCTCAAACTCCCTCTGCCTTCCCCTTGTAAGGACACTTGTGAATGCATTTAGAGCCCACGCAGACAGGTTGAACATAATCTCCTTAGCTCAGGCTCCTTAACTGCATCACATGGGCCTTGCAAGGTGACATAGTCACAGGCTCCATGGCTTAGGACAGCTCTCTTTGCAGGTCATTACTCAGCCTACCACAGTCAATACCGTAACTACTTTTGTTTATCACCATAGTCCAAAAACCAGTGCTGCGTCTGTTGTGTAGGTTCTCAGTTAATATTGTGAATGAATGATTTCGGTGACTTTTTATCACCTGAATACCTCATTAATCCTCCTGTTAGATAGGAGAGAAAAATCATTACCTCCCATAAACCTTAGTGTTGACAAACAAAAAGTTTTCATTTGAGCAAACAGAGCTTATTTTTCTAGTGTCAAATTTGTCAAAGTTTGTTAAACTGGGTGGGGGGTGGGGGGCTTGGTCTGGTTATTGAGCTGAAATACAGAAAAAGCCACTGGGGTTCTTATCAAATTTAAATCTCACTATAAACTCTTAATTGCTTCCCCAAAACTCATATAATAAATCCTTCTGGGAGGACCAGTGCTTTCTGTGAGAATGGTTAATGAGGGTCAGTATGGGGGATTTAGTTTTCAGGGGTGAATGAAGTCCTAGGAGTCCAGAGCCCAAGGACACATGCAAGGCTTGATATTCTTAGCTTTATCATCCCTAAATACCCCCTTTCTGATTAAGTCCTGTCATGTTTCCTTCATATAGCACAGTTCATTTAAAAGCTTAAATTTATGAGAAAACTATGTAATATAAAACAGAGCTAAATGATTTAAAAAAAAATAGAAATAAGGGCTTCAATGGGCACATGACCACCCACAATAAAGACATTTCCACTTTCTCTCCCAGTTAAGTGCAGCCAGGTGACTAATTACTGGAAAATGGAATATAAATGGAAGCTCTGTGTGCAACTTCTAATACACACCTTTAAATGAAGTAAGCATGCTCTTCCTTGCTCCCTTTCTCCTATGACTGGCTACAAAGTGAGAACAATTCCTGTAGCTCAAGCAGGTATCCTAGACTATGAGACAGCAGGTTAAAACTGTTGGAGCAATAAGATAAAAAGATCTGAATCCAGATAACCAGGCAACTACCATACCAACACTGGGTTGCCTACCTCTCAACTATTCCATGTTAGATAAAAATATACTTCTACCTTACGTAAGTCATGTTACTTTGATTTATCTAATACCCATAGCAGAACTTAATCCAAAGTGATTCAGAATGTATGCACCTGGAAGTGGGTGCTGCAAATGATAAAACTTAAAACAAACAAACAAAACAAAACAAAGAAAACCCCTAGGTAGTGACTTAGTGCCTGTGATAGGCATCTAGTGACAAGGATCTACTTATTGCAGACTAAATCTAGTGAACCTTATTACATGATGGCACAGCTTTGAGGCAAAATTCTTGATCCAGCTAAAGTTGATTTACCTTGCAAAGCAAACCACATGACCAACAAGGCTGTAGCTCTAGAGAAGATGGGAGGAAAGATTCAGAATGCTGGTTGGTGATTGTTGGCTTCTTCCCACTTTCAGCAAGGATCTCTAAGTAATAGTTAAACTGTGGCAAGAGCTACCCAGTCTGCAAGCAAAAATAGAAGGCAATTCAACTATAAGGGAGGTACCTGCTGCCTAACGCCTAAAATCCAGGTTTATTTAGAATCTGAAGATTCAGAACATTTCTAGGTTGAACAAGTTTATAGCATCACTATCTCATTCTGAAGCAGCAGGGTGAGGCTGGGGGTGGGGCGGGGCCTGACATGTAAAAACTCCAGCAAGAGATTACGTTTATGCCTACCATACAAAGACTGAACATACTCGCAAAGATGGTGTTTAAAGGTGTTTCCTTCACCCCCAAAGGCATTATGTAGATAGTCACAAGATAGTCACCAATAACATGAGAGAAAGGGGTATGGGAAGATCTAAGAAACCCAATAAATAAAAGATTACAGGCTTAAAAACTATGTTTTTACAATCTTAAAACCTATATTTTGTTTTGTTTTTTCATTTTAACAGTTTTTATTTCAAGTCGCAGATAAGATTACTTTACTCCTGCATCCTCTCAATTGTTTCTTCCTTATATTTGCCCTTTTCCTTTCCTACTTGGCAAGATTTGGCTTTATGTTCAAGGATCTTTTTGCGGTCTTTGTCCAGTTTTAGTATGGTGATAACCACCTTGCTAGGGTGAATGCCCGCAGGGACGGTTGTGCCATGTGCCTTCTCCTGCGGCACTCATTCAGTGTAGATGACGTACTTTTTCCTGTAAACCTGGACTACTTTGCCAATCTGCTGACCTCTGTAGTGTCCTCGCACAACCTGCACTTCATCATCCTTTTGGATGGGCATGGATCGAACGCTGTACTTCTGTCTCAGCTCTTTGGAAAGAGGGGAAGACACGATCTTCCTGCAAATGTGGGAAGGTGCATTGAAATGCCGTTTTCAGTTCTTGCTCCGGTCGGAAGTCACAAAGGAACTGAACTTCATTTTGGCCACTGGCCTAAAACCTAAGTTTTTTCAGGAATTTTGACTGCAGTTACTTATACATGGAACTGACCAGAAGTGAAGTGAAAGCCCGTTTTTGTTTTGTTTTTAGAGAATTGTATTGCCAAAACCTTCCTGCTGCGCCTACAAAAGCCTCGTGTTATCTTCTGCTGCATAATGAACCACTCCCAATTTAGTGGTATGAAAGTAGGACAATCCTCTATCATCATCATCATCATCATTATCATCCTTCACAGTTCTGGGAGGTGACTGTGCTTAATTAGGTGGTTCACACTTACACAGTTGCAATCAATGACTGGTATTGGAGTCATTTTAACAACTCCTCATTCACATGTCTGGTGATTGATACTGGCAACTGGCTATGACCTCAGCTAAGTCTATGACCCAGAACACTATGCATGACTTCTCCATGTGGCGTGAACTTCCTCAAAACACAGTTTCCAATGAGCCAGCACCCTACAGAGTCAGGTAGAAGCTGTTATCACCTTTTAGGAACTAGGCTTGGAAGTCACATGGTGCCATTCTGCCATACTCTAATGGTTGAGGCAATCAAAAAGGTCCAAGTTCCAAGTAGAGGGGACATAGACTCTACATCTTGATGGGGAAATAGCCAGGTCACATTGTAAGAACTGGTGATACAGGAGATATTGTTACAGTCATCTTTGGAAAATACAAATCTGTAACTGGCCTTCAAAATACAATTCCTGGGCCCCCCAAAACAGCAGAAATATTAAGTGATGCTCAAAAGTTCCAAAGCCTTCAAGAAGGGTTTGCTATCCATTGCCCTTCGAGGTATCCTAGGAAGAAAACAGAAATGTTTCTGAATGTTTCTGAAAAAACTTTCCAGAGGCAAAGCCAGAACCAGAGAGGATAATGGCTAAGGGAGTTCCTCCCAAAGACCTAGGTATCCAGGTGGCTAATCAAGGAACTTATCCCATACTGTTCCTGCTATAGGGAATTTAGAATTTCTAGGGTCCAGTGACTGATAAATGTTTCCCATTCTCCCCATTTCTGAGTCAGATTTTTATTGAAAATAGACTGTTCCTTCTCTACTATTTTATGTTGGGTAGGTTTTGGCCGACAACTTGTCTTTTAGTTTATTGATCACCAGAACAGAGGAGTCATATCTAGATCTGATGGAGAGGTCTGCCTCTCTCTCAAAGATCCTGGACTTTGAAATGGAATTAATAATTTAATGGGATTCAGGGCTGCCTTTCTAAGAAGGACTAGAGTTTGACCAAATTTGTCCCCAGTATTCATGTTCCTCTTTTTCATAGGAATGGCATCTTCCACTTTTAGCTAAGCACATGGCCCCACAGAAAATGGACTATATAACCCAGCATCCATTTTCTGAGTGTTGGTATGTAATCAAGTTCCAGAACATGGAAACATCCTGTGTAATTTCCAGGAAGTGTCCTTAAAGGGAGAAGGCATTCTCTTCATGATTCTCTTCTCCTTCTTGTTCACTGGAAACCAATGTGATGTCTGGAATTCAAGTGGTCCTCTTAAGCCATGAGGCAATGTACACTAAGCTGGTAGAACAGCAATAAAGAAGACCACTCCTCCTTGATCACTCTTAAGCTTTCATACTAATCTTGAAATGCCTACCTCCAGATTCCTCTATGTAAGAGAAAAACAAACCTCTATTTGTTTCAAGCTGTTATTTTCAGACACCTCTGATCCTCATAGCAAATCAAATTCTAATTAATGTAGCATACAGTTGAATGGGGGATAATACAACAGTATGAGGTAGGTTAAAATAAACATTAATTATATAACAACATCTTGTTCACACAAAATGGAGTGACACAAATGTTATTCAGGGAAGTCCTCTGCCTCCCCATAATGGCCAAAAATATACCTCAAAATATAAATCTGATTCCATAACTCCCCAGCTTAAAACTACCCTGCAGCTTCCCATTGGATAAATCTCCTTAACCTGGTATATAATTTCCCTGTGTGATCTGGTCCCTTGTACCTCTCCAAGCACATTTACTCCCAAGGTTCCACTAGTCTCTCAGGTCCAGCTACACTAGAGTCTTTTAATTCCTGTTGTTCCTAACTATAGCCGGAGGCAGCAGATTGTGTGCTTGCTCCCCTGAATACATTCTCCAAAATAGGTACCTTCTCAACTATTTTTAGGTAATATGTCAATTATTAAGATTTTAATAGAAGAAAGCAGAATAAAAGCAAGATGATGATATGTGTTAAAAAACAAAAAGTGGATCTCACATGTCACATCCCCACTTCTGTCCTGGCCCACTCCTAGGCTCATTTACCTAACTTTAGAGTCCAGCTCTGCCCTTGATTTTAGTCATCATATTCCCTCCCACACCATGCCCCTCCATCATCTCTTCATCCAGATGGCCTTTATTTCTTCCATCGATTATCAAATTTCCCTATTATACTTGCTCATTATGTCATGTAACTTTGTGGGATTTGATGTCAGTTTTCTCATGAAGCCATGTGATTTTATTTCTGTAAGCATGTAATAAATGTCCATTTTCTCATACTAGACTGCATATTCCATGAGCCAGAGAATATACTGATTTTAGCTCATCAATGTACCCTCAGAGCACGGCACTGTGCCTAGCATATTGTAGGCTCTCAATAAATATCTGTTGAATGAATAACTGAGATGCTCAGGGCTGAGCCAAAAAGAATTAAAAAATTAATAGGTTCAGAATGAAATGAAAAACTGACAGAAAAGTACTCAGTCACAGCAGTATAAACATGGATGACAAACTCAGGGAAAAGAAAGGAAGGAAATAAATCAGTGTACTGCAAAGCACTGTTCTAGACAATGAGAGAAACACAGTATAAAGGAAGCCTTAAGAAATTTACAAACTAGGCATAATAAAGTTTATGCAGAGGAAAAAAATAGTTAATCATAAAAGGCAGAAAAAAAATGTGCTAAGTGGAACCAACAACCAACCATGCCATAGTATTACTATGTCAAGAAATACTAATACAGATTAGAAAAAGTCAAAGTTAAAATTTTTTGTGTCCCTTGTTATATACCAGAGACTCATAAAGCACCTGACACACATTATCTTATGTAAGCTGCACAATAACCCATGAGCAAGGTATGAATATCCATATTTTAAAGAGATCCAAAGCGTAAGTAACAAAGCTTATATGTAGAATGCCAGAATCTGAACCCTAGTCTTTATGAATTCAAAACCAATGTACTAATACCTAGCTTATAAAGATGACAGTTCAGGGGCACCTGGGTGGCTCAGTCAATTAAGCATCCAACTCTTGATTTCAGCTCAGGTCATGATCTCAGGGTTATGAGACTGAGCCCCATGTCAGGCTCCCCAGTGGGCATGACACCTGCTTAAAATTCTCTCTCTCCTTTCTCTCTTCCCTTCAACCCCTCCCCCCTTAAAAAATGATAATTCATCTGGCTCTGAGGAATAGGTGGGAATTATAGAAGCAGAGGAAAACTATGGAAAACAACCAAATAAGGAGTACAGTGTGAACAAAACAGAGAAGAAAATCAAGTATGATGAATAGATAGCTTAGTCTAGCCATAGCTAGATAGTCCCTATAGTAGAATACAAAATGAAGTTGGGGATAGAGTTTGGGTCAAACTAGGGAGAGCCTTTGATAGCTGACCAAGGTATTTTTTGGCTTTTATCTTGTGTGCCACTGGAAATTACTAAGGAATCCTGAGTTGGCAAAGCAAAATGAAAATGGTGGTCTGGTTTGATTGGAGTGGAGAAAGAGAATAAAGAGACTCACATAGGAAAACTCAGCATACTTGAGATTTAAAAATGTCAAAACTAAAAAGAATTGTGAGGATCACTTAGTAACAGACCTCATTTTATGTACGCGGAAACTGTAACCCAGACAACTTAAATGACTTCCCAAAGATTCACAGAATTGCTAGGACTGTAACTTGGTTTGCTATTATTTCCACTAGGACACAGGTACAGAAACAGATGAAAAATGGAAGACAGAGAGAGAAACCAGAATCAACATTAACTCTCAGGTTTTGAGTCAGAACAACTTTGAAAATGAGGGCATCACTCTCAAGTAAAAGATATTTGAGAAATGATCCTTGTGGCAGATCCTGTCGGCCTCCAGTTTTCTCCACCTCCTGGGATTCATGCCTTCCCTTGAGCGTGGGCTGACCTAACACACAGACTTTGAATCAATACAGCAAAGGTGATGGAGGAGCACTTCCAAGATCATATTATAAGAGATGTGATTACAAGAGATTATAAATTCTAATTTGCTAGCTGAAGCTCTCCCTTGCTGGCTCTGATGGAGTAAGCTGCCATGCTGCACACTACCCCACTGAAATGTCCACATGGCAAGAAACTGAAATTGGCCTCTGGTTAATAGCCAGGCAAAGGAGTAAGGTCCTTGGCTCAACAGCCTCAAGAAGCTGAATCCTGCCAGTAACCATATAACCTCAGATGCAAATCCTTCCCACACTGAACCTTCAGATAAGACCCCAGCCCTGACCAGTTATTTCACTGCAGTCTGTGAGAGACCCTAAAACCAGAAACCCAGCTACACAGTGCCCAAATTCCTGGCACACAGAAATGATGAGATAATAAATGTGGGTTGTTTTAAGCCACTAAGTTTGTGATAATTTGCTATGCAGCAAAAGATAACTAATACAGTACTACTGAGAGAAAGATGAAATTCGATTTGAGGCAATGAGGAATCAACTGTTGTTCTGTAGAGCTCCAGGGAATGAATCCCTGTTTTTGAGGGCTATAAATTAGTCAACAGTGAAAAACTGATACAATGAGTATAAAAATTTCAACCAAAATATTTAGCAGTGAAAAAAGAAAAAGGAAACTACACATAGTGAAAATGGAGAGAAAGGGCTTTACAAGAAGTTCAGAGATAAAAAATAGGATACTATTTGGAAACAGTTTCTCTGGAGAAGTAAAAATGTGTACAAACACAAAGTAGACATTGGCAGTAAGGTGGAAAGAAAACAGACTAAGTGACTAAAACCATTGTGCTAAACACAGCTTGGAAACCTCAGGGAAAATTCAGCAACTCTTTGGATTTTTCACTCTCAGTGCCTTTCACTGCCAGCACTATCTAATCAATTAAAGGATAACTCCAACACTCAGGGTATCCCTGGAGAATAATAAACCATGAGAGTATTATTATTTTTAAATACTTACATCACCAATTTGGGAGAATATAACTAGAAACTTACAGAACCCTTTTGAAGGCACCTCTCCATTTTGCCTTCAGTTTCTCTAATTTTGCTTTAAAAAAAGTTGAATTTCAATTCAAATATTCCTTTTTTAAGGGCAAATTTTAATATTCTAGTAGTTACACATGGAATTTTATTTTCCCTTATAAGATAGAATTCTAGTGAACTACTCTCTTTCTCCACCTGGTGATTTGAATTTCCACACAAAGGAAAATGACAAAATATAATTGACAACCTAAGACATAGTATTTTAAAAAGCCATCTTCCTTTTAATTCAGGATTTATAAGGTTTCTAAGGAGTCCACTTTCTAAAAAGAGGAGAGGAATTCTACACAGGCAGGGTAAAATATTTAAACTGTAAGCTACCACCTATCCCAAAACAACTAAAGGATCTTATTAATGTCACAAAAACTATCTTAGGAAGGGGGAACTAGTTCCCCATCTTAACCCACTAACAAAAGCAGAGAAGAGGCACAACACATAGAGAAATCATTTCTCAAGTGATTTGCAGGCATTTAGAAGGCAACTTGTTAAGGAAGGCCAACATGACTTCATTCCAGCAAAGCCCTTTATTTATGCGAGAATTGTGAATGTGACAAGTGCAAGGACCTCATCAATCCTATTCATCTACTATCTCACACAGTACCCAGCATAGGCATTCAGGAACTATTTCTGAGTAAATAAATGCCAAACAAGGATAGAAAGAGAGAAAGAAAAAGACTATAGCTGATGTAAATTCTTCAGAAAATACAGCCAGATACTTGGAGAATTATCTGCATTTAGCTTAAGAACCTTAATGAATAAGGAAGCAACATTGCCAATTCAGACAATGAATGCTATAGAAGGTCATGGAAACCAAGCACTGATCAGCCCGCATACAAAACCAGGACAATGCAACTGATGGGCAGAGTAAGACGAGAACTGAGACAATTCCCACCTGGTGGGGCTCATTCTGTTCTTTGCACTACTATATGCTTGGAAGGTAGACATTTGAACCACCAAATATCATGTTTGTAACTTATTATATATGTGATGTTTATTTTATGTATGAATAGTATGTATTTTGTGTTTATTTTATGTCTAATCTTTTCCAGAGTATAGGTTGTCATTCTCAATTTTTTGCTGTCATTGTAAAGCCCTAAATTAAAGAACCTCTTAAAGATCAAGAGCCTACTCTCCTTCATTTTAGAGAAGACACTTCAGCCAAGAGAACAGGACTAATAATGGCCTTCAAGATTCTGGTGCTATTTATGAAAGGGTGCTCAAATAACCTTGTTCCTGCCTGTGTCTCGGCACACCATACACTGTCCTACCGTCGATATGGGGGTCAGAGTAGCTGTTGCAATATTTCAGCACTACCATAAATTTAGAATGATCTCTACACTTCAAAGCTGAAAATGCCCAAATGTAGTCTAAAGTAACTGTATCAGTCAGGATTCTCCGGAGAAACACAACCAATAGGACATATTTGGCAAATCTAAAATCTGTAGGGCAGGCCAACAGGCTGGAAACACAGGCAGAATTTCTATGTTACAGTCTTGAGGTAGAATTCCTTCTCCTCCTGGAAACCTCAGTTTTTGCTCTTAAGGTTTTCAACAGATTAGATAAGGCCCAGTCACATTATGGAAGGTAGTCTCCTTTACTTTAAGTCAACTGATAACAGATGTTAATCACATCCACAAAATACTTTCACAACATTGAGACTAGTGGCATACCATGTAACTGGGCACCATAGACTAGTCAATTTGGTACCTAAAATTTAACCATCACAGCAACTAAAGTAACCCCTTTCATGGTGGAGCTACCAATCTGACACCTACCCATGAAATCCTTAAACTCCTAACAGTTCATTGTACTAATACAATCAACTCTATCAACAGAGTCCATTATTCTATGAATATGGAGTGCATATAGATGATGCTTTACAAAAATGTCTACCATTATACATGTTGGTACCCCAAAATACCATCTTCAGATGGACCAAGACTATAAAGAGTAAAATTTTAATAGATCAATAGATTAATGGGTAGCTCTGAAATAATCTCCCTTATAGTTTACTTAAAATGTTCTATCATTAATTAGGATAGAGTATGAAACCACCTGCTAAACTAGGTAATAAATTTACAACCCTTTAAAAAACATTCCTGCATTCTTTGCTAAGTCAAACAGTGATAGCATTTCAGCCTACCAAGGCTACTATGAGATGGGTCTATTTCCTTGTACCCATAGGTCTAAATGTCATGTACTTTGCAAACGTGTCAGTTCAGATTGTTTATATGGTAAGAACATTATTTCTTATTTATAGTCTCCTCTCTTGCTAGAATATCTCTGTGTCCTAATTTATTTCTTCTTTTAAAAGGAGTATTTTATCCTGATAATTTCAAGGGTTTTTATATACAAATCCCACTCCTGATTAGTACACACTACATGATGATTTGTTTTTCCTTCCTTTGTTCATTGACCCTAGGTTTACTGTTTTGTATATATCTGCACCAGGTTATAATTTTCAATAATTATCTGAAAACAAGGAAGAGAGTATGTCCTCACATCGTCATTTTGCCTGTTCTTCCCTATCTGGTCTATAGCATCTTTCCTTGCTTTGCAACTACTTAGGAACTTACCCTTCTAGTTATCCATTCAGAAAGGGTGAGCAGTGATAAACTTCAGTTTGCTGCTCATCTACTGATAACATCTTGTCAACTGAAGAGATTGTCCTCTTATCACTTCAGTCAGATATACATCTTTAGAAGGTTGAATTATGTCTTCCAAAGATATGTTTAAGTCCTAACCGCAGCAAGTGTGACAATATTTGGAAAGAGGGTCTTTGCATGTGTAATCAAGTTAAGATGAAATTTTATTGGATTTCAGTGGAGCCTACATCTAATGACTGATGTCCTCATAAAGAGGTATTTGGAATCACACAAACACAGGGAAAGAAGCAATGTGACAACAGGGGCAGAAAGTGGAACTATAAGTCAAAGAATGGCAAGGATTGCCTGGAGCTACCAAATGCTAGGAAGAAGCAAGGGAAGAGCCTTCAGAGGGAGCATGTCCCTGTCAACACTTTGATTTCAGACAATTGGCCTCCAGAATCATGGAGGAATAAAGTTCCATTATTTTGAGCCACCAATTTGCAGTGATTTATTACAGCAGCCCTAGGAAACTAACACATCATAATATATTATTCCACATTCCTATGTATGGTCAACTGTTCAAGTACTCATCTTGCCCCAGTTTTGTTCAACCCTGTAACTGTTTGATGCCCAAGTTATTTCTTTGTTAGTAAATACAATGTGCTCAGAATGTGCCCAGAAAGTTGGTTTGAATCACTTGCCCTGTTACCTTCTGACCTCAGATTCTAACTATAGATTTACAAGCTGGATAAGTTAGTGATCATGAAGAGACATCAGAAGGCTCATTATAAGCTTATGTTATTTATGACATTTTTTATGAACTGCCTTTGTATAATTTGTATTCAAATTTAGTCCTTTATGTGTGTTGCTTAGTAACTTTATATTTAAAGTAAGCTAATTTTATTTGGAGTGTCTACACTTTAATTCTTGGGGATATAAAAGAATAAAATATTATTTATTTATAAAACACATAAACAAATGTGGTATTCTGTAAAAAGTCTTGCTCCACTGGTTTTGCACATTCTAAGCATCAGCATTTTGACCTTAATAATTAAGCAGTGCCTACCCAGCTGTGGTATCTACAACCAAGGGCTTCATAAAGGAGATAAAGTTGCAAATTCCCTCTCGTTGCAAATGACTAATGAACCACCCTGTGGGGTGGGAGGGGCAGTGAATTTGGAAGATAGCAGCGTAGATACTGTCATATAGACACTGTTTTGTGTCAAAGATTTTTACAGCCTTCTCTAAATCAAATATTTTACTGTGTAGGTTTATATATGAACCATTCAATGTAAACACTTGGTCCTGAAACTAATCTCCAAATCTTTCTCACTGAATGTGACTAAAATCTGCCCAGTATAATCAAAAGAATAGCCTCTATTCTCTTTGGTATGATCTGGACCCCTCCTATATTTATTACATGCTGCTCAAGTTCTCTGCCATCTAAAATCGTGTTCCCTTTCTGCTTCCATTCTTGATTTCTGAGTACTCTATCCTTGCTTAGACAGTACTTAGTGTATTTACATGCCAAATTTTTGGACTTCTAGGGAAGATGGCTGAGGAGGAGGAGGACCCTGGGCTCACCTTGTCCCACAGATACAAGTAGATAGCACCCACATCAGTATATATAACCCATTCAACAACCCAAAGACTGGCAGAAAAGACTCTCCACAGCTAAATGTAGAGAAGAAGCCACATGAAGAGGGTAGGAAGGGCAGAGACACTGTCAGGAGCCAAATGACCAATGGGACTGTAAGCAGGGAGGACAAAAGGTGGGAGCATGAAGAGGGGAGAGGAGCCAAATCCCAGACCAGGCGCCCCAGACAATGGGAATTGGCACTGGGAAGATGAATCACTTTAACACTTGGATTTCAAAACCAGAGGGTCCTAGCTTCATAAGTTCTTATAATCAGTGGGGCTTAGCACCTAAAACTTTAAATATCAGCAGGCTCTGCCCTGGGAGAGCCAGAGGCAAAGAGGAAACTGAGTCCCAACCTTTAAAGGCTAACACAACAAACAGATCCTCTCAGATATAGCACAGAAGCAGCAGTTTGAAAACACCTAAGGTACACAGGAAGGATATTTACTAATCTCAGAGCATGTGCTGGAGGACAGAGGTCTTCGGGAGACTTCTCCAAGAAAAGAGCTCATGGGAGCCATTTCCCACCCCAGCCCCTCAGCCTAGATGACAGGGACATTTGTGGGAACTAGCACAGTGCTAACTCTCTCCACCTAGCTTGCTAACAGTGGGACCCCACCACCTATGTACTTCTGCAGATCCATCTCCTCCAACCCACCTGGCCCCTACAGGAGTTTTTCCACATAGGTGCGGTTTTCCTCCCACAGTGGGCCAGCACAGACCTTGTGGTACACACCCTGCTCCTACAGTCTCCTGCAGACCAACCCCCTCCAACATGCCCTTGACAAGAGGCCATCCAAAGTGGTGCCACAAGCCTGGCAGTGGGTAAGCAGCCCTCATAGGGGTCAGCACCACTCCAAAGTGACTTTTGCCCAGGGGAAAGGGGAAAATAACTGCACACACCAGTCCAACTTCAGCCACAGGAGTGGCGTGGGGGCAGACATTCTGTCTGACTGTAGGCCGTGACCACCAATGAAAGCTTCTCAGGGGAACATACAGGTAAAGGACCCTGCAGTCCGGTGCTACCACAGCTCTGGCAAACACCTGGTCTGACTCAACTCAAGCCCAGGTCAGCCCCAGCCTGGCCCACTAACAGCACAGGGATCAAAACCTGTCCATAACAGGTAAGGAGAGCCACTGCAGACAAATGGAATGAAGGAAAATATGGCTCAACCACAACAGCAGGGCACACACAACACATATAGGAGACATCCCTGAAGCACCAGGTTCAGGTGAACAGGAGACATTGTACTACAGGGCACTACAGGACCTGTTCTTCATAAGGCCCCTACTTTCAAGAGCAGGAGATATAGGTGACTTTCCTAACATAGAAACAGACACAGAGAGTTAGACAAAATGAGGAAACAGAGGAATATGTCCCAAATCAAACAACAGGATAAAATTACAGCAAGACAGCTAAATGAAAAGGAGATAGGTAATATGTCTGATAGGCAATTTAAATTAATGGTTGTAATGATGCTCACTGGACTTAAGAATGGAGGAGGACCACAGTGAGACCCTCAACAAAGAGACAGAAAACCTTAAAAAAAAGGAACCAATTATAGATGAAGAAATCAATAACTGAAATTAAAAATACACTATAAGGAATAAATAGTAGACTACAGGAAGCAGAAGAACAGATCAGTGACCTGGAGGACAGAGTAATGGATAGCAATTAAGCTGAACAGGAGAGAGAAAAATATATATATATATTAAAAAATTAAAATCGACTAAGGGAAATCAGCGATACCATCAATCCTAATAATATTCTCATTATAAAGATCGCTGAAAGTGAAGGCAGAGAGAAGGGGCAAAATTTTATTTGAAGAAGAGCTGAAAAATTCTCAAATCTGGGGAAGGAAACAGACATTCAGATCCAGGGAGGCACCTCCCAACAAAATCAACCCAAGGAGGTTCACACCAAGACACAAAGTAATTAAAATGACAACACATAGTGATGAAAAGACAGTTTTAAAAACAAGAAAAAGAAAACAATTGGTTACATACAAAGGAAACCTCATAAGGTTATCAGCTGATTTTTTAGCAGAAATTTTACAGGCCAGAAAGGACTATCATGACATATTCAAAATGCTAAAAGAGAAAACCTGCAACCAAGAATACCCTAACCAGCAAGGCTATCATTCAGAATAGGTGGAGAGATAAACAGCTTCCCAGACAAACAAAAGTTAAAAGAATTCACCAATAAACCAGCCATACAAGAAATATTAAATGGGAATCTGAGGGGAAAGACCATAAGCAGGAGTAAGAAGAGTAGGAAGCAAAATAGCAGTAAAATTAAGTGTATCTATAAAAATCACTCAAGGGATTCACAAAAACAAAAAAATAATAAGGATGTAAACAATGACATCATATACCTAAAACAGGGTACAGAGGAGTAAAAATTCAGTGCTTTTAGAGTGGGTTCAAACTTAAGTGACCATCAACTTATTGCAGACTGCTACATGCCTAAGATGTTATATATAAGCCTAATGGTAACCACAAATCAAAATTGGTATTAGATATAAAAAAAAATAAAAAGAAAGGATTCCAAGTATATCACTAAAGAAAACCATCAAACCATGAGAAAAGAGAACAAGAGAAGAAAGGAACAGAGAAGAACTACAAACACCACCATAAAACAACTAACAAAAATGGCAGTTAGTGCAAACCTATCAAACATCACTTTGAACGTAAATGAACTAAATACTCCAATCAAAATAGGGTTATAGAATGGATAAAAAAGCAAAACCCATCTATATGCTTCTTGCAAGAGACTCATTTCAGACCCAAAGACACATACAGATTGAAAGTGAAAGAATAGAAAACCATTCATCATGCAAATGGGGGCGAAAAGAAAGCCAAGGTAGCAACACTTATATCAGACAAAATAGATTTTAAGACAAGGACTATAATAATAGAGAAAGAAGGACACAATATCATCATTAAGAGAACAATCTGGGCACCTGGGTGGCTCAGTTTGTTAAGTATTTGCCTTCGGCCCAGGTCACGAGCCCAAGGTGCTGAGATAAAATCCTGCATTGGGCTCCCTGCTCAGTGGGGAGTCTGCTTCTCCTTCTCCCAAAGCCCCTCTCCCTTTGCCCCTCCCCCCTGCTCATGCTCTCTCTCTCCTGCTCTCTCATGCTCTCTCTCAAATAAATAAATGAAATCTTAAAAAAAAAAAAAGAACAATCCAACAAGAAGATGTAACAATTGAAAATATTTATGTACACAATATGGGAGCATTACAAATACATAAAGCAACTAATAACAAACATAAAGGAAGTAATCAATAGTAATTAGGTAATAGGAGACTTTAACACTCCATTTACATCAACAAATAGATCAAACAGAAGATCAACAAAGAAAACAGTGGCTTGGAATGGCATGTTGGACCACATGGATCTAACAGATATATTCAGAACATTCCATTCTAAAACAGCAGAATACACATTCTTTTCAAATGCACATGGAATATTCTCCAGAGTAGATCATATGTTAGTCCACAAAACAAGTCTCAATAAATTCAAGAAGACTGAAGTTATACCATACATCTTCTCTGACCACGACACTATGAAGTTAGAAATTAACCACAAGAAAAACGCTGGAAAGAATACAAATACATGAAAGTTAAATAACATACTACCAAACAATGAATGGTCAACCAAGAAATTGAAGAGGAAATCCAAAAATAACTAGAGACAAAGGAAAATGGAAACACAATTGTCCAAAATCTTTGGGATGCAGCAAAAGCTGTTCTAACAGTAAAGTTTACAGCAATGCAGACCTACCTCAAAAAACAAGAAAAATCTCAAATAAAAAACCTAACCAGACACCTACAGGAGGTAGGAAAAGAAGCGCAAATAAAACTCAAAAACAGCAGAGGAAGAAAATAATAAAGATTAGAGCAAAAGTAAATGATATAGAAACTAAAAAACAAAACAAACAAACAAAAAACCACCACCACAACAATAGAACAGATCAATGAAACCAGGAGCTGGTTCTTTGAAAAGATCAACAAAACCTCTAGCAAGACTCATTAAAAAGAGAGAGGACCCAAATAAAGAAAATCACAAATGAAAGAGGAGAAATAACAACCAACACCACAGAAAAACAATTTTAACAGATTATGAAAAATTACATGCCAATAAACTGGACAACTTAGAAGTGGATAAATTCCTAGAAACATATAACCTACCAAAACTAAAGCAGAAAGAAACAGAAAATTTGAACAGACCAACTCCCAGCAAGGAAATTGAATCAGTAACGAAAAGACTCCCAGCAGGGTGCCTGGTGGCTCAGTCAGTTAAACGTCTGCCTTTGGCTCAGGTCATGATCTCAGGGTCCTGGGATCAAGTCCCGCATCAGGCTCCTTGCTCAGCAGGGGAGCCCAACAAACAGAAGTCCAGGAACAGACAGCTTCACAGGTGAATTCTACCAAATATTCAAAGAAAAGTTAATTATCTGTTCTTCTCAAACTACTATGAAAAACACAAGAGGAAGGAAAACTTCTATATTCATTGAGTCCAGTATCACCCTAATACTAAAACCACATAAAGATACCATAAAAAAGAGAACTACAAGGCAATATCTCTCATGCATATAGATGCAAAATCCACAACAAAATATTAGCAAACCAAATCCAACAATACATTTAAAAAATCATATACCACACTCAAGTAGGATTTATTTCCAGGATGCAAGGGTGAGTGAATATTCACAGAACAATCAATGTGATACATCACATCAATAAGAGAAAGGATAAAAACCATATTATTTCAATAGATGCAGAAAAAGCATTTGACAAAGTACAACATCCATTCATGATAAAAAAAAAAAAACCCTCTGCAAAGTAGGTCTAGAGAGAATATACCTCAACATAATAAAGTTCTTGTATGAAAAACTCACAGCCAACATCATACTCAATGGGGAAAAACAGAGCTTTTCCCCTAAGGTCAGGAACAAGACAGGGATGTTCACTCTCACCACTTTTATTTGACATAGTACTGAAGTCCTAGCCACAGCAGTCAGACAACATAAAGAAATAAAAGGCATCCAAATTGGTAAGAAAGAAGTAAAACTCTCTTGCTATTTGCAGATGATATGATACTATATATAGGAAACCCAAAAGACTCCACCAAAGAACTACTAGAACTGATAAATGAATTCAGTAAAGTCACAGGATACAAAACCAATGTAGAGAAATCTGTTGCATTCCTTTACGCTAATAATGAAGCAGGAGAAAGTGCAATTAAGAAAACAATCTCATTTACAATTACACCAAAAACGATTAAATTTTTATCTAGAAATAAACTACCTTGGGTAGTCACTGGCTCCAGAATAAGGACACTTTTAGACCAAATCTAAACACACCCTGCCACCTAGGAGTCAAACTCAGCTGATTCCACTTAAGGCCAACCAAGCACAGCAGACCTCATCAGAGCCACTGGATCTTTATTCCAATGAGTGAGAAATAAATATTGTTACAAGCTACTGAGATTTGGGACACTCCTTGTTACCCAGCATTATTACAACAAAACCTGACAACGAATCCCTTCTGGTAGGAATTCCTTTCCTGAATATGGATTAAGTTGAAAACAGATCTCACACTGCAAATGACCATGATAAAAATACTCCACTAAAGCTACAGTATTACAACTCCTGGAAGTGGTAGCTCTAGACCAGTGTTTAATACCTCCTGCCTAAACTGTTTTACTCTAAATCCTATTTTCATTCACCTATAGGATACAGATTCGCAGACAAGACCTTTAGAGAGTCCATAATTTTATCACACACATCAAAAAGAGTCAACTACTTCTCTACCAGAATTCTGAAAAACTTTGAGCAAAAGCATCAAGGAGTTAGAGGTGCCCAAGATAAAATGTCAGGCACAGAAATTCGACTGCTGTGCTGCACACAGGGCCATAGCAGTTTGCTACAGTTTTAATCCACAGGGCTTATGGATAGTGGCGGCTCTTCCATTGCCTATCACCTATTTCATATTCTTTGGGTTTCTTTGGGAGAATCACTGAATCAGAGGTTCTATCTTCCCTTAACCAAGCCGGACAAACCAGACATCCATCTCCCAGAATGTGAATCATGAGCCATGTAATACAAACACTGAAAATGGCTGGAGAAATTAATTTGAGGGCTCAGCCTGGGCCAGACTGTGCAGATATTTCTGCCACCAAGACTACCTGGAATTGCATGGTTCTTGTCTGCTCCAGGCCTGATGACTGGACCTTCTCTCCAATCCGGTGTGTTCACCTTCACCTTTCAGGAAATTCTTTTTTATTATAAGTTGGCCAGAACTACTATCCCTTGCTTACAACCAAAGAGTCCTGAGTGTGGCACCAGAAGTAAACATGAGAAGAGCTTTCAGGCATCTAGATGAGAAAAGGAAGGGAGAGGGGTGCAGCACTACCTCTAGGTAAGGAAGGACCCGCCCTGGCAGCTTTACTGTCCAGACTGGGCCTACTGTCTAGATCCAGAAATGAAAGCATCACTGAAAGTTATCAGCCCATGGAAAGATAAGATAGATATCATGCCTCTTGAGAAGCTACAATTATCCAAACTCTCCTCCCAGAGAAAGAATTCAGTGGGAACAGTATGTAGTCATTAGTGTTTTAGAAAATACACTTAAAAAAAAAAATTATTTTGAGAGAGAGAGAGATCGCAAGAGTGAGCATAGGGAGGGGCAGAGGGAGAGAGAGAAACTTTAACAGACTCCACGCTGAGTGCAGAGCCAGACTCGGGGCTTAATCATGACCCTGAGATCATGATCTGAGCCAAAACCAAGAGGTCCCGCAAATAAGCCTTTAAATACAGATTATGTTGGTCCGTTTCTCATCTGAGTAGAATTAAATCAAGCACTTGTCTCTTGGTCTTGACACCACAGAACAGGCCCTTTCCCAGGACCATGAAATGGTCACTACAGATAGGGTCCTATCAACCCAGATGCCTTCCCAATGTGTTAAGTTGCACTTCTAGGAAGCTTATGAGCCAACTGGCCCTTCTGAGGATCCAAAAGGAGAACTTGTAAGGTCTTCCCCCAGTTTGTATCCTTTGAAACTCTGCAGTAAAAAAAGTTAAATTGATTTTTCCATATATTTTTCCATGTACTCCAATGTATCCTTAAATCATATTTTTAACTTTTAGTTATATCATTCTGAAAATCCTATTTTTCTGAAAAACTGCTTAATTTCAAATTCTGGAGAATCCAAAATATTCATTCTCCTCATTTCATCAACTCAGGTACATTCTCTGTTCTAATCCACAATTTCCCTGAGTTACAGAGACCTTTCAACAAAGCACTTGAAGAAACCAAACCTGACCTACCACTTACAACCACCTTAGTATACAAGAGAGATCATTATGCCCAACTAAACCAAGTCACAGCCTGCCTGTTTCTCAGCCACACTGACTTCCCTCCAAACCAGCTCTCATGTCATCAATCTCCACTTGCACAAACACTGAGCACATCCTTAATTTTCTCAGCTAACTTATCAGCAGCCCCATTAATATTCTAAATTATCCTCTCTGGAAGACAAATTACCTTACCATTTGTCTCCTTTGAACATTTTCTAGTCTCAAAATGTGGTCTCATGTTTCCTGCTATCAAGTTTTAGTGTAAAGGCTTTCTACTCTCTCATCAAAACTGGGTCCTCCCACATTTTCAAGGCCAATAATCACATGAGTTCTGTGTCTTTAGGTTTCTTTGAACCTATTTATTCCTTCGACAAGTATTTTTGGAGCCCCTGCTATGTGTCAGAGAATCTCAGTGATTCCAGAGGCACAAAGAAAAAATTCCTGTCCTTGTGGAGCTTGCAATTCGAGATGAAGACCAACATTAAATAGTTATTTGTTTAATGTATAGTGTATCAATTATTTAAACAAATATATTACAACAAATACATTAAGTAATAATTTGTTAAGTGTGTCAGATGAGGTTATGTGCTTTAGAAAAAATTAATAATGTAGCATAGGGTGACAGGGAATGCTAAGCATGGTGGACATTGCAGTTTTAAATGGGGAAGTCACTGAAGGCTTCACTGAGGAGGTGACATTTCAGAAAGTTTTGAAAAGGATGAGGCAATGACCCACCAACTTATTTGGAGCAAGAATTTTGTGGACAAAGAGTACAAAATGTGCTAACACCCTAAAGTAGGAATTTGTGGTCACATTAGCCAGCTGATGTTGTACCTTGATTTATTTGCTACCATCAATCGCTTCTCGGCCTTTTGGCTAAGATCAAGTGTATTTGCTACCATCATTTCCTCCTCTTCACTCTATACCTCCCTCTGTTTAAAACCAGTTCTGATAAGGGAATCTCACTGCACATCTTTTTCCAATGTCCATCTCTTCCCATGGGTGACCCCCCTTCTTCCAAAGCTAATGAATCTTAATTCTGCATACCAAGTACAGATACCTCTTTTGAGGTACACATCCACACTTCTGAAAACCTGTTTTCCTCTTCAGCTGGGTATCTCATAGCCACCTCACAGTGTGTCCAAATCCAAACATCATCTTTCTTGCCAAGCCTGCTTCTCTTCTGTCTCCCCCCCCCCCATCCCAGTCACCCAGTTTGGGAACTTTGACACATTCAAGAAAGTTTCTTCCACTTTCTTCCATTCCAAATGCCGCCTGTTACACAGCATCAAGACATTCTCCCGTTTTATACATGGGGTAATTACGGCGCCCGAGCACAACTTTAGTCTGATTCACAGTATCTTAGCAAACATTGTTGACCTCATTGTGCCTCTCAGCTGCCATGGAGCAGGTAAGACCCTATCTCTCATCTGACTCATAAAGGAGACACAGCAGTGATGTAATCAATAAAGCCCTGCCCATGTATCACATCTCCTCTCTTTTCCCAATTAATACAACACACACACACTACCCCCACCACATTTATAGCCCAGTATGAACACTTAAAGTCTTTAATAAACTTTATCTTCTCATAGATTCTTATCTTTGAGATTTTATGAGCTACATTACCAATAATTCAGTCTATAAAATTTAAGGAAATCTCAGCCATTCGCATATTTTTAAGAATACATTTAAATTCCCAGCATTGTTAAATCAAAAAATTCATATTAGCTAGATCTTCTATAACTAATAAGAGAAAATGCATATTTTATTATCAACAACCTAACCACAAGAGCTATAAGTTATCAGACTTCTCAGTAAAAGCAAAATGCTTCAGAGCACCTCTCCCTTGATGTCACAGAGGCCTAATGAGAGAAGCAAGGAAGAAGGTAGGAACTTTTCACTCTTGATGGAAAGAACCCAAAGGAAAATGGTGAAGAAGTTTCCAACTCCTGTATTAACAACCCCATAAACTAGTTTGAGTACCGGGCATTCACACCATTATGAACACTGTTAAAAATAGACCAGATACTCCTAAAATGCAGTCACTTATGCTAAGTCGTTGTCACTAAACCAAGACTTAGGTTAATTATAGTTCCAGCTCTCCCAGAAACTTAATTTCAAACCAGTCAATCAGAAATCTCCTGATCAGCCCCAATTAGATAATCTACCTGATGGGCCACTGCCATTCCCTGAAGGAAGGTAACTTTCCAATAACCAACCCCCTTTTTTGCCTCATCTAACTTTCTTGTTCCCACTCCCTCTGGCTATAAAAGTCTTCTGTTTTGTGCAGTTCCTCGTTCTTTCTATCTGCTAAATGGGATGCTACTCAATTTGAATTAGTTTCATTCAAATAAACCCTTAAAACTTTTAACATGCAAGTCCTCTACCAGCATGGATAGTCATCAGGAGCATGGACCATGATCAGATTGACCCAGATCCAAATTCTCCACTGCTTACTAATTTGGGTTAAGAAATTTTCCACAAGGATTCTACCCCAGATAAGATGTAAGATTTATAGACATTTTGACCAAAAATTGGGAGTTGGTTCAAAATCTGATGTTGTATTAACAGTAAGATCTCACTTTGATCTGTAGGTGTCCTTTTATATCCTTTAAAGTATTGATCTGTATATGGTTTTATTTAACCTTCATAAACACTCCACCAAACATGAAAGGCAAGTATCAGGCCCACAGAATATGAGAAATAGGAAGGGAATCAAGAGTTAACTTACCAAAAAAAAAAAAAAAAATGAAGTTCCCTTAGATAGTTCTTAAATCATAAAGTGATCTCATTTTGGAGATAAAACTATGGAGACCCAGCGAGGTGCTGTACCAACCAATTTCACAAAGTCGCAGTGTTATTATAATCCCGTTCAGCAAATGAAGATATTGAAGCATGAAAAGATAGATGGCCTATTTAATGGCAAAGGCAGGCATAGGGTCCTTAACTCTAGGTCTTGAACATTTTCCATTCCTACATGTTCTTTTTAAGTCAGTTTGAACTGCACATCTGAGAGCTACCAGATTGGCCTAAAACTCCTTCAGCCTGTCATGAAATTCGATTTCCTTCTACAAAGCGGTACTTAGGAAAGTCTTATTTAAAAACATCACCCAGCTACAAATGAAAACCTTCCCAACAGAGACAAGATGGAACATCTGCCTTCCTTTTGCTTAATAGAACACTGTAAAGCTGCTCTCTGCTTGGATAAATGCTATTTGGGTTTTCTTGATTTCTGAATGAGTTCTTAGTATCGCTCTCTTGAGCTCTCTCTCTCTTGGTATTGTCATTGTCTTCTTGCCCAGAATTTTATGTGTAATCGTCTGTTCCACCATTGGCTTTTCTGAAACCAATCTTCCTTGTCTTTTGTAATTATGTAAAGCTGTTCTCTTTGCAGGCCACACATTGTAGATATCGAAAACCTGGAGAGAAAACACCCTAATTGTAATGATAATGGATTTCAAATTCCTATTATTCACGTTGGAGAGAAAACATGCTGTGAGGATTCATTACCCATTTTCTTTAAAATTTGGAAAAAATAGTACTTGAACTTATTTTTGTTAGAGCAGTCTTTTAAAAAAAATCCTCAATTACTTCTTCAGAATTTTTAAAACACATTATATTTTTCTAGCTACCTACTTGAGTTAAAGAAAATTGTGTGGTCCAACTAAACAACCTTAAATTCAAGCAAACCCAACCATACCTACATCTAAAAAACAACTAATTGACCTCATACCATTGGATAGACCAAACTTCAAAAACAGGAACATTTTGAGATTCTGAACCCCAGCAGTAGCAAGACTACTAACTCTTGATTATTATGCAGGTCTTGCACTAATCTAATTAACTAAAATGGAAATCCAATTTCAAGCATTGTTGTACACATTTGCATATGACATAAGTAGTCAAAAATCTGTCTGAAGTTAAACGAAGCACATGTACAGCCCCCTTATTAATTTGAATTTCGCTTTTCCACTCAGTCCCATTTTGAAATATTACACTCTCAACATCTGCAAACCCCTCATAGTCCAAATGCCATTGCTAATAGCTGCTTGCTTTAGCATTGCCATTTCTCTTAGTGAGTGTTAGTAACAAGGAGTGGGCACAATTCAAGCTTTTATTTCTGAGGAAAGATTCCTCTGGGAATTTCTCAGTAAAAGGAGAAGCAAATAGATGCTATATTTACTGCCAAGTCAGTTCTTCTTAGACTTTGGGAGGAAGTGGCATTAGTTTGTTTTTAAATACCTATAACATAAGTACCAAAAAGGAATTCTATCATGGGTGAGCCCCTCAAAAATACAAGTGTTTTTTTTTTCCTTTGAAAAGAAGGAAATGCATATAAATAGAACACCAACAGGAAAGTGGTAGAGCCAGACTTAAATATCCTTGACCCCTGAAAACTCTCACAGAATGTCAACTAAATGTCACTGGAACTAGTTCATGGGAAGAGCCAATGTAGTCAGTACCCTGATTCCTAGCTCTGCTGTTATACTCCAAAGCAAACACAGGTACAATGTGGGAGGAAAGCTGAGCCCTGGCCACAGCACCAGATTTTCTCAAAGCCCTGGGAAATGACTCAGTGTTCCATCTATTCCTCTCAATTTGATGTGAAAAATGTTCTGGTTAAAGAGCATGTGTCTAGAAGACAGAGAGATAAATGTTCCACTCATATTCTATCTATATTCTGTGATTTGGCAATGGCATCAAACAAAAAGGAAGTAGAAGAGTGAATTAAATGTGTAAGGAGAGAAAATAATGGGAAGAGATGCAATAAATAGCAAGCACTTATGAAGAGCCATCATGCCAAGAAGTAATTGATTGCTTTTATACTAGGAAAGAATATCAAATGAAGGGCTGGAGATTCATACTAGCATTAAAGGTTAAGCATTCAGCACAATACCTCAAAAGATAATGAATTAATTCAGAGAAACTTTGGGATAAGAACCTCTAGCGTAGCTTAGTGGACATTTGACTATGTTCTCTGCAATGTTTAAGGAACTTGATCTACAAGTGCATAAGGCATGATCTTTTTGCCCCTGAATCATGCACAACTAGCAGACTAGAATAGGCCAGGAAATCAGAGAATAGAATAATCCCTTTGCCTTGGAATCAAAATCTAGATTGCTTAGATTGGCAAACGCTCCTAAGTGCTCCAGCTAAGTGTCTTTCTTAGTTTTCTCCTGCTTACAAAGAATGCTAGCTTGCACAAGTCAGTTAATCAAAGTCTCTTGTACAGATAAATACATTTACTGTCACCCACTACCACAGACTGGCTCGAGACTTAGACATTTTAATACTATCGTCTCTTATTTTTGGGACATAATGGTTCAAGCTTCTAGCAATTATTTCTAAAAGAAATGCCTAAAAATACAGAAGTAGTTTGCTTTGTTAATCCAAGCGGATTGCATCCTTCATTTAAAAATATTTATGCCATGTCAGATATTTCTCTACTTGTCTGTAAAATAAGGTTAATACCTGCCTGCCTTACTTACTTCATAAGGTTTTGAGAGACTTAATTAAAATTTGTGAAAGATATTTGTGAAATGCCATGTTAGTGTCATCATTATACTTACAAGAGCAAAAGTTACCAGGGTAGTGGATGTAGTTCTCATTTACAAACCCACAGGGAAATATATGCATAAGAAAGAATGGCAGAAAGTTCAAATTAAAAGTTTCAGTTGATCATAGACCCCAAAGACCAAGGGCAAAAGACAGCCCAATGGTTAGCACAATAGACTAGAATTAGGACAACTGGGATGTGGTTTTATCTCCACTCTACAACCGTAAGTAAAATCCGGGGAAAGCCAAGTGATTTATGATTCAGGCCTCAATCCTTATCTTTCAGTGTGTTTTGAGCTCTTACCATGACAAGCCTGCTACAGGTAAGACATCATTTCCTTTCAACTACATTCAGAAAACTAAATAGTCCACAATTTCCAACCTTAGAATGTAGGTTTGTATCACACAATCAAAAGCACTCATTTGAGATTTAGTGGGATTAAATAAACCTAGTGACCAAAGAAAGGAATTGTTCACTGTTAAACTGAGATGTTAATTTCAGATTCTCTTGAAAAATTTGCCTACCAAAAAATACTCAGCGTTTTTTTTTTTAAGGCAAACATCTACTATCTTTAATATTCTATCTGCTGTAATTCTTTATTAACCAACTTGTTTTACATTTGAAGACTCCAGGGGCTCCTTCTGTCCCCCTTAAAGTGACTAAAAAATTATGGATGAGTCCTTAGCATTTGAAAGCCCTCAGAGTCCCTTAAAAATTAGAAACATAAAAGGAAATGGAACTCTAATGCAAAAAACTTTTTTGCATAATCTGGTGTGGGCAAGAGATATTTTTACCCCATCAGCAAATGATGTCAAGCAATTGTGTTAGGGTTCAATACAAGAAATAGAAGACACTCTAAGATTTCAGTAAGAAAGGATTTTAATACGGAGTATTTTCAAAATTGTTCAAAGGGCTGGAGAAGTGAAAGTCAGGATGCTGCCACCAACTGGATTTTTTTTTCTTCCAAGTCAACACCCCCTCCGCTATGATCCAGAGGTTATAGGACTACTGCTGTGACCACCTGTGGGCCCACACTCACAAGCTGGTGTCCAAGGAGTGGAATGTGCCACCTGGATGCTGAAGATACCTCCATCCCTACCTCAGCTGACACCTCTGTAGAAAGACGTCCTCTACCTCCCTTGCAACCTCATGCATGTACATCTCACTGGCTGTAAGTAAAGTGCATCCATCCATTGAGCTGAAAAGTAGTCTAAGAAAGGTCACTTTTAGCTTCCCAGACCCTTGTAGATGAATTGGTTGGAGGGATAACAAGGAAGTTTGAGTGAATGTGGAGTAAAGAATATTTAGCCCAGCATGCTTATATGCAAAGCAGTATTCTGAGTCTTGTAAGACTTAAAAATACACAAAGCCAAAACCTTTCTCTAAGTGAACATTTATTCTAAGTTAAGACATGTATATGGAGAGTTCAAGATGAAGAAAAGAGCTATGAGTATGCAACACAACAGGAAAGTGGTCATGGACTAAATATAAAGCTCCCGAGTATGGTAAGCAGTAAGAAAATTGGCTTTGTGTGAGGTAAGACCCAAACTACCTGCTTCTCTTTATTAGCTCCTAGATTATTTCAGGAATGAAGACAGTAGTGCTAGTATAAGGGGGATGAGTGAGGATTTAAGATGCCTCCAGGGTTAAAGTAGCCCCCAGGGCGCCTGGGTGGCTCAGTCGTTAAGCGTCTGCCTTCAGCTCAGGTCATGATCCAAGGGTCCTGGGATGGAGTCCCACACATCGGGCTCCCTGCTCAGCAGGAAGCCTGCTTCTCCCTCTCCCACTCCCCCTGCTTGTGTTCCTGCTGTCAAATGAGTAAAATCTTTTTAAAAATTAAAATAAAGCAGACCCCAACTTCAACTACATATACCTAACCTCTCAACCTAGATGAAAGTTTCAAGAGCAACTGATTATGCAAATACATTCCATCGTTGCAAAGTAAATTATCCCTTTTCACTTGGGTTATAAGGTTATCTTAATGTGAAAATCACAAGAAAATATAGATCAATAAGCAAAACAGTAAGTGAAATTGGGATGTTAAGTAAATGAGGCATAAGAGCAGCCTCAGAAGGAGGAGGGAAAATAAAACACCTACCACAGGCCTCCAGAGAGAGAAATACACACACACACACACACACACACACAAGTGATCGACTCCGAGTGCATTGACCATGGCAAGGGGCAGCTAGGGAGCCCATAAATCAAGGCCCTGTGAGTCTGTGCAGTCCACATCTTCACGAAGGCTTTGCTCCTATGCTGGAAACCACGGAGAGGTTTTCTGGTTGGTCAGTCTAGTGGTTCTAGCTAGAGCTGGTCTTTTGCTGAAGGGGACTGTAGCCAGTGACTCCCCTGTGGCCTTTCTGAGAAAGTCCCCAAGGCCCATCCACAATGAACTCTTCATAGGTGGCACTAACAAAACAGGCAGTGGAGAATCAGGTAGGAGGAAGGGCACTATGAGATGGAGCAAGCTGCAAAGCACTCAATATTATGTGACAATTCCCTTCGCCCTAAAAATAAAGTTCTAGTATTTGGAGTACAGTAAGCTTTCTTCCAGGTCTGAGCAGTCATCCCTCAGTTAGAAGGAAACATCATAGTTTCTGAACCAAGATTCTGTAGTATGTATGCTTCTTCAGAATAAAATATAAGAAAAAACTGTCTGTAGGTAAATCCCTGTTTTTAGGATTTGTGTCTGGATTCCTTGCTTTTCTGGAATTTTTTTCTTCAGGTTTTCATTCCTTTCAGTTCTTTGCCCAATTTTTTAATCAGTTAACATTGAAAAACAAGAAATAAAGTTTCCAAGATAACCCTATCAATGCTTATGGTTGTATGACAAATTAACTTTGGAGCAAACGCCATATAAATACAAGATCTTTAAAAGGGCTTGACCAATTTGACCTACTATTTAAGTACAATTTAATGACTCCTTGGTAACATAAATGCCATACTGGGCAGGTACCTAACTAAGGCTGGGGAAACTCCAAAGAGGGCATGAACATAGAGAAGGCTTCCTGCCAATAATCACGTCCACACTTTAGGACAGAATTGTTCAAGTACTGGATTCTACCCATGAGGAGAGACAACAGTAATGCACTGAGATACTGTCATAGATTTTTCTCCCCAGGAGAGTGGCTCTGAGATTTGCATGAAAGTAGTTTCCTGAGGAGCACTCCTGAATCAATACCTCTAAGGGAGTGAGGGAAGCAGAACTGAGTATAAGGCAAAGTTGGAAGTGTGAGGCAGTTCCAAGGGAGGTCTCATCTGATCCTAGAGGGAGCTCTGAAGCTGAGGTGGTCCTTCGGAGATGTCTCCTAATGAGCCAAGATGGCCAGGCCTTTGTAACCCCAACCTCTAAGCAGTCAATAGATGCAGGCAGCCCCAAAGTAAGAGACGCAACTGATCAGAAGGCAATTCCTGGGGCAGTCCCCACCTGTGAACCACCAGCAGTTAACATTCCCAGCAACTGGAAGACTGTTTCCATGGAATGGGGGAATCTGGGTAATTTACTACAGCCGCCCCAACAGGTGCAAAAACCAGGGCGAACCATTCACTCTTGGCCTCATCGACAGGGCCTTCTATTTCTCCATGGTAACCTTGGCGGCTGGGTAAGCCACACGGTCGGCACAGGTCCTGGATGTTCCCTTAACACAGGGGCCTTCGTGCCCCCCCTCCCCTCCATTCCCTGGAGCCGACCTCATTTTCACATTTCACCCTTTCTATCAAATGGAAGTTCTGATCTGATGACAAGTTCAGGAAGGGGCTTGGTCTAAGAGAGCCACTGTTTCTGAAGTAAAAATTCAGTTTCTCCAAATATGCATAGTCTGTCACCTTTATGGTGTAAGTATAATCATAAAATAGTGTGACTCATTTTGAAGAACATGCCAGAAATTTTATATCCAGATCAGGTTACCCTGTTCAAGGTTGCAAGGTAGTCAGGTTTTAGTAGTTTGTACTAAATATTGTTGTAGAAACTATTCTTTGGGAAGTAATTTCAAAGCCTATGACACATTCTTAAGCAAGAAATATGATTATGGGGTAGAGACAATTTAAGACCAGGGTAAAAATGGATCCAAATTCTACTGTTTACCACATATTAGTTATTGGTACTTGGCCAAACTCATCTTTCTGAGCATCTTTTTTTTTTTCACTTTGTAAGATTGAAATAATTATTGCCGTGGCACTAGTGTGACAATGAAGCAATAATATAGGCACAAGATTCTGGAACATAATCCATACACGTAAAATGTTTATCTTTTTGTTCTTCATTTTCTCTTGTCTGTCAGTGAAAGGAGAAAAAGACAAATTATCTCACGTACATTTGTCCATTTTTAAGATTTTATTTTAGAATTGTTTCATATTTATAGCCTTATTACAAAGTTAGTACAGTTTCCCTATGCCCCACACCCAGTTCTGCCCATTACTAACATACTGTATTAATAAAATACATTTGTTAGAATTAACGAACCAATACATCATTACTGACGAAAGTCCATAGTTCCTTTAGATTTCCTCAGCTTTTCCTCAATGTCCCTTTTTTCCTTCCAAGTTTGTCTTTATTTTTTTAAGATTTTATTTATTCGACAGAGAGAGACACAACAAGAGAGGAAACACAAGCAGGGGGAGTGGGAAAGGGAGAAGCAGGCTCCCCGTGGAGCAGGGAGCCCGTTGTGGGATCCCAGGACCCTGGGATCATAACCTGAGCCAAAGGCAGACGCTTAACAACTGAGCCACCCAGGCACCCCCCCCAAGTTTGTCTTTTTTAAATAGGCAGACATTTCTGAAAATAAAATTTGGTAAATAAGGTAAGTTATAGAATTTATTTTTGAAAAGGATCTAATAAGTGAGGAAGCCTTCTGTGGTTTTATAAACTGACCTTTAGAGTCATGTCCAGAGAAGACTTCCAATTATGTGTTAGCCCCAGCTCCACCTCTGGAATTGAAAAGTAGGTCCCTCCCCATGCTAATTCTAGTCAAGGACAACATGCACACAATTGCTTTGTGAACAAGCTCAGCATGCTAAGTTCTTATCATTCTCACCTTTACCCCTTACGAAAATGAATAGTCTTCCAAACCCAAGCAAAAATTATCATGGGGGGGACGCCTGGGTGGCTCCATCGGTTAAGCATCTGCCTTCGGCTCAGGTTATGATCCCAGGGTTCTGGGATCGAGCCCCGCATCCAGCTCCTTGTTCAGCAGGGAGTCTGCTTCTCCCTTTGCCTGCCACTCCCTGTGCTTGCTCAGTCTGTCTCTCTCTGACAAATAAATAAAATTACTAAAAAAAATTATCATGGGGACAGGAATATGATCACCAAAATATATTTCAAGAGATTGGAATCCCAAGAAATAGTCTTTCATTGGATTCATGATGTAAACGCTTACCCTTCACAGGTAAAATACCCCAATAAATGACACCACTAGTCTATAGAAAATTTGTCTCTTTTTAAAATTTCTAATACAATGAACTGAATATACCCCCAAACTTATTAGTAGTGACAGTTACATCCCGAGAGACACATCCATGAATATTCGGCTTGAGGTTACAGGAGGCTTTGGGTTTTGTTCAAAGTTGGCGGAGTTGTTTTGACTTAACAAAAATACATCCCTTATGTTTAGACCGTGTTTTGAAAACCATTCTCCCGGGTCCTCAGTTGGCCCCTTGCATAGTTAATGTGGCCTCAATATAGAATATGCATGCTACTGGCCGAGGGACTGAGGTATTCAAATCACTCAAGCATGTTATAGCTAAGGATTAACAGAATCTCCCTCTATGCTCCAGAGTAATTAAAATACACAGTTGTGGGCAAAGCTGAGAATTGGGAATGCACCTGAAATTTCATGAAGACTCATTAAATCATCAAAGATAATCCTAAGCAAAACAAGACTTCTATGTTTACTCCCTTGGTTTTTACATGGAAACATCACTTGCTCCCTGCAAAAGTGAATGCTTTTGACTTCTGCCTGCTTCTTTTGTGGTAAAAATGTCAAGTCCTTTCAGATGGACATTGCCTTTAAATGACAAGTTCCATGCTTCCATGTCCTAGAAAGACAGCAACCCTCAGCATACAGAGCTGCTCAACTCTGATAGCAGACCTCAGAAAAGTGGAAATCACTCAGCCTTTGCTGCTTGACTTCATGCATAGAGTTCAGATTTGAACTGTGAATGCTTCTGTGGAAAGAAGAATCCCATTACCTCTACCCTCAGGCCTCATGTTGCCTTCTATGGCATGTTGTTAACTAACTTAATGCCACCTCTAATATTCACATCACACTGTCTTCTGACCACAACTTTATGTACAACCTCAGTGGTTTGGCGGATGTATCAATGTACCAGACATATTTGGAAGAGGAACAGGTTTGTCACTGTTCTTTCTCTTAACCCTGCAACTCTGCTTTTTTCTAACACTTCCCCATAATTCTCTGTCCAACAAAGGAAGATTTTGTAAAGAAAATTTAGAGAAAAGAATAGGAGATGCAAATGGGCAGATGCTCTTAGTGCAGCAAACTGCTGAGAAAATATTCCGTAAAAGTATTAACAATTTCTGGATTTCAAGTCTTTCCAGTCGTAAAGAATCATTTCTTTTTGACAAGTTAGAGCAGAGAATATGACTCCACTTTACCTGTTCTCTGCTACCAGACATATCTCAATGGCCACAAGCAAGCAGATACAGCAGGCTTGTGGGCCCTACTCATAATGTGGCTATAGTTCTTCCAGAAGAGAGACAGTGTGAATCTGCTGCTTCTCTAAGCAGTAAGACAGAGGACTGCCAGTGAGAGCAGATCAAGTAGAAGTGTGGGCAAGGCCCATGTAAATTCTGCAGGCTCAATCACATTTCCTCACATTATTTAAATATTTGTAAGACTCGTCTGGTTTTTTCTAATGCCTGCAACTCAACACTAAGCAACTACAATAAAAACAGTATTTAGCATAGATGTGATTTAGGGGGTAAAAGTCACCATCAGTCCAGAAAAATAAGGAGACTCACCCTACAAGCATAGTAGGTCCCTTCAAAGGTCAGCTACAGTGGTGCATGCAGAACCTGTTTGCCATATCCATTATCTGTATCAAGGGAATGGGCTTTGGCCATATTTGTATGATTACGGAGCTAATGAATCACCGTGCAGTGGCTGACCTCTAAATTAGAATGGCTTGATAGTTCCTGTCAGAGTCAGTGGTTTGCAAAGAGCAGCTGCTTATATGCCATGAATGCAATAAACTCTGTTTACTGGGAACTTAAATTAGAATGAGTTTTAAAAATTACTTAACTATTAAACTCATAAATTACAATTTATTCGTAAATGAATACTTCAAGTATCAAGTATTTATTTTTAACATATGGTCTCAAAGACATAGGGCGCTATGCTTAATAGCAACTTCAATTATTTTTCAATTGCTTTATCTTAAAGTACTTCTCTCCACCATAAGCAATGTTGGCAATATGTTCATAATATGAGACCTTTGAAATAGGATACTATACACACCTTGGCACCGTATTTCTTACTGACTTCAGTGAAATGAACTGCTAATATTTAGAAATCCAGATTTCATCTCTCAGTACTCAACTAAAATTAACTGGAAACTAGAAAAAAGAACAGGTTGCCAGTCAAAACTGGTCCCTTACTTTGTCATCTTCATAAGAGTTATGAGCTCTGCTCCCTAGAAACGCTACAGACATAGAACTGTCTGTAACACTGAAACTGGACCCAAATCTCCACCAGATCCAGCTGTGCAATTTTTATCATACACACAGCTTCAGGTACCTCAACAGGAAAACAAATTTCACACTTTTCTCAGAGAGATGTTTGGAAGGTTGAATAAGACATTGCATGTAAAAGTACCTAACAATAATGAGCACTCACTCAGTGAATCTCTACCTTTCTATTCTTAATCTTTCATCCTGCAAGAACGGATAGAATCCAAGGAATTTCTTTTGACATAGAGAGGGGCAGATTCATGACCTCAATACCTCTTATCTCAAATCCGCTTCTCATCTCTTTCTAATTCCATACAATATACAACAGCACAGATCACATTAGCAAGTATTTCTGCTTTTTTGCAGAGCTGAGACACCCATTTAATATCAAAGAAAGACAAAAGGTGTATCAGGAGTTAAGACAAAGGTTTCCTAAGGACAGCAGATTCTATCCTATACAGAAGCACACAGACACACACATATAGGTGCTGCTCCAAGACGTTTGCTGTGTACGGGACTTTTGAAGGCCTCATCGCTTAGCCTCTCTGAGCTTTATCTCTAAAATTAAGTTATTAGGGGCGCCTGGGTGGCTCAGTCGGTTAAGTGTCTGCCTCCAGCTCAGGTCATGATCCCGGAGTCCCGGGATCGAGCCCTGCATCAGGCTCCCTGCTCCGCAGGAAGCCTGCTTCTCCCTCTCCCACTCCCCCTGGCTTGTGTTCCCTCTCTCACTGTGTTTCTCTCTGTCAAATAAATAAATAAAACCTTAAAAAAATAAAAATAATAAAATTAAGTTATTAATACTCACTTCACAATGTCATCGGAAAGACCCTAAGAGAGAATGTGAAAATGTCTGCAGCCGTAACTGGTCTACATGTGCTATGCTGAATGGTTGACTTGAACCTCAAGTTCTCCCCCATATAATTGGCAAGTTAATAAAAACATCCTTCCTCAAATTTGTGCCCAGATCAAAATCTGTCTGCCATATATTAAAAGCATAAATAGGAGCTTTACACCATATCCAGGCTTTCATCTTGGGCAATCTCTTACCCCACCTGAATTACAGAAATCCTCTTTGAAAACGTCTGATCTACTATGAATTGGACCTACTGTTTTGTGACCAAGACAAAGCCTCAGTCTGAATTACAAGCTGCCTACACACGTCAGTAAGCATCTCCCTTTAGTAAGACATCAACTGCTAACGCTTCATCATATTCTATATCCAGGAAATAAACTTCCCTCCTCTCATGGAGTCTCAGAGAATAAAAACAGACCTGATAATCGAGAACAATCTGTTTTTGGCAGCCTAGTCTCTTTTAAACAAACGTCTCATGATTAATTCCTCTTTCCAGAAGACTGCTGTGAAGTTTGATGTTATTCTCACATTGCTTCTTAGAATATTTCTAAGACACAGAGCTTTTGCTATGGTCTGGTCTTCCAACTATTTGTGCCTATCTGCGCTGATCACGGATTGGCTTGCCCCACAGCCAATCCCAACTGAAATTAGTATTCTATATGCAGGGTTGAGTCAAAATTGTGAATACCCAATATGGCAAAGGGCAGCAATTAGTCAGAGGGGACACTGATCCCAGCACCCCAATGGGTTGTGGAGACCACCCTGTTCTGCCTCCAGCTGTTCACCTCTGGGGAGGTAGACGGGAAAGATGAGGATGGCCATTATAGGATGGGCATCACTGAGGAAGCTCAAGACAATATCTATTTACCAAAACATAAAGACTGATTTCCATATCTTAACCACCAATAAGGCCATACTAGCTCCTCCTTCCAAGTGTGTGTCAAAATGGATGAAAAATCAGAGAAGTGCAGGAGCCCAGCGTATAAACTGCTGCCTAAAATTCCCAGCACTAAAAGACAGTTTTAAGAAAAATTAACAACACAAGAAACAAGAGGTGTTGGTGAGGCTGTGGAGAAAAAGGAACCCTCTTACACTGCTGGCGGGAACGCAAAATGGTACAGCCACTGTGCTAAACACTATGGAGGATCCTAGAAAGGTTAAAAATAGAACTACCCTATGATTGAGTAATTACACTACTAGATATTTACCCGAAGAATACAAAAACACTAATTCGAAGGGATACATGCACGTCTAGGTTTATTGCAGCATTATTTTCAATAGCCAAGAAATGGAAGCAGCCCAAGTGTCCTCTGATAGACGATTGGTGTGATACAGATACAGATATACAATGGAATATTATTCAACCACAAAAAAAGAATGAAATCTTGCCATTTGCAAAGACATAGTTGGAGTTAGAATAATGCTAGGTGAGATAAACCAGTCAGAAAAAAATAAATACCATATAATTTCACTCTTATGTGGAATTTAAAAAACAAAACAAATGAGCAAAAGAGGATAAAAGAGAGTACACACAGTGTGTGTAAGGTGGTAGCAAAATTCAGAGTACACAAGCTGATGCCATTTCTGGTTTGGGTTTTTCCCACATTGTTCTAAGATAAGAGAGCAAATTAATTCAATGCTGCCAAACCTTCCCTAACCCTTTTCTTAAAGACGTATCAATCAACAGTTATTTAAAGGTAGAGCATGTAATAGCCAAACCCTCTTACAGAAATTTAGATTCCTTATAAGCAATCCATCACACCATTTTAAAGATGTCTAAGGAAGTGGCTCAATTGAGTTCTTGTAAAATAACCACAGATGGTTAAGAAAAAAGAAGATGAATGGCCCAGACTTAACAGAGCCATATAAATGAGTCACTACTAACAAAAGGTACCTTTTCAGGAAATCTGGCAAATTATCTTAAAAAGTAGGTTAGACAGTTTCATTCTGATTTGAAATAACTTCACATTCACACGGCAGGCAAGAGAAGAGCGAAGGAACCTTTGTAATTCAGTAAACTTATAAGCATTATAATCTTTGTAAACATGTATCTGACAATAATTTTAATTTTGAATCACTGAACAACTTTTCGTGTGCCATTAGGATGGTTCATAAGCTAATTAAATACAGTTATATCAGAAAAATTTTTCTCCCTCGTTTTTCAATGCATTTTATTTTAACATATTACAAATTCTTTAATACTGATTATTTTTCTAATGGAAGTATTGATGCCACCACATAGGTGCCATTATTTTTCCCCAACTGAAAAAAATATAAAATCTCAGAGCTATAGGTCTGAGCTATATGTGGATGAGAATATGGCATCTCGTTATAAAGTTATTTATATGTGTGTGTGGTGGGGGAGGTGGTTAACAGAATTAAAAACAAAATTGTCTTTTAATATAGTATCAGTGTGTTTTTTTTTTATTTCAGTTCTTTTATTCTCCTCCTCAAGGACTTGTGAAAGGGCCCAATTATATCATTCCAGAGAAACTGAAGCCCAAGAGTTAATATTCAAGAAGCAGAAAAGAGTTTCTGGTCCAAGATGCTGATGCAGAAAGACCCTGAACTCACCTCCTCCACAGACACACAAAATTTATCTATATTTATAGAGCAGTTCCTCCTGAAGAACTGAGGGCTGACTGAACCATTTCTACAAAACACAAGATAGACAACATAGAGAACAGTAAGAGATGGAGCATCCTACCAAACGGTGGGAGAGCTGCTGGAACTCTCTCTGGGTGGGAAGAGCTGCTAAGTGCCAAGTTTTAAATTCTGCCTCCACTTTGATAGTGTGGTCAAGAGTAGAGTTCAGGCACCATAGTCATCCTGCCACGCCAGGGAGCTCTGAGCCCCCAGCCTATCCTGGGGCACAGAAAAAAAGCTGAAGTTTAAAAGACCAACTAGAATATAAAGAATCCAGCCCTAGAACTCCATCAAATGGCAAGAGAACACTAGAATTCTCTGTAGGTCAAAGGGCTTGACAAGCACCAAAGTTTACGTACCCTTTCCACCTTAGTGTGGACACCAGCGGGATCCAGGCACCCTAGCGGCCTACCTCCTCAGTGAGCCCCAGGCCCCTTGCCACACCAGGCGTCTAACTAAGGCAGCCCCAGCACATACACACTGAGACACCTCTCATCAGCAGACACTACAACTCAAGTTGTCTCAGCAAGCTGATAAAGGCACAAAGCACCTGAAACACTCCAGGTTCACACCACTTTAGCTCCAGACAACTTTCTAGTGCACCCCCAGAACAGAGTACTTCAGGACCTCCCAGCTCACATCCACCTCGGCTCCAGCAACCCCACCAGAGTACCCCCCACTTGTAACGACTTCAGCTTCAAGTTGTCCTATCAGGATTCCCTATGTACAGAGAGATGCAGAACTGTTCTGTCCCATGCCCACTTCAGGTTCAACTGTGCTACCAGGGCACCCTCTACATGGACAGCCCAGGACAGTCCCAGCCCATGCCCACTTCACTCTATCCACCCCACTAGGGCAGCCCCAGCACAGACTGCTCCAGGACCCCTAACCCACACCAGCTCGTGCAAGCCAGGCAAAGTCACCAGGCACCCACAGTCTTCACAGGGGACATTCCTACAAAAGACCATTGCTTCAACCAGAGGACAGTAGCTATTCCACCTCAGTCATAGAAACAAACACAGAAAGTCAAGAAAAATCTCCCTCTCCCTCCCCCGTCCCCACCCCCTCCACCTGCTCATGCTCAAATAAAATCTTTTTTTAAAAAGGTAGTAAAACCAATTATATCTTAAAAATTTAAAGAGATTCACATTAGAAAATGTAAAATATGACAACACATCTAAAAAATGTGGACATGGAGAGTAAAAACGAGGTTCTTTTAGAATGTGTTTGAACTTAAGTGAACACTGACTTAACATAGATTGCTATATACTTAGGATGTTATATATGAACCTCCTTGTAACCACAAATCAAAATTCCGCGATACATAAAAAATAAAGAGAAACAAAGTCGAGCATTACACTACAGAAAGTCCTCAAACACAAAAGAGCAAAAAACAGAACTACAAAAACCACCAGAAAATTAACACAATAGAAATAAGTATATACTTACTAAGAACTACTTTAAATGTAAATGGTCTAAATGCTCTAATTAAAAGCTATAGGGTGACAAATAAAAAGGAGACCCATCTATATGCTGCCTACAAAAGACTCACTTCAGACCTAAAGATACACAAAGTAAAAGGATGGAAAAAGATATTCCATGCAAATGGAAACAAAGGAAAAGCTGGGGTAGCAATACTTGTATCAGACAAAATAGACTTTTAAACAAAGACTCTAACAAGAGAAAAAGAAGGGCATTGCATAATAATAAAGGATCAATCCAACATAATGATATAACAATTGTAAATATCTATGCACCCAACATTGTAGCACCTAAACACATATAGCAAATACTGACAGACTTAAAGGGAGATATTGACAGTAATACAATTGTGAAGAAATTTAGCACCCCACTCATCCACTTATCAATGGATAAATCATCCAGATCAATAAGTGAACAGTGGCTTTGAATGACATAAGAGGTCACATTCCATTCAAAAACAGCAGAATATACTTTCTCAAGTGCACATGCAACATTCTCCAGGATAGATAACACTGTAGGCCACAAAACAAGTCTCAACAAATTTAACAAGACTGAAATTATAGAATGCATCTTTTCAAACCACAGGACTATAAAACAAGAAATTACAAGAACAGCAATAAAAAAAAAAACTGGAAAAGACACAAACACATAGAGGCTAAACAACATACTACTAAATAAACAGTAGATTGACAAAGAAACCAAAGAAGAAATAAAAAAAAAAAAAAGTACACGGAGACAAAAGCAGAGACCCAACCCTCCTGAGTCTTTGGGATGCAGTAAGAGCAGTTCTAACAGGGAAATTTATAGCAATATAGGTCTACCTCAGGAAAAAAAAAAAAAACACTCCGTCTAACCTTATTCCTAAAGGAACTAGAAAAGGAAAAACAAACCCAAAGTTAGTAGGAGGGAAAGAAATAATAAAAACAAGAGCAGAAAAAAAGTAAATAGAAGCTAAAACAACAATTGAAAAAAAAAATCAATGAAATCAAGATCTGGTCCTTTGAAAAAATAAACTAAGTTGACAAACCTTTAGCCAGACTCCTAAAAAAGGGGGGGGAGAGAACCCAAATAAATAAAATTAGAAGTGAAAGAGAATAAACTACACCACACCACAGGAATCCGAAGATTGTAACAGACTGCTACAAATAATTATATGCCAACAAACCAGACCATCTAGAAGAAATGGATAAATTCCTAGAAATATATAACCTCCCCAAACTGTATCAGGAAACAGAAACTCTGAACAGACCCATTACTAGTAATGAAACTAAACTGGCAATTAAAAAATTAACAACAAACAAACGTCCAGGAAGGAAAGCTTCCAAATACATTCTAGGAGACCAGCATCACCCTCATACCAAAACCAAAGATACTACCCTAAAAGAAAACCACAGACCAACATTGCTAATGAGCACATGCAAAAATCCTCAACAAAATAGTAGCAAACCACATCCAATGGTACATTGAAAGAATCATTCACCATGATCACGTGGGATTTATTCCAGCAATGCAAGAGTGGTTCAATATTTACCAATCAATGTGTTATATATACCACATTAACAAAGTGAATAAAAATCATGACTATGTCAGTAGACACAGAAAAAAATTTGACAAAATTCTCATCCATTCATGGTAAGAACTCTCAATAAAATGGGTGCCTGGGTGGCTCAGTCGTTAAGCATCTGCCTTCAGCTCAGATCATGATCCCAGGGTCCTGGGATAGAGCCTCGCATCAGGCTCCCTGCTCTGCCGGAAGCCTGCTTCTCCCTCTAGCACTCCCCCTGCTTGTGTTCCCTCTCTCACTGTGTCTCTCTGTCAAATAAATAAATAGTATCTTAAAAAAAAATGCATTTAGAGAGAATATACCTCAACACAATAAAGGCCTTATATGAAAAACTCACAGCTAACATCATCTTCAATGGGGAAAAACTGAGAGTTTTCCCCCTAAGGTCAGGAACAAGACTAAGATGTCCACTGTCACCACTTTTCTTCAACACAGTGCTGGAAGGTCCTAGCCACCACAATCAAACAACAGAAAGAAATAAAAGCCATCCAAATTGGTAAGGAAAAAGTAAAATTTTCCTATTGCAGAAAATGTAATGCCATATATAGAAAATCCTAAAGACTCCACCAAAAAGCTTTTAGAAGTAATAAATATAGTAAAGCTGCAGGATACAAAATATACAGAACCCTGTTGCATTTCTATACGTTAATAATGAAGTAGCGAAAGAGAAATTAAGAAAACAATCCCGATGGGCACCTGGGTGGCTCAGTTGGTGAAGCAACTGCCTTCGGCTCAGGTCATGATCCTGGAATCCCGGGATCGAGTCCCGCATCGGGCTCCCTGCTCATCAGGGAGTCTGCTTATCCCTCTGACCCTCCCCCCTCTCATGTACTCTCTCTCTCTTTCTCACTCTCTCAAAATAAATAATAAATAAATCTTAAAAAAATCAATTAACAAAAAAAAACAATCCCGTTGACAACTGTATCAAAAATAAAACACCTATGAATAAACTTAACCAAGGAGATAGACCTATACTCTGAAAACTTTAAAACATTTTTGAAAGAAATTCAAGGTGACACAAACAAATGGAAAGACATACCACACTCTTGGATCAGAAGAACTAATATTGTTAAAATGTCCCTATTACCCAAAGCAATCTACAGATTCAAGGCAGTCCCCATCAAAACACTATTTTTCACAAAACTACAACAAATACTAAAATTTGTATGAAATCACAAAAGACCTCAAATAGCCAAAGCAATCTTGAGAAAGAAAAAAGCTGAAGGTATCACAATCCCAGATTTTAAGGTTTAGCATAAAGCTGTAGTAATCGCAACAGTATGGTACTGGCACAAAAAGAGACACAAAGATCAATGGAACATTGAGCATAAACTATTGTGATTACACCAAAATAGAAAGTTTTTTTTAATATTAATGTACTTTTTATTAAACTTCTAATGTATAATAATATACTATTATATTCAAACTCCTTCCCGCTTTATGACCTGCTTTATCCTATTGGGTTCCTTTGCTCTCTAGACTAGAGCAGTAGTCTCAAAGTTTAGCAGGCATCAGAATCATCACGGGGGGGGGAGGGTTGCGGGGGGGCGGTGGCTGGGATCAAGCCGGCATCGGGCTCCCTGCTCGGCGGGAAGCCTGCTTCTCCCTTTCCCGCTCCCACTCCCACTCCCCCTGCTTGTGTTCCCTCTCTCACTATCTCTCTGTCAAATAAATAAATAAAATCTTAAAAAAAAAAATCATCACAAGGGGCTCACCCCCAGTTTCTGACTCTCCAAAATAGATAGCTTTTGCACAGCAAAAGAAACCATGAACAAAAAGGCAACCTATTGAGAGAAGATATTCTCAAATGACACATTTGATAAAGAGTATCTAAAATATGTAATTTATACAATTGAACATCAAAAAACAAATAACCTGGCTTAAAAATGGGCAAAGGACTTAGACATTTTTTGAAAGCAGACATACAGATGGTCAAGAAACACATGAAAAAATGCTCAACATCACTAATCCTCAGGAAAATGCAAATCAAAAATACGGTGACATCTCACCTTAAACCTGTCAGAATAGGTGGAATAAAAAAGACAGGAAGTAGTAAGTGTTGGCAAAGATGTGAAGAAAAAGGAACCCTCATGCACTATTTGTCAAAATGTTAATTGGTGCAGCTACTATGGAGGTTCCCCCAAAAAATTAAAATAGAAATACCATATGATCCAATAATTCCACTACCAGGTATTTATCCAAAGAAAACAAGGTACTAATTCAAAAAGATATGTGCACCCCTATGTTTATTGCAGCATTATTTACAATAACCAAGGTATGAGAGCAGCCTAAATGTCCTTTGATAGATGAATCGGTAAGGACGTGCCACACACACACACACACACACACACACTGGACTATTACTCAGATATAAATTAAGAATGTGATCTTGCCATTTGTGACTATATGGGTAGAACTAGAGGATATTATGCTAAATGGCATAAGGCAGACAGATAAAGACAAATACCTTAAGAGTTCTCTTATATGTGGAATCTAAAAAACAAAATAAATGGGGGGGGAGGCAGAAACAGACCCATAAGTACAGAAAACTGGTTGTTGCTGGGATTAGAGGTGTGGGGGTATAGACAAAATGAGTCAAGGGCAGTGAGGGATACAGGCTTCTAGTTATAAAGTCACAGGGATGAAACGTACAGCATAAGGATTATAGTCAATGGCACTGTAATAAGTGTTCTATGGTAACATTGGGTAGCTATGCTTGTAGTGAGCATAGCAGGTCATATATAGTTGTTGAACCACTATGTTGTATACCTGAAATAATGTGACATCATGTGTCAACTATACTTCAACTTTTAAAAAAGCAGGAAAAAATGCAATTTTTTGAAAAGAAAAAAAAAAGCCAGGAAAGTTAAGATCTTCTAACAATTCTAAATGAAACATGAGAAAGCTAAACATTGCATGCAATTTGGGGATCAGCATATAAGCAGTCAGTAAACTGAGCTGGGGCCATCACACTGGAGAGATTTATTTGGAAGTCTGGATGATGGGGTAAGGAGTGCATATGGAAAGACATAAAAAGAATCTGGTTCCTTCCAAATAAGCACTCCTTAATTTTGATGAAAGAGAGAGTACTGACCAAACCAGATTCTACAGCCTGTCTTTTTGGGTTTAAACCCAGCTACAATCATTTTGACAAAGTTACCAAGTCTCCTGGCATGTAAAATGAGAATAACAAGAGGATCTACCCCAGATGATTATTGTTAAGGATTGAGGGAATAAATATTTTTAAGAGCTTAAAGCAGTCTCTGGCAAATATAGGATGCTGTCAATTCTCACTAAAAAAGTAAAATGAGGGGTGCCTGGGTGACTCAGTCGGTTAAGCAACAGCCTTTGACTCAGGTCACGATCCCAGAGTCCTGGGATCGAACCGTGCATGGGGGTCCCTGCTCAGCGGAGAGCCTGCTTCTCCCTCTGCCCCTCTCCCAACTCAGGCACTCGCATGCTCTCTCTCTCTCTCTCTCTCTCTCTCTCTCTCAAATATTTAAATAAATGAGATTTATGAGATACATATGTAAATAGGGATCAATTAATTTCACGTGACCCATTCACATAAATACCTCATACAACATCCCATAAGCCATATGCCTTCCTGGAGCCCGGATTTTAATTAATGTGGGAGTCCAAAAGATCAAAGGTCTCAATCTTCTGAATCCCCCAAGACTTTCCCCATCCATGCTTCCAACAGCAGAGGCAGAGCTAAGCCTAACCTCCAGCCCTTCAAGGCAGTAACAGGAACAGTTGAGCAGGAAATATGATTAAATTCAGGTCCTGCCAGTACTTCCACATGCTTATTTTCAGAATGGTTTAATTAAAGTTTCTGACATGAAGAGAGCTATTTCTGTTCATCTATTCAGAGCTGGTTATAGAGGGGGAAAAAACTGAAATAGGCTGTTTCAGTCAATTTGTAACAATATAGTTGTACAATTAAGTTGGAAGGGTACAAAGAAAGTTAGTCTATATAATTTTTCCTCTTATGGAGGTATTCATTATAGAACAAATTGAGGTCTCAAATGGAATAATGTTGAGACAAACCAAAGGAGAAGATAGCAGTTTCAAAATGTTCAATGCGGACTCAATGTCCAAAATTTTAATTGTGTCCCCACTTTATTAGTAACTCACTCTAAAAAGCTCCAGAATGGTCAAACTAATCAATGCACTATTTATTGCTGATCTTATTATTTAAATATTCCTACAGATTATAAACAAATGCATTATTTAGTAACTAAAATGATAGAAAATTCTATTATGTGCAAAGCATTTGGATGCTCTAATTGTTCTATCCATACCAGAAAATGGATACCATACATCAGAAAAATGTCTAGAAGCCACTCAAGCTTTCTGAAAGGATCTGAAGGCACTTGGATCTCAATTCTCAACAGTTTTTCTCTCCAGCCTCAAAGAACCCCAGCAGGTCACAGAATTCACATGTCTCTCCCCTCAGCCTGAAGCTGGAAATGGCTCTGGTACTATTTATTCAGTGAGCAGTGCGCCAACTCCATTCATCAGCTGGTCTGAGCAGGTGAACGATGGCAGGACATGTCAGTCACCTAGAGGGTAGCAGCTGTTCCAAGTTCCAAAAAGGCCCAAATCAGGGGCAGCAGCCTCAGTTTGGGCGCCAGAAAGCAGCATCTTCCGACCCACGTGGATGTGTATGCAGCCTCCACACACCTGGGCCAGGGCTTTGGGCACCATCCATTATGCTGGTGATCATGCAAGGCTCCAGCTTCCTGGGGAGCCAAGGTGAGGAATGCTTAATTGCACCGCCAATAGCTTTTGCAGGAACAGATGTAGCCTCTCACATTCTGGTGACTTTCGGGAGGGGGTTGGGGAAAGAAGGAGGGGAAAGGGGTTGAAAAGGAGAAAGAAGAGGGATGGGGAGCAAAGATACAAAAGTTTATCTCACTTTTCGTCTTTCTCTATTGCACACAAGAATGTCTGGACAATAAGGAATGGCTAGGTCTAGGGATTTGGCTGTCATCTGAGTAAGTATTCTCTAATAGTTTTTGTCACAGAATGAAGGCAGCATATATCTTTAAGAAAAGGTAACGGACCTTCTACAATATGCACACCTTTAAAATGCACAACTTGGTGAGTTTTGGTATTAGGTACAGACCATGAAACCATCCCCACTATCAAGAGGGTGAACATACCCATCACCCCCAAAAGGGTACTCAAGCCCCTGTCTCTCTGTCCCATTGCAGGCAAACGATCTGCTTCCCATCATTGCAGACTAATCTGCTTTTTCTAGAAATGTATACATGTGGAACTATATGCAGTCTTTGGCTTTGAGGGTAGCACAAGTTTTTTAAAGTTACATTCAATTATTTTTTTTTTGTGGGGTAACAACGCTTAAAATTTTGTTAAGTGGGCTACATGTCAAATATACCATACAGTACCACTGACTACAGGTACAATGTCATAGAGCAGATCTCTAGAATATATTCATTTTGCTTCACTGAAACTTTATACTCATTCACTAGGAATTGCTCCTTTTCATCTCTCTCAGCCCCTGGCAGCCAACATTCCGCTATTTGATTCCATGAACATGATTATCTCCTAGGTAGAATGATGTAGTATTTTCTTATTTCACTTTAGCACACGTCTTCAAGGTCCGCCCATGTTGTTACATATTGCAACATCTTTAAGGCTGAATAGTATTCCATTGCGTGTACAGACCACATTTTCTTTATCCATCCAACTGTCCATGGACATTTAGGTTGTTTCCCTATCTTGTCTATTGTGAATAGTGGTAAATGTGGTACAGTGAATGTAGGAGGGCCCCTAGCTCTTTGAGATCCTGATTTTAATCTTTTTGCATATATATATATATATATATATATCTCCAGAAGTGAGATAGCTGGATCCTATGTTAGTTCTGTTTTTAGTTTCTTGATGAACCCCTATACTGTTTTCCAAAGCAGCTGCACCATTTTGCATTACCACCAACATCGCATAGGGTTCCAATTTCTCCACATCCCTGCCAACACTTGCATTTTGTTTATTTGATAATTTCTGACAGGTAGGTAGAAGTAAAAAAATCCCAATGAGATACTAAATCCCTGATGATTAGTGACCTTGAGCACTTTTTCATACACCTGTTGACCATTTGTAGGTCTTCTCTGGAGAAACGTCTAAGTACTTAGTCAATTTTTAAAACAGGTTATCATGGGGTGCCTGGGTGGCTCACTCAGTTAGGCATTCGACTCTTGATTTCAGTTCAGGTCATGTTCTCAGGGTCGTGAGACTGAACCCGGCACTGGGCTCCATGTTGGCCATAGAGCCTGCTTAAGATTCTCTCTCTCCCTCTGCCCCTCCCCGCTCCCTCCAAAAATAGTAAAAAAAGAACAAGTTATCAGTTATTGTGCCATGAAGTAGTAGGATTTCCTCTCACATATATGCTCTTCAGCATCGTCTTACTCTATCTTTCTCTTCCTTTTCATCTTCCAAGAACTTTTAATTCTACCATCTACCAGCCAGTGCACAAGTATTTCTAACCCATTCACACAAACCATGACTTTACATAGACCACGTATTGTACTCGGTCTGATGTCCTCATAGGACAAATAACACGTTCCTTCTTCCTCAGAAAGGAATCACACTCTCAACAGCAGAGTAGTTATTACAAGGATGAATTACAGGCTCTATACCCCTGATGCCAAAGACAACCTATTTAGTACATCTACTGAGTCCATCTTGGACAAATTTCAAACATGGGGCCTGCCATTTTACAGAACTTTTCTTTGACGCTTTAAGAGCCTATTTACTAAAAAGGCTTATAGATTTTGAGAGCACTCTTACTCTGAGCTACTCAAGGAAGATACCACAGACTAAGATGACTTACAAACAATAGAAATTTATTTCTTATAATTCTGTAAGCTGAGAAGTATAGGGTCACAGATTCACCATTGGGAGAGAGCCCACTTCCTGATTCATAGATGGCCACATTCTCACTGTGTCCTTAAACGCCTGGACTGTTCTCTTGACTTTATAAGGTACTAGTCTAATTCACTGGGGCTCAGCCCTCATGACCTAATCATTTCCCAAAGACACACAGCCCCTAATACCATCACACTGGAGATTAGATTACAACATAAGCCTTTAGGGGATGGGGGTGGGCGGGGGCGGGGGAGAGGGAACACATGAACAATCTAGATCAAGTCTGTCTTGAACTTTTTAGTCCATCGGTTAAATTGAGATGAGACCATCATGTACAGACAAGTGGGGAGGGGGGTGGGTAGAGGGAACACAAATCTAAGGTAAGGAAATTTTGTTGAAGGAAGTCAGAGATCCACTGCCTGGCACAGTTCCAGAGCTGGTCTAGCAGCTGACTTTGAAACACTGGTGCTACGGATCAAATCTGCTCATTGGAAATGTGATACAGCTGGATGGCCTGGGCAACCAGGCCTGAACCCTGATGGCCATACTAAAGGTCTCTGGACATCAGAGAACCCACTGGAGCTCCCAATTTTTCCCAGCAAGCAAGTCATTTCCCTGGCACCGATTATAGCTCCGTAAAGAAGAAAGTAATCCAACTCTAAAGAAAGTATTTGCCATGAAACCTAAACAGAAGAGCCTCACGTATTTAACTCAATGGTACAGCCACACACAGAAATTCTCACCACCACCAAAACCAGTGAACTGAAAATGGCCATTTGACTCGGGGGGGGGGGGGGGGAGAATCACTATATACTGAAACAATCCCATTTCAAAAAAGGAATCTATAAGCCAAAATAAGGTACATGAAAAACAATCAATTTATAAAGGAGACAGATGATGTGAGTAAACAGCCTTGCAACCTTGGGAATGGGACCAATAGTGTAGCCATGGGACAGTCTGGTCACATCTCAGGACATCTGTTCCCCCTTTTGTGGAGCAAGAAGGTCAGGCTAGAAGGCCTCTCCTTCCTCACCAGCTTCAATATTCAACAAGGCACAGAGGAAGAAAAGTGCAAAGAAGGATAGAATGATAGTACCCAGTGTGTTTTTTCTGACTTTTGTTATTTAAGAAAAATCTGTATTAATACCTCAAGATCTAATGTAGCCCAAAAGCAGAGGACAAACCAAACTGAAAACACAAATGGGGCACTGATCCAAAAAAGTCACAGAGAAGCCATTTTGGATTTGAGTCCCAGACAGAGCCATCCACCAAGAAATTTAAGAGGATGGCTCCAAGAGTAGCTCTCTGCTTCTAAACCAGCACCACTACTCCAAACAGCAAAATAATTCCATGTGACTGTTCCGTTTGTAGAGAGACACTGTAGCTGTAAACCCACCAGTACCCTGGCATTTAGACTGCAAGATCACTGACCTGTTAAATATATTCTGTAGTCTCCATGAAAACAAGGCAAGCCACAGAGGTTGGCATGTAGTGAAAGCACCTAGGGTCAGGGCCCAGGGTCACACTCTCCTCTGACCCGTTCCTGCTGATAGCTCAAGACTGTTATGTTCAATGAATTGGAGAATTTTCTTCTTTTATTCCTAGTGTAAGAAACTAAATTGACTCACAAAAAGAAATTAAACTGACTCTCCTTAAAATAATTTTTCTCGTACAAAAAGAGTAAGTATTGCTTGAGGAAAGATATAGTTTTCAAACATCAGCATGCATCAGAATCATGGAGGGCTTTTTAAAACACAGATTACTGGGCCCCATCTCCAGAGTTTCTAATTCAATAGGACTGGGGTGGGGCCCCAGAATTTCCATACTGATGCTGGTCTGGGGATCACACTTTGATAATGACTGTTGTAAATAACTTCCTTACCTCAGTCTGGAGAAACTGTATCCTGAACAACGAACAATAATAGCTAGCCTCACTGTGTGCTGGACACTGAGTGCTAAGTGATTTACTCACATAAATCCTTTCATCCTCATACCTGCCTTTGAGGTGTTATTTGTTGTTAATCCCATTTCACAAGTGGGGAAACAGGCTCAAGGAGATTATGAAAAGAATGGCCAGTAAAAAAGCGAAGACCCATGGTGACCTCTGGAAACAGAGCAGGTAGGATGCTGAATGGTTCTGGGCTTGAGATCTGAAAATCCCAACTGAACAAGAGGGAGACAAAAGAGACATGGAAAAATTACAGTCCACATGAAAAATTCCCAGGTTTTCAGAAGCAATGAGGTCAACAGAATCAACCCTCCAAAAGCCATAACCATCTGTAGCTGTACTCCCAGCACATAGGACAGGGGTCTCACAGCCGACATCCTTTGGGACAAGGTAGGTGGTGGTGGGATGGTTATCGCTGCCATTGTTGTTAGTATAAACAGTAAAACCAGAATCAGACATCTGGTTGTCCAGATGATACCACTTCCCTTGAAGCCCTCTTAAGATTGAGGGGTTTTTTTTGTGTGGTTTTTTTGTTTTGTTTTTTTAACTTTTCTCTCATACTCCATGTCCCTTGGAGCCTAGAGTTAGAGTACATGTTGATACTAAGTACTGCTATGGACTGACACAATCCAAGTTTCTTATGTAAAATCTAACCTCATGATCAAGAGCAACAAATATTCAGTAGCCCAGGATCCTTCCATTTACCCACTCATTATCTCCCAAGGCCTGCGAGTCCTCCAGGGATCCTCTACATTAATGAAGCAGACCAGGAAAGACAGAATGGAGCATTGCACATGAAGGCTTTTATGGGACCAGCTTGGAAATACTGAACATACTTCCATCCTCATGCTCTTCACCAGAACTGCGTGGCATGACAACCCATCAGGACAGAGAAAGCTAAGAAATGTAGTTTGTGTGCCCAGGAAGAAGCCCTAATGGTGTTGGTGCATATTTAGGTAGTGTTTGTCCCAGCAAATCCCCTTCCAGACCATTTGTCATCCTTCGTCCTTGAAAGAAGTCCTTGGCTTCAGATTTTCTCACATTCCTACAGACCTTCCATGAACTCCCCTTCATTAACCAATGAATTTTGCACCTATTGATGGTCTTTCCCCTAACTTCTATACCATCCTTGATGCCTTCAGTATCTCTATGGAGGAGCCATTCAACACCTTGCCCTTTCTGTTTCTTGGCCTCCTCACTTCTAGTAAGCTTTTCTTTCTGGCACACCTCTACTCCCAATCCCATAAAAATAACTAAACCACTTCCAATAATTTCAAATGTCTGACCCACTGACCACACTCTTCTACCCTTCTGGCACACTAACCTATTCCTATTTCAAGACTGCTTGACCTCATCAAAATCACCAACCCCCTGACACCAACACTATAAGCCACACTCATCCCCCCACCTCCTCTTTTGGTTTCCCAGCTTGGAGTCTAAATAATCACTCCTTTAAAAAAAAAAAAAAAAAAAAAAAAAAGACTATTAATTCCTTTAGGCCTGTCCATTCTACTCCATTCATTGGGGTCACTTGCAAAGATGCCAAATCTGGCTGAACCTATACCAGCTACCTCTCCCGTGCTTGCTCCGTTAGCTCAATTTTATCTTCACCAATATTCCAAGTTCTCCCTCTCCCAAAAAAATGGTTTATTACATTTCCCCAACCCCTTGAAGTTGGGCTAGGCCAAGGGTTAGCAAACTACAGCCCACAGAAGCCATTTGCGCTTCAATGACTGTTTGCATAAAGTTCTATTGGAACATAGCCACACTCACTGGTTAACAAAGTATGTGCGGCTGGTTCAGTGCCCACAGCAGAGTTGAGGAGTTGTGACAGAAACTGTACGTTCCACAAAGCAGAATTTACTATCTGGCCCTTTACAGATAGTAAAGGAGTCATCCATTTTGCAAAGTTTATTAAAATTTTTTAAATGCTTGAATTAAACAATATTGAGTTGTCTGTAAAAATAATTGATAGAGCCCCTGATAGCACAATATAGTATGACTGAGACTTAAGTGATTACAACACAGGTTTTTTGTGTTTTTTTTTTTTTTAAATAGAACTTTAAACTGACATCCCATTGGAACTTACAGGTCTGTAATGAGGAGGGCGGGTCAGGTACCACTGTCTCTGATTTAGGCTAGGAAGAGAACAGAGGCATGGAGATTCAGTGACACCCCATCAAACCACCCCACCTGGGTTGAGACAAAAACCCCAGTTTCTGGCTCCTAGCCAGCCTGTGCAGTCTCATTCAACACTGCTGCCTCTCCTAGAGAGAGGGTACCTGCCCTCCCGCAAGCACTAGGACCTCTGTCCCCATCGTCACTCCTGCTACAGGTCTCTGTACCCACGAAAAGCAGACTCCCAGCAGAGGCCAGCATACCACCTCCTGGCATACTGCCCAGAGCCTGGGGCAAAGGTCTACACACAACAGGGGGAGTCATCAGCACACCAGGCTCCCAGTCAGTTTTCTGAATGGGAAGGTAGAAGATCATGGTGAAGCAGTGGCGGGGTGGGGAGGGGGGCGGCGGCGGGCGGGAAAATTACTGCCTTCTCTGAATATATCTCCTGGAAACTGGGAGAAGCAGGGTAAACCGCTGTCAGTTTGTCTCCCTTCCTGCCATATTGTCACACGTTCTCATACACACCTCCCTCCAAAGTAGAAGAAAAGCCCAACTTGTCTGTTTATAGCTCATCTTGTACAACTTCAGTTAAGACCTCTAATTGCTTTGGGGGCACCTGGGTGGCTCCCTCGGTTAAGCACTGGACTCTTGGTTTCAGCTCAGGTCATGATCTCAGGATTGTGAGATGGAGCTCCGCATTGGGCTCTGAGCTGGACATGGATCTTGCTGAAGATTCTCTCCCTCTTACACACACACACACACACACACACACACACACACACACACACACACACAACTTCTAGTTGCTTTGAAAGTGAATAGAACTGGGATTATGTGACTGTTTGTAACAGACAGAGCCCTTATGCTGGGAAACGAAAAAATGACCATGCAGGACTTCATGGAAGGTCATTTACCCTCAGCTCAATCTGGCCTCACAGCCAGCCAACCAACCTTGCCAAACACCCACCAGGCCTCCTACCTTCTAGGATGAACAGTGCTCACAGCTCCTCCCAGGTCCACGACCCACAGGGACTCAACTGGCCAAGTGTGATGCTCCGCATCTCTCAGTTCACTGATCCAAATCCAGTGTTCATACTCATCGCATGCATTTGAGACACTCCAGGGAGACTCTCTGCCTGTGTAAATAAACAGCCAAGTCTTAAGCCCAGGTCACTTTCCCATCATGACAAATGTACACTGTGAGCACAGCTCCCCACAGACCAGCTGCAGGTCCCCCCGACCGTCTCCCTCTGCAGACTTTGTCCCTGTACCTTCTCCCCCAAGGTCCAAACCCTTTCTCACAAACACCAACCTGCCCCTCAGGGCATCGAGTTATCTAGAAAATGATTCCCCAAGGCTAGGCTAGATCATCCCTTCAAAGTGTTCCTAAAATAACTAGAGGGACTAAATATTCATTTCCTAGGAAAAGTTCCTGTCAGCAAACTGGAATAGACTTGCAATAAACCCCCACTTCAAACTAAAGTCAAAATCAACTAATTAGGTGAACAGAGTATCTAAATTCTTCTCTTATCTGTGTCCTTCCATCCAACCTACCAAGGATATGTAAGCTCTTTGAGAGCAGGAACTGGGTTTTACTTTAGTATTATCTCTAGTCCCCAGCGCTGAGCACCAACAATGAAGGGACCCTCAATACTGGTTTAATCAGTATTGTTACATTGCAGAAGGTCTTGAGTGTGTATTCCCTTTACGCAATTTTTTTATGCAATTGCAGCTGAAGGTTACATGCTCTAGGACCAAAGTGCAGTACTAGACAATGTAGATTTTACCAAGATCGATCATCCTGCCCAAAGTCCAATTTACAGTAACACTTTCACCCTATCTTGAACATTCCTAGCAGTAGCAATCATATTTAAAATATTCCACCAAGAAATGTGTTGACAACTTTTCAGTTTTGCAGTGTATGAATTTTTTTTTTTTTAATACAGGACATAGCTGAAAATGAACCCTTTTTACACTGCAGAACTGGATTTTGACTCACGTAGACTGGCTGTCCAGTCATGCTATCAGGCAATTCTCATTATTATATATTCTCGTGTGGAAACTAGGACAGAGTCACCACAAGCTTGGGAGTGGCCAGCCCAGGTCACAAAGCAGCTCACAAGCCAGTCTGCAAATAAAATAAAATTCTCACTGGCGGTGGGGTGGATGGTTTCCATACTGAAAGGCTATTTCTGAAGTACTCTGTATAGGGGGCATTGCTGAGACACTACCTTTGTCCTTGGAGTTTTTTTTTTCCCCCCCCAGGAGCACCACTTAGCACTGCTGAGCTACATGAAAAACCTGATATGTCAATACCACTAATATCTTATAAATGGGCACATCTTATAAATGAACATGATCTACACCACAGATTAAATATCAATACGAACGCATAAATGAGACCCAGAGGACACACTAGCTAGACAGCCTTACGTTTGTATTTTCCATGCGTTCATTTCTTTAGTAATATTCCAAATCCCCTAAGCACAGACACTTTAGAATACACCAAAAAAAAAAAAGAATTACTGCACACATTTTCACATCTTTCATAAGAGGTAGGACATTGCTTAAGTCTGGTTTTTATTATGTTATTCCTGGTCTACTTTAATAGGAAGGATTTCAGTCTGATCGAAATCAAAAGCTAGATTACACCTTCTCTCTTCCTATCTTTGCTCATCCCTGTAATGACTAGGAGTTAGAAAACATGCTAGAAAAGCGCTCTTTGTATGATGAGAGTGTTACTTGCTACTTCAAGTAGTTAACAGGTTCTTTCAATGAAACTGGCCGTTTCTAATTCTCTTGATGCTCCCAGAAAACTATCAGCTAGGACAGAAAGTCACCAGTTTTCTCATTACCCTAAATATTTCTCTGATGCTGTAGGTCAAAGAAAAATCTAGAATTGAATATATTTCCAGAAATATTTTCAATCCTTGCAAGCACACGTTACATACATTATAGATAAAACTCCTTCTGGGTCATGTCTCTGGCAATAAATTAGTAGCTTCTTGTGCATAAGCACGTGTGTGGAAAGCAAGCTAATACAATGACCTCTGTGGAACTTTTAATCAAATCTTGCACAGAAACAAGGCTCCAAAGGTGATCTTTTTTTCTTATCAAAGAAGAGAGTCAGCTCTGTTTCAATTAGTACCTCAATCTCAGAAAACACTGGCAGAAAACCACATAATAAAGAAAGAAAGAAAGAAAGAAAGAAACTTTAAAGCCTTTGCCAATTCCAAAAGAAAAAGAAAAATGGAAGTTGGTAATTAAAGATTAAAAATATCCTGAAATCTTAATGTGGCAGTATAAACAGGCCTCATGATACCATGGCAACATTCTCTCTTCTTTAATGAAATTGATTAATTAGGCTGTGAGCTTGCAAAATGTCAGAGCAAAAGAATTGAGAATGTCTCTCTCTCCACAGCTACCTTACCTCACCTCTTTCTTCCTGAGCCTGTCAGTCAGAAACACTAGAGGTCGATCTGTAGAAGAAATCTCCAACTACAGCTCTGTTTTAAATGCATGAGGAATGCGGAGGCTTCGATAGCATGCATTCCAAATCAGCTCTCAAGATGCAGAGATGAGAGTGTCTCCAATACATAAAGCTCAACCGAAAAACCCCACTTGACTGGGGCACCAGCAGAAGGAGAGAACTGGAGAAGTAGTTTTGTAAATTGAACCAGCTAGAAACAGATAGATTTCTGTGTGTCCGTGTGTACGATATACCTGTGAAGGAGAGATCATTTCCACAATTCATACATGAAAATTCCATGTTATAGCCCGATCTCTTATGTGTATGTTAAGATATAGATGTAAATATATTAGCATGTTTTTAAATACATTATAAGTCTCTAGTTGTTACTAAGCAGAGGAACAAAAACACTAGACATTCTTGCTCCTTCAGGGCAAAGGAGGTCATACTCTTTTTTGGGAGCAGAAGCAAGGGCTGTCTTTGCTTTAAAACCCAGCCTAGTAAAAGCGAATAGAGACAGATTGCTGGCCAATCTGGTTGGCTCCTGGTTTCGGCTCAGGTCATAATCTCGGGGTCATGGGAATCAAGCCCCACATAGGGCTGCGTGCTCAGCAGGAGTCTGCTGGAGATTCTCCCTTTCCGTCTCCCTCGGCCCCTCCCCCCACGCCTGCTCGCTCACTCTTTCTCTCTCTCTAAAATAAATAAATTTCTTTTTTTAATTAAGATTTAAAAAAATTTTAAAAACTCTTCACACACACACCTCTCTACTCTATGGGGGCCAGAAATTCCTACCATTACAACATCTGTGTTGCTCAACCTTGGACTATCAGCATTTTAAGGCAGGTTATTGGTTGTTGGAGGTGTTCTGTGCATTGAAGGAGGTTTGGCAGCATGAAATGCCAACAGCATGCCCAGTTCTGACAACACAAATTATCCCCCAGACATTGCCAGGGTCCCTGGGTTTGTGGAAGAAAGAGTGGGGTGGGGGGAGGGTAAAATTCCCCTCCGATAACAACCACCACATTAGAATAATCCATGAGTAAGAAGAGAAAAAGGAAAAAAAAAAAGTACAGAACGATCTCTTGCAGAAATCAACAAAGCCCACCCAAATGAGAACAGAGGCTATGTATTCAGAACTTGCTATAGCAAAAAAGTCAACAACCATCACTTGCGATAGGCAGAGATTCAAAGGCAGGGAAGGGAGTGGAAATGCCTTATGGTGGGAAAAAAAAAAAAAGACAAAGACAAAGAAAAAAAAAGGAAAGACTTCAGGATGGTCTTGTTCAAGATGATCAGTAAAGGGAAACTGGAGGCAGGGCATTTTCATGATTAGTTTGGGAAGTGTATTTGACTTTCTCGCTTGGTCCTGAATTGGAAAGGAGAGCAAAAAACAGGAAAGCTGGGGACGACTGACCAAGTCAGTTTTCATCACTGAGCCTCTACTACCCACCCCAATACCTGATGACATCTGTGTTCATTTCCTTTTGCGGCTATAATAGATTACCACAAATTTAGTGGCTTAAAAAACTACGATTGTATCATCTGACACTTTTGTAGGTTAGAGTCGTATCCTAGTGGGCTGCAAACAAATGTCAGCAAGCCCATGCTCCTTTTGGAGACTCTAAGGGAGAAACCATTTTCTTACCTTTTCCTGCTTCTGGAGGCTGCTCACATTCCTTCACCAACAGGCCCCTTCCTCCATATTCGGAGCCGAAAACATCACTTCTCTTTGCTTAAGCTTCACTGCTCACGTCTCCCTCTGACTCTCCTTTTCTCTCTCTTCTGATTTTAAGTACCTTGTGATTATATCAGGTCCACCTGGAAAACCCAGTGCACTCTCCCCATTGTTAGGTCAGTTCTTTAGCAACCTTGATTTATTGATTTATTACTCCATCCAAAACCTCAATTCCTCTTTCTCATCTAGCATGATACATTCATAGGTTCCAAGGATTAGGACATGGACATCTTTAGGGGCAATTATTCTTCCAACCACAGCATTCAGTAAGCAAAGTGTGGTCTCCAGACCAGCATCATCAGCATCACCTTGGAACTTGTTAGAAATGCAAACTCTGGGGGCCTGCCCCAGACCTACCAATCCAGAACCTCTGTGAGTGGGTCCCAGTAACCCCTAGTTTAACAAGCCCTCCAGGTGATCCTGATGCTCACTCAAGTTTGAGAAGCACTGTCTACACTCCACAACCTCTTTCCTCACTCTAAAAGTGTGTGCTCGGTATATGAGGCCCTAGGACACCACAGAAAATCCTTTAGAAATACACTATTTACCAAAATAATGTTTTCAAAATGTGAATTCTAATTATCCTTTACTATAATTCCTCAATGCATCGCCTCCCAGTTCTCTAGGGACAAAGTCCAAAAGCCTCCACGTGGCATAAAAGCTGCCTCATCACCTCACCTGGGCATGTTTCTCTAAGCCTCATCTCTCTCTCCCCCATCCTCACTAAGCCAGCCAGCTGCAGCGCTGGGCTTATTCTTGTCTTTGATGCTTCATACATGCTGTTCCCTTCCCCTGGAAAGTTCAGGCTCTTTTCCTGGCAAACTCTGCCTCCTCCTTCATAAAGTTACCTTCTCCAAGAAATGGCCCTGACCTCCACAGGAAGTTGAGGGTTGCATCTCTGTGGCCACAGGCCCTCCTAGAAACCTTTCTGTAGCACTTTCATGGGAATGATTTTACATGGCTCTCTCCCCAGATTCTGACGCAGTCATATATCAGGACATGATAACCCAGATCCAAGCAGAAGTCCTGGCACATAGGAAAGTCTTTGCAAACGGTTAAGTAAATGAACAAATGATAACATTTGTTGAAACATTATTCCAGCCAAATACTGATGATATCCTAAGAAGTAACTACCATCAGATAGATTTGTCCAGAAAAGGATTTCCTGAAGACATATGAATACTCAAGTGACACTAGGAATAATCACCTTAATCTTCCGTGACAACAAATCCCTCAAGGGCACAGAAATATTATGAAAATCCTCCTCTGACATTCCACATCTATTTGTACTTCCTCCTACTTCCCCCTAAATAAGGGTCTGGAACTCAATCAGAACACGTGAATCAACTAGCTATGGGTCAGCTTGGCCAAAGGGTTCCACTGCTCTCCCGTACTCATGCACTCCATACAAGCAATCCCAACCTGCCCTAATGGGGGTGTGGAGGTGAGAGGTCCTCAAATGCTACAGAAGGAACACCTATCCTATGCAGACACCAAGAACGAACCCTGGCTATTCGACTGCAGAGATGCTGATGATTCCATGCACTTCTTATTACGGGAGCAGGTCGACAGGGGAGTGGAGGAGGTTGTACAGTGGAAAGTAGCTGCCAGATCAGGGAAATCCAAATCAAAACCTCAATGAGATACCACCTCACACCAGTCAGAATGGCTAAAATTAACAAGTCAGGAAATGACAGATGTTGGCAGGGATGCAGAGAAAGGGGAACCCTCCTACACTGTTGGTGGGAATGCAAGCTGGTGCAACCACTCTGGAAAACAGTATGGAGGTTCCTCAAACAGTTGAAAATAGAGCTACCCTACGATCCAGCAATTGGACTACTGGGTATACCCCAAAGATACAAATGTAGCGATCCGAAGGGGTACGTGCACCCCGATGTTTATAGCAGCAATGTCCACAATAGCCAAACTGTGGAAAGAGCCAAGATGTCCATCAACAGATGAATGGATAAAGAAGATGTGGTATATAAATATAATGGAATATTATGCAGCCATCAAAAGGAATGAAATCTTGCCATTTGCAGTGACATGGATGGAACTGGAGGGTGTTATGCTGAGTGAAATAAGTCAATCAGAGAAAGACATGTATCATATGACCTCACTGATATGAGGAATTCTTAATCTCAGGAAACAAACTGAGGGTTGCTGGAGTGGGGGTGGGGTGGGAGGGATGGGGTGGCTGGGTGGTAGACATTGGGGAGGGTATGTGCTATGGTGAGCGCTGTGAATTGTGCAAGACTGTTGAATCACAGATCTGTACCTCTGAAACAAATAATGCACTATATGTTAAAAAAAAAAAAGAGGCTAGCAGGAGGGGAAGAATAAAGGGGGGAAATTGGAGGGGGAGATGAACCATGAGAGATGATAGACTCTGAAAAAAAACTGAGGGTTCTAGAGGGGAGGGGGGTGGGAGGATGGGTTAGCCTGGTGATGGGTATTAAAGAGGGCACGTTCTGCATGGAGCACTGGGTGTTATGCACAAACAATGAATCATGGAACACTACATCAAAAACTAATGATGTGATGTATGGTGATTAACATAACATAATAATAAAAAAAAAGAAAAAAGAAAGTAGCTGCCGGATTTTAAGTCAGGCCTTTAAAGCCATATTTTTTGGATTGTGGATGGCAACTAATTACTGGGGGCATTTAACAATTTATGAGACTGCAGCCTGCGTAGCTTTTCAGAAAACAAGGTATTTTCATAGAGTAGAAAAGAATAGAATAGAAAATACCACAGAAGGGCTTCAGTATTTTCCGGTGAATCTTCAGTTGCAGTGATTCACACCCATCTATGTGAATGGTTGTGATATAAAATATTTTTCTGACTGTAGCTCAGGGTCAATACAGTTTGAAAAACACCTGCTCAGAGCTGCTGGGATGATGCTGAAGAGCGTGGATACAGACATAGAGCCCCCCCTTATGTCCTCAATTGGAGACAATTCCCTCCCCAAATGCTTGCCAACTTTTGCACAGTGTAATTAGCACTTGGCATGCATGATTTGCATAATCCAATGTCATTTCACCTACATGTCCTTACCTCTTGATCAGACTGTGAGCTTTGTGTGAACCAGAATAGACAGCAGGTTTCATTCTACTCCAGGGTTTCCTGCCAGCCTGGTCCAGGGTGTGCCACACAAAAGAGGTTCTTAATGATGATTTGTTGGTTGGCTGAATCTTACAAACTATCAACTCTAAGAAGAGAATCAGGTGAAATGCTTAGAGAAAGAAAAAAAATCAAGGACCCCTCAAGAATAATCCAAATGTGAGGGGTGCCTACAAAAATGACGACTGAAGAGCCAAGAGCAGTCCAAAGAAATGCATGAGGCCACTGAGCAAGAGCCAAGAATGGAGACTGGACCCAGTGTTGGTGAGAAAAATAGAAGCCAAGAAAACCTGTTTTCAGTCCACTTAGAAATCAATGCTCTTCCCCAACCATCAAAATTGAGTGAGAAATTGCAGGGGATGCAATCAGCTCCTATTTCTCATCAGCATTTCACAGCAGCAAGCATTAATAATACATCTTGTGTTTATAAAGGCTTTGTTTTCCAGCATTCCCTGATATGTACTGAGCCAACAAGATTTGAATTCTCAAATTCAAATTTGAGATCTGTGGGATCCGGCCTTCAGTCATAAAAGAAGAATTTCCCAGAGGAAAAAAAATCAAAATATGAACCTATTTAAATATTCAGCATCCACGTGCAATCGTTCAATTATGCTGCTTCCTGTGACAGGTCTAACATGAGGCACTGCGATGGAACCGGAAGCGAATGCCACTCAGGAAACCATAACACGAGAACCACAGAAATAAGGCCTTGATATGGACAGAGCTTCCTGCCTCAATGCATAATTCACACTGCCTGTAAAGCCAACACCTGGGAACCGCTAATTTAATTAGTTTGTATTGAACATTTGCTTGTAGTAAGCCAAGGTTTCAGACTAGTTTGACAGCTGTTTTCATTACTTCTAATTAATCTCTGATTTTCGGCTCTCTTTCCTACCTTGCTTACACTTTAAATCTCACTTAGGTTTGTTTGGTCTCAGGAATCCACTAAATGACATCATGTTGATGTTATCCCCCCTTTATGCTCCCTAATTCTAACAATTTATGTGATGACAGCAGAGTGTTGCCTGCTTGAGGACACTCCATCTGTCGGCAGTGGTCTCACCGATCCTGCCCAAAGAACAACCAGGTGGGCCCTGCATCTCCCCTACCAAGCTTTCCCTGGCAGCCACAACCTCCAAAAAGGCATTCATTCATTTATTCCCCATTTGGCACACATTTGTTAAGTCACTAATGCCAGGCAATGGAGGGAGGGTCAAATCAGACCCAGTCCTTGTTCCCAAGAAGTTCCAACTCCACAGAAGAAACAGAAAGGAAATCAACATTAGAAATTCAGATCAGGGGGGTGGGAGGGATGGGGTGGCTGGGTGATGGACACTGGGGAGGGTATGTGCTATGGTGAGCGCTGTGAACTGTGTGAGACTGATGAATCACAGGCATGTACCCCTGAAACAAATACTATATTATATGTTAATAATAAAAAATAAATTAATTAATTTAAAAAAAAATTCAGAACAGGCTCAACCTTACCATTTGCAGGCATGGGCCAAGAGCACAGATAGAAGCCCTCATACCATGTATCTGAATGTCTAAATCGTATAAATCAAGCTAGCAAACAGTTAAATAAAACATATACTCTAGTGTTCTCTTAATAAATACAACTTCAAAATGACCCAGAAGATAGGTTCAAATTTAGAACGAGTAAAAGGGAAAAACATAGTCCCCAGACTGTGGCTCACTGCCCTTCTCTTCCTGCCCGATAAGTGTATGGACACTTTCACATAGACAAGCTCCTTCACAGCCCCCATCAAACAACCGTCCCTTGATGGACACCCACACAGGGGTTCTGGAAACAAACTCAAGGCAGAGAGTCCTAGAGACTCGGTATAAAGCATGTTCAAGGATGGGAGCACACCATTAAGAAGGACATTACAGAGAAAGGACAGAACAGCCCTCTAAAGCAGTACTTCACAAACATTCAGGTACATGAGCCCCACCTGGAGAGCAGGTTAGAACAGACTTCTAGAACCCACCTCCAGATATGAGACTGCAGTAGGTCTAAGGTGGTGCCCAAGAATTGTATTTCTAACAGAGTCTGTAAGATGCTGATGCTGCAGGAGGCAGAGCAAGATGGTGGAGGAGTAGGAGACCTGGATTTCATCTGGTCTCAGGAATTCAGCTGGATAGGGATCAAACCATTCTGAACACCTACGAACTCAACAGGAGATGGAAGAAAAGAATAGCAACAACTCTCTGAACAGAAAAGCGACCACTTTCTGGAAGGTAGGACGTGCGGAGAAGTGAATCCAAGGCGATATTCGGGAGGATAGATGGCGGGGGAGGGGGACTCCGTTGGCCGCTTCTGGCAAGTGATAGAGCCGCGGAGCACAAAATCAGAACTTTTAGAAGCCGGCTCTGCTGAGGGACGTCACTCCAGTGGCTAAGCTCGTGGGACAGTGTGGTCTCAGGACCCTCGGGGTCACAGAAAGACCGGGGGTGCCTGAGTGCAGCAGAGCTCCCAGGTATCGGAGCGGGGAAGCCGGCTGCAGAGACGGAGCCGAGGCGCGGGCTCTCAGCTCGGGGTTGCCATAAACTATGATCCGTGGCACAGTCAGGCTACTGCTCCTCCAGCAGGGACCCAACAGGCGGCAGATCCGGGAGACTTCCCTTCCTCCCCTGGGAGGAGTGGTGCGGAAGCGCACTGCAGGGATCTGCTGGGTTTGGAGACTCCACACCAAGTTGGGTGCCAGAGATAGAAACGCTCGGTCACAGGCCGGGTGAGCACAGAGGGCGGCGGAGACCGGGGAGACGGGAGTGACTGCTTTTCTCTGGGGGCGCACTGAGGAGTGGGGCCCCGAGTTCTCAGCTCCTCCGGGTAGAGATTGGAAGGCTGCCATTTTCACTCTCGTCCTCCAAAGCTGTAGGGAAAGCTTGCAGGGAACAAAAGCTCCTGAGAGCAAACCCGAGCAAATTACTTAGCCCGGACCCGCAAGGGCGGGACAATTCCGCCTCCTGCAAAGACATTTGGGAACCACGGCAACAGGCCCCTCCTCCAGAAGATCAGCAGGAACAGCCAGACAAGACCAAGTTTACCGATCAATGAGAACGGCAGAACTCCAGCGCTAGGGGAATACTGCACATAGAATCCATGCCTTTTTTTTACCATGATTCTTTAATCTTTCAAAGTTAATTTTTTAAAGGTCTTTTTTTTAATTTTTTTCCCTTTTTCAACCAACATCTTATCAATCCTTTTAAAAAACATCTTTATTTTTCATTTTTAGAGTCATATTCTATCCCTTCATAGTAGTTACTCTTATTTTTGGCATATATATATGTATATATATATATAAAGTTGTTCTTTCTTTAAAATTTTGAGATACAGTTTCTTCTAACAGATCAAAATATACCCTAAATCTCTAGTGTATGGCTTTGTTCTAGTCTCCTGCCTGATCACATTCTTTTTTTTTTCTTTTTTTTTTAAATCCTCTTCTTTTTTCAAACAACTTCTTATCAATTCCTTTTATAAAATATTTTATAATTTCCATCTTTACAGTCATATTCCATCCCTTCATCGTATCAACCCTTATTGTTGTATATATATGTTTTTCTTTGTTTAATATTTTGGGAGACACTTTCTTCTAACAGACCAAAATACACCCCAAATCTAGTGTGTGGCAGTGATCTATGCACCAGCCTGATCATATTTGATCATATTCTGTTTTTTTTTTTGTTTTGTTCTGTTTTTGTTTGTTTTTATCTTTATCTTTTTCTTTTTCTTTTTTTTCTTTCCCTTTCTTTTACCCAGCCACAGGTCTTTTCTGATTTGTTTAGAGTATATTTTCTGGAGACATTGTTACCCTGTTAGCATTTTGTTCTCTCATTCATCTATTCTCCTCTGGACAAAATGACAAGACGGAAAAAACCACCTCAACAAAAAGAACAAGAGGTAGTACCGACTGCCAGGGACCTACTCAATATGAACATTAGTATGATATTGGACCTAGAGTTCAAAATCATGATCTTAAAGATACTAGCTGGGCTTGAAAAAAGCATGGAAGTTATTGGAGACACCCTTCCTGGAGAAATAAAAGAACTAAAATCTAACCAAATCGAAATCAAAAAGGCTATTAATGAGGTGAAACCAAAAATAGGGGCACTAACTGCTAGGATAAATGAGGCAGAAGAGAGAATCAGAGATATAGAAGACCAAATGATGGAAAATAAAGAAGCTGAGAAAAAGAGAGATAAACAACTACTGGATCACGAGGGAAGAGTTCGAGAGATAAGCAATACCATAAGATGAAACAACATTAGAATAATTGGGATCCCAGAAGAAGAAGAAAGAGAAAGGGGGGGCAGAAGGTATATTGGAGCAAATTATAGCAGAGAACTTCCCTAATGTGGGGAAGGAAACAGGCATGAAAATCCAGGAGGCATAGAGAACCCCTCTCAAAATCAATAAAAATAGGTCAACACCCTGACATCTAATAATAAAACTTACAAGTCTCAGAGACAAAGAGAAAATCCTGAAGGCAGCTCGGGAGAAGAGATATGTAACCTACAATGGTAGAATCATTAGATTGGCAACAGACGTATCCACAGAGACCTGGCAGGCCAGAAAGGACTGGCATGATATATTCAGAGCACTACATGAGAAAAATAGGTAGCCAAGAATACTATATCCAGCTAGGCTGTCATTGAAAATAGAAGGAGAGATAAAAAGACTCAAGGACAAACAAAAACTAAAGGAATTTGCAAACACAAAACAAGCCCTACAAGAAATATTGAAAAGGGTCCTCAAAGCAAAGAGAGAGTCTAAAAGCAACATAGACCAGAAAGGAACACAGACAATATACAGTAACAGTCACCTTACAGGCAATACAATGGCACTAAATTCATAGTTACCTTGAATGTAAATGGGCTAAATGCCCCAATCAAAAGACACAGGCTATCAGATTCGATTACAAAACAAGACCCATCGATATGCTGTCTGCAAGAGACTCATTTTAGACCCAAAGACACCCCCAGATTGAAAGTGAGGGGGTGGAAAACCATTTACCATGCTAATGGACACCAAAAGAAAGATGGGTGGCAATCCTCATATCAAACAAACTAGATTTTAAACCAAAGACTGTAATAAGAGATGAGGAAGGACACTATATCCTACTTAAAGGGTCTATCCAACAAGATCTAACAATTGTAAATATCTATGCCCCTAACATGGGAGCAGCCAATTATATAAGGCAATTAATAACAAAAGCAAAGAAACACATTGACAACAACACAATAGTAGTGGGGGACTTTAACAACCCCCTCAATGAAATGGAGAGATCATCTAAGCAAAAGATCAACAAGGAAATAAAGACTTTAAATGACACACTGGACCAAACGGACTTCACAGACATATTCAGAACATTCCATCCCAAAGCAATGGAATACACATTTCTTCTCTAGTGCCCATGGAACATTCTCCAGAATAGATCACATCCTAGGTCACAAATCAGGTCTCAACTGGTACCAAAAGATTGGGATTATTCCCTGCATATTTTCAGACCACAATGCTTTGAAACTAGAACTCAATCACAAGAGGAAAGTTGGAAAGAACTCAAATACATGGAGGCTAAAGAGCATCCTACTAAAGAATGAATGGGTCAACCAGGAAATTAAAGAAGAATTTAAAAAATTCATGGAAACCAATGAATAGGAAAACACAACTGTTCAAAGTCTTTGGGATGCAGCAAAGGCAGTCCTAAGAGGAAAGTATATAGCAATACAATCCTTTCTCAAACAAGAAAGGTCTCAAATACACAACCTAACCCTACATCTAAAGGAGCTAGAGAAAAAACAGCAAATAAAGCCTAAACCCAGCAGGAGAAGAGAAATAATAAAGATCAGAGCGGAAATCAATGAAACAGAAACCCAAAGAACAGTAGAACAGATCAACGAAACTAGGAGCTGGTTCTTTGAAAGAATTAACAAGATTGAAAAACCTCTGGCCAGACTTATCAAAAAGAAAAATGACCCAAATCAACAAAATCATGAATGAAAGAGGAGAGATCACAACCAACACCAAAGAAATACAAACAATTATAAGAACATATTATGAGCAACTCTATGCCAGCAAATTAGATAACCTGGAAGAAATGGATGCATTCCTAGAGATGTATCAACTACCAAAACTGAACCAGGAAGAAATTAGAAAACCTGAACAGACCTATAACCACTACGGAAATTGAAGCAGTCATCAAAAATCTCCCAACAAACAAAAGCCCAGGGCCAGATGGCTTCCCAGGGGAATTCTACCAAACATTTCAAGAAGAACTAATACCTATTCTTCTGAAACTGTTCCAAAAAATAGAAATGGAAGGAAAACTTCCAAACTCGTTTTATGAGGCCACCATTACCTTGATCCCCAAACCAGACAAAGACCCCATCAAAAAGGAGAATTACAGACCAATATCCTTGATGAACATGGATGCAAAAATTCTCACCAAAATACTAGCCAATAGGATCCAACAGTCCATTAAAGGATTATTCACCATGACCAAGTGGGATTTATCCCTGGGCTGCAAGTTTGGTTCAACATCCGCAAATCAATCAACGTGATACAATACATTAACAAAAGAAAGAACAAGAATCATATGATCCTCTCAATAGATGCAGAAAAAGCATTTGACAAAGTACAGCATCCTTTCTTGATCAGAACTCTTCAGAGTGTAGGGACAGAGGGTACATACCTCAATATCATAAAAGCCATCTATGAAAATCCTACAGCAAGTATCATTCTCAATGGGGAAAAACTGAGAGCTTTCCCCCTAAGGTCAGGAACGTGGCAGTCCACTATCACCACTGCTATTCAACATAGTATTAGAAGTCCTAGCCACAGCAATCAGACAACAAAAAGAAATTAAAGGCATCCAAATCGGCAAAGAAGTCAAACTATCACTTTTTGCAGATGATATGATACTATATGTGGAAAACCCAAAAGACTCCATCCCAAAACTGCTAGAACTCATACAGGAATTCAGTAAAGTGGCAGGATATAAAATCAATGCACAGAAATCAGTGGCATTCCTATACACCAACAACAAGACAAATGAAAGAGAAATTAAGGAGTCAATGAAAGAAATTGAGGAAGACACAAAGAAATGGAAAAACGTTCCATGCTCATGGATTGGAAGAACAAACATTGTGAAGATGTCAGTGCTACCTAGAGCAATCTATACATTCAATGCAATCCCCATCAAAATACCATCCACTTTTTTCAATGAAATGGAACAAATAATCCTAAAATTTGTATGGAACCAGAAAAGACCCTGAAGAGCCAGAGGAATGTTGAAAAAGAAAAGCAAAGTTGGCGGCATCACAATTCCAGACTTCCAGCTCTATTACAAAGCTGTCATCATCAAGACAGTATGGTACTGGCACAAAAACAGACACATAGACCAATGGACCAGAACAGAGAGCCGAGAAATGGACCCTCAACTCTATGGTCAACGAATCTTTGACAAAGCATGAAAGAATGTCCAATGGAAAAAAAGACAGTCTCTTCAACAAATGGTGTTGGGGAAAATTGGACAGCCACATGCAGAAGAATCAAAATGGACCATTTCCTTACACTACACACAAAAATAGACTCAAAATGGTTGAAAGACCTAAACGTGACACAGGAGTCCATCAAAATCCTAAAGGAATACACAGGTAGCAACCTCTTCGACCTCAGCCACAGGAACTTCTTCCTAGAAACATCGCCAAAGGCAAGGGAAGCAAGGGCAAAAATGAACTATTGGGACTTTATCAAGATAAAAAGCTTTTGCACATCAAAAGAAACAGTCAACAAGACCAAAAGACAACTGACAGAATGGGAGAAGATATTTGCAAATGACATATCAGATAAAGGGCTAGTATCCAAAATCTATAAAGAACTTATCAAACTCAACACCCAAAGAACAAATGATCCAATCAAGAAATGGGCAGAAGACATGAACAGACATTTCTGCAAAGAAGACATCCAAATGGCCAACAGACACATGAAAATGTGCTCAACGTTGCTCGGCATCAGGGAAATCCAAATCGAAACTTCAGTGAGATACTACCTCACACCAGTCAGAATGGCTAAAATTAACAAGTCAGGAAATGACAGATGTTGGCAGGGATGCGGAGAAAGGGGAACCCTCCTACACTATTGGTGGGAATGCAAGCTGGTGCAGCCACTCTGGAAAACAGTATGGAGGTTCCTCAAACAGTTGAAAATAGAGCTACCCTACGATCCAGCAATTGGACTACTGGGTATTTACCACAAAGATACAAATGTAGGGATCCGAAGGGGTACGTGCACCCCGATGTTTATAGCAGCAATGTCCACAATAGCCAAACTGTGGAAAGAGCCAAGATGTCCATCGACAGATGAATGGATAAAGAAGATGTGGTATATAAATATAATGGAATATTATGCAGCCATCAAAAGGAATGAAATCTTGCCATTTGCAGTGACATGGATGGAACTGGAGGGTGTTATGCTGAGTGAAATAAGTCAATCAGAGAAAAAAATGTATCAGATGACCTCACTGATATGAGGAATTCTTAATCTCAGGAAACAAACTGAGGGTTGCTGGAGTGGGGGTGGGGTGGGAGGGATGGGGTGGCTGGGTGATAGACATTGGGGAGGGTATGTGCTATGGTGAGTGCTGTGAATTGTGCAAGACTGTTGAATCACAGATCTGTACCTCTGAAACAAATAATGCAATATATGTTAAGAAAAAAAAAAGAAGATAGCGGGAGTGGGAGACGAACCATGAGAGACGATGGACTCTGAAAAACAAACTGAGGGTTCTAGAGGGCAGGGGGTTGGGAGGATGGGTTAGCCTGGTGATGGGTATTAAAGAGGGCATGTTCTGCATGGAGCACTGGGTGTTGTGCACAAACAATGAATCATGGAACACTACATCAAGAACTAATGATGTAATGTATGGTGGTTAACATAACAATAAAAAATTAAATAAAAAGATGCTGATGCTGCATGTGATGGTTAGTTTTATGTGTGACCCAGAAACCTGGCTAAACATTATTTCTGGGTGTGTCTTTGAGGGTGTTTCTAGAAGATATTAGCATTTGAATTGGTGGCCTGACTAAAGCTGAAGGCCCTTCCCAGCGTGGGTAGGTCTCATCCAACCCACTGAGGGCCTGAATGGAACAAAGAGTGGAGGAAATTGCATTACTTACTTTTAACTAAGAGCAGCTAGGAGAGGGAGAAAGTTGAAACAAAGGCATTCCCGTGGAGGGCAGGAGCGTTACCTATGATGGTGAACTGAAAAACTGAAGAATGAATCCTGAAGTGCAGTGAAGAGTGATTAGAGGAAAACAAGGAAGAGGGAAGAGGCACGCACACAGGAACGTTTTTTAAGGATGTGGGGCCTAAGCAAGAGTTTGAGGGAAAGGCAAAGCAGGCTTGTGGAAAAATGTGAGGTCCATTTCATTGTTGTTCTTCCCAGCCCTACCTCCTGTCATAATTGATGTCTGCAGAGTTCATTTTGTAATTACTGACATCCCTCAAGATGAAATCTCTGTTCATAGTTTGAACATTTAAGTAATCTTTAAATCACTGTCCACATATCCGTATCTTGGCTCCTCAATAGCCTGAGTCATTTGCAAGCAAAAACTGTGTGGGTGGGCTTCCTAGAACAGGTGCTCATTATTTGTGGATCTGATTCAAAAAAATGACTGAAGTGTCAATACACTTTGCAATGAAAATGTGAAGTTACTTCTCACTGGTGCTGAACAGAACAAACCACACACTATGTCTCTTATGGAGGTGCTCAGAAAATATTCATGTTTGTAGAACCTGACTTGACAGGCACAGACAACAGAATGGGTTTCTAATTAGACAGAGATTTCTTATTGTCTTCACCTAAAGGGAGCTAGTAGTTCTGGTCATAATTCCTCATGTAGATCTTCAAGATAGTTATATGGAACTTAGAACAGTCTCTAAAAACCTATCAGCCTAATAAGTTTTACCAACGCCTTCAAGAAAAATGAAGACACACTGCAATATATTTTACACTCACATACAATAGGAAATGGCATCATGGTGACTTCTGAGGAAATAAATTCTCTTTGAGTTGTTGACCTGAGATGTGGAGGGAACAGGGGTGCCAGTTTGTTTATAAAGTTGGAACAGAAAACCTACAAAGTAATAACTGAAAAGAAAAATAGACTCCTCAGGTTGCGGTTTTAAGCAGGTATAATTTCTTCACTACCTTTGCACCCAAAACAATAATATATGAAGCATCCACTCCCCACAAAGAAGATAACCATCAGATTTGAAACTCCACCTTATGCCGTGGTTGATATATGACAAAATTTGCTATCAGGTAGACCTCCACTGGCTTCTGCTACAGAGGGCTCACTCTGGTAGTGTCCCTGAGCTGTGTACATACTGGAAAAGCTGTCCCCAGTTGGAGGATGTGAAGGAGGGGAAGGTAAGTTAGGACATTTTGTGATTCTAGCAAGGCTGCTGCCCACCAAGACAGTCTTAATATTCCCCTCAACGTGACTGAACTTTAGACAGGCTTCTTCCCGAATGTAGTCCTATGACTTCCTTTTCTTAGAGCATTTACTTTAGAAGCTTGGAACTGTAAATAAATTCTTCCTCTGCCCTTGGAGATGTAAATCTTCTTCAACTCAGGAATATCTTTCTCAAGGACCTGGAAGATATCTCTTTGAAATACAGTCAAGAAAGATAGTGCCCCTGTCGCCCAGTCTCTGTGGGAGGGTAGGAGCCTAACTCTGATCATCAAAAATTAGCAAACACAGATGGCCTAGTCACACTGACTAACCTCTCACTGAATTCTTGCACAGGAGGATCCCAGAGCTTTGGCAGGAAGCAGATAGGAAGTACCCACATGGATTCCTGCTTTCTGAGACGCAAACCTGTTGGAGTAGACCAGGGAGGGCCTGACCAAGACACAGTGGCATGGAAAGATGAAAACTCTCATGAAATAAAATTCCCTGGAGCGTGTAGGCTGGTGACTCAGGCTCAAGTTTTTGGAACTTCGAGGTCTAGTTGGGTAAAACATACGGCTTTGTCCTGTGCTTTGGGGAGCAATGGCAAAGCTTGTAACAGGACACCAAGAGAACAGTTGTCCTGGAGGCTGAACTTGGGCACACTGTGTCTTATACAGGGACCAGGCACCACAATTGTCAGGACCCAACATCCACAATGATACTTTGTGGCTCCAAGAGACAACAGGCCATGAGGGACTCCAGTTCCCTTTGCTTGGCTCTCTTAGAGAGGACTGAATGAGCCCCCGCGGTTGGATGTTGGGGGATGGGACACCTGTACAAGGTAAGGGACCTCCTGCTTTATGGGATAGCTGCCTGAACAAGTAATTAGAAAATGTAAAGAGATGTGAATGCATTTAAACAGGCAGTGCACCCTCATTTCTGAGCTGGTCATCGTATTCATATATATACACTTTTTTAATGAAAATAGCCATATGACAAAAACTACTTCTACTCCTCTATTTTCTAGAGGCATGAACGGAAGCTTTGCGGAGGTAGAGCATTGAGAACTCAATCACATTTGGACAAGTGGACGTGGAAAACTGTTTACCAGGAATAATTCCCAAGCTCATGTCTTCTTCCTATTGTACATGAGTTGGCTTGTCACAAGAATGAGAAGCAGTTGAGTAAGAACCCTGACCAGGGCCCTAGAAAACCTCAGAGAAGCCTTCCATTGTTCAGGCCCTCTGGCCCTCAAACTGTGTGGGAAGATAGCAGCATCAGAAACGGTGAGTCTGAGTCACAAATCCTCCGTAACGATGTGTGCAAAGGTCCTGTGCTTTGGGCAAAATTCATAAGGTAACTTCAGATTTATGAAACATTAGCAGGCAGACTCAACTTACCAGGAATTTTATACTTAATTTAATAATTCTTATCACACAAACCTGACATCTCCTATACAGAGAAACTACAAAACAAAGAAAACAAAACTTCTCACAATCCCACCACTCATTGATAAGTACTACAAATATCTATTAATATTTTGATGTCTATATTTCCAAACTTTTATATCAATGTATGTTTTTACTAAGTAGAATCACAATATACATTCCATTTAGTACCGCTTCTCTTAACAAATACATCATTTAAGTTTTCATAAACAATACATGTAACATGCTATGGTGTGTTACTGGATACACAGTAGCTTAAAGAGAAATTTCCATAGACTGACTAGTTCTTTAGCAACTATTCAGACTGCTACACAGCAGCATGCACAATATTTTCATTTCTAGGGCTAATGGAATTTAATTTTACTTTGCAAAATAGCCGGACCATTTTGAGAGTCTGCACAAAGGGTACATGTGACAAGGGGGGAGTTGTCATTTCTTTATCTTTTTCATTGCTTATAACTCACCCTTCATCCCCAGTTACTGTACCAAAGAGAAAGAAGCTGTTCTCATGCAAAGCGTTTAAATAACCCCACAGTTCTGCAGTCATCACCAAGGGGCATATTTCAATGTGACAGCTGGATGACATCTCCCCCTCTCTATTAGGATGGAGAGGGGAGGATACCCGTTTCCAGGAGGACGGCGGCATGCCTGATGTGTGTGACCTATCAATTGATCTTTCGGACCTGCCTATTCCTTTACATCACTTGCACACTATTAAATCACTTCAGCCCTGCTGGGTAACCAGGTAAAACTGCCAAATCTCAGCTGCCTCTCTTCTCCAGTCCCACTTCGAAAGCTGACTTGTCTTAAACTTTCTTAAATTAAAAGGCAAAAAAGAATCGTTCACTCCCAGAAGCCATTAGGCCCCACTGCTTTGGAATGAAGTGTCTCTGACCCTCTTCATAAATATATCAAGCAAAGGAAGGTTAAAAATCCACTGAAGGGAGCATGATCAGCCATGAGTCATTTATGCCCTCGGGCGAAATCAGAAGTTGTAAATTAATCCAATGGTGTATCAGAGACAAGAGGAAAGAAGTAAAAATCTCAGGCTAGCTCATCACTAATACGTAGTAGCGTGAATGATTCTTCAAAGATGTGGAAGGAAATGCAGAGAACAGGAGAAGCCTCTCTCAGGGGACCAGGTGGGGATACTTTAGCCAGCAATGATTTCAAGTATAATAATTGTGATTCATCACCAAATAGGCAAAAGTGAATTTCTGAAATCACACCCCTTAAGCAAAAACTAATCTCAAGCTCCCTAAAGCTCCTGTATTATGTTCCTAAGACGGATGTGGGATTTATTATCAGTTCCGTGTCTCTGCCATGAATTACCTAAGATGACCCCAGACTCAAAGTGCCCTTATTCCTCCCGATGCTCAGCTGCTATTCACCAGCATTTCTTGTGAATTACTCAGTAACATAAAGAAAACCTTATCTTTGGCTCACTGGCTTCGTCTACAGCCTTCCTGCTATTCAAAATAAACGTCCTCCTATTGACCACATAGACAAAGAAAAACCAAAAACGTTACACTTTCGTAGGCTAAAAACAGACACAGGCTAGTAGGAAAGTGATAGGAAGGCAGCCTATATCCCCTTCTCGGGGACTATTGACACTGCTTTGTGGCATGAGGATGTTTGGTCAGTACCCGTGAACCACAATGGAGCCCCCTGCCCTGCCTTGTCTCTACATTACCATTTTTTTTTAATACAGGTTAACAAATACAATTCAGTACATGTAAAATAAATGTGATTTTAGATCTTTTAAATGCTTTCTATATAAATGATTTCACAAATCAGAAAACATACTATTTGGGATTAAGTTTCCAGACATTTAAAAAGCTACCTATCCAAGACCCTCGGTGAACTTCAGGCAGACAAAAGCTACAACAGAGATCTGTGGGCTGCATGAGGCTAAGACACTTGACGCGTCTGCTGCTGTACCCACAGTATGGAGCACAGAGGCACTGGGTAAGTACTTATCAGATATTTGGTATGTGGGAGGAGGAAAGGAAGGAAGGAAGCAAGGAAGGAAGGAAGGAAGGAAGGAAGGAAGGAAGGAAGGAAGGAAGGGTGGGTGAGGGAAGGAGGAAGGAACCTGAAGGGAAAACAGGGTGCAGTGGGGGAGGAAAGAGGAGAGCCACATGACCTTGAGCAGATGGCTCTGCCCCTCCTGTACCCCCACATTCCAACTACACAGTCAGTGCAAGGATCTGGGAATGGTGAAGGAAAAAATCAGTGGTTTCTATGTATCATGAGATGGTTGGTGTCAGGAAGAAAGACTATAGGGGCAATTTAAACCTTCTCTGCCTCTGTCACTTTAATTTAAGCTAACCCAAGTGAGCCTCACCTCCCACCAGTCAAATTACTGATCTAGATTATCAAAGCACTGAAATGCAATGATTGTGGTTCTGGCTTTGGGCCCCTCAGGTGTGCAGGCTGGGTGGCAGACATCCCTGCCCCTGGGCGACAAGCTGCCTCCCGAGTGAGTGACAGAGCCCAGATCACATCCAGCATTTCAGCAGCACAGTAAGTCATTAGACTGACATTAATGTAACTGACCAGGACAAAACATACAAGAGGCCAAACCAGATTTACCTTTTCAGGCTATAAAAAAACTGAAACGACATCTATGTTTTTCATCTAGTTTTCCATAAAATGATGATAAAATAGCCATCAGTGTGCCTTTTACAGTTGAACACCAGTTCCTCACTCAGGGTCTCCATTTTGTATAATAAAACTAGTACCCTGATTGGAAATCTCAGGCTAAGTTTCTTGCTTGTGTTATCTGTGGGTGATGGGCAAGTTTAGGGTAGGGGACTCTTGATGTGCAGAACTAATCCCTTCTCTCTTCTAGATCTGCCTCCCTGCAAAGACACAAGGTATCCTCTCCGAGACACAAGATACACAGCAAGACTCTGCCTTTATGGGGAGGATGGCACTTGTCCAGCACAGCCTAAGACCAGGTGAGGAATTCTCTCTAATTCCAGAGTTCAATCATTAGAAACCCACACCTAAACTATGTTCTTTCTTATAGCTCAATCAGTAGCAAAGCTAACATTTTGATCTTCATCAGACTCTTTTATCTTGATTGGGTTAAAACTTGGAAGGGAAGATAAGGACATAATTTATTACTGCTTCCCACCCTGAAACCCAGTAATATGCACCAAATTTTTATTCCATAGGTACTTTGACTTTTTTCAATATGTAATTTACAACAGGTTGGGCACTACATTCCGAAATCAATTCATATGTGTATCAACTCATATGGGTGCACACAGGTGTCTATGTATGTATAAGTATAGATACATTAAATATATAAAGGTGTGTTTATAATCATCTGAAATATTCACATTTTATCAAGTTTAGTGAAACATTCCTACGTTCTAAGAATGCAGCAATATCACCCTACTGACACAGAACTTGAAGATAGAAGATGCCATAGATAAATGTAGGAATTTCCGTTTTACGAACTTCCTTTCAAAACTTACACTCATTATTAGTGCCCATCAAAATAAGAAGTTTTTAGGGGACCTAAGTGACTCAATCAGTTAAGCATCTGACTCCTGATTTCAGCTCAGGTCATGATCTCAGGGTTGTGAGATCGAGTCCTACCACGGGCTCTGCTCTCAGCGGGGAGTCTGCTTGAGATTATTTCCCTCTGCCCATCTCCCCAGCTCATGCTCTCTTTCTCTCTCTAAAATAAATAAATCTTTTTTTAAAAAAAATTAAGAAGTTTTTAGAACAAGGACTGGCAAATTATAGCCCACAGGCCAAATCTAGCATGTGACCTGTTTTTGTATAAATCAAGAGCTAAAATGATAGACTTTATATTTTTAAATGATTATAAAAAAGATTATGTAATAGAGACCATATGTGACCCACAAAGCCAAAAATATTTACTATCTGGTTCTTCCCTGAAAATGCTTGCCAAATCCCATCTAGAACAACTCTCTCCCAATACACACACACACACACACACACACGCATACATGCATACCAGTTCCTCATCCTGTCAGTGGAGTGTGATGGTTCAAAGTATGAAGTTAGACAGACTTGGGTTCAAATCCCAGCTCTGATATTATTTGCTTTGTGACCTTAAGCAAATTACTTAACTCCACTGAGCATCAATTTCCTGGTCTTTAAAAGGGAATGATAATAGTATATAACTGATAGAGTTTTTGTGAAGTTTTCATAACATAAAACGTGTGATCAAGCTAGGTTGTGCCTGGCACGTGGAATTGCCCAATATTGGTTACTATTAACCAAGTCTGTTTATGTTAGTACACTTCTTGGTTCATGTACCCTCAAATTCACCATCTCTGGTCCCACAGTCCACCCCAGAAATAAATTATTCCTCATGTATCTAAAAACTACTGTTCCCATCAATACAGTCCTTTCACTTATTTCTATAATAACAGGCATAAACTATCAATAAGGCTGTATTTTAAGAAGGATTTCAGAGGAAAATACTATACTATAGGGCAGCTTGGTCAAGGTGCCTGGCAGCCCTTCCTAACAGATGTGAAAATTCCACTGCCTTTAGATCTTTTGTATGAAATAATTCATCATGAGGGCAACTAGCTCCTTACACAACATAAGGGCTAACTAAATAATCATCTTCTCAATTAGGCAACTAGAGAAGCCACTGAGCCACAGTGAAACGTAACACTGGAGTAATTTGGCATGAATTTCTATTTTCAGGTCATACAAAAGGAATTTTTCTTAATTGTTTCTACATCTTTTGACATTGTGGCAGGACTTTCTAATCCTTTTATCCTGCCCTCTTCTGCTAACCCATATCCAACATTTGCACTCATACTGATCTACAGACAATCTTAGCTCTTCCAAAAACATATCCTACAGAAGGATATATTCCCCTTCAGACACTGCCTGACTTGTCTCTTTACCGTTTGGCAGGAAAAACAAGGAGAGCTGCCACTCACGTTTAGCCAACATTTGGGGTGATAGAGGAGAAGTTTCCTCTCTGCCCTGAGACCCGAAGTTTCTTGGTCCCATCTTACTGCATCATGGTAACACATTTTCTTCAGGGTTTTCAAGAACTGAAGAGTCTGCCTATAAACAAAGACTCCAGAGGCCAATTATTGATGTTAATAAATTATATTGGTGTAGCAGGTATGAAACTCAGATATGGTAAAAAAAAAATGTAGCATTTTTATTTTTGATAACTTAAAATTTGTTTCTAGCTCTCATTCTGAGAGGGTGGTGAAAATATAATCTCAGTGACCTCCTTCCCAAGGTGACATCCAATTTCAGGAGAGTGGGGCCATCCATCTGCCGAGAGGACCAGAGGGAAGGCCTCAGTGACAAGTGTTCAGAACAGCTGACAGGGAAGAGTGATAAAGGGGGTAGATGAAGAGCCAGGCAGCCTGGGTATGAATCCTAGCTCCGCCACTTCCTAGCTATGTGACCACAGTAAGGCACTTACCCCTTCTGTGCCTCAGTCTTCTCATCTGTAAAGTGGGGATGATAATAGTACGGTTGTCATGCGGGTAAAATAAGTTAACATTTATTAAGTACTTGCACAAACCTTGGTGCTTGATAAGCATTATATAAGTATTTGTTAAATAAATAATAAATACCATCCAGTTGTGAAGCCATCTACTGAAACCCCAATCTGACTGTAACTCTTTGTCTATCATCCAAGCATGAGATGTCCCTTGTTTCTGATCAAATAGCTACATCAGTCCAGTGGATTTCTCTACTATTGCTCATTCTTGAAAGCAAGGAAATCTTCCAACTATTTCCATGTTGAATAGGGATGTAGAAAATTCCTGGGAGGCTGTATTCCCACCCAACACACTAAAGCAAGTGTTATAATTACATAAACACATCCAACTGTTGAATGAAGCTGTTATTCTAGCTGTAATTCCCTGGGTCTTCAAAGAATACCAATGTTTTTCTGCTTTACAAGAAAAAAAAATACCATGGAAATGTTAACTTAAAATTCAAAATTTACTGTCTCTAAATTCAAACAGAAAGGAAAACAAACTCATTTGTTCAAACACTTGTGATTTTCCTGTCTTCCACAAAGGAATGCCATTTCAGTCAGAAAGTGATTTTAGACTTGATCCCTAAAAACCCTCAAGCTGAAACACTCTATCTTAGATGCTTCTAATTAGGCAAACTTCAAAGAGATATTAGCTGGGAAAATCCCTAAGTATATTACCAAACTGTAGAAAGAAGTCTTGTAAACACATAGTAATATTTTATACTAATATGAAATACATGATTCTTCTAGATCTGAGATGTCCAATATAATAGCCAATAGCCACATGCGGCTTGTGAGTACTTCAAATGTGGAAAGTCCAAATGGAGATGTACTCTAAGTGTCAAATACAGAGAAGATTTCAAAGACTTTGTATAAAAAAAAAGAATACAAAAGATCCCAATAATTTTTTATATTGATTATGTGTTAAAATGACAGTGTCTGCCTACTTTGGGTTAAGTAAATAATATATGTAACTAAAATTAATTTTACCTATTTCCTTTTACTTTTTAGATGAGGCTACTAAAAACTTTTACGTTGCCCATGTGGCTCACATTACATTTTATGGACAGCACCAGTCTAGATGACATGTAACTGAACCCTATGTATTAACTCAGAATAATCAGATACTTCTGGATAATAAAGATCTGTCAATTGATCTTTATCTTCTTTTTGCCTTAGAAAGAAAATAAAAGAACTACATATGCTTTGCTGTTTTCTCACTACGGGAGGGGCCAAACTTAAATTATTTGTATCTCTGAGCAAGCTGGGAAATGTTTAGATTTGTCTTTCTATTTTTGCTTTGTCTTTGATTTTCCTTTATTGTTTTATCTCATTTGAGTTCATATAGTAGTTTACTATAAAAATTTAGAGTACTGATTTACGTAATTTTCAGTATCAATTACATATATCAAGTCCTAATCATCCTCTCTTTATTGCTATTGCAGCAGTGTTTGGAACTCATAATAGATTGAAAACCTAAACTCTCAATGACTAGAATCAACAGCTTCAGTTGGAGGAATAACGAAGAGGCAGAAGTCTTAAGAATCACATTTCACATGTTTTGTCTCTGGAGCATCACAAAAGGTATTCTGTAATTATTCTGTTGACTGCTCTCCAAAACCAAGGTACAGAAGTCCCCTTTATCCACAGGGGATACATTCCAAACACCCCCAGAGGATGCCTGAAACCACAGCTACTACTAAACCCTATACATATATATATATATATATATATATACTATGTTTTTAATTATACATACACACCTATGATAACATTTAATTTATAAATTAGACACAGTAAGAGATTAGCAACAGTAGCTAAAAACAAAAAGAACAATTATAACAATATACTAAAATAATAAAAATATACATTTTTATAAATATGTAAATAACATACTGAAGTATTTTTAAAATATTTCTAAATATGTAAAAAATTTTATAAGTATATAAATAACAATATACTAAAGTAATAAAAGTTCTATGAATGTGGTCTCTCTCAAAATATCTTACTATACTGTACTCACCCTTCTTGTGATGATGTGAGATGATAAAATGCCTACGTGATGAGATGAAGTGAGGGGAATGACGTAGGCATTGTGACGTCGGCTTAGGCTACTACTGATCTTCCGAGGATATGTCAGAACAAAGATCACCTGCTTCCAGACCACAGTTGACAGTGCAGAAAGTGAAACCGTGGATAAAGGAGACTACTGTTTCTGAAACCAGTGAGTCCACAAGAGGCTGACAATTCTTTAGTCATTATTGACTTCCTGTTCCATTCCATTCATCTCTGAAGGCCTAACTTCATCAAATATCTATGCCAGTGTCCCCCTCTCCTGACAGCCTGCTGGGTATCTGCTCCCCAGTGTATCCTCCACAAAGCCCAACCACCCTTCAAGGCCCACTCATAGCATGGCCCAGTCATGTAGGCTCAGGCCCAGATTCACCTTTCGTTGTTCTTTCAATTATCAATCCAATGAATGATCCATTCAAACAGGGCTCCTAAACAAAATCTCCCCCCAAAAGCTCCCTCACTATTTGCAAATAGATCCCTGAAATGCAGAACCTTCTGCGACCATTCATATACTTACAGAATAGGAAAGAAAGGAAGGCTTCAGCTCTTCGCTCTATGAGCAGAAATCAAAAAACAATGAAAGCTCAGGAACATAAGTCAGTGGTCTTTTGTTAGTACGCACAACCTATAATATTGGAAGGTATAACTGAACTATTTGCTAATAGAATCACCAGTACACACCGATATGAACTGTGCTGTTGAAGTGGTCCCAGAACAAGTAGAAGTAGAATGTGTGTATTGAATCAGCAGATCTTCAAGTAGAAAGCTACTCATTGAGGGGCCCTAGGAGTATCCACAAACTTTGCAAGAGCCATTTGACTATAGCTTTATTTATGCACAGAGGGGTTACCAAAGACGAATTAGGTCCCCAAAAGAAAAAGACTAACATGGGATTAAGCCTGAACACAGGAGGACTCATTCACATGTGCTGTTTGGCTTTTTTTTTTTTTTTTTTTTTTTTTCTTTTTCTTTCGAGAGAGAGAAGGAGAGCGAATATTATGCAGGTTCCACACCCAGTAAACAGTCCAATGTGGGGCTCAATCTCACAACCTTGAGATGATGACCTGAGCCGAAATCAAGAGTCAGACCCTTAACCGACTAAGTCACCCAGGCACCCCTCCAAATATGAACATTTTTAACAAACACTACAAGTGACTTTCATGCAAGCCTTTGCATGGTCCCCATGTTCAGAAATTCTGATTTTAAACCTGGGCTTTAAAGTATCACACATTAAATTAGATCCTCAAGTGTCTCATGTACATGGTTTAAGGAAGGGGAAAGAGATCTAAGGAGACAAAAAAGTTCTGAAAATGTTCTTATTCCCAAAGAATAAACCCTCTTCTCTTGGCCCACCTGTGCTTCTTAAGTAAAACACACAAAGTTAAAAATGTTTCTTTCTGCAAAATTTGACTCAGAAGTGTATTTGTGCAATTCTGCGTGGAGCACTGGGTGTTATGCACAAACAATGAATCATGGAACACTACATCAAAAACTAATGATGTAATGTATGGTGATTAACATAACAATAAAAAATTATTTTAAAAAAAGCTAAGGAAGAATAAAAGCTATTTACAATTGTCTTTCTGGGAAGCAGGACACTAATTCTAAAGAATTAGTCTAAATATTTTGGAGCTAGTTTTTGAAACTGTTTTTTACTTAAAATTTTTTTAAATAAAGTTTATTTAAAAAAAAAGAAGTGTATTTGTGCAAAGGCTTAGTGAATTTCAGTCATTCTTAAATTCTACTATGTGCTTTGGGGAAGAGGGAGCAATTTCTCACTGTCCCCAGTGAGAGAAGGATCTTATTTTATTAAAATCCTAAAACGACTATGAATAAAACTGGGAATTTGCAGTGAGAGTGAATCTGATATTATGTTAATTAACAAGCCCTGAAGCTTTAGCAATACAACACAAGGACAGGGAGTACTTCAGGGAGATGAGTGTTCTTCTGTGTGGAATTCAAGAATTTCCAGCACCTGAAAGCCATAATCATCACAGATTTCCTCAACATTAGGAGAAGGAAGGGAAAAATGAGGGGGAGGGAAATTGGAGGGAAAGATGAACCATGAGAGACTATGGAGTCTAAGAAACAAACAGGGTTTTAGAGGGGTGGTGGGAGGGGGGATTGGTTAGCCCGGTGATGGGTATTAAGGAGGGCACATACTGCATGGAGCACTGGGTGTTATACGAAAACAATGGATCGTGGATCATCACATCCAAAACTAATGATGTATTGTATGGTGACTAACATAACATAATAAAATTAATAAAATAAAATAAAATAAAATAAAATAAAATAAAATAAAATAAAA